>NW_028270182.1:33004669-33626752 GCF_037043375.1 Chiloscyllium plagiosum | reverse complement strand
TCCTGTTTCGAGCAATGGGTGAAATCATTTAGCAAAGCAAGATTTGGAAATACCAGTAATGTCAAGCAGCTCATGGTTATTTGACCAAATCATAAGCGAACCCATATTCTCACGCACTCACAGATACATTTGTAGCTGAAAAGAGCCTGAGAAGATAGACTCAGCTTACCATTGATTTTTGTCTGGATTGATGGGCTATCAATATCTGCTGCGAAATTGACATTGTAGCCGGGCACATCCCAGCAGCTGTGCGAGTCCGAGAGGAATCATGGAACGCTTTTCATGTGACTTTACATCTGTTGTTATGCAGGAGCACAATTGGAAATAGAAGAAAATGAGGCGGCGCGGCCGGCTGGTAGTGTGGCCGAGCGGTCTAAGACGCTGGATCCAGGTTCCAGTCTCGAAAGGGGCGTGGGTTCGAATCCCACCACTTCCATTTCTGCTGATCAACTCCAACGCTGCAGCTTGTTAAAATGCTGTTTCGGTGTCCACTGTATATTGATGTTGTAAACAAAAGTAAAATGGGTTTGCTTCCCAGGGAATTAACTGTGGTGTGGGATACTGCCAAATATTTCAAAATGTCTCTGCTGTCATGATCGTTTTCGCCTCACGCGGGGAAAATCGCAAACACTTCTGCCGTCCCAGGCAAGTTGTGCTTTGACTGGAGCCGAATGGAGACTGTTATTTCATCGTTGTTGTGAAACGAAGTCCTCCGGTGACTCTACTCGATGTTATTTGGGTTTCTAGCTAATGGGAAAATCGTTCCAATGAATTTCGATGTCAGACCTTATTGAATTTCTCCCATTTCATTCATTTCCGTCCCGGAAACATCGGAAGGGAAAGGTAATCTAATCGAGACTGTGATTGGTGAAATTCACTTTTTACGGCCAATTCTTATTATGTTCTTTCTTTCTCTCGTTTCAGCATTGTCTGGAAAGTGGTGGTGCACTAAGGCTGCAATATGTTTGAAAGAGTCGTTTGGAAATGCCCTGTTGTTAGTTGTGAGATTACTTTATGACTCATGCCCTCGGACTGGATCACATTTAGCATTCATGCATCTCAGTGTCTGAAAATGCATGAGGTATGCCAGTTTTGTTTGTGTTCCGTGTTAAATGCTTTCTATTTTGCGATTCGCTCAATACATTACGAATTTACAGGGTTTCTGAGGTAACTTCCAGCAGCAAAAATCCTCAGCTGAGGAGCTGGGAAAATTTCACAGAGTATGGTCAGTCGGAGCTAAAGTAAGGAAGTCGTTCGTTTCTGCAGTGTTTCACAATACTACCTTTCCCGTGAGCAGTCGAACAGAGTAAATGATTGTGCCACAGACTGCGATGGCAAACTCCGCTAAAAAGTAATCCTTTAAAGCCGGTGGAAGCAACACGACGTTAATGGGGTACACCGTGGAAAAAGATACTTCGGTGGACCTCGTCCATGCTCACCACATAGCCAAAATTAAACAAGTCCCGTTCCCCAGCATTTGGCCCCAATCCCTCTAAACGCATCCTATCAAGAAACTCAACCGATTACCTTTGCAATTTTCTGAGTGTAATAGCCTCCTCCACTTCCTCTGGTAGATCATTCCAAACACGCACAACCTTCTTTGTGAGAAATCTGCCTCAGGTCCTTTGTCACTTTCAGCACACTCACCTTAAAGCTATGCTGTCGAGTTTTCAACTCACACCAACTTGGGTAAAACACGTAAATAGTCAGTTTACCACCCTTCCATAAGGTCATGTCGCAGCTGTTACGCTGCAAGGAAAGTCGTCCCAGCCTATTTCATCTCGCCCTACGGTACAAACATCGACGACATCTTTGTCTATATTTTGTCATCAATTTAACGTGTCTTTTTTTAACGTTTTCAAGATGTCAATTACGCTGGACAACAACGAGCTATTGGAAACAGAAAGGTGAAACGTAGAACGGATCCAGCATTCATTGCTGTACGCCACGGAGCCGCTGTACGGCCGTCTGTGGCTTGTTTCTGTAGTGTAGTGGTCATCACGTGCGCCTCACACGCGAAACATCACCAGTTCGAAACTGGGCCGAAGCTGTTTTGTTCTTCAACTGCAGCCTTTTTCATGGACAAGAGCTGAGCTTTCTTGCGTGCTTTCCCATCTGCAAACCTGCCTTCGAATTTGCTTGAACAAATCTGTTCTCGTCGTGAAATGTAATGCAATTCCATTTAATTTCAGTGCAAAGCGTTGTTAAGTTTTTCTCCAACCTGGTTCTGATCATATGCCATTCCGTTGGAGAGTGTAGTTACCGCCTTCTGATCCTTTCATGAAAAGCAGTACCGCATTTGACTTCCTTGCGCAGGCGGCTTGGTTCAAAGACAGGAAAGAAGCTGATGCTCCAGTGTCACAGCGCACCACGAATTCCTGAACTTGTCTGTCTGTCAAATGTACCCCAAGGTTGTCTCAGAAAGACCTCATTTGGAAGCTGTCAATCGTTATTCAACGTGCGAGAATTGGCACCAGATATCCTGAATCATGTTTGGAGCAATTCGCACGTTAGTGACTCATTCAATTAGCAACAGCAATGAAAGAAATTGCACTCTCAGAGGAACCTTTCGACTTGCGTAATTAATAGCGTCGCTATGATTAAGGTCCCCCCCCCCCCCCCGAGATCTAAGTCATGTTGGAACTGAAACGGAGGAATCGACAGAGAGGCGACAGAATGACATCGCATCCATTTGGTTTTCTTTAAATCACTGACGAGCAGGAAAATGTAAACGGGGAGGGCGAGTGGGGAAGTGAGGCAGTTGCAGCTCTGGTGAAATTCCTTCTTTGTGATTCACTCAGCAACCAGAGACGTGAAGGTGACTCAGGCGTGAGAGCTCTTCACTTCGAGAACAAAAAGCACTCAAGGGAAGTTAGCGCCTCTTCTGGAGTGGGGGTGGGGTGAGCTAATTACCTTATGACTTCTGTGACAATGTTCAGAAACTGGCTTTTAGATTGAGGTGAACAGAAACTGCATTTCTAAAAAGCACCATGGAATTTAGCAAAATTGATTGAGTCACTTCTCCTCGATTCCCACACAGGTTTCCAACTCATTTGGTATCCATGTGGCTCATGTCCAGGAGTGAACATCTCAGCAGCAAATTGCAAGGTTAAGGTAAAAGGCAAGGAAAGTGGCATCTCGAACTGGCTCCGAGGTCAGAGCATTCTCACAATGTGATCTGTCGTTCTCGGATTGTAATGCTACCTCCGGTTTTAGGGTGGAGAACATTCTTTGGGACTCTTATTCTGAAAAATAAAACCGACACAGTGACTGAAACTATGCTGCACGGTATGATGTGGAACACGGCCTGCTCAGGTTTGCGCATTTTCCCTGTAGTCCGGTGTGTTTCGTGTTCCGTGTAAAAGTGAAAGTCGTCCTGTTTCGAGCAATGGGTGAAATCCTTTAGCAAAGCAAGATTTGGAAATACCAGTAATGTCAAACAGCTCATGGTTATTTGACCAAATCATAAGCGAACCCATATTCTCACGCACTCACAGATACATTTGTAGCTGAACAGAGCCTGAGAAGATAGACTCAGCTTACCATTGATTTTTGTCTGGATTGATGGGCTATCAATATCTGCTGCGAAATTGGCATTGTAGCCGGGCACATCCCAGCAGCTGTGCGAGTCCGAGAGGAATCACGGAACCCTTTTCATGTGACTTTACATCTGTTGTTATGCAGGAGCACAATTGGAAATAGAAGAACATGAGGCGGCGCGGCCGGCTGGTAGTGTGGCCGAGCGGTCTAAGACGCTGGATCCAGGTTCCAGTCTCGAAAGGGGCGTGGGTTCGAATCCCACCACTTCCATTTCTGCTGATCAACTCCAACGCTGCAGCTTGTTAAAATGCTGTTTCGGTGTCCACTGTATATTGATGTTGTAAACAAAAGTAAAATGGGTTTGCTTCCCAGGGAATTAACTGTGGTGTGGGATACTGCCAAATATTTCAAAATGTCTCTGCTGTCATGATCGTTTTCGCCTCACGCGGGGAAAATCGCAAACACTTCTGCCGTCCCAGGCAAGTTGTGCTTTGACTGGAGCCGAATGGAGACTGTTATTTCATCGTTGTTGTGAAACGAAGTCCTCCGGTGACTCTACTCGATGTTATTTGGGTTTCTAGCTAATGGGAAAATCGTTCCAATGAATTTCGATGTCAGACCTTATTGAATTTCTCCCATTTCATTCATTTCCGTCCCGGAAACATCGGAAGGGAAAGGTAATCTAATCGAGACTGTGATTGGTGAAATTCACTTTTTACGGCCAATTCTTATTATGTTCTTTCTTTCTCTCGTTTCAGCATTGTCTGGAAAGTGGTGGTGCACTAAGGCTGCAATATGTTTGAAAGAGTCGTTTGGAAATGCCCTGTTGTTAGTTGTGAGATTACTTTATGACTCATGCCCTCGGACTGGATCACATTTAGCATTCATGCATCTCAGTGTCTGAAAATGCATGAGGTATGCCAGTTTTGTTTGTGTTCCGTGTTAAATGCTTTCTGTTTTGCGATTCGCTCAATACATTACGAATTTACAGGGTTTCTGAGGTAACTTCCAGCAGCAAAAATCCTCAGCTGAGGAGCTGGGAAAATTTCACAGAGTGTGGTCAGTCGGAGCTAAAGTCAGGAAGTCGTTCGTTTCTGCAGTGTTTCACAATACTACCTTTCCCGTGAGCAGTCGAACAGAGTAAATGATTGTGCCACAGACTGCGATGGCAAACTCCGCTAAAAAGTAATCCTTTAAAGCCGGTGGAAGCAACACGACGTTATTGGGGTACACCGTGGAAAAAGATACTTCGGTGGACCTCGTCCATGCTCACCACATAGCCAAAATTAAACAAGTCCCGTTCCCCAGCATTTGGCCCCAATCCCTCTAAACGCATCCTATCAAGAAACTCAACCGATTACCTTTGCAATTTTCTGAGTGTAATAGCCTCCTCCACTTCCTCTGGTAGATCATTCCAAACACGCACAACCTTCTTTGTGAGAAATCTGCCTCAGGTCCTTTGTCACTTTCAGCACACTCACCTTAAAGCTATGCTGTCGAGTTTTCAACTCACACCAACTTGGGTAAAACACGTAAATAGTCAGTTTACCACCCTTCCATAAGGTCATGTCGCAGCTGTTACGCTGCAAGGAAAGTTGTCCCAGCCTATTCCATCTCGCCCTACGGTACAAACATCGACGACATCTTTGTCTATATTTTGTCATCAATTTAACGTGTCTTTTTTTAACGTTTTCAAGATGTCAATTACGCTGGACAACAATGAGCTATTGGAAACAGAAAGGTGAAACGTAGAACGGATTCAGCATTCATTGCTGTACGCCACGGAGCCGCAGTACGGCCGTCTGTGGCTTGTTTCTGTAGTGTAGTGGTCATCACGTGCGCCTCACACGCGAAGCATCACCAGTTCGAGACTGGGCCGAAGCTGTTTTGTTCTTCAACTGCAGCCTTTTTCATGGACAAGAGCTGAGCTTTCTTGCGTGCTTTCCCATCTGCAAACCTGCCTTCGAATTTGCTTGAACAAATCTGTTCTCGTCGTGAAATGTAATGCAATTCCATTTAATTTCAGTGCAAAGCATTGTTAAGTTTTTCTCCAACCTGGTTCTGATCATATGCCATTCCGTTGGAGAGTGTAGTTACCGCCTTCTGATCCTTTCATGAAAAGCAGTACCGCATTTGACTTCCTTGCGCAGGCGGCTTGGTTCAAAGACAGGAAAGAAGCTGATGCTCCAGTGTCACAGCGCACCACGAATCCCTGAACTTGTCTGTCTGTCAAATGTACGCCAAGGTTGTCTCAGAAAGACCTCATTTGGAAGCTGTCAATCGTTATTCAACGTGCGAGAATTGGCACCAGATATCCTGAATCATGTTTGGAGCAATTCGCACGTTAGTGACTCATTCAATTAGCAACAGCAATGAAAGAAATTGCACTCTCAGAGGAACCTTTCGACTTGCATAATTAATAGCGTCGCTATGATTAAGGTCCCCCCCGAGATCTAAGTCATGTTGGAACTGAAACGGAGGAATCGACAGAGAGGCTACAGAATGACATCGCATCCATTTGGTTTTCTTTAAATCACTGACGAGCAGGAAAATGTAAACGGGGAGGGCGAGTGGGGAAGTGAGGCAGTTGCAGCTCTGGTGAAATTCCTTCTTTGTGATTCACTCAGCAACCAGAGACGTGAAGGTGACTCAGGCGTGAGAGCTCTTCACTTCGAGAACAAAAAGCACTCAAGGGAAGTTAGCGCCTCTTCTGGAGTGGGGGTGGGGTGAGCTAATTACCTTATGACTTCTGTGACAATGTTCAGAAACTGGCTTTTAGATTGAGGTGAACAGAAACTGCATTTCTAAAAAGCACCATGGAATTTAGCAAAATTAATTGAGTCACTTCTCCTCGATTCCCACACAGGTTTCCAACTCATTTGGTATCCATGTGGCTCATGTCCAGGAGTGAACATCTCAGCAGCAAATTGCAAGGTTAAGGTAAAAGGCAAGGAAAGTGGCATCTCGAACTGGCTCCGAGGTCAGAGCATTCTCACAATGTGATCTGTCGTTCTCGGATTGTAATGCTACCTCCGGTTTTAGGGTGGAGAACATTCTTTGGGACTCTTATTCTGAAAAATAAAACCGACACAGTGACTGAAACTATGCTGCACGGTATGATGTGGAACACGGCCTGCTCAGGTTTGCGCATTTTCCCTGTAGTCCGGTGTGTTTCGTGTTCCGTGTAAACGTGAAAGTCGTCCTGTTTCGAGCAATGGGTGAAATCCTTTAGCAAAGCAAGATTTGGAAATACCAGTAATGTCAAACAGCTCATGGTTATTTGACCAAATCATAAGCGAACCCATATTCTCACGCACTCACAGATACATTTGTAGCTGAACAGAGCCTGAGAAGATAGACTCAGCTTACCATTGATTTTTGTCTGGATTGATGGGCTATCAATATCTGCTGCGAAATTGGCATTGTAGCCGGGCACATCCCAGCAGCTGTGCGAGTCCGAGAGGAATCACGGAACCCTTTTCATGTGACTTTACATCTGTTGTTATGCAGGAGCACAATTGGAAATAGAAGAACATGAGGCGGCGCGGCCGGCTGGTAGTGTGGCCGAGCGGTCTAAGACGCTGGATCCAGGTTCCAGTCTCGAAAGGGGCGTGGGTTCGAATCCCACCACTTCCATTTCTGCTGATCAACTCCAACGCTGCAGCTTGTTAAAATGCTGTTTCGGTGTCCACTGTATATTGATGTTGTAAACAAAAGTAAAATGGGTTTGCTTCCCAGGGAATTAACTGTGGTGTGGGATACTGCCAAATATTTCAAAATGTCTCTGCTGTCATGATCGTTTTCGCCTCACGCGGGGAAAATCGCAAACACTTCTGCCGTCCCAGGCAAGTTGTGCTTTGACTGGAGCCGAATGGAGACTGTTATTTCATCGTTGTTGTGAAACGAAGTCCTCCGGTGACTCTACTCGATGTTATTTGGGTTTCTAGCTAATGGGAAAATCGTTCCAATGAATTTCGATGTCAGACCTTATTGAATTTCTCCCATTTCATTCATTTCCGTCCCGGAAACATCGGAAGGGAAAGGTAATCTAATCGAGACTGTGATTGGTGAAATTCACTTTTTACGGCCAATTCTTATTATGTTCTTTCTTTCTCTCGTTTCAGCATTGTCTGGAAAGTGGTGGTGCACTAAGGCTGCAATATGTTTGAAAGAGTCGTTTGGAAATGCCCTGTTGTTAGTTGTGAGATTACTTTATGACTCATGCCCTCGGACTGGATCACATTTAGCATTCATGCATCTCAGTGTCTGAAAATGCATGAGGTATGCCAGTTTTGTTTGTGTTCCGTGTTAAATGCTTTCTGTTTTGCGATTCGCTCAATACATTACGAATTTACAGGGTTTCTGAGGTAACTTCCAGCAGCAAAAATCCTCAGCTGAGGAGCTGGGAAAATTTCACAGAGTGTGGTCAGTCGGAGCTAAAGTCAGGAAGTCGTTCGTTTCTGCAGTGTTTCACAATACTACCTTTCCCGTGAGCAGTCGAACAGAGTAAATGATTGTGCCACAGACTGCGATGGCAAACTCCGCTAAAAAGTAATCCTTTAAAGCCGGTGGAAGCAACACGACGTTATTGGGGTACACCGTGGAAAAAGATACTTCGGTGGACCTCGTCCATGCTCACCACATAGCCAAAATTAAACAAGTCCCGTTCCCCAGCATTTGGCCCCAATCCCTCTAAACGCATCCTATCAAGAAACTCAACCGATTACCTTTGCAATTTTCTGAGTGTAATAGCCTCCTCCACTTCCTCTGGTAGATCATTCCAAACACGCACAACCTTCTTTGTGAGAAATCTGCCTCAGGTCCTTTGTCACTTTCAGCACACTCACCTTAAAGCTATGCTGTCGAGTTTTCAACTCACACCAACTTGGGTAAAACACGTAAATAGTCAGTTTACCACCCTTCCATAAGGTCATGTCGCAGCTGTTACGCTGCAAGGAAAGTTGTCCCAGCCTATTCCATCTCGCCCTACGGTACAAACATCGACGACATCTTTGTCTATATTTTGTCATCAATTTAACGTGTCTTTTTTTAACGTTTTCAAGATGTCAATTACGCTGGACAACAATGAGCTATTGGAAACAGAAAGGTGAAACGTAGAACGGATTCAGCATTCATTGCTGTACGCCACGGAGCCGCAGTACGGCCGTCTGTGGCTTGTTTCTGTAGTGTAGTGGTCATCACGTGCGCCTCACACGCGAAGCATCACCAGTTCGAGACTGGGCCGAAGCTGTTTTGTTCTTCAACTGCAGCCTTTTTCATGGACAAGAGCTGAGCTTTCTTGCGTGCTTTCCCATCTGCAAACCTGCCTTCGAATTTGCTTGAACAAATCTGTTCTCGTCGTGAAATGTAATGCAATTCCATTTAATTACAGTGCAAAGCATTGTTAAGTTTTTCTCCAACCTGGTTCTGATCATATGCCATTCCGTTGGAGAGTGTAGTTACCGCCTTCTGATCCTTTCATGAAAAGCAGTACCGCATTTGACTTCCTTGCGCAGGCGGCTTGGTTCAAAGACAGGAAAGAAGCTGATGCTCCAGTGTCACAGCGCACCACGAATCCCTGAACTTGTCTGTCTGTCAAATGTACGCCAAGGTTGTCTCAGAAAGACCTCATTTGGAAGCTGTCAATCGTTATTCAACGTGCGAGAATTGGCACCAGATATCCTGAATCATGTTTGGAGCAATTCGCACGTTAGTGACTCATTCAATTAGCAACAGCAATGAAAGAAATTGCACTCTCAGAGGAACCTTTCGACTTGCATAATTAATAGCGTCGCTATGATTAAGGTCCCCCCCGAGATCTAAGTCATGTTGGAACTGAAACGGAGGAATCGACAGAGAGGCTACAGAATGACATCGCATCCATTTGGTTTTCTTTAAATCACTGACGAGCAGGAAAATGTAAACGGGGAGGGCGAGTGGGGAAGTGAGGCAGTTGCAGCTCTGGTGAAATTCCTTCTTTGTGATTCACTCAGCAACCAGAGACGTGAAGGTGACTCAGGCGTGAGAGCTCTTCACTTCGAGAACAAAAAGCACTCAAGGGAAGTTAGCGCCTCTTCTGGAGTGGGGGTGGGGTGAGCTAATTACCTTATGACTTCTGTGACAATGTTCAGAAACTGGCTTTTAGATTGAGGTGAACAGAAACTGCATTTCTAAAAAGCACCATGGAATTTAGCAAAATTGATTGAGTCACTTCTCCTCGATTCCCACACAGGTTTCCAACTCATTTGGTATCCATGTGGCTCATGTCCAGGAGTGAACATCTCAGCAGCAAATTGCAAGGTTAAGGTAAAAGGCAAGGAAAGTGGCATCTCGAACTGGCTCCGAGGTCAGAGCATTCTCACAATGTGATCTGTCGTTCTCGGATTGTAATGCTACCTCCGGTTTTAGGGTGGAGAACATTCTTTGGGACTCTTATTCTGAAAAATAAAACCGACACAGTGACTGAAACTATGCTGCACGGTATGATGTGGAACACGGCCTGCTCAGGTTTGCGCATTTTCCCTGTAGTCCGGTGTGTTTCGTGTTCCGTGTAAACGTGAAAGTCGTCCTGTTTCGAGCAATGGGTGAAATCCTTTAGCAAAGCAAGATTTGGAAATACCAGTAATGTCAAACAGCTCATGGTTATTTGACCAAATCATAAGCGAACCCATATTCTCACGCACTCACAGATACATTTGTAGCTGAACAGAGTCTGAGAAGATAGACTCAGCTTACCATTGATTTTTGTCTGGATTGATGGGCTATCAATATCTGCTGCGAAATTGGCATTGTAGCCGGGCACATCCCAGCAGCTGTGCGAGTCCGAGAGGAATCACGGAACCCTTTTCATGTGACTTTACATCTGTTGTTATGCAGGAGCACAATTGGAAATAGAAGAACATGAGGCGGCGCGGCCGGCTGGTAGTGTGGCCGAGCGGTCTAAGACGCTGGATCCAGGTTCCAGTCTCGAAAGGGGCGTGGGTTCGAATCCCACCACTTCCATTTCTGCTGATCAACTCCAACGCTGCAGCTTGTTAAAATGCTGTTTCGGTGTCCACTGTATATTGATGTTGTAAACAAAAGTAAAATGGGTTTGCTTCCCAGGGAATTAACTGTGGTGTGGGATACTGCCAAATATTTCAAAATGTCTCTGCTGTCATGATCGTTTTCGCCTCACGCGGGGAAAATCGCAAACACTTCTGCCGTCCCAGGCAAGTTGTGCTTTGACTGGAGCCGAATGGAGACTGTTATTTCATCGTTGTTGTGAAACGAAGTCCTCCGGTGACTCTACTCGATGTTATTTGGGTTTCTAGCTAATGGGAAAATCGTTCCAATGAATTTCGATGTCAGACCTTATTGAATTTCTCCCATTTCATTCATTTCCGTCCCGGAAACATCGGAAGGGAAAGGTAATCTAATCGAGACTGTGATTGGTGAAATTCACTTTTTACGGCCAATTCTTATTATGTTCTTTCTTTCTCTCGTTTCAGCATTGTCTGGAAAGTGGTGGTGCACTAAGGCTGCAATATGTTTGAAAGAGTCGTTTGGAAATGCCCTGTTGTTAGTTGTGAGATTACTTTATGACTCATGCCCTCGGACTGGATCACATTTAGCATTCATGCATCTCAGTGTCTGAAAATGCATGAGGTATGCCAGTTTTGTTTGTGTTCCGTGTTAAATGCTTTCTGTTTTGCGATTCGCTCAATACATTACGAATTTACAGGGTTTCTGAGGTAACTTCCAGCAGCAAAAATCCTCAGCTGAGGAGCTGGGAAAATTTCACAGAGTGTGGTCAGTCGGAGCTAAAGTCAGGAAGTCGTTCGTTTCTGCAGTGTTTCACAATACTACCTTTCCCGTGAGCAGTCGAACAGAGTAAATGATTGTGCCACAGACTGCGATGGCAAACTCCGCTAAAAAGTAATCCTTTAAAGCCGGTGGAAGCAACACGACGTTATTGGGGTACACCGTGGAAAAAGATACTTCGGTGGACCTCGTCCATGCTCACCACATAGCCAAAATTAAACAAGTCCCGTTCCCCAGCATTTGGCCCCAATCCCTCTAAACGCATCCTATCAAGAAACTCAACCGATTACCTTTGCAATTTTCTGAGTGTAATAGCCTCCTCCACTTCCTCTGGTAGATCATTCCAAACACGCACAACCTTCTTTGTGAGAAATCTGCCTCAGGTCCTTTGTCACTTTCAGCACACTCACCTTAAAGCTATGCTGTCGAGTTTTCAACTCACACCAACTTGGGTAAAACACGTAAATAGTCAGTTTACCACCCTTCCATAAGGTCATGTCGCAGCTGTTACGCTGCAAGGAAAGTTGTCCCAGCCTATTCCATCTCGCCCTACGGTACAAACATCGACGACATCTTTGTCTATATTTTGTCATCAATTTAACGTGTCTTTTTTTAACGTTTTCAAGATGTCAATTACGCTGGACAACAATGAGCTATTGGAAACAGAAAGGTGAAACGTAGAACGGATTCAGCATTCATTGCTGTACGCCACGGAGCCGCAGTACGGCCGTCTGTGGCTTGTTTCTGTAGTGTAGTGGTCATCACGTGCGCCTCACACGCGAAGCATCACCAGTTCGAGACTGGGCCGAAGCTGTTTTGTTCTTCAACTGCAGCCTTTTTCATGGACAAGAGCTGAGCTTTCTTGCGTGCTTTCCCATCTGCAAACCTGCCTTCGAATTTGCTTGAACAAATCTGTTCTCGTCGTGAAATGTAATGCAATTCCATTTAATTACAGTGCAAAGCATTGTTAAGTTTTTCTCCAACCTGGTTCTGATCATATGCCATTCCGTTGGAGAGTGTAGTTACCGCCTTCTGATCCTTTCATGAAAAGCAGTACCGCATTTGACTTCCTTGCGCAGGCGGCTTGGTTCAAAGACAGGAAAGAAGCTGATGCTCCAGTGTCACAGCGCACCACGAATCCCTGAACTTGTCTGTCTGTCAAATGTACGCCAAGGTTGTCTCAGAAAGACCTCATTTGGAAGCTGTCAATCGTTATTCAACGTGCGAGAATTGGCACCAGATATCCTGAATCATGTTTGGAGCAATTCGCACGTTAGTGACTCATTCAATTAGCAACAGCAATGAAAGAAATTGCACTCTCAGAGGAACCTTTCGACTTGCATAATTAATAGCGTCGCTATGATTAAGGTCCCCCCCGAGATCTAAGTCATGTTGGAACTGAAACGGAGGAATCGACAGAGAGGCTACAGAATGACATCGCATCCATTTGGTTTTCTTTAAATCACTGACGAGCAGGAAAATGTAAACGGGGAGGGCGAGTGGGGAAGTGAGGCAGTTGCAGCTCTGGTGAAATTCCTTCTTTGTGATTCACTCAGCAACCAGAGACGTGAAGGTGACTCAGGCGTGAGAGCTCTTCACTTCGAGAACAAAAAGCACTCAAGGGAAGTTAGCGCCTCTTCTGGAGTGGGGGTGGGGTGAGCTAATTACCTTATGACTTCTGTGACAATGTTCAGAAACTGGCTTTTAGATTGAGGTGAACAGAAACTGCATTTCTAAAAAGCACCATGGAATTTAGCAAAATTGATTGAGTCACTTCTCCTCGATTCCCACACAGGTTTCCAACTCATTTGGTATCCATGTGGCTCATGTCCAGGAGTGAACATCTCAGCAGCAAATTGCAAGGTTAAGGTAAAAGGCAAGGAAAGTGGCATCTCGAACTGGCTCCGAGGTCAGAGCATTCTCACAATGTGATCTGTCGTTCTCGGATTGTAATGCTACCTCCGGTTTTAGGGTGGAGAACATTCTTTGGGACTCTTATTCTGAAAAATAAAACCGACACAGTGACTGAAACTATGCTGCACGGTATGATGTGGAACACGGCCTGCTCAGGTTTGCGCATTTTCCCTGTAGTCCGGTGTGTTTCGTGTTCCGTGTAAACGTGAAAGTCGTCCTGTTTCGAGCAATGGGTGAAATCCTTTAGCAAAGCAAGATTTGGAAATACCAGTAATGTCAAACAGCTCATGGTTATTTGACCAAATCATAAGCGAACCCATATTCTCACGCACTCACAGATACATTTGTAGCTGAAAAGAGCCTGAGAAGATAGACTCAGCTTACCATTGATTTTTGTCTGGATTGATGGGCTATCAATATCTGCTGCGAAATTGACATTGTAGCCGGGCACATCCCAGCAGCTGTGCGAGTCCGAGAGGAATCATGGAACCCTTTTCATGTGACTTTGCATCTGTTGTTATGCAGGAGCACAATTGGAAATAGAAGAAAATGAGGCGGCGCGGCCGGCTGGTAGTGTGGCCGAGCGGTCTAAGGCGCTGGATCCAGGTTCCAGTCTCGAAAGGGGCGTGGGTTCGAATCCCACCACTTCCATTTCTGCTGATCAACTCCAACGCTGCAGCTTGTTAAAATGCTGTTTCGGTGTCCACTGTATATTGATGTTGTAAACAAAAGTAAAATGGGTTTGCTACCCAGGGAATTAACTGTGGTGTGGGATACTGCCAAATATTTCAAAATGTCTCTGCTGTCATGATCGTTTTCGCCTCACGCGGGGAAAATCGCAAACACTTCTGCCGTCCCAGGCAAGTTGTGCTTTGACTGGAGCCGAATGGAGACTGTTATTTCATCGTTGTTGTGAAACGAAGTCCTCCGGTGACTCTACTCGATGTTATTTGGGTTTCTAGCTAATGGGAAAATCGTTCCAATGAATTTCGATGTCAGACCTTATTGAATTTCTCCCATTTCATTCATTTCCGTCCCGGAAACATCGGAAGGGAAAGGTAATCTAATCGAGACTGTGATTGGTGAAATTCACTTTTTACGGCCAATTCTTATTATGTTCTTTCTTTCTCTCGTTTCAGCATTGTCTGGAAAGTGGTGGTGCACTAAGGCTGCAATATGTTTGAAAGAGTCGTTTGGAAATGCCCTGTTGTTAGTTGTGAGATTACTTTATGACTCATGCCCTCGGACTGGATCACATTTAGCATTCATGCATCTCAGTGTCTGAAAATGCATGAGGTATGCCAGTTTTGTTTGTGTTCCGTGTTAAATGCTTTCTGTTTTGCGATTCGCTCAATACATTACGAATTTACAGGGTTTCTGAGGTAACTTCCAGCAGCAAAAATCCTCAGCTGAGGAGCTGGGAAAATTTCACAGAGTGTGGTCAGTCGGAGCTAAAGTCAGGAAGTCGTTCGTTTCTGCAGTGTTTCACAATACTACCTTTCCCGTGAGCAGTCGAACAGAGTAAATGATTGTGCCACAGACTGCGATGGCAAACTCCGCTAAAAAGTAATCCTTTAAAGCCGGTGGAAGCAACACGACGTTATTGGGGTACACCGTGGAAAAAGATACTTCGGTGGACCTCGTCCATGCTCACCACATAGCCAAAATTAAACAAGTCCCGTTCCCCAGCATTTGGCCCCAATCCCTCTAAACGCATCCTATCAAGAAACTCAACCGATTACCTTTGCAATTTTCTGAGTGTAATAGCCTCCTCCACTTCCTCTGGTAGATCATTCCAAACACGCACAACCTTCTTTGTGAGAAATCTGCCTCAGGTCCTTTGTCACTTTCAGCACACTCACCTTAAAGCTATGCTGTCGAGTTTTCAACTCACACCAACTTGGGTAAAACACGTAAATAGTCAGTTTACCACCCTTCCATAAGGTCATGTCGCAGCTGTTACGCTGCAAGGAAAGTTGTCCCAGCCTATTCCATCTCGCCCTACGGTACAAACATCGACGACATCTTTGTCTATATTTTGTCATCAATTTAACGTGTCTTTTTTTAACGTTTTCAAGATGTCAATTACGCTGGACAACAATGAGCTATTGGAAACAGAAAGGTGAAACGTAGAACGGATTCAGCATTCATTGCTGTACGCCACGGAGCCGCAGTACGGCCGTCTGTGGCTTGTTTCTGTAGTGTAGTGGTCATCACGTGCGCCTCACACGCGAAGCATCACCAGTTCGAGACTGGGCCGAAGCTGTTTTGTTCTTCAACTGCAGCCTTTTTCATGGACAAGAGCTGAGCTTTCT
Organism: Chiloscyllium plagiosum; assembly: GCF_037043375.1. Lineage (NCBI taxonomy): Eukaryota > Metazoa > Chordata > Chondrichthyes > Orectolobiformes > Hemiscylliidae > Chiloscyllium > Chiloscyllium plagiosum. Next base: position 33,611,180 of record NW_028270182.1, on the reverse strand, counting down.
TGCGTGCTTTCCCATCTGCAAACCTGCCTTCGAATTTGCTTGAACAAATCTGTTCTCGTCGTGAAATGTAATGCAATTCCATTTAATTACAGTGCAAAGCATTGTTAAGTTTTTCTCCAACCTGGTTCTGATCATATGCCATTCCGTTGGAGAGTGTAGTTACCGCCTTCTGATCCTTTCATGAAAAGCAGTACCGCATTTGACTTCCTTGCGCAGGCGGCTTGGTTCAAAGACAGGAAAGAAGCTGATGCTCCAGTGTCACAGCGCACCACGAATCCCTGAACTTGTCTGTCTGTCAAATGTACGCCAAGGTTGTCTCAGAAAGACCTCATTTGGAAGCTGTCAATCGTTATTCAACGTGCGAGAATTGGCACCAGATATCCTGAATCATGTTTGGAGCAATTCGCACGTTAGTGACTCATTCAATTAGCAACAGCAATGAAAGAAATTGCACTCTCAGAGGAACCTTTCGACTTGCATAATTAATAGCGTCGCTATGATTAAGGTCCCCCCCGAGATCTAAGTCATGTTGGAACTGAAACGGAGGAATCGACAGAGAGGCTACAGAATGACATCGCATCCATTTGGTTTTCTTTAAATCACTGACGAGCAGGAAAATGTAAACGGGGAGGGCGAGTGGGGAAGTGAGGCAGTTGCAGCTCTGGTGAAATTCCTTCTTTGTGATTCACTCAGCAACCAGAGACGTGAAGGTGACTCAGGCGTGAGAGCTCTTCACTTCGAGAACAAAAAGCACTCAAGGGCAGTTAGCGCCTCTTCTGGAGTGGGGGTGGGGTGAGCTAATTACCTTTTGACTTCTGTGACTATGTTCAGAAACTGGCTTTTAGATTGAGGTGAACAGAAACTGCATTTCTAAAAAGCACCATGGAATTTAGCAAAATTGATTGAGTCGCTTCTCCTCGATTCCCACACAGGTTTCCAACTCATTTGGTATCCATGTGGCTCATGTCCAGGAGTGAACATCTTAGCAGCAAATTGCAAGGTTAAGGTAAAAGGCAAGGAAAGTGGCATCTCGAACTGGCTCCGAGGTCAGAGCATTCTCACAATGTGATCTGTCGTTCTCGGATTGTAATGCTACCTCCGGTTTTAGGGTGGAGAACATTCTTTGGGACTCTTATTCTGAAAAATAAAACCGACACAGTGACTGAAACTATGCTGCACGGTATGATGTGGAACACGGCCTGCTCAGGTTTGCGCATTTTCCCTGTAGTCCGGTGTGTTTCGTGTTCCGTGCAAACGTGAAAGTCGTCCTGTTTCGAGCAATGGGTGAAATCATTTAGCAAAGCAAGATTTGGAAATACCAGTAATGTCAAGCAGCTCATGGTTATTTGACCAAATCATAAGCGAACCCATATTCTCACGCACTCACAGATACATTTGTAGCTGAAAAGAGCCTGAGAAGATAGACTCAGCTTACCATTGATTTTTGTCTGGATTGATGGGCTATCAATATCTGCTGCGAAATTGACATTGTAGCCGGGCACATCCCAGCAGCTGTGCGAGTCCGAGAGGAATCATGGAACCCTTTTCATGTGACTTTACATCTGTTGTTATGCAGGAGCACAATTGGAAATAGAAGAAAATGAGGTGGCGCGGCCGGCTGGTAGTGTGGCCGAGCGGTCTAAGACGCTGGATCCAGGTTCCAGTCTCGAAAGGGGCGTGGGTTCGAATCCCACCACTTCCATTTCTGCTGATCAACTCCAACGCTGCAGCTTGTTAAAATGCTGTTTCGGTGTCCACTGTATATTGATGTTGTAAACAAAAGTAAAATGGGTTTGCTTCCCAGGGAATTAACTGTGGTGTGGGATACTGCCAAATATTTCAAAATGTCTCTGCTGTCATGATCGTTTTCGCCTCACGCGGGGAAAATCGCAAACACTTCTGCCGTCCCAGGCAAGTTGTGCTTTTACTGGAGCCGAATGGAGACTGTTATTTCATCGTTGTTGTGAAACGAAGTCCTCCGGTGACTCTACTCGATGTTATTTGGGTTTCTAGCTAATGGGAAAATCGTTCCAATGAATTTCGATGTCAGACCTTATTGAATTTCTCCCATTTCATTAATTTCCGTCCCGGAAACATCGGAAGGGAAAGGTAATCTAATCGAGACTGTGATTGGTGAAATTCACTTTTTACGGCCAATTCTTATTATGTTCTTTCTTTCTCTCGTTTCAGCATTGTCTGGAAAGTGGTGGTGCACTAAGGCTGCAATATGTTTGAAAGAGTCGTTTGGAAATGCCCTGTTGTTAGTTGTGAGATTACTTTATGACTCATGCCCTCGGACTGGATCACATTTAGCATTCATGCATCTCAGTGTCTGAAAATGCATGAGGTATGTCAGTTTTGTTTGTGTTCCGTGTTAAATGCTTTCTATTTTGCGATTCGCTCAATACATTACGAATTTACAGGGTTTCTGAGGTAACTTCCAGCAGCAAAAATCCTCAGCTGAGGAGCTGGGAAAATTTCACAGAGTATGGTCAGTCGGAGCTAAAGTAAGGAAGTCGTTCGTTTCTGCAGTGTTTCACAATACTACCTTTCCCGTGAGCAGTCGAACAGAGTAAATGATTGTGCCACAGACTGCGATGGCAAACTCCGCTAAAAAGTAATCCTTTAAAGCCGGTGGAAGCAACACGACGTTAATGGGGTACACCGTGGAAAAAGATACTTCGGTGGACCTCGTCCATGCTCACCACATAGCCAAAATTAAACAAGTCCCGTTCCCCAGCATTTGGCCCCAATCCCTCTAAACGCATCCTATCAAGAAACTCAACCGATTACCTTTGCAATTTTCTGAGTGTAATAGCCTCCTCCACTTCCTCTGGTAGATCATTCCAAACACGCACAACCTTCTTTGTGAGAAATCTGCCTCAGGTCCTTTGTCACTTTCAGCACACTCACCTTAAAGCTATGCTGTCGAGTTTTCAACTCACACCAACTTGGGTAAAACACGTAAATAGTCAGTTTACCACCCTTCCATAAGGTCATGTCGCAGCTGTTACGCTGCAAGGAAAGTCGTCCCAGCCTATTTCATCTCGCCCTACGGTACAAACATCGACGACATCTTTGTCTATATTTTGTCATCAATTTAACGTGTCTTTTTTTAACGTTTTCAAGATGTCAATTACGCTGGACAACAACGAGCTATTGGAAACAGAAAGGTGAAACGTAGAACGGATCCAGCATTCATTGCTGTACGCCACGGAGCCGCTGTACGGCCGTCTGTGGCTTGTTTCTGTAGTGTAGTGGTCATCACGTGCGCCTCACACGCGAAACATCACCAGTTCGAAACTGGGCCGAAGCTGTTTTGTTCTTCAACTGCAGCCTTTTTCATGGACAAGAGCTGAGCTTTCTTGCGTGCTTTCCCATCTGCAAACCTGCCTTCGAATTTGCTTGAACAAATCTGTTCTCGTCGTGAAATGTAATGCAATTCCATTTAATTTCAGTGCAAAGCGTTGTTAAGTTTTTCTCCAACCTGGTTCTGATCATATGCCATTCCGTTGGAGAGTGTAGTTACCGCCTTCTGATCCTTTCATGAAAAGCAGTACCGCATTTGCCTTCCTTGCGCAGGCGGCTTGGTTCAAAGACAGGAAAGAAGCTGATGCTCCAGTGTCACAGCGCACCACGAATTCCTGAACTTGTCTGTCTGTCAAATGTACGCCAAGGTTGTCTCAGAAAGACCTCATTTGGAAGCTGTCAATCGTTATTCAACGTGCGAGAATTGGCACCAGATATCCTGAATCATGTTTGGAGCAATTCGCACGTTAGTGACTCATTCAATTAGCAACAGCAATGAAAGAAATTGCACTCTCAGAGGAACCTTTCGACTTGCGTAATTAATAGCGTCGCTATGATTAAGGTCCCCCCCCCCCCCCCCGAGATCTAAGTCATGTTGGAACTGAAACGGAGGAATCGACAGAGAGGCTACAGAATGACATCGCATCCATTTGGTTTTCTTTAAATCACTGACGAGCAGGAAAATGTAAACGGGGAGGGCGAGTGGGGAAGTGAGGCAGTTGCAGCTCTGGTGAAATTCCTTCTTTGTGATTCACTCAGCAACCAGAGACGTGAAGGTGACTCAGGCGTGAGAGCTCTTCACTTCGAGAACAAAAAGCACTCAAGGGAAGTTAGCGCCTCTTCTGGAGTGGGGGTGGGGTGAGCTAATTACCTTATGACTTCTGTGACAATGTTCAGAAACTGGCTTTTAGATTGAGGTGAACAGAAACTGCATTTCTAAAAAGCACCATGGAATTTAGCAAAATTGATTGAGTCACTTCTCCTCGATTCCCACACAGGTTTCCAACTCATTTGGTATCCATGTGGCTCATGTCCAGGAGTGAACATCTCAGCAGCAAATTGCAAGGTTAAGGTAAAAGGCAAGGAAAGTGGCATCTCGAACTGGCTCCGAGGTCAGAGCATTCTCACAATGTGATCTGTCGTTCTCGGATTGTAATGCTACCTCCGGTTTTAGGGTGGAGAACATTCTTTGGGACTCTTATTCTGAAAAATAAAACCGACACAGTGACTGAAACTATGCTGCACGGTATGATGTGGAACACGGCCTGCTCAGGTTTGCGCATTTTCCCTGTAGTCCGGTGTGTTTCGTGTTCCGTGCAAACGTGAAAGTCGTCCTGTTTCGAGCAATGGGTGAAATCATTTAGCAAAGCAAGATTTGGAAATACCAGTAATGTCAAGCAGCTCATGGTTATTTGACCAAATCATAAGCGAACCCATATTCTCACGCACTCACAGATACATTTGTAGCTGAAAAGAGCCTGAGAAGATAGACTCAGCTTACCATTGATTTTTGTCTGGATTGATGGGCTATCAATATCTGCTGCGAAATTGACATTGTAGCCGGGCACATCCCAGCAGCTGTGCGAGTCCGAGAGGAATCATGGAACCCTTTTCATGTGACTTTACATCTGTTGTTATGCAGGAGCACAATTGGAAATAGAAGAAAATGAGGTGGCGCGGCCGGCTGGTAGTGTGGCCGAGCGGTCTAAGACGCTGGATCCAGGTTCCAGTCTCGAAAGGGGCGTGGGTTCGAATCCCACCACTTCCATTTCTGCTGATCAACTCCAACGCTGCAGCTTGTTAAAATGCTGTTTCGGTGTCCACTGTATATTGATGTTGTAAACAAAAGTAAAATGGGTTTGCTTCCCAGGGAATTAACTGTGGTGTGGGATACTGCCAAATATTTCAAAATGTCTCTGCTGTCATGATCGTTTTCGCCTCACGCGGGGAAAATCGCAAACACTTCTGCCGTCCCAGGCAAGTTGTGCTTTTACTGGAGCCGAATGGAGACTGTTATTTCATCGTTGTTGTGAAACGAAGTCCTCCGGTGACTCTACTCGATGTTATTTGGGTTTCTAGCTAATGGGAAAATCGTTCCAATGAATTTCGATGTCAGACCTTATTGAATTTCTCCCATTTCATTAATTTCCGTCCCGGAAACATCGGAAGGGAAAGGTAATCTAATCGAGACTGTGATTGGTGAAATTCACTTTTTACGGCCAATTCTTATTATGTTCTTTCTTTCTCTCGTTTCAGCATTGTCTGGAAAGTGGTGGTGCACTAAGGCTGCAATATGTTTGAAAGAGTCGTTTGGAAATGCCCTGTTGTTAGTTGTGAGATTACTTTATGACTCATGCCCTCGGACTGGATCACATTTAGCATTCATGCATCTCAGTGTCTGAAAATGCATGAGGTATGTCAGTTTTGTTTGTGTTCCGTGTTAAATGCTTTCTATTTTGCGATTCGCTCAATACATTACGAATTTACAGGGTTTCTGAGGTAACTTCCAGCAGCAAAAATCCTCAGCTGAGGAGCTGGGAAAATTTCACAGAGTATGGTCAGTCGGAGCTAAAGTAAGGAAGTCGTTCGTTTCTGCAGTGTTTCACAATACTACCTTTCCCGTGAGCAGTCGAACAGAGTAAATGATTGTGCCACAGACTGCGATGGCAAACTCCGCTAAAAAGTAATCCTTTAAAGCCGGTGGAAGCAACACGACGTTAATGGGGTACACCGTGGAAAAAGATACTTCGGTGGACCTCGTCCATGCTCACCACATAGCCAAAATTAAACAAGTCCCGTTCCCCAGCATTTGGCCCCAATCCCTCTAAACGCATCCTATCAAGAAACTCAACCGATTACCTTTGCAATTTTCTGAGTGTAATAGCCTCCTCCACTTCCTCTGGTAGATCATTCCAAACACGCACAACCTTCTTTGTGAGAAATCTGCCTCAGGTCCTTTGTCACTTTCAGCACACTCACCTTAAAGCTATGCTGTCGAGTTTTCAACTCACACCAACTTGGGTAAAACACGTAAATAGTCAGTTTACCACCCTTCCATAAGGTCATGTCGCAGCTGTTACGCTGCAAGGAAAGTCGTCCCAGCCTATTTCATCTCGCCCTACGGTACAAACATCGACGACATCTTTGTCTATATTTTGTCATCAATTTAACGTGTCTTTTTTTAACGTTTTCAAGATGTCAATTACGCTGGACAACAACGAGCTATTGGAAACAGAAAGGTGAAACGTAGAACGGATCCAGCATTCATTGCTGTACGCCACGGAGCCGCTGTACGGCCGTCTGTGGCTTGTTTCTGTAGTGTAGTGGTCATCACGTGCGCCTCACACGCGAAACATCACCAGTTCGAAACTGGGCCGAAGCTGTTTTGTTCTTCAACTGCAGCCTTTTTCATGGACAAGAGCTGAGCTTTCTTGCGTGCTTTCCCATCTGCAAACCTGCCTTCGAATTTGCTTGAACAAATCTGTTCTCGTCGTGAAATGTAATGCAATTCCATTTAATTTCAGTGCAAAGCGTTGTTAAGTTTTTCTCCAACCTGGTTCTGATCATATGCCATTCCGTTGGAGAGTGTAGTTACCGCCTTCTGATCCTTTCATGAAAAGCAGTACCGCATTTGCCTTCCTTGCGCAGGCGGCTTGGTTCAAAGACAGGAAAGAAGCTGATGCTCCAGTGTCACAGCGCACCACGAATTCCTGAACTTGTCTGTCTGTCAAATGTACGCCAAGGTTGTCTCAGAAAGACCTCATTTGGAAGCTGTCAATCGTTATTCAACGTGCGAGAATTGGCACCAGATATCCTGAATCATGTTTGGAGCAATTCGCACGTTAGTGACTCATTCAATTAGCAACAGCAATGAAAGAAATTGCACTCTCAGAGGAACCTTTCGACTTGCGTAATTAATAGCGTCGCTATGATTAAGGTCCCCCCCCCCCCCCCGAGATCTAAGTCATGTTGGAACTGAAACGGAGGAATCGACAGAGAGGCTACAGAATGACATCGCATCCATTTGGTTTTCTTTAAATCACTGACGAGCAGGAAAATGTAAACGGGGAGGGCGAGTGGGGAAGTGAGGCAGTTGCAGCTCTGGTGAAATTCCTTCTTTGTGATTCACTCAGCAACCAGAGACGTGAAGGTGACTCAGGCGTGAGAGCTCTTCACTTCGAGAACAAAAAGCACTCAAGGGAAGTTAGCGCCTCTTCTGGAGTGGGGGTGGGGTGAGCTAATTACCTTATGACTTCTGTGACAATGTTCAGAAACTGGCTTTTAGATTGAGGTGAACAGAAACTGCATTTCTAAAAAGCACCATGGAATTTAGCAAAATTGATTGAGTCACTTCTCCTCGATTCCCACACAGGTTTCCAACTCATTTGGTATCCATGTGGCTCATGTCCAGGAGTGAACATCTCAGCAGCAAATTGCAAGGTTAAGGTAAAAGGCAAGGAAAGTGGCATCTCGAACTGGCTCCGAGGTCAGAGCATTCTCACAATGTGATCTGTCGTTCTCGGATTGTAATGCTACCTCCGGTTTTAGGGTGGAGAACATTCTTTGGGACTCTTATTCTGAAAAATAAAACCGACACAGTGACTGAAACTATGCTGCACGGTATGATGTGGAACACGGCCTGCACAGGTTTGCGCATTTTCCCTGTAGTCCGGTGTGTTTCGTGTTCCGTGTAAACGTGAAAGTCGTCCTGTTTCGAGCAATGGGTGAAATCCTTTAGCAAAGCAAGATTTGGAAATACCAGTAATGTCAAACAGCTCATGGTTATTTGACCAAATCATAAGCGAACCCATATTCTCACGCACTCACAGATACATTTGTAGCTGAACAGAGCCTGAGAAGATAGACTCAGCTTACCATTGATTTTTGTCTGGATTGATGGGCTATCAATATCTGCTGCGAAATTGACATTGTAGCCGGGCACATCCCAGCAGCTGTGCGAGTCCGAGAGGAATCATGGAACCCTTTTCATGTGACTTTGCATCTGTTGTTATGCAGGAGCACAATTGGAAATAGAAGAAAATGAGGCGGCGCGGCCGGCTGGTAGTGTGGCCGAGCGGTCTAAGGCGCTGGATCCAGGTTCCAGTCTCGAAAGGGGCGTGGGATCGAATCCCACCACTGCCATTTCTGCTGATCAACTCTAACGCTGCAGCTTGTTAAAATGCTGTTTCGGTGTCCACTGTATATTGATGTTGTAAACAAAAGTAAAATGGGTTTGCTTCCCAGGGAATTAACTGTGGTGTGGGATACTGCCAAATATTTCAAAATGTCTCTGCTGTCATGATCGTTTTCGCCTCACGCGGGGAAAATCGCAAACACTTCTGCCGTCCCAGGCAAGTTGTGCTTTTACTGGAGCCGAATGGAGACTGTTATTTCATCGTTGTTGTGAAACGAAGTCCTCCGGTGACTCTACTCGATGTTATTTGGGTTTCTAGCTAATGGGAAAATCGTTCCAATGAATTTCGATGTCAGACCTTATTGAATTTCTCCCATTTCATTCATTTCCGTCCCGGAAACATCGGAAGGGAAAGGTAATCTAATCGAGACTGTGATTGGTGAAATTCACTTTTTACGGCCAATTCTTATTATGTTCTTTCTTTCTCTCGTTTCAGCATTGTCTGGAAAATGGTGGTGCACTAAGGCTGCAATATGTTTGAAAGAGTCGTTTGGAAATGCCCTGTTGTTAGTTGTGAGATTACTTTATGACTCATGCCCTCGGACTGGATCACATTTAGCATTCATGCATCTCAGTGTCTGAAAATGCATGAGGTATGCCAGTTTTGTTTGTGTTCCGTGTTAAATGCTTTCTGTTTTGCGATTCGCTCAATACATTACGAATTTACAGGGTTTCTGAGGTAACTTCCAGCAGCAAAAATCCTCAGCTGAGGATCTGGGAAAATTTCACAGAGTATGGTCAGTCGGAGCTAAAGTAAGGAAGTCGTTCGTTTCTGCAGTGTTTCACAATACTACCTTTCCCGTGAGCAGTCGAACAGAGTAAATGATTGTGCCACAGACTACGATGGCAAACTCCGCTAAAAAGTAATCCTTTAAAGCCGGTGGAAGCAACACGACGTTATTGGGGTACACCGTGGAAAAAGATACTTCGGTGGACCTCGTCCATGCTCACCACATAGCCAAAATTAAACAAGTCCCGTTCCCCAGCATTTGGCCCCAATCCCTCTAAACGCATCCTATCAAGAAACTCAACCGATTACCTTTGCAATTTTCTGAGTGTAATAGCCTCCTCCACTTCCTCTGGTAGATCATTCCAAACACGCACAACCTTCTTTGTGAGAAATCTGCCTCAGGTCCTTTGTCACTTTCAGCACACTCACCTTAAAGCTATGCTGTCGAGTTTTCAACTCACACCAATTTGGGTAAAACACGTAAATAGTCAGTTTACCACCCTTCCATAAGGTCATGTCGCAGCTGTTACGCTGCAAGGAAAGTCGTCCCAGCCTATTCCATCTCGCCCTACGGTACAAACATCGACGACATCTTTGTCTATATTTTGTCATCAATTTAACGTGTCTTTTTTTAACGTTTTCAAGATGTCAATTACGCTGGACAACAACGAGCTATTGGAAACAGAAAGGTGAAACGTAGAACGGATTCAGCTTTCATTACTGCACGCCACGGAGCCGCAGCACGGCCGGCTGTGGCTTGTTTCTGTAGTGTAGTGGTCATCACGTGCGCCTCACACGCGAAACATCACCAGTTCGAAACTGGGCAGAAGCTGTTTTGTTCTTCAACTGCAGCCTTTTTCATGGACAAGAGCTGAGCTTTCTTGCGTGCTTTCCCATCTGCAAACCTGCCTTCGAATTTGCTTGAACAAATCTGTTCTCGTCGTGAAATGTAATGCAATTCCATTTAATTACAGTGCAAAGCGTTGTTAAGTTTTTCTCCAACCTGGTTCTGATCATATGCCATTCCGTTGGAGAGTGTAGTTAACGCCTTCTGATCCTTTCATGAAAAGCAGTACCGCATTTGCCTTCCTTGCGCAGGCGGCTTGGTTCAAAGACAGGAAAGAAGCTGATGCTCCAGTGTCACAGCGCACCACGAATTCCTGAACTTGTCTGTCTGTCAAATGTACCCCAAGGTTGTCTCAGAAAGACCTCATTTGGAAGCTGTCAATCGTTATTCAACGTGCGAGAATTGGCACCAGATATCCTGAATCATGTTTGGAGCAATTCGCACGTTAGTGACTCATTCAATTAGCAACAGCAATGAAAGAAATTGCACTCTGAGAGGAACCTTTCGACTTGCGTAATTAATAGCGTCGCTATGATTAAGGTCCCCCCCCCCCGAGATCTAAGTCATGTTGGAACTGAAACGGAGGAATCGACAGAGAGGCTACAGAATGACATCGCATCCATTTGGTTTTCTTTAAATCACTGACGAGCAGGAAAATGTAAACGGGGAGGGCGAGTGGGGAAGTGAGGCAGTTGCAGCTCTGGTGAAATTCCTTCTTTGTGATTCACTCAGCAATCAGAGACGTGAAGGTGACTCAGGCGTGAGAGCTCTTCACTTCGAGAACAAAAAGCACTCAAGGGAAGTTAGCGCCTCTTCTGGAGTGGGGGTGGGGTGAGCTAATTACCTTTTGACTTCTGTGACTATGTTCAGAAACTGGCTTTTAGATTGAGGTGAACAGAAACTGCATTTCTAAAAAGCACCATGGAATTTAGCAAAATTGATTGAGTCGCTTCTCCTCGATTCCCACACAGGTTTCCAACTCATTTGGTATCCATGTGGCTCATGTCCAGGAGTGAACATCTCAGCAGCAAATTGCAAGGTTAAGGTAAAAGGCAAGGAAAGTGGCATCTCGAACTGGCTCCGAGGTCAGAGCATTCTCACAATGTGATCTGTCGTTCTCGGATTGTAATGCTACCTCCGGTTTTAGGGTGGAGAACATTCTTTGGGACTCGTATTCTGAAAAATAAAACCGACACAGTGACTGAAACTATGCTGCACGGTATGATGTGGAACACGGCCTGCTCAGGTTTGCGCATTTTCCCTGTAGTCCGGTGTGTTTCGTGTTCCGTGTAAACGTGAAAGTCGTCCTGTTTCGAGCAATGGGTGAAATAATTTAGCAAAGCAAGATTTGGAAATACCAGTAATGTCAAACAGCTCATGGTTATTTGACCAAATCATAAGCGAACCCATATTCTCACGCACTCACAGATACATTTGTAGCTGAACAGAGCCTGAGAAGATAGACTCAGCTTACCATTGATTTTTGTCTGGATTGATGGGCCATCAATATCTGCTGCGAAATTGACATTGTAGCCGGGCACATCCCAGCAGCTGTGCGAGTCCGAGAGGAATCATGGAACCCTTTTCATGTGACTTTGCATCTGTTGTTATGCAGGAGCACAATTGGAAATAGAAGAAAATGAGGCGGCGCGGCCGGCTGGTAGTGTGGCCGAGCGGTCTAAGGCGCTGGATCCAGGTTCCAGTCTCGAAAGGGGCGTGGGTTCGAATCCCACCACTGCCATTTCTGCTGATCAACTCTAACGCTGCAGCTTGTTAAAATGCTGTTTCGGTGTCCACTGTATATTGATGTTGTAAACAAAAGTAAAATGGGTTTGCTTCCCAGGGAATTAACTGTGGTGTGGGATACTGCCAAATATTTCAAAATGTCTCTGCTGTCATGATCGTTTTCGCCTCACGCGGGGAAAATCGCAAACACTTCTGCCGTCCCAGGCAAGTTGTGCTTTTACTGGAGCCGAATGGAGACTGTTATTTCATCGTTGTTGTGAAACGAAGTCCTCCGGTGACTCTACTCGATGTTATTTGGGTTTCTAGCTAATGGGAAAATCGTTCCAATGAATTTCGATGTCAGACCTTATTGAATTTCTCCCATTTCATTCATTTCCGTCCCGGAAACATCGGAAGGGAAAGGTAATCTAATCGAGACTGTGATTGGTGAAATTCACTTTTTACGGCCAATTCTTATTATGTTCTTTCTTTCTCTCGTTTCAGCATTGTCTGGAAAATGGTGGTGCACTAAGGCTGCAATATGTTTGAAAGAGTCGTTTGGAAATGCCCTGTTGTTAGTTGTGAGATTACTTTATGACTCATGCCCTCGGACTGGATCACATTTAGCATTCATGCATCTCAGTGTCTGAAAATGCATGAGGTATGCCAGTTTTGTTTGTGTTCCGTGTTAAATGCTTTCTGTTTTGCGATTCGCTCAATACATTACGAATTTACAGGGTTTCTGAGGTAACTTCCAGCAGCAAAAATCCTCAGCTGAGGATCTGGGAAAATTTCACAGAGTATGGTCAGTCGGAGCTAAAGTAAGGAAGTCGTTCGTTTCTGCAGTGTTTCACAATACTACCTTTCCCGTGAGCAGTCGAACAGAGTAAATGATTGTGCCACAGACTGCGATGGCAAACTCCGCTAAAAAGTAATCCTTTAAAGCCGGTGGAAGCAACACGACGTTATTGGGGTACGCCGTGGAAAAAGATACTTCGGTGGACCTCGTCCATGCTCACCACATAGCCAAAATTAAACAAGTCCCGTTCCCCAGCATTTGGCCCCAATCCCTCTAAACGCATCCTATCAAGAAACTCAACCGATTACCTTTGCAATTTTCTGAGTGTAATAGCCTCCTCCACTTCCTCTGGTAGATCATTCCAAACACGCACAACCTTCTTTGTGAGAAATCTGCCTCAGGTCCTTTGTCACTTTCAGCACACTCACCTTAAAGCTATGCTGTCGAGTTTTCAACTCACACCAACTTGGGTAAAACACGTAAATAGTCAGTTTACCACCCTTCCATAAGGTCATGTCGCAGCTGTTACGCTGCAAGGAAAGTCGTCCCAGCCTATTCCATCTCGCCCTACGGTACAAACATCGACGACATCTTTGTCTATATTTTGTCATCAATTTAACGTGTCTTTTTTTAACGTTTTCAAGATGTCAATTACGCTGGACAACAACGAGCTATTGGAAACAGAAAGGTGAAACGTAGAACGGATTCAGCTTTCATTACTGCACGCCACGGAGCCGCAGCACGGCCGGCTGTGGCTTGTTTCTGTCGTGTCGTGGTCATCACGTGCACCTCACACGCAAACATCACCAGTTCGAAAGTGGGCAGAAGCTGTTTTGTTCTTCAACTGCAGCCTTTTTCATGGACAAGAGCTGAGCTTTCTTGCATGCTTTCCCATCTGCAAACCTGCCTTCGAATTTGCTTGAACAAATCTGTTCTCGTCGTGAAATGTAATGCAATTCCATTTAATTACAGTGCAAAGCGTTGTTAAGTTTTTCTCCAACCTGGTTCTGATCATATGCCATTCCGTTGGAGAGTGTAGTTACCGCCTTCTGATCCTTTCATGAAAAGCAGTACCGCATTTGCCTTCCTTGCGCAGGCGGCTTGGTTCAAAGACAGGAAAGAAGCTGATGCTCCAGTGTCACAGCGCACCACGAATTCCTGAACTTGTCTGCCTGTCAAATGTACCCCAAGGTTGTCTCAGAAAGACCTCATTTGGAAGCTGTCAATCGTTATTCAACGTGCGAGAATTGGCACCAGATATCCTGAATCATGTTTGGAGCAATTCGCACGTTAGTGACTCATTCAATTAGCAACAGCAATGAAAGAAATTGCACTCTGAGAGGAACCTTTCGACTTGCGTAATTAATAGCGTCGCTATGATTAAGGTCCCCCCCCCCCCCCGAGATCTAAGTCATGTTGGAACTGAAACGGAGGAATCGACAGAGAGGCTACAGAATGACATCGCATCCATTTGGTTTTCTTTAAATCACTGACGAGCAGGAAAATGTAAACGGGGAAGGCGAGTGGGGAAGTGAGGCAGTTGGAGCTCTGGTGAAATTCCTTCTTTGTGATTCACTCAGCAATCAGAGACGTGAAGGTGACTCAGGCGTGAGAGCTCTTCACTTCGAGAACAAAAAGCACTCAAGGGAAGTTAGCGCCTCTTCTGGAGTGGGGGTGGGGTGAGCTAATTACCTTTTGACTTCTGTGACTATGTTCAGAAACTGGCTTTTAGATTGAGGTGAACAGAAACTGCATTTCTAAAAAGCACCATGGAATTTAGCAAAATTGATTGAGTCGCTTCTCCTCGATTCCCACACAGGTTTCCAACTCATTTGGTATCCATGTGGCTCATGTCCAGGAGTGAACATCTCAGCAGCAAATTGCAAGGTTAAGGTAAAAGGCAAGGAAAGTGGCATCTCGAACTGGCTCCGAGGTCAGAGCATTCTCACAATGTGATCTGTCGTTCTCGGATTGTAATGCTACCTCCGGTTTTAGGGTGGAGAACATTCTTTGGGACTCTTATTCTGAAAAATAAAACCGACACAGTGACTGAAACTATGCTGCACGGTATGATGTGGAACACGGCCTGCTCAGGTTTGCGCATTTTCCCTGTAGTCCGGTGTGTTTCGTGTTCCGTGTAAACGTGAAAGTCGTCCTGTTTCGAGCAATGGGTGAAATCATTTAGCAAAGCAAGATTTGGAAATACCAGTAATGTCAAACAGCTCATGGTTATTTGACCAAATCATAAGCGAACCCATATTCTCACGGACTCACAGATACATTTGTAGCTGAAAAGTGCCTGAGAAGATAGACTCAGCTTACCATTGATTTTTGTCTGGATTGATGGGCTATCAATATCTGCTGCGAAATTGACATTGTAGCCGGGCACATCCCAGCAGCTGTGCGAGTCCGAGAGGAATCATGGAACCCTTTTCATGTGACTTTGCATCTGTTGTTATGCAGGAGCACAATTGGAAATAGAAGAAAATGAGGCGGCGCGGCCGGCTGGTAGTGTGGCCGAGCGGTCTAAGGCGCTGGATCCAGGTTCCAGTCTCGAAAGGGGCGTGGGTTCGAATCCCACCACTGCCATTTCTGCTGATCAACTCTAACGCTGCAGCTTGTTAAAATGCTGTTTCGGTGTCCACTGTATATTGATGTTGTAAACAAAAGTAAAATGGGTTTGCTTCCCAGGGAATTAACTGTGGTGTGGGATACTGCCAAATATTTCAAAATGTCTCTGCTGTCATGATCGTTTTCGCCTCACGCGGGGAAAATCGCAAACACTTCTGCCGTCCCAGGCAAGTTGTGCTTTTACTGGAGCCGAATGGAGACTGTTATTTCATCGTTGTTGTGAAACGAAGTCCTCCGGTGACTCTACTCGATGTTATTTGGGTTTCTAGCTAATGGGAAAATCGTTCCAATGAATTTCGATGTCAGACCTTATTGAATTTCTCCCATTTCATTCATTTCCGTCCCGGAAACATCGGAAGGGAAAGGTAATCTAATCGAGACTGTGATTGGTGAAATTCACTTTTTACGGCCAATTCTTATTATGTTCTTTCTTTCTCTCGTTTCAGCATTGTCTGGAAAATGGTGGTGCACTAAGGCTGCAATATGTTTGAAAGAGTCGTTTGGAAATGCCCTGTTGTTAGTTGTGAGATTACTTTATGACTCATGCCCTCGGACTGGATCACATTTAGCATTCATGCATCTCAGTGTCTGAAAATGCATGAGGTATGCCAGTTTTGTTTGTGTTCCGTGTTAAATGCTTTCTGTTTTGCGATTCGCTCAATACATTACGAAGTTACAGGGTTTCTGAGGTAACTTCCAGCAGCAAAAATCCTCAGCTGAGGATCTGGGAATATTTCACAGAGTATGGTCAGTCGGAGCTAAAGTAAGGAAGTCGTTCGTTTCTGCAGTGTTTCACAATACTGCCTTTCCCGTGAGCAGTCGAACAGAGTAAATGATTGTGCCACAGACTGCGATGGCAAACTCCGCTACAAAGTAATCCTTTAAAGCCGGTGGAAGCAACACGACGTTATTGGGGTACACCGTGGAAAAAGATACTTCGGTGGACCTCGTCCATGCTCACCACATAGCCAAAATTAAACAAGTCCCGTTCCCCAGCATTTGGCCCCAATCCCTCTAAACGCATCCTATCAAGAAACTCAACCGATTACCTTTGCAATTTTCTGAGTGTAATAGCCTCCTCCACTTCCTCTGGTAGATCATTCCAAACACGCACAACCTTCTTTGTGAGAAATCTGCCTCAGGTCCTTTGTCACTTTCAGCACACTCACCTTAAAGCTATGCTGTCGAGTTTTCAACTCACACCAACTTGGGTAAAACACGTAAATAGTCAGTTTACCACCCTTCCATAAGGTCATGTCGCAGCTGTTACGCTGCAAGGAAAGTCGTCCCAGCCTATTCCATCTCGCCCTACGGTACAAACATCGACGACATCTTTGTCTATATTTTGTCATCAATTTAACGTGTCTTTTTTTAACGTTTTCAAGATGTCAATTACGCTGGACAACAACGAGCTATTGGAAACAGAAAGGTGAAACGTAGAACGGATTCAGCTTTCATTACTGCACGCCACGGAGCCGCAGCACGGCCGGTTGTGGCTTGTTTCTGTAGTGTAGTGGTCATCACGTGCGCCTCACACGCGAAACATCACCAGTTCGAAAGTGGGCAGAAGCTGTTTTGTTCTTCAACTGCAGCCTTTTTCATGGACAAGAGCTGAGCTTTCTTGCGTGCTTTCCCATCTGCAAACCTGCCTTCGAATTTGCTTGAACAAATCTGTTCTCGTCGTGAAATGTAATGCAATTCCATTTAATTACAGTGCAAAGCGTTGTTAAGTTTTTCTCCAACCTGGTTCTGATCATATGCCATTCCGTTGGAGAGTGTAGTTACCGCCTTCTGATCCTTTCATGAAAAGCAGTACCGCATTTGCCTTCCTTGCGCAGGCGGCTTGGTTCAAAGACAGGAAAGAAGCTGATGCTCCAGTGTCACAGCGCACCACGAATTCCTGAACTTGTCTGTCTGTCAAATGTACCCCAAGGTTGTCTCAGAAAGACCTCATTTGGAAGCTGTCAATCGTTATTCAACGTGCGAGAATTGGCACCAGATATCCTGAATCATGTTTGGAGCAATTCGCACGTTAGTGACTCATTCAATTAGCAACAGCAATGAAAGAAATTGCACTCTGAGAGGAACCTTTCGACTTGCGTAATTAATAGCGTCGCTATGATTAAGGTCCCCCCCCCCCGAGATCTAAGTCATGTTGGAACTGAAACGGAGGAATCGACAGAGAGGCTACAGAATGACATCGCATCCATTTGGTTTTCTTTAAATCACTGACGAGCAGGAAAATGTAAACGGGGAGGGCGAGTGGGGAAGTGAGGCAGTTGCAGCTCTGGTGAAATTCCTTCTTTGTGATTCACTCAGCAACCAGAGACGTGAAGGTGACTCAGGCGTGAGAGCTCTTCACTTCGAGAACAAAAAGCACTCAAGGGAAGTTAGCGCCTCTTCTGGAGTGGGGGTGGGGTGAGCTAATTACCTTTTGACTTCTGTGACAATGTTCAGAAACTGGCTTTTAGATTGAGGTGAACAGAAACTGCATTTCTAAAAAGCACCATGGAATTTAGCAAAATTGATTGAGTCACTTCTCCTCGATTCCCACACAGGTTTCCAACTCATTTGGTATCCATGTGGCTCATGTCCAGGAGTGAACATCTCAGCAGCAAATTGCAAGGTTAAGGTAAAAGGCAAGGAAAGTGGCATCTCGAACTGGCTCCGAGGTCAGAGCATTCTCACAATGTGATCTGTCGTTCTCGGATTGTAATGCTACCTCCGGTTTTAGGGTGGAGAACATTCTTTGGGACTCTTATTCTGAAAAATAAAACCGACACAGTGACAGAAACTATGCTGCACGGTATGATGTGGAACACGGCCTGCTCAGGTTTGCGCATTTTCCCTGTAGTCCGGTGTGTTTCGTGTTCCGTGTAAACGTGAAAGTCGTCCTGTTTCGAGCAATGGGTGAAATCATTTAGCAAAGCAAGATTTGGAAATACCAGTAATGTCAAACAGCTCATGGTTATTTGACCAAATCATAAGCGAACCCATATTCTCACGCACTCACAGATACATTTGTAGCTGAAAAGAGCCTGAGAAGATAGACTCAGCTTACCATTGATTTTTGTCTGGATTGATGGGCTATCAATATCTGCTGCGAAATTGACATTGTAGCCGGGCACATCCCAGCAGCTGTGCGATTCCGAGAGGAATCATGGAACCCTTTTCATGTGACTTTGCATCTGTTGTTATGCAGGAGCACAATTGGAAATAGAAGAAAATGAGGCGGCGCGGCCGGCTGGTAGTGTGGCCGAGCGGTCTAAGGCGCTGGATCCAGGTTCCAGTCTCGAAAGGGGCGTGGGTTCGAATCCCACCACTGCCATTTCTGCTGATCAACTCTAACGCTGCAGCTTGTTAAAATGCTGTTTCGGTGTCCACTGTATATTGATGTTGTAAACAAAAGTAAAATGGGTTTGCTTCCCAGGGAATTAACTGTGGTGTGGGATACTGCCAAATATTTCAAAATGTCTCTGCTGTCATGATCGTTTTCGCCTCACGCGGGGAAAATCGCAAACACTTCTGCCGTCCCAGGCAAGTTGTGCTTTTACTGGAGCCGAATGGAGACTGTTATTTCATCGTTGTTGTGAAACGAAGTCCTCCGGTGACTCTACTCGATGTTATTTGGGTTTCTAGCTAATGGGAAAATCGTTCCAATGAATTTCGATGTCAGACCTGATTGAATTTCTCCCATTTCATTCATTTCCGTCCCGGAAACATCGGAAGGGAAAGGTAATCTAATCGAGACTGTGATTGGTGAAATTCACTTTTTACGGCCAATTCTTATTATGTTCTTTCTTTCTCTCGTTTCAGCATTGTCTGGAAAATGGTGGTGCACTAAGGCTGCAATATGTTTGAAAGAGTCGTTTGGAAATGGCCTGTTGTTAGTTGTGAGATTACTTTATGACTCATGCCCTCGGACTGGATCACATTTAGCATTCATGCATCTCAGTGTCTGAAAATGCATGAGGTATGCCAGTTTTGTTTGTGTTCCGTGTTAAATGCTTTCTGTTTTGCGATTCGCTCAATACATTACGAATTTACAGGGTTTCTGAGGTAACTTCCAGCAGCAAAAATCCTCAGCTGAGGATCTGGGAAAATTTCACAGAGTATGGTCAGTCGGAGCTAAAGTAAGGAAGTCGTTCGTTTCTGCAGTGTTTCACAATACTACCTTTCCCGTGAGCAGTCGAACAGAGTAAATGATTGTGCCACAGACTGCGATGGCAAACTCCGCTACAAAGTAATCCTTTAAAGCCGGTGGAAGCAACACGACGTTATTGGGGTACACCGTGGAAAAAGATACTTCGGTGGACCTCGTCCATGCTCACCACATAGCCAAAATTAAACAAGTCCCGTTCCCCAGCATTTGGCCCCAATCCCTCTAAACGCATCCTATCAAGAAACTCAACCGATTACCTTTGCAATTTTCTGAGTGTAATAGCCTCCTCCACTTCCTCTGGTAGATCATTCCAAACACGCACAACCTTCTTTGTGAGAAATCTGCCTCAGGTCCTTTGTCACTTTCAGCACACTCACCTTAAAGCTATGCTGTCGAGTTTTCAACTCACACCAACTTGGGTAAAACACGTAAATAGTCAGTTTACCACCCTTCCATAAGGTCATGTCGCAGCTGTTACGCTGCAAGGAAAGTCGTCCCAGCCTATTCCATCTCGCCCTACGGTACAAACATCGACGACATCTTTGTCTATATTTTGTCATCAATTTAACGTGTCTTTTTTTAACGTTTTCAAGATGTCAATTACGCTGGACAACAACGAGCTATTGGAAACAGAAAGGTGAAACGTAGAACGGATTCAGCTTTCATTACTGCACGCCACGGAGCCGCAGCACGGCCGGCTGTGGCTTGTTTCTGTAGTGTAGTGGTCATCACGTGCGCCTCACACGCGAAACATCACCAGTTCGAAACTGGGCAGAAGCTGTTTTGTTCTTCAACTGCAGCCTTTTTCATGGACAAGAGCTGAGCTTTCTTGCGTGCTTTCCCATCTGCAAACCTGCCTTCGAATTTGCTTGAACAAATCTGTTCTCGTCGTGAAATGTAATGCAATTCCATTTAATTACAGTGCAAAGCGTTGTTAAGTTTTTCTCCAACCTGGTTCTGATCATATGCCATTCCGTTGGAGAGTGTAGTTACCGCCTTCTGATCCTTTCATGAAAAGCAGTACCGCATTTGCCTTCCTTGCGCAGGCGGCTTGGTTCAAAGACAGGAAAGAAGCTGATGCTCCAGTGTCACAGCGCACCACGAATTCCTGAACTTGTCTGTCTGTCAAATGTACCCCAAGGTTGTCTCAGAAAGACCTCATTTGGAAGCTGTCAATCGTTATTCAACGTGCGAGAATTGGCACCAGATATCCTGAATCATGTTTGGAGCAATTCGCACGTTAGTGACTCATTCAATTAGCAACAGCAATGAAAGAAATTGCACTCTGAGAGGAACCTTTCGACTTGCGTAATTAATAGCGTCGCTATGATTAAGGTCCCCCCCCCCGAGATCTAAGTCATGTTGGAACTGAAACGGAGGAATCGACAGAGAGGCTACAGAATGACATCGCATCCATTTGGTTTTCTTTAAATCACTGACGAGCAGGAAAATGTAAACGGGGAGGGCGAGTGGGGAAGTGAGGCAGTTGCAGCTCTGGTGAAATTCCTTCTTTGTGATTCACTCAGCAACCAGAGACGTGAAGGTGACTCAGGCGTGAGAGCTCTTCACTTCGAGAACAAAAAGCACTCAAGGGAAGTTAGCGCCTCTTCTGGAGTGGGGGTGGGGTGAGCTAATTACCTTTTGACTTCTGTGACAATGTTCAGAAACTGGCTTTTAGATTGAGGTGAACAGAAACTGCATTTCTAAAAAGCACCATGGAATTTAGCAAAATTGATTGAGTCACTTCTCCTCGATTCCCACACAGGTTTCCAACTCATTTGGTATCCATGTGGCTCATGTCCAGGAGTGAACATCTCAGCAGCAAATTGCAAGGTTAAGGTAAAAGGCAAGGAAAGTGGCATCTCGAACTGGCTCCGAGGTCAGAGCATTCTCACAATGTGATCTGTCGTTCTCGGATTGTAATGCTACCTCCGGTTTTAGGGTGGAGAACATTCTTTGGGACTCTTATTCTGAAAAATAAAACCGACACAGTGACAGAAACTATGCTGCACGGTATGATGTGGAACTCGGCCTGCTCAGGTTTGCGCATTTTCCCTGTAGTCCGGTGTGTTTCGTGTTCCGTGTAAACGTGAAAGTCGTCCTGTTTCGAGCAATGGGTGAAATCATTTAGCAAAGCAAGATTTGGAAATACCAGTAATGTCAAACAGCTCATGGTTATTTGACCAAATCATAAGCGAACCCATATTCTCACGCACTCACAGATACATTTGTAGCTGAAAAGAGCCTGAGAAGATAGACTCAGCTTACCATTGATTTTTGTCTGGATTGATGGGCTATCAATATCTGCTGCGAAATTGACATTGTAGCCGGGCACATCCCAGCAGCTGTGCGAGTGCGAGAGGAATCATGGAACCCTTTTCATGTGACTTTGCATCTGTTGTTATGCAGGAGCACAATTGGAAATAGAAGAAAATGAGGCGGCGCGGCCGGCTGGTAGTGTGGCCGAGCGGTCTAAGGCGCTGGATCCAGGTTCCAGTCTCGAAAGGGGCGTGGGTTCGAATCCCACCACTGCCATTTCTGCTGATCAACTCTCACGCTGCAGCTTGTTAAAATGCTGTTTCGTTGTCCACTGTATATTGATGTTGTAAACAAAAGTAAAATGGGTTTGCTTCCCAGGGAATTAACTGTGGTGTGGGATACTGCCAAATATTTCAAAATGTCTCTGCTGTCATGATCGTTTTCGCCTCACGCGGGGAAAATCGCAAACACTTCTGCCGTCCCAGGCAAGTTGTGCTTTTACTGGAGCCGAATGGAGACTGTTATTTCATCGTTGTTGTGAAACGAAGTCCTCCGGTGACTCTACTCGATGTTATTTGGGTTTCTAGCTAATGGGAAAATCGTTCCAATGAATTTCGATGTCAGACCTGATTGAATTTCTCCCATTTCATTCATTTCCGTCCCGGAAACATCGGAAGGGAAAGGTAATCTAATCGAGACTGTGATTGGTGAAATTCACTTTTTACGGCCAATTCTTATTATGTTCTTTCTTTCTCTCGTTTCAGCATTGTCTGGAAAATGGTGGTGCACTAAGGCTGCAATATGTTTGAAAGAGTCGTTTGGAAATGCCCTGTTGTTAGTTGTGAGATTACTTTATGACTCATGCCCTCGGACTGGATCACATTTAGCATTCATGCATCTCAGTGTCTGAAAATGCATGAGGTATGCCAGTTTTGTTTGTGTTCCGTGTTAAATGCTTTCTGTTTTGCGATTCGCTCAATACATTACGAATTTACAGGGTTTCTGAGGTAACTTCCAGCAGCAAAAATCCTCAGCTGAGGAGCTGGGAAAATTTCACAGAGTATGGTCAGTCGGAGCTAAAGTAAGGAAGTCGTTCGTTTCTGCAGTGTTTCACAATACTACCTTTCCCGTGAGCAGTCGAACAGAGTAAATGATTGTGCCACAGACTGCGATGGCAAACTCCGCTAAAAAGTAATCCTTTAAAGCCGGTGGAAGCAACACGACGTTATTGGGGTACACCGTGGAAAAAGATACTTCGGTGGACCTCGTCCATGCTCACCACATAGCCAAAATTAAACAAGTCCCGTTCCCCAGCATTTGGCCCCAATCCCTCTAAACGCATCCTATCAAGAAACTCAACCGATTACCTTTGCAATTTTCTGAGTGTAATAGCCTCCTCCACTTCCTCTGGTAGATCATTCCAAACACGCACAACCTTCTTTGTGAGAAATCTGCCTCAGGTCCTTTGTCACTTTCAGCACACTCACCTTAAAGCTATGCTGTCGAGTTTTCAACTCACACCAACTTGGGTAAAACACGTAAATAGTCAGTTTACCACCCTTCCATAAGGTCATGTCGCAGCTGTTACGCTGCAAGGAAAGTCGTCCCAGCCTATTCCATCTCGCCCTACGGTACAAACATCGACGACATCTTTGTCTATATTTTGTCATCAATTTAACGTGTCTTTTTTTAACGTTTTCAAGATGTCAATTACGCTGGACAACAACGAGCTATTGGAAACAGAAAGGTGAAACGTAGAACGGATTCAGCTTTCATTACTGCACGCCACGGAGCCGCAGCACGGCCGGCTGTGGCTTGTTTCTGTAGTGTAGTGGTCATCACGTGCGCCTCACACGCGAAACATCACCAGTTCGAAAGTGGGCAGAAGCTGTTTTGTTCTTCAACTGCAGCCTTTTTCATGGACAAGAGCTGAGCTTTCTTGCGTGCTTTCCCATCTGCAAACCTGCCTTCGAATTTGCTTGAACAAATCTGTTCTCGTCGTGAAATGTAATGCAATTCCATTTAATTACAGTGCAAAGCGTTGTTAAGTTTTTCTCCAACCTGGTTCTGATCATATGCCATTCCGTTGGAGAGTGTAGTTACCGCCTTCTGATCCTTTCATGAAAAGCAGTACCGCATTTGCCTTCCTTGCGCAGGCGGCTTGGTTCAAAGACAGGAAAGAAGCTGATGCTCCAGTGTCACAGCGCACCACGAATTCCTGAACTTGTCTGCCTGTCAAATGTACCCCAAGGTTGTCTCAGAAAGACCTCATTTGGAAGCTGTCAATCGTTATTCAACGTGCGAGAATTGGCACCAGATATCCTGAATCATGTTTGGAGCAATTCGCACGTTAGTGACTCATTCAATTAGCAACAGCAATGAAAGAAATTGCACTCTCAGAGGAACCTTTCGACTTGCGTAATTAATAGCGTCGCTATGATTAAGGTCCCCCCCCCCCGAGATCTAAGTCATGTTGGAACTGAAACGGAGGAATCGACAGAGAGGCTACAGAATGACATCGCATCCATTTGGATTTCTTTAAATCACTGACGAGCAGGAAAATGTAAACGGGGAGGGCGAGTGGGGAAGTGAGGCAGTTGCAGCTCTGGTGAAATTCCTTCTTTGTGATTCACTCAGCAACCAGAGACGTGAAGGTGACTCAGGCGTGAGAGCTCTTCACTTCGAGAACAAAAAGCACTCAAGGGCAGTTAGCGTCTTTTCTGGAGTGGGGGTGGGGTGAGCTAATTACCTTTTGACTTCTGTGACTATGTTCAGAAACTGGCTTTTAGATTGAGGTGAACAGAAACTGCATTTCTAAAAAGCACCATGGAATTTAGCAAAATTGATTGAGTCGCTTCTCCTCGATTCCCACACAGGTTTCCAACTCATTTGGTATCCATGTGGCTCATGTCCAGGAGTGAACATCTCAGCAGCAAATTGCAAGGTTAAGGTAAAAGGCAAGGAAAGTGGCATCTCGAACTGGCTCCGAGGTCAGAGCATTCTCACAATGTGATCTGTCGTTCTCGGATTGTAATGCTACCTCCGGTTTTAGGGTGGAGAACATTCTTTGGGACTCTTATTCTGAAAAATAAAACCGACACAGTGACAGAAACTATGCTGCACGGTATGATGTGGAACACGGCCTGCTCAGGTTTGCGCATTTTCCCTGTAGTCCGGTGTGTTTCGTGTTCCGTGTAAACGTGAAAGTCGTCCTGTTTCGAGCAATGGGTGAAATCATTTAGCAAAGCAAGATTTGGAAATACCAGTAATGTCAAACAGCTCATGGTTATTTGACCAAATCATAAGCGAACCCATATTCTCACGCACTCACAGATACATTTGTAGCTGAAAAGAGCCTGAGAAGATAGACTCAGCTTACCATTGATTTTTGTCTGGATTGATGGGCTATCAATATCTGCTGCGAAATTGACATTGTAGCCGGGCACATCCCAGCAGCTGTGCGAGTGCGAGAGGAATCATGGAACCCTTTTCATGTGACTTTGCATCTGTTGTTATGCAGGAGCACAATTGGAAATAGAAGAAAATGAGGCGGCGCGGCCGGCTGGTAGTGTGGCCGAGCGGTCTAAGGCGCTGGATCCAGGTTCCAGTCTCGAAAGGGGCGTGGGTTCGAATCCCACCACTGCCATTTCTGCTGATCAACTCCAACGCTGCAGCTTGTTAAAATGCTGTTTCGGTGTCCACTGTATATTGATGTTGTAAACAAAAGTAAAATGGGTTTGCTTCCCAGGGAATTAACTGTGGTGTGGGATACTGCCAAATATTTCAAAATGTCTCTGCTGTCATGATCGTTTTCGCCTCACGCGGGGAAAATCGCAAACACTTCTGCCGTCCCAGGCAAGTTGTGCTTTTACTGGAGCCGAATGGAGACTGTTATTTCATCGTTGTTGTGAAACGAAGTCCTCCGGTGACTCTACTCGATGTTATTTGGGTTTCTAGCTAATGGGAAAATCGTTCCAATGAATTTCGATGTCAGACCTGATTGAATTTCTCCCATTTCATTCATTTCCGTCCCGGAAACATCGGAAGGGAAAGGTAATCTAATCGAGACTGTGATTGGTGAAATTCACTTTTTACGGCCAATTCTTATTATGTTCTTTCTTTCTCTCGTTTCAGCATTGTCTGGAAAATGGTGGTGCACTAAGGCTGCAATATGTTTGAAAGAGTCGTTTGGAAATGCCCTGTTGTTAGTTGTGAGATTACTTTATGACTCATGCCCTCGGACTGGATCACATTTAGCATTCATGCATCTCAGTGTCTGAAAATGCATGAGGTATGCCAGTTTTGTTTGTGTTCCGTGTTAAATGCTTTCTGTTTTGCGATTCGCTCAATACATTACGAATTTACAGGGTTTCTGAGGTAACTTCCAGCAGCAAAAATCCTCAGCTGAGGAGCTGGGAAAATTTCACAGAGTATGGTCAGTCGGAGCTAAAGTAAGGAAGTCGTTCGTTTCTGCAGTGTTTCACAATACTACCTTTCCCGTGAGCAGTCGAACAGAGTAAATGATTGTGCCACAGACTGCGATGGCAAACTCCGCTAAAAAGTAATCCTTTAAAGCCGGTGGAAGCAACACGACGTTATTGGGGTACACCGTGGAAAAAGATACTTCGGTGGACCTCGTCCATGCTCACCACATAGCCAAAATTAAACAAGTCCCGTTCCCCAGCATTTGGCCCCAATCCCTCTAAACGCATCCTATCAAGAAACTCAACCGATTACCTTTGCAATTTTCTGAGTGTAATAGCCTCCTCCACTTCCTCTGGTAGATCATTCCAAACACGCACAACCTTCTTTGTGAGAAATCTGCCTCAGGTCCTTTGTCACTTTCAGCACACTCACCTTAAAGCTATGCTGTCGAGTTTTCAACTCACACCAACTTGGGTAAAACACGTAAATAGTCAGTTTACCACCCTTCCATAAGGTCATGTCGCAGCTGTTACGCTGCAAGGAAAGTCGTCCCAGCCTATTCCATCTCGCCCTACGGTACAAACATCGACGACATCTTTGTCTATATTTTGTCATCAATTTAACGTGTCTTTTTTTAACGTTTTCAAGATGTCAATTACGCTGGACAACAACGAGCTATTGGAAACAGAAAGGTGAAACGTAGAACGGATTCAGCTTTCATTACTGCACGCCACGGAGCCGCAGCACGGCCGGCTGTGGCTTGTTTCTGTAGTGTAGTGGTCATCACGTGCGCCTCACACGCGAAACATCACCAGTTCGAAAGTGGGCAGAAGCTGTTTTGTTCTTCAACTGCAGCCTTTTTCATGGACAAGAGCTGAGCTTTCTTGCGTGCTTTCCCATCTGCAAACCTGCCTTCGAATTTGCTTGAACAAATCTGTTCTCGTCGTGAAATGTAATGCAATTCCATTTAATTACAGTGCAAAGCGTTGTTAAGTTTTTCTCCAACCTGGTTCTGATCATATGCCATTCCGTTGGAGAGTGTAGTTACCGCCTTCTGATCCTTTCATGAAAAGCAGTACCGCATTTGCCTTCCTTGCGCAGGCGGCTTGGTTCAAAGACAGGAAAGAAGCTGATGCTCCAGTGTCACAGCGCACCACGAATTCCTGAACTTGTCTGCCTGTCAAATGTACCCCAAGGTTGTCTCAGAAAGACCTCATTTGGAAGCTGTCAATCGTTATTCAACGTGCGAGAATTGGCACCAGATATCCTGAATCATGTTTGGAGCAATTCGCACGTTAGTGACTCATTCAATTAGCAACAGCAATGAAAGAAATTGCACTCTCAGAGGAACCTTTCGACTTGCGTAATTAATAGCGTCGCTATGATTAAGGTCCCCCCCCCCGAGATCTAAGTCATGTTGGAACTGAAACGGAGGAATCGACAGAGAGGCTACAGAATGACATCGCATCCATTTGGATTTCTTTAAATCACTGACGAGCAGGAAAATGTAAACGGGGAGGGCGAGTGGGGAAGTGAGGCAGTTGCAGCTCTGGTGAAATTCCTTCTTTGTGATTCACTCAGCAACCAGAGACGTGAAGGTGACTCAGGCGTGAGAGCTCTTCACTTCGAGAACAAAAAGCACTCAAGGGCAGTTAGCGCCTTTTCTGGAGTGGGGGTGGGGTGAGCTAATTACCTTTTGACTTCTGTGACTATGTTCAGAAACTGGCTTTTAGATTGAGGTGAACAGAAACTGCATTTCTAAAAAGCACCATGGAATTTAGCAAAATTGATTGAGTCGCTTCTCCTCGATTCCCACACAGGTTTCCAACTCATTTGGTATCCATGTGGCTCATGTCCAGGAGTGAACATCTCAGCAGCAAATTGCAAGGTTAAGGTAAAAGGCAAGGAAAGTGGCATCTCGAACTGGCTCCGAGGTCAGAGCATTCTCACAATGTGATCTGTCGTTCTCGGATTGTAATGCTACCTCCGGTTTTAGGGTGGAGAACATTCTTTGGGACTCTTATTCTGAAAAATAAAACCGACACAGTGACAGAAACTATGCTGCACGGTATGATGTGGAACACGGCCTGCTCAGGTTTGCGCATTTTCCCTGTAGTCCGGTGTGTTTCGTGTTCCGTGTAAACGTGAAAGTCGTCCTGTTTCGAGCAATGGGTGAAATCATTTAGCAAAGCAAGATTTGGAAATACCAGTAATGTCAAACAGCTCATGGTTATTTGACCAAATCATAAGCGAACCCATATTCTCACGCACTCACAGATACATTTGTAGCTGAAAAGAGCCTGAGAAGATAGACTCAGCTTACCATTGATTTTTGTCTGGATTGATGGGCTATCAATATCTGCTGCGAAATTGACATTGTAGCCGGGCACATCCCAGCAGCTGTGCGAGTGCGAGAGGAATCATGGAACCCTTTTCATGTGACTTTGCATCTGTTGTTATGCAGGAGCACAATTGGAAATAGAAGAAAATGAGGCGGCGCGGCCGGCTGGTAGTGTGGCCGAGCGGTCTAAGGCGCTGGATCCAGGTTCCAGTCTCGAAAGGGGCGTGGGTTCGAATCCCACCACTGCCATTTCTGCTGATCAACTCCAACGCTGCAGCTTGTTAAAATGCTGTTTCGGTGTCCACTGTATATTGATGTTGTAAACAAAAGTAAAGTGGGTTTGCTTCCCAGGGAATTAACTGTGGTGTGGGATACTGCCAAATATTTCAAAATGTCTCTGCTGTCATGATCGTTTTCGCCTCACGCGGGGAAAATCGCAAACACTTCTGCCGTCCCAGGCAAGTTGTGCTTTTACTGGAGCCGAATGGAGACTGTTATTTCATCGTTGTTGTGAAACGAAGTCCTCCGGTGACTCTACTCGATGTTATTTGGGTTTCTAGCTAATGGGAAAATCGTTCCAATGAATTTCGATGTCAGACCTTATTGAATTTCTCCCATTTCATTCATTTCCGTCCCGGAAACATCGGAAGGGAAAGGTAATCTAATCGAGACTGTGATTGGTGAAATTCACTTTTTACGGCCAATTCTTATTATGTTCTTTCTTTCTCTCGTTTCAGCATTGTCTGGAAAATGGTGGTGCACTAAGGCTGCAATATGTTTGAAAGAGTCGTTTGGAAATGCCCTGTTGTTAGTTGTGAGATTACTTTATGACTCATGCCCTCGGACTGGATCACATTTAGCATTCATTCATCTCAGTGTCTGAAAATGCATGAGGTATGCCAGTTTTGTTTGTGTTCCGTGTTAAATGCTTTCTGTTTTGCGATTCGCTCAATACATTACGAAGTTACAGGGTTTCTGAGGTAACTTCCAGCAGCAAAAATCCTCAGCTGAGGATCTGGGAATATTTCACAGAGTATGGTCAGTCGGAGCTAAAGTAAGGAAGTCGTTCGTTTCTGCAGTGTTTCACAATACTACCTTTCCCGTGAGCATTCGAACAGAGTAAATGATTGTGCCACAGACTGCGATGGCAAACTCCGCTAAAAAGTAATCCTTTAAAGCCGGTGGAAGCAACACGACGTTATTGGGGTACACCGTGGAAAAAGATACTTCGGTGGACCTCGTCCATGCTCACCACATAGCCAAAATTAAACAAGTCCCGTTCCCCAGCATTTGGCCCCAATCCCTCTAAACGCATCCTATCAAGAAACTCAACCGATTACCTTTGCAATTTTCTGAGTGTAATAGCCTCCTCCACTTCCTCTGGTAGATCATTCCAAACACGCACAACCTTCTTTGTGAGAAATCTGCCTCAGGTCCTTTGTCACTTTCAGCACACTCACCTTAAAGCTATGCTGTCGAGTTTTCAACTCACACCAACTTGGGTAAAACACGTAAATAGTCAGTTTACCACCCTTCCATAAGGTCATGTCGCAGCTGTTACGCTGCAAGGAAAGTCGTCCCAGCCTATTCCATCTCGCCCTACGGTACAAACATCGACGACATCTTTGTCTATATTTTGTCATCAATTTAACGTGTCTTTTTTTAACGTTTTCAAGATGTCAATTACGCTGGACAACAACGAGCTATTGGAAACAGAAAGGTGAAACGTAGAACGGATTCAGCTTTCATTACTGCACGCCACGGAGCCGCAGCACGGCCGGCTGTGGCTTGTTTCTGTCGTGTAGTGGTCATCACGTGCGCCTCACACGCGAAACATCACCAGTTCGAAAGTGGGCAGAAGCTGTTTTGTTCTTCAACTGCAGCCTTTTTCATGGACAAGAGCTGAGCTTTCTTGCGTGCTTTCCCATCTGCAAACCTGCCTTCGAATTTGCTTGAACAAATCTGTTCTCGTCGTGAAATGTAATGCAATTCCATTTAATTACAGTGCAAAGCGTTGTTAAGTTTTTCTCCAACCTGGGTCTGATCATATGCCATTCCGTTGGAGAGTGTAGTTACCGCCTTCTGATCCTTTCATGAAAAGCAGTACCGCATTTGCCTTCCTTGCGCAGGCGGCTTGGTTCAAAGACAGGAAAGAAGCTGATGCTCCAGTGTCACAGCGCACCACGAATTCCTGAACTTGTCTGCCTGTCAAATGTACCCCAAGGTTGTCTCAGAAAGACCTCATTTGGAAGCTGTCAATCGTTATTCAACGTGCGAGAATTGGCACCAGATATCCTGAATCATGTTTGGAGCAATTCGCACGTTAGTGACTCATTCAATTAGCAACAGCAATGAAAGAAATTGCACTCTGAGAGGAACCTTTCGACTTGCGTAATTAATAGCGTCGCTATGATTCAGGTCCCCCCCGAGATCTAAGTCATGTTGGAACTGAAACGGAGGAATCGACAGAGAGGCTACAGAATGACATCGCATCCATTTGGATTTCTTTAAATCACTGACGAGCAGGAAAATGTAAACGGGGAGGGCGAGTGGGGAAGTGAGGCAGTTGCAGCTCTGGTGAAATTCCTTCTTTGTGATTCACTCAGCAACCAGAGACGTGAAGGTGACTCAGGCGTGAGAGCTCTTCACTTCGAGAACAAAAAGCACTCAAGGGAAGTTAGCGCCTCTTCTGGAGTGGGGGTGGGGTGAGCTAATTACCTTTTGACTTCTGTGACTATGTTCAGAAACTGGCTTTTAGATTGAGGTGAACAGAAACTGCATTTCTAAAAAGCACCATGGAATTTAGCAAAATTGATTGAGTCGCTTCTCCTCGATTCCCACACAGGTTTCCAACTCATTTGGTATCCATGTGGCTCATGTCCAGGAGTGAACATCTCAGCAGCAAATTGCAAGGTTAAGGTAAAAGGCAAGGAAAGTGGCATCTCGAACTGGCTCCGAGGTCAGAGCATTCTCACAATGTGATCTGTCGTTCTCGGATTGTAATGCTACCTCCGGTTTTAGGGTGGAGAACATTCTTTGGGACTCTTATTCTGAAAAATAAAACCGACACAGTGACTGAAACTATGCTGCACGGTATGATGTGGAACACGGCCTGCTCAGGTTTGCGCATTTTCCCTGTAGTCCGGTGTGTTTCGTGTTCCGTGTAAACGTGAAAGTCGTCCTGTTTCGAGCAATGGGTGAAATCATTTAGCAAAGCAAGAATGGAAATACCAGTAATGTCAAGCAGCTCATGGTTATTTGACCAAATCTTAAGCGAACCCATATTCTCACGCACTCACAGATACATTTGTAGCTGAAGAGAGCCTGAGAAGATAGACTCAGCTTACCATTGATTTTTGTCTGGATTGATGGGCTATCAATATCTGCTGCGAAATTGACATTGTAGCCGGGCACATCCCAGCAGCTGTGCGAGTCCGAGAGGAATCATGGAACCCTTTTCATGTGACTTTGCATCTGTTGTTATGCAGGAGCACAATTGGAAATAGAAGAAAATGAGGCGGCGCGGCCGGCTGGTAGTGTGGCCGAGCGGTCTAAGGCGCTGGATCCAGGTTCCAGTCTCGAAAGGGGCGTGGGTTCGAATTCCACCACTGCCATTTCTGCTGATCAACTCCAACGCTGCAGCTTGTTAAAATGCTGTTTCGGTGTCCACTGTATATTGATGTTGTAAACAAAAGTAAAATGGGTTTGCTTCCCAGGGAATTAACTGTGGTGTGGGATACTGCCAAATATTTCAAAATGTCTCTGCTGTCATGATCGTTTTCGCCTCACGCGGGGAAAATCGCAAACACTTCTGCCGTCCCAGGCAAGTTGTGCTTTTACTGGAGCCGAATGGAGACTGTTATTTCATCGTTGTTGTGAAACGAAGTCCCACGGTGACTCTACTCGATGTTATTTGGGTTTCTAGCTAATGGGAAAATCGTTCCAATGAATTTCGATGTCAGACCTGATTGAATTTCTCCCATTTCATTCATTTCCGTCCCGGAAACATCGGAAGGGAAAGGTAATCTAATCGAGACTGTGATTGGTGAAATTCACTTTTTACGGCCAATTCTTATTATGTTCTTTCTTTCTCTCGTTTCAGCATTGTCTGGAAAATGGTGGTGCACTAAGGCTGCAATATGTTTGAAAGAGTCGTTTGGAAATGCCCTGTTGTTAGTTGTGAGATTACTTTATGACTCATGCCCTCGGACTGGATCACATTTAGCATTCATGCATCTCAGTGTCTGAAAATGCATGAGGTATGCCAGTTTTGTTTGTGTTCCGTGTTAAATGCTTTCTGTTTTGCGATTCGCTCAATACATTACGAAGTTACAGGGTTTCTGAGGTAACTTCCAGCAGCAAAAATCCTCAGCTGAGGATCTGGGAATATTTCACAGAGTATGGTCAGTCGGAGCTAAAGTAAGGAAGTCGTTCGTTTCTGCAGTGTTTCACAATACTACCTTTCCCGTGAGCATTCGAACAGAGTAAATGATTGTGCCACAGACTGCGATGGCAAACTCCGCTAAAAAGTAATCCTTTAAAGCCGGTGGAAGCAACACGACGTTATTGGGGTACACCGTGGAAAAAGATACTTCGGTGGACCTCGTCCATGCTCACCACATAGCCAAAATTAAACAAGTCCCGTTCCCCAGCATTTGGCCCCAATCCCTCTAAACGCATCCTATCAAGAAACTCAACCGATTACCTTTGCAATTTTCTGAGTGTAATAGCCTCCTCCACTTCCTCTGGTAGATCATTCCAAACACGCACAACCTTCTTTGTGAGAAATCTGCCTCAGGTCCTTTGTCACTTTCAGCACACTCACCTTAAAGCTATGCTGTCGAGTTTTCAACTCACACCAACTTGGGTAAAACACGTAAATAGTCAGTTTACCACCCTTCCATAAGGTCATGTCGCAGCTGTTACGCTGCAAGGAAAGTCGTCCCAGCCTATTCCATCTCGCCCTACGGTACAAACATCGACGACATCTTTGTCTATATTTTGTCATCAATTTAACGTGTCTTTTTTTAACGTTTTCAAGATGTCAATTACGCTGGACAACAACGAGCTATTGGAAACAGAAAGGTGAAACGTAGAACGGATTCAGCTTTCATTACTGCACGCCACGGAGCCGCAGCACGGCCGGCTGTGGCTTGTTTCTGTCGTGTAGTGGTCATCACGTGCACCTCACACGCAAACATGACCAGTTCGAAAGTGGGCAGAAGCTGTTTTGTTCTTCAACTGCAGCCTTTTTCATGGACAAGAGCTGAGCTTTCTTGCGTGCTTTCCCATCTGCAAACCTGCCTTCGAATTTGCTTGAACAAATCTGTTCTCGTCGTGAAATGTAATGCAATTCCATTTAATTACAGTGCAAAGCGTTGTTAAGTTTTTCTCCAACCTGGTTCTGATCATATGCCATTCCGTTGGAGAGTGTAGTTACCGCCTTCTGATCCTTTCATGAAAAGCAGTACCGCATTTGCCTTCCTTGCGCAGGCGGCTTGGTTCAAAGACAGGAAAGAAGCTGATGCTCCAGTGTCACAGCGCACCACGAATTCCTGAACTTGTCTGCCTGTCAAATGTACCCCAAGGTTGTCTCAGAAAGACCTCATTTGGAAGCTGTCAATCGTTATTCAACGTGCGAGAATTGGCACCAGATATCCTGAATCATGTTTGGAGCAATTCGCACGTTAGTGACTCATTC
This sequence comes from Chiloscyllium plagiosum, assembly GCF_037043375.1. Taxonomy (NCBI): domain Eukaryota; kingdom Metazoa; phylum Chordata; class Chondrichthyes; order Orectolobiformes; family Hemiscylliidae; genus Chiloscyllium; species Chiloscyllium plagiosum. The sequence continues at coordinate 33,577,057 of NW_028270182.1, read as the reverse complement.
AATTAGCAACAGCAATGAAAGAAATTGCACTCTCAGAGGAACCTTTCGACTTGCGTAATTAATAGCGTCGCTATGATTAAGGTCCCCCCCGAGATCTAAGTCATGTTGGAACTGAAACGGAGGAATCGACAGACAGGCTACAGAATGACATCGCATCCATTTGGATTTCTTTAAATCACTGACGAGCAGGAAAATGTAAACGGGGAGGGCGAGTGGGGAAGTGAGGCAGTTGCAGCTCTGGTGAAATTCCTTCTTTGTGATTCACTCAGCAACCAGAGACGTGAAGGTGACTCAGGCGTGAGAGCTCTTCACTTCGAGAACAAAAAGCACTCAAGGGAAGTTAGCGCCTCTTCTGGAGTGGGGGTGGGGTGATCTAATTACCTTTTGACTTCTGTGACTATGTTCAGAAACTGGCTTTTAGATTGAGGTGAACAGAAACTGCATTTCTAAAAAGCACCATGGAATTTAGCAAAATTGATTGAGTCGCTTCTCCTCGATTCCCACACAGGTTTCCAACTCATTTGGTATCCATGTGGCTCATGTCCAGGAGTGAACATCTCAGCAGCAAATTGCAAGGTTAAGGTAAAAGGCAAGGAAAGTGGCATCTCGAACTGGCTCCGAGGTCAGAGCATTCTCACAATGTGATCTGTCGTTCTCGGATTGTAATGCTACCTCCGGTTTTAGGGTGGAGAACATTCTTTGGGACTCTTATTCTGAAAAATAAAACCGACACAGTGACAGAAACTATGCTGCACGGTATGATGTGGAACACGGCCTGCTCAGGTTTGCGCATTTTCCCTGTAGTCCGGTGTGTTTCGTGTTCCGTGTAAACGTGAAAGTCGTCCTGTTTCGAGCAATGGGTGAAATCATTTAGCAAAGCAAGAATGGAAATACCAGTAATGTCAAACAGCTCATGGTTATTTGACCAAATCATAAGCGAACACATATTCTCACGCACTCACAGATACATTTGTAGCTGAAAAGAGCCTGAGAAGATAGACTCAGCTTACCATTGATTTTTGTCTGGATTGATGGGCTATCAATATCTGCTGCGAAATTGACATTGTAGCCGGGCACATCCCAGCAGCTGTGCGAGTGCGAGAGGAATCATGGAACCCTTTTCATGTGACTTTGCATCTGTTGTTATGCAGGAGCACAATTGGAAATAGAAGAAAATGAGGCGGCGCGGCCGGCTGGTAGTGTGGCCGAGCGGTCTAAGGCGCTGGATCCAGGTTCCAGTCTCGAAAGGGGCGTGGGTTCGAATCCCACCACTGCCATTTCTGCTGATCAACTCCAACGCTGCAGCTTGTTAAAATGCTGTTTCGGTGTCCACTGTATATTGATGTTGTAAACAAAAGTAAAATGGGTTTGCTTCCCAGGGAATTAACTGTGGTGTGGGATACTGCCAAATATTTCAAAATGTCTCTGCTGTCATGATCGTTTTCGCCTCACGCGGGGAAAATCGCAAACACTTCTGCCGTCCCAGGCAAGTTGTGCTTTTACTGGAGCCGAATGGAGACTGTTATTTCATCGTTGTTGTGAAACGAAGTCCCACGGTGACTCTACTCGTTGTTATTTGGGTTTCTAGCTTATGGGAAAATCGTTCCAATGAATTTCGATGTCAGACCTTATTGAATTTCTCCCATTTCATTCATTTCCGTCCCGGAAACATCGGAAGGGAAAGGTAATCTAATCGAGACTGTGATTGGTGAAATTCACTTTTTACGGCCAATTCTTATTATGTTCTTTCTTTCTCTCGTTTCAGCATTGTCTGGAAAATGGTGGTGCACTAAGGCTGCAGTATGTTTGAAAGAGTCGTTTGGAAATGCCCTGTTGTTAGTTGTGAGATTACTTTATGACTCATGCCCTCGGACTGGATCACATTTAGCATTCATGCATCTCAGTGTCTGAAAATGCATGAGGTATGCCAGTTTTGTTTGTGTTCCGTGTTAAATGCTTTCTGTTTTGCGATTCGCTCAATACATTACGAATTTACAGGGTTTCTGAGGTAACTTCCAGCAGCAAAAATCCTCAGCTGAGGATCTGGGAAAATTTCACAGAGTATGGTCAGTCGGAGCTAAAGTAAGGAAGTCGTTCGTTTCTGCAGTGTTTCACAATACTACCTTTCCCGTGAGCAGTCGAACAGAGTAAATGATTGTGCCACAGACTGCGATGGCAAACTCCGCTAAAAAGTAATCCTTTAAAGCCGGTGGAAGCAACACGACGTTATTGGGGTACACCGTGGAAAAAGATACTTCGGTGGACCTCGTCCATGCTCACCACATAGCCAAAATTAAACAAGTCCCGTTCCCCAGCATTTGGCCCCAATCCCTCTAAACGCATCCTATCAAGAAACTCAACCGATTACCTTTGCAATTTTCTGAGTGTAATAGCCTCCTCCACTTCCTCTGGTAGATCATTCCAAACACGCACAACCTTCTTTGTGAGAAATCTGCCTCAGGTCCTTTGTCACTTTCAGCACACTCACCTTAAAGCTATGCTGTCGAGTTTTCAACTCACACCAACTTGGGTAAAACACGTAAATAGTCAGTTTACCACCCTTCCATAAGGTCATGTCGCAGCTGTTACGCTGCAAGGAAAGTCGTCCCAGCCTATTCCATCTCGCCCTACGGTACAAACATCGACGACATCTTTGTCTATATTTTGTCATCAATTTAACGTGTCTTTTTTTAACGTTTTCAAGATGTCAATTACGCTGGACAACAACGAGCTATTGGAAACAGAAAGGTGAAACGTAGAACGGATTCAGCTTTCATTACTGCACGCCACGGAGCCGCAGCACGGCCGGCTGTGGCTTGTTTCTGTCGTGTAGTGGTCATCACGTGCACCTCACACGCAAACATCACCAGTTCGAAAGTGGGCAGAAGCTGTTTTGTTCTTCAACTGCAGCCTTTTTCATGGACAAGAGCTGAGCTTTCTTGCGTGCTTTCCCATCTGCAAACCTGCCTTCGAATTTGCTTGAACAAATCTGTTCTCGTCGTGAAATGTAATGCAATTCCATTTAATTACAGTGCAAAGCGTTGTTAAGTTTTTCTCCAACCTGGTTCTGATCATATGCCATTCCGTTGGAGAGTGTAGTTACCGCCTTCTGATCCTTTCATGAAAAGCAGTACCGCATTTGCCTTCCTTGCGCAGGCGGCTTGGTTCAAAGACAGGAAAGAAGCTGATGCTCCAGTGTCACAGCGCACCACGAATTCCTGAACTTGTCTGCCTGTCAAATGTACCCCAAGGTTGTCTCAGAAAGACCTCATTTGGAAGCTGTCAATCGTTATTCAACGTGCGAGAATTGGCACCAGATATCCTGAATCATGTTTGGAGCAATTCGCACGTTAGTGACTCATTCAATTAGCAACAGCAATGAAAGAAATTGCACTCTCAGAGGAACCTTTCGACTTGCGTAATTAATAGCGTCGCTATGATTAAGGTCCCCCCCGAGATCTAAGTCATGTTGGAACTGAAACGGAGGAATCGACAGACAGGCTACAGAATGACATCGCATCCATTTGGATTTCTTTAAATCACTGACGAGCAGGAAAATGTAAACGGGGAGGGCGAGTGGGGAAGTGAGGCAGTTGCAGCTCTGGTGAAATTCCTTCTTTGTGATTCACTCAGCAACCAGAGACGTGAAGGTGACTCAGGCGTGAGAGCTCTTCACTTCGAGAACAAAAAGCACTCAAGGGAAGTTAGCGCCTCTTCTGGAGTGGGGGTGGGGTGATCTAATTACCTTTTGACTTCTGTGACTATGTTCAGAAACTGGCTTTTAGATTGAGGTGAACAGAAACTGCATTTCTAAAAAGCACCATGGAATTTAGCAAAATTGATTGAGTCGCTTCTCCTCGATTCCCACACAGGTTTCCAACTCATTTGGTATCCATGTGGCTCATGTCCAGGAGTGAACATCTCAGCAGCAAATTGCAAGGTTAAGGTAAAAGGCAAGGAAAGTGGCATCTCGAACTGGCTCCGAGGTCAGAGCATTCTCACAATGTGATCTGTCGTTCTCGGATTGTAATGCTACCTCCGGTTTTAGGGTGGAGAACATTCTTTGGGACTCTTATTCTGAAAAATAAAACCGACACAGTGACAGAAACTATGCTGCACGGTATGATGTGGAACACGGCCTGCTCAGGTTTGCGCATTTTCCCTGTAGTCCGGTGTGTTTCGTGTTCCGTGTAAACGTGAAAGTCGTCCTGTTTCGAGCAATGGGTGAAATCATTTAGCAAAGCAAGAATGGAAATACCAGTAATGTCAAACAGCTCATGGTTATTTGACCAAATCATAAGCGAACACATATTCTCACGCACTCACAGATACATTTGTAGCTGAAAAGAGCCTGAGAAGATAGACTCAGCTTACCATTGATTTTTGTCTGGATTGATGGGCTATCAATATCTGCTGCGAAATTGACATTGTAGCCGGGCACATCCCAGCAGCTGTGCGAGTGCGAGAGGAATCATGGAACCCTTTTCATGTGACTTTGCATCTGTTGTTATGCAGGAGCACAATTGGAAATAGAAGAAAATGAGGCGGCGCGGCCGGCTGGTAGTGTGGCCGAGCGGTCTAAGGCGCTGGATCCAGGTTCCAGTCTCGAAAGGGGCGTGGGTTCGAATCCCACCACTGCCATTTCTGCTGATCAACTCCAACGCTGCAGCTTGTTAAAATGCTGTTTCGGTGTCCACTGTATATTGATGTTGTAAACAAAAGTAAAATGGTTTTGCTTCCCAGGGAATTAACTGTGGTGTGGGATACTGCCAAATATTTCAAAATGTCTCTGCTGTCATGATCGTTTTCGCCTCACGCGGGGAAAATCGCAAACACTTCTGCCGTCCCAGGCAAGTTGTGCTTTTACTGGAGCCGAATGGAGACTGTTATTTCATCGTTGTTGTGAAACGAAGTCCCACGGTGACTCTACTCGTTGTTATTTGGGTTTCTAGCTTATGGGAAAATCGTTCCAATGAATTTCGATGTCAGACCTTATTGAATTTCTCCCATTTCATTCATTTCCGTCCCGGAAACATCGGAAGGGAAAGGTAATCTAATCGAGACTGTGATTGGTGAAATTCACTTTTTACGGCCAATTCTTATTATGTTCTTTCTTTCTCTCGTTTCAGCATTGTCTGGAAAATGGTGGTGCACTAAGGCTGCAGTATGTTTGAAAGAGTCGTTTGGAAATGCCCTGTTGTTAGTTGTGAGATTACTTTATGACTCATGCCCTCGGACTGGATCACATTTAGCATTCATGCATCTCAGTGTCTGAAAATGCATGAGGTATGCCAGTTTTGTTTGTGTTCCGTGTTAAATGCTTTCTGTTTTGCGATTCGCTCAATACATTACGAATTTACAGGGTTTCTGAGGTAACTTCCAGCAGCAAAAATCCTCAGCTGAGGATCTGGGAAAATTTCACAGAGTATGGTCAGTCGGAGCTAAAGTAAGGAAGTCGTTCGTTTCTGCAGTGTTTCACAATACTACCTTTCCCGTGAGCAGTCGAACAGAGTAAATGATTGTGCCACAGACTGCGATGGCAAACTCCGCTAAAAAGTAATCCTTTAAAGCCGGTGGAAGCAACACGACGTTATTGGGGTACACCGTGGAAAAAGATACTTCGGTGGACCTCGTCCATGCTCACCACATAGCCAAAATTAAACAAGTCCCGTTCCCCAGCATTTGGCCCCAATCCCTCTAAACGCATCCTATCAAGAAACTCAACCGATTACCTTTGCAATTTTCTGAGTGTAATAGCCTCCTCCACTTCCTCTGGTAGATCATTCCAAACACGCACAACCTTCTTTGTGAGAAATCTGCCTCAGGTCCTTTGTCACTTTCAGCACACTCACCTTAAAGCTATGCTGTCGAGTTTTCAACTCACACCAACTTGGGTAAAACACGTAAATAGTCAGTTTACCACCCTTCCATAAGGTTATGTCGCAGCTGTTACGCTGCAAGGAAAGTCGTCCCAGCCTATTCCATCTCGCCCTACGGTACAAACATCGACGACATCTTTGTCTATATTTTGTCATCAATTTAACGTGTCTTTTTTTAACGTTTTCAAGATGTCAATTACGCTGGACAACAACGAGCTATTGGAAACAGAAAGGTGAAACGTAGAACGGATTCAGCTTTCATTACTGCACGCCACGGAGCCGCAGCACGGCCGGCTGTGGCTTGTTTCTGTCGTGTAGTGGTCATCACGTGCGCCTCACACGCGAAACATCACCAGTTCGAAAGTGGGCAGAAGCTGTTTTGTTCTTCAACTGCAGCCTTTTTCATGGACAAGAGCTGAGCTTTCTTGCGTGCTTTCCCATCTGCATACCTGCCTTCGAATTTGCTTGAACAAATCTGTTCTCGTCGTGAAATGTAATGCAATTCCATTTAATTACAGTGCAAAGCGTTGTTAAGTTTTTCTCCAACCTGGTTCTGATCATATGCCATTCCGTTGGAGAGTGTAGTTACCGCCTTCTGATCCTTTCATGAAAAGCAGTACCGCATTTGCCTTCCTTGCGCAGGCGGCTTGGTTCAAAGACAAGAAAGAAGCTGATGCTCCAGTGTCACAGCGCACCACGAATTCCTGAACTTGTCTGTCTGTCAAATGTACCCCAAGGTTGTCTCAGAAAGACCTCATTTGGAAGCTGTCAATCGTTATTCAACGTGCGAGAATTGGCACCAGATATCCTGAATCATGTTTGGAGCAATTCAAACGTTAGTGACTCATTCAATTAGCAACAGCAATGAAAGAAATTGCACTCTCAGAGGAACCTTTCGACTTGCGTAATTAATAGCGTCGCTATGATTAAGGTTCCCCCCCCGAGATCTAAGTCATGTTGGAACTGAAACGGAGGAATCGACAGACAGGCTACAGAATGACATCGCATCCATTTGGTTTTCTTTAAATCACTGACGAGCAGGAAAATGTAAACGGGGAGGGCGAGTGGGGAAGTGAGGCAGTTGCAGCTCTGGTGAAATTCCTTCTTTGTGATTCACTCAGCAACCAGAGACGTGAAGGTGACTCAGGCGTGAGAGCTCTTCACTTCGAGAACAAAAAGCACTCAAGGGAAGTTAGCGCCTCTTCTGGAGTGGGGGTGGGGTGAGCTAATTACCTTTTGACTTCTGTGACTATGTTCAGAAACTGGCTTTTAGATTGAGGTGAACAGAAACTGCATTTCTAAAAAGCACCATGGAATTTAGCAAAATTGATTGAGTCGCTTCTCCTCGATTCCCACACAGGTTTCCAACTCATTTGGTATCCATGTGGCTCATGTCCAGGAGTGAACATCTCAGCAGCAAATTGCAAGGTTAAGGTAAAAGGCAAGGAAAGTGGCATCTCGAACTGGCTCCGAGGTCAGAGCATTCTCACAATGTGATCTGTCGTTCTCGGATTGTAATGCTACCTCCGGTTTTAGGGTGGAGAACATTCTTTGGGACTCTTATTCTGAAAAATAAAACCGACACAGTGACTGAAACTATGCTGCACGGTATGATGTGGAAGACGGCCTGCTCAGGTTTGCGCATTTTCCCTGTAGTCCGGTGTGTTTCGTGTTCCGTGTAAACGTGAAAGTCGTCCCGTTTCGAGCAATGGGTGAAATCATTTAGCAAAGCAAGAATGGAAATACCAGTAATGTCAAGCAGCTCATGGTTATTTGACCAAATCATAAGCGAACCCATATTCTCACGCACTCACAGATACATTTGTAGCTGAAAAGAGCCTGAGAAGATAGACTCAGCTTACCATTGATTTTTGTCTGGATTGATGGGCTATCAATATCTGCTGCGAAATTGACATTGTAGCCGGGCACATCCCAGCAGCTGTGCGAGTGCGAGAGGAATCATGGAACCCTTTTCATGTGACTTTGCATCTGTTGTTATGCAGGAGCACAATTGGAAATAGAAGAAAATGAGGCGGCGCGGCCGGCTGGTAGTGTGGCCGAGCGGTCTAAGTCGCTGGATCCAGGTTCCAGTCTCGAAAGGGGCGTGGGTTCGAATCCCACCACTGCCATTTCTGCTGATCAACTCGAACGCTGCAGCTTGTGAAAATGCTGTTTCGGTGTCCACTGTATATTGATGTTGTAAACAAAAGTAAAATGGGTTTGCTTCCCAGGGAATTAACTGTGGTGTGGGATACTGCCAAATATTTCAAAATGTCTCTGCTGTCATGATCGTTTTCGCCTCACGCGGGGAAAATCGCAAACACTTCTGCCGTCCCAGGCAAGTTGTGCTTTTACTGGAGCCGAATGGAGACTGTTATTTCATCGTTGTTGTGAAACGAAGTCCCACGGTGACTCTACTCGTTGTTATTTGGGTTTCTAGCTTATGGGAAAATCGTTCCAATGAATTTCGATGTCAGACCTTATTGAATTTCTCCCATTTCATTCATTTCCGTCCCGGAAACATCGGAAGGGAAAGGTAATCTAATCGAGACTGTGATTGGTGAAATTCACTTTTTACGGCCAATTCTTATTATGTTCTTTCTTTCTCTCGTTTCAGCATTGTCTGGAAAATGGTGGTGCACTAAGGCTGCAGTATGTTTGAAAGAGTCGTTTGGAAATGCCCTGTTGTTAGTTGTGAGATTACTTTATGACTCATGCCCTCGGACTGGATCACATTTAGCATTCATGCATCTCAGTGTCTGAAAATGCATGAGGTATGCCAGTTTTGTTTGTGTTCCGTGTTAAATGCTTTCTGTTTTGCGATTCGCTCAATACATTACGAATTTACAGGGTTTCTGAGGTAACTTCCAGCAGCAAAAATCCTCAGCTGAGGATCTGGGAAAATTTCACAGAGTATGGTCAGTCGGAGCTAAAGTAAGGAAGTCGTTCGTTTCTGCAGTGTTTCACAATACTACCTTTCCCGTGAGCAGTCGAACAGAGTAAATGATTGTGCCACAGACTGCGATGGCAAACTCCGCTAAAAAGTAATCCTTTAAAGCCGGTGGAAGCAACACGACGTTATTGGGGTACACCGTGGAAAAAGATACTTCGGTGGACCTCGTCCATGCTCACCACATAGCCAAAATTAAACAAGTCCCGTTCCCCAGCATTTGGCCCCAATCCCTCTAAACGCATCCTATCAAGAAACTCAACCGATTACCTTTGCAATTTTCTGAGTGTAATAGCCTCCTCCACTTCCTCTGGTAGATCATTCCAAACACGCACAACCTTCTTTGTGAGAAATCTGCCTCAGGTCCTTTGTCACTTTCAGCACACTCACCTTAAAGCTATGCTGTCGAGTTTTCAACTCACACCAACTTGGGTAAAACACGTAAATAGTCAGTTTACCACCCTTCCATAAGGTTATGTCGCAGCTGTTACGCTGCAAGGAAAGTCGTCCCAGCCTATTCCATCTCGCCCTACGGTACAAACATCGACGACATCTTTGTCTATATTTTGTCATCAATTTAACGTGTCTTTTTTTAACGTTTTCAAGATGTCAATTACGCTGGACAACAACGAGCTATTGGAAACAGAAAGGTGAAACGTAGAACGGATTCAGCTTTCATTACTGCACGCCACGGAGCCGCAGCACGGCCGGCTGTGGCTTGTTTCTGTCGTGTAGTGGTCATCACGTGCGCCTCACACGCGAAACATCACCAGTTCGAAAGTGGGCAGAAGCTGTTTTGTTCTTCAACTGCAGCCTTTTTCATGGACAAGAGCTGAGCTTTCTTGCGTGCTTTCCCATCTGCATACCTGCCTTCGAATTTGCTTGAACAAATCTGTTCTCGTCGTGAAATGTAATGCAATTCCATTTAATTACAGTGCAAAGCGTTGTTAAGTTTTTCTCCAACCTGGTTCTGATCATATGCCATTCCGTTGGAGAGTGTAGTTACCGCCTTCTGATCCTTTCATGAAAAGCAGTACCGCATTTGCCTTCCTTGCGCAGGCGGCTTGGTTCAAAGACAAGAAAGAAGCTGATGCTCCAGTGTCACAGCGCACCACGAATTCCTGAACTTGTCTGTCTGTCAAATGTACCCCAAGGTTGTCTCAGAAAGACCTCATTTGGAAGCTGTCAATCGTTATTCAACGTGCGAGAATTGGCACCAGATATCCTGAATCATGTTTGGAGCAATTCAAACGTTAGTGACTCATTCAATTAGCAACAGCAATGAAAGAAATTGCACTCTCAGAGGAACCTTTCGACTTGCGTAATTAATAGCGTCGCTATGATTAAGGTTCCCCCCCCGAGATCTAAGTCATGTTGGAACTGAAACGGAGGAATCGACAGACAGGCTACAGAATGACATCGCATCCATTTGGTTTTCTTTAAATCACTGACGAGCAGGAAAATGTAAACGGGGAGGGCGAGTGGGGAAGTGAGGCAGTTGCAGCTCTGGTGAAATTCCTTCTTTGTGATTCACTCAGCAACCAGAGACGTGAAGGTGACTCAGGCGTGAGAGCTCTTCACTTCGAGAACAAAAAGCACTCAAGGGAAGTTAGCGCCTCTTCTGGAGTGGGGGTGGGGTGAGCTAATTACCTTTTGACTTCTGTGACTATGTTCAGAAACTGGCTTTTAGATTGAGGTGAACAAAAACTGCATTTCTAAAAAGCACCATGGAATTTAGCAAAATTGATTGAGTCGCTTCTCCTCGATTCCCACACAGGTTTCCAACTCATTTGGTATCCATGTGGCTCATGTCCAGGAGTGAACATCTCAGCAGCAAATTGCAAGGTTAAGGTAAAAGGCAAGGAAAGTGGCATCTCGAACTGGCTCCGAGGTCAGAGCATTCTCACAATGTGATCTGTCGTTCTCGGATTGTAATGCTACCTCCGGTTTTAGGGTGGAGAACATTCTTTGGGACTCTTATTCTGAAAAATAAAACCGACACAGTGACTGAAACTATGCTGCACGGTATGATGTGGAAGACGGCCTGCTCAGGTTTGCGCATTTTCCCTGTAGTCCGGTGTGTTTCGTGTTCCGTGTAAACGTGAAAGTCGTCCCGTTTCGAGCAATGGGTGAAATCATTTAGCAAAGCAAGAATGGAAATACCAGTAATGTCAAGCAGCTCATGGTTATTTGACCAAATCATAAGCGAACCCATATTCTCACGCACTCACAGATACATTTGTAGCTGAAAAGAGCCTGAGAAGATAGACTCAGCTTACCATTGATTTTTGTCTGGATTGATGGGCTATCAATATCTGCTGCGAAATTGACATTGTAGCCGGGCACATCCCAGCAGCTGTGCGAGTGCGAGAGGAATCATGGAACCCTTTTCATGTGACTTTGCATCTGTTGTTATGCAGGAGCACAATTGGAAATAGAAGAAAATGAGGCAGCGCGGCCGGCTGGTAGTGTGGCCGAGCGGTCTAAGTCGCTGGATCCAGGTTCCAGTCTCGAAAGGGGCGTGGGTTCGAATCCCACCACTGCCATTTCTGCTGATCAACTCGAACGCTGCAGCTTGTGAAAATGCTGTTTCGGTGTCCACTGTATATTGATGTTGTAAACAAAAGTAAAATGGGTTTGCTTCCCAGGGAATTAACTGTGGTGTGGGATACTGCCAAATATTTCAAAATGTCTCTGCTGTCATGATCGTTTTCGCCTCACGCGGGGAAAATCGCAAACACTTCTGCCGTCCCAGGCAAGTTGTGCTTTTACTGGAGCCGAATGGAGACTGTTATTTCATCGTTGTTGTGAAACGAAGTCCTCCGGTGACTCTACTCGATGTTATTTGGGTTTCTAGCTAATGGGAAAATCGTTCCAATGAATTTCGATGTCAGACCTGATTGAATTTCTCCCATTTCATTCATTTCCGTCCCGGAAACATCGGAAGGGAAAGGTAATCTAATCGAGACTGTGATTGGTGAAATTCACTTTTTACGGCCAATTCTTATTATGTTCTTTCTTTCTCTCGTTTCAGCATTGTCTGGAAAATGGTGGTGCACTAAGGCTGCAATATGTTTGAAAGAGTCGTTTGGAAATGCCCTGTTGTTAGTTGTGAGATTACTTTATGACTCATGCCCTCGGACTGGATCACATTTAGCATTCATGCATCTCAGTGTCTGAAAATGCATGAGGTATGCCAGTTTTGTTTGTGTTCCGTGTTAAATGCTTTCTGTTTTGCGATTCGCTCAATACATTACGAATTTACAGGGTTTCTGAGGTAACTTCCAGCAGCAAAAATCCTCAGCTGAGGATCTGGGAAAATTTCACAGAGTATGGTCAGTCGGAGCTAAAGTAAGGAAGTCGTTCGTTTCTGCAGTGTTTCACAATACTACCTTTCCCGTGAGCAGTCGAACAGAGTAAATGATTGTGCCACAGACTGCGATGGCAAACTCCGCTAAAAAGTAATCCTTTAAAGCCGGTGGAAGCAACACGACGTTATTGGGGTACACCGTGGAAAAAGATACTTCGGTGGACCTCGTCCATGCTCACCACATAGCCAAAATTAAACAAGTCCCGTTCCCCAGCATTTGGCCCCAATCCCTCTAAACGCATCCTATCAAGAAACTCAACCGATTACCTTTGCAATTTTCTGAGTGTAATAGCCTCCTCCACTTCCTCTGGTAGATCATTCCAAACACGCACAACCTTCTTTGTGAGAAATCTGCCTCAGGTCCTTTGTCACTTTCAGCACACTCACCTTAAAGCTATGCTGTCGAGTTTTCAACTCACACCAACTTGGGTAAAACACGTAAATAGTCAGTTTACCACCCTTCCATAAGGTCATGTCGCAGCTGTTACGCTGCAAGGAAAGTCGTCCCAGCCTATTCCATCTCGCCCTACGGTACAAACATCGACGACATCTTTGTCTATATTTTGTCATCAATTTAACGTGTCTTTTTTTTAACGTTTTCAAGATGTCAATTACGCTGGACAACAACGAGCTATTGGAAACAGAAAGGTGAAACGTAGAACGGATTCAGCTTTCATTACTGCACGCCACGGAGCCGCAGCACGGCCGGCTGTGGCTTGTTTCTGTCGTGTAGTGGTCATCACGTGCACCTCACACGCAAACATCACCAGTTCGAAAGTGGGCAGAAGCTGTTTTGTTCTTCAACTGCAGCCTTTTTCATGGACAAGAGCTGAGCTTTCTTGCGTGCTTTCCCATCTGCAAACCTGCCTTCGAATTTGCTTGAACAAATCTGTTCTCGTCGTGAAATGTAATGCAATTCCATTTAATTACAGTGCAAAGCGTTGTTAAGTTTTTCTCCAACCTGGTTCTGATCATATGCCATTCCGTTGGAGAGTGTAGTTACCGCCTTCTGATCCTTTCATGAAAAGCAGTACCGCATTTGCCTTCCTTGCGCAGGCGGCTTGGTTCAAAGACAGGAAAGAAGCTGATGCTCCAGTGTCACAGCGCACCACGAATTCCTGAACTTGTCTGCCTGTCAAATGTACCCCAAGGTTGTCTCAGAAAGACCTCATTTGGAAGCTGTCAATCGTTATTCAACGTGCGAGAATTGGCACCAGATATCCTGAATCATGTTTGGAGCAATTCGCACGTTAGTGACTCATTCAATTAGCAACAGCAATGAAAGAAATTGCACTCTCAGAGGAACCTTTCGACTTGCGTAATTAATAGCGTCGCTATGATTAAGCCCCCCCCCCCTAGATCTAAGTCATGTTGGAACTGAAACGGAGGAATCGACAGAGAGGCTACAGAATGACATCGCATCCATTTGGATTTCTTTAAATCACTGACGAGCAGGAAAATGTAAACGGGGAGGGCGAGTGGGGAAGTGAGGCAGTTGCAGCTCTGGTGAAATTCCTTCTTTGTGATTCACTCAGCAACCAGAGACGTGAAGGTGACTCAGGCGTGAGAGCTCTTCACTTCGAGAACAAAAAGCACTCAAGGGCAGTTAGCGCCTTTTCTGGAGTGGGGGTGGGGTGAGCTAATTACCTTTTGACTTCTGTGACTATGTTCAGAAACTGGCTTTTAGATTGAGGTGAACAGAAACTGCATTTCTAAAAAGCACCATGGAATTTAGCAAAATTGATTGAGTCGCTTCTCCTCGATTCCCACACAGGTTTCCAACTCATTTGGTATCCATGTGGCTCATGTCCAGGAGTGAACATCTCAGCAGCAAATTGCAAGGTTAAGGTAAAAGGCAAGGAAAGTGGCATCTCGAACTGGCTCCGAGGTCAGAGCATTCTCACAATGTGATCTGTCGTTCTCGGATTGTAATGCTACCTCCGGTTTTAGGGTGGAGAACATTCTTTGGGACTCTTATTCTGAAAAATAAAACCGACACAGTGACAGAAACTATGCTGCACGGTATGATGTGGAACACGGCCTGCTCAGGTTTGCGCATTTTCCCTGTAGTCCGGTGTGTTTCGTGTTCCGTGTAAACGTGAAAGTCGTCCTGTTTCGAGCAATGGGTGAAATCATTTAGCAAAGCAAGATTTGGAAATACCAGTAATGTCAAACAGCTCATGGTTATTTGACCAAATCATAAGCGAACACATATTCTCACGCACTCACAGATACATTTGTAGCTGAAAAGAGCCTGAGAAGATAGACTCAGCTTACCATTGATTTTTGTCTGGATTGATGGGCTATCAATATCTGCTGCGAAATTGACATTGTAGCCGGGCACATCCCAGCAGTTGTGCGAGTCCGAGAGGAATCATGGAACCCTTTTCATGTGACTTTGCATCTGTTGTTATGCAGGAGCACAATTGGAAATAGAAGAAAATGAGGCGGCGCGGCCGCCTGGTAGTGTGGCCGAGCGGTATAAGGCGCTGGCTCCAGGTTCCAGTCTCGAAAGGGGCGTGGGTTCGAATCCCACCACTGCCATTTCTGCTGATCAACTCCAACGCTGCAGCTTGTTAAAATGCTGTTTCGGTGTCCACTGTATATTGATGTTGTAAACAAAAGTAAAATGGGTTTGCTTCCCAGGGAATTAACTGTGGTGTGGGATACTGCCAAATATTTCAAAATGTCTCTGCTGTCATGATCGTTTTCGCCTCACGCGGGGAAAATCGCAAACACTTCTGCCGTCCCAGGCAAGTTGTGCTTTTACTGGAGCCGAATGGAGACTGTTATTTCATCGTTGTTGTGAAACGAAGTCCTCCGGTGACTCTACTCGATGTTATTTGGGTTTCTAGCTAATGGGAAAATCGTTCCAATGAATTTCGATGTCAGACCTTATTGAATTTCTCCCATTTCATTCATTTCCGTCCCGGAAACATCGGAAGGGAAAGGTAATCTAATCGAGACTGTGATTGGTGAAATTCACTTTTTACGGCCAATTCTTATTATGTTCTTTCTTTCTCTCGTTTCAGCATTGTCTGGAAAATGGTGGTGCACTAAGGCTGCAATATGTTTGAAAGAGTCGTTTGGAAATGCCCTGTTGTTAGTTGTGAGATTACTTTATGACTCATGCCCTCGGACTGGATCACATTTAGCATTCATTCATCTCAGTGTCTGAAAATGCATGAGGTATGCCAGTTTTGTTTGTGTTCCGTGTTAAATGCTTTCTGTTTTGCGATTCGCTCAATACATTACGAAGTTACAGGGTTTCTGAGGTAACTTCCAGCAGCAAAAATCCTCAGCTGAGGATCTGGGAATATTTCACAGAGTATGGTCAGTCGGAGCTAAAGTAAGGAAGTCGTTCGTTTCTGCAGTGTTTCACAATACTACCTTTCCCGTGAGCATTCGAACAGAGTAAATGATTGTGCCACAGACTGCGATGGCAAACTCCGCTAAAAAGTAATCCTTTAAAGCCGGTGGAAGCAACACGACGTTATTGGGGTACAACGTGGAAAAAGATACTTCGGTGGACCTCGTCCATGCTCACCACATAGCCAAAATTAAACAAGTCCCGTTCCCCAGCATTTGGCCCCAATCCCTCTAAACGCATCCTATCAAGAAACTCAACCGATTACCTTTGCAATTTTCTGAGTGTAATAGCCTCCTCCACTTCCTCTGGTAGATCATTCCAAACACGCACAACCTTCTTTGTGAGAAATCTGCCTCAGGTCCTTTGTCACTTTCAGCACACTCACCTTAAAGCTATGCTGTCGAGTTTTCAACTCACACCAACTTGGGTAAAACACGTAAATAGTCAGTTTACCACCCTTCCATAAGGTCATGTCGCAGCTGTTACGCTGCAAGGAAAGTCGTCCCAGCCTATTCCATCTCGCCCTACGGTACAAACATCGACGACATCTTTGTCTATATTTTGTCATCAATTTAACGTGTCTTTTTTTAACGTTTTCAAGATGTCAATTACGCTGGACAACAACGAGCTATTGGAAACAGAAAGGTGAAACGTAGAACGGATTCAGCTTTCATTACTGCACGCCACGGAGCCGCAGCACGGCCGGCTGTGGCTTGTTTCTGTCGTGTAGTGGTCATCACGTGCGCCTCACACGCGAAACATCACCAGTTCGAAAGTGGGCAGAAGCTGTTTTGTTCTTCAACTGCAGCCTTTTTCATGGACAAGAGCTGAGCTTTCTTGCGTGCTTTCCCATCTGCAAACCTGCCTTCGAATTTGCTTGAACAAATCTGTTCTCGTCGTGAAATGTAATGCAATTCCATTTAATTACAGTGCAAAGCGTTGTTAAGTTTTTCTCCAACCTGGGTCTGATCATATGCCATTCCGTTGGAGAGTGTAGTTACCGCCTTCTGATCCTTTCATGAAAAGCAGTACCGCATTTGCCTTCCTCGCGCAGGCGGCTTGGTTCAAAGACAGGAAAGAAGCTGATGCTCCAGTGTCACAGCGCACCACGAATTCCTGAACTTGTCTGCCTGTCAAATGTACCCCAAGGTTGTCTCAGAAAGACCTCATTTGGAAGCTGTCAATCGTTATTCAACGTGCGAGAATTGGCACCAGATATCCTGAATCATGTTTGGAGCAATTCGCACGTTAGTGACTCATTCAATTAGCAACAGCAATGAAAGAAATTGCACTCTGAGAGGAACCTTTCGACTTGCGTAATTAATAGCGTCGCTATGATTCAGGTCCCCCCCAAGATCTAAGTCATGTTGGAACTGAAACGGAGGAATCGACAGAGAGGCTACAGAATGACATCGCATCCATTTGGATTTCTTTAAATCACTGACGAGCAGGAAAATGTAAACGGGGAGGGCGAGTGGGGAAGTGAGGCAGTTGCAGCTCTGGTGAAATTCCTTCTTTGTGATTCACTCAGCAACCAGAGACGTGAAGGTGACTCAGGCGTGAGAGCTCTTCACTTCGAGAACAAAAAGCACTCAAGGGAAGTTAGCGCCTCTTCTGGAGTGGGGGTGGGGTGAGCTAATTACCTTTTGACTTCTGTGACTATGTTCAGAAACTGGCTTTTAGATTGAGGTGAACAGAAACTGCATTTCTAAAAAGCACCATGGAATTTAGCAAAATTGATTGAGTCGCTTCTCCTCGATTCCCACACAGGTTTCCAACTCATTTGGTATCCATGTGGCTCATGTCCAGGAGTGAACATCTCAGCAGCAAATTGCAAGGTTAAGGTAAAAGGCAAGGAAAGTGGCATCTCGAACTGGCTCCGAGGTCAGAGCATTCTCACAATGTGATCTGTCGTTCTCGGATTGTAATGCTACCTCCGGTTTTAGGGTGGAGAACATTCTTTGGGACTCTTATTCTGAAAAATAAAACCGACACAGTGACTGAAACTATGCTGCACGGTATGATGTGGAAGACGGCCTGCTCAGGTTTGCGCATTTTCCCTGTAGTCCGGTGTGTTTCGTGTTCCGTGTAAACGTGAAAGTCGTCCTGTTTCGAGCAATGGGTGAAATCATTTAGCAAAGCAAGAATGGAAATACCAGTAATGTCAAGCAGCTCATGGTTATTTGACCAAATCTTAAGCGAACCCATATTCTCACGCACTCACAGATACATTTGTAGCTGAAGAGAGCCTGAGAAGATAGACTCAGCTTACCATTGATTTTTGTCTGGATTGATGGGCTATCAATATCTGCTGCGAAATTGACATTGTAGCCGGGCACATCCCAGCAGCTGTGCGAGTCCGAGAGGAATCATGGAACCCTTTTCATGTGACTTTGCATCTGTTGTTATGCAGGAGCACAATTGGAAATAGAAGAAAATGAGGCGGCGCGGCCGGCTGGTAGTGTGGCCGAGCGGTCTAAGGCGCTGGATCCAGGTTCCAGTCTCGAAAGGGGCGTGGGTTCGAATCCCACCACTGCCATTTCTGCTGATCAACTCCAACGCTGCAGCTTGTTAAAATGCTGTTTCGGTGTCCACTGTATATTGATGTTGTAAACAAAAGTAAAATGGGTTTGCTTCCCAGGGAATTAACTGTGGTGTGGGATACTGCCAAATATTTCAAAATGTCTCTGCTGTCATGATCGTTTTCGCCTCACGCGGGGAAAATCGCAAACACTTCTGCCGTCCCAGGCAAGTTGTGCTTTTACTGGAGCCGAATGGAGACTGTTATTTCATCGTTGTTGTGAAACGAAGTCCCACGGTGACTCTACTCGATGTTATTTGGGTTTCTAGCTAATGGGAAAATCGTTCCAATGAATTTCGATGTCAGACCTGATTGAATTTCTCCCATTTCATTCATTTCCGTCCCGGAAACATCGGAAGGGAAAGGTAATCTAATCGAGACTGTGATTGGTGAAATTCACTTTTTACGGCCAATTCTTATTATGTTCTTTCTTTCTCTCGTTTCAGCATTGTCTGGAAAATGGTGGTGCACTAAGGCTGCAATATGTTTGAAAGAGTCGTTTGGAAATGCCCTGTTGTTAGTTGTGAGATTACTTTATGACTCATGCCCTCGGACTGGATCACATTTAGCATTCATTCATCTCAGTGTCTGAAAATGCATGAGGTATGCCAGTTTTGTTTGTGTTCCGTGTTAAATGCTTTCTGTTTTGCGATTCGCTCAATACATTACGAAGTTACAGGGTTTCTGAGGTAACTTCCAGCAGCAAAAATCCTCAGCTGAGGATCTGGGAATATTTCACAGAGTATGGTCAGTCGGAGCTAAAGTAAGGAAGTCGTTCGTTTCTGCAGTGTTTCACAATACTACCTTTCCCGTGAGCATTCGAACAGAGTAAATGATTGTGCCACAGACTGCGATGGCAAACTCCGCTAAAAAGTAATCCTTTAAAGCCGGTGGAAGCAACACGACGTTATTGGGGTACAACGTGGAAAAAGATACTTCGGTGGACCTCGTCCATGCTCACCACATAGCCAAAATTAAACAAGTCCCGTTCCCCAGCATTTGGCCCCAATCCCTCTAAACGCATCCTATCAAGAAACTCAACCGATTACCTTTGCAATTTTCTGAGTGTAATAGCCTCCTCCACTTCCTCTGGTAGATCATTCCAAACACGCACAACCTTCTTTGTGAGAAATCTGCCTCAGGTCCTTTGTCACTTTCAGCACACTCACCTTAAAGCTATGCTGTCGAGTTTTCAACTCACACCAACTTGGGTAAAACACGTAAATAGTCAGTTTACCACCCTTCCATAAGGTCATGTCGCAGCTGTTACGCTGCAAGGAAAGTCGTCCCAGCCTATTCCATCTCGCCCTACGGTACAAACATCGACGACATCTTTGTCTATATTTTGTCATCAATTTAACGTGTCTTTTTTTAACGTTTTCAAGATGTCAATTACGCTGGACAACAACGAGCTATTGGAAACAGAAAGGTGAAACGTAGAACGGATTCAGCTTTCATTACTGCACGCCACGGAGCCGCAGCACGGCCGGCTGTGGCTTGTTTCTGTCGTGTAGTGGTCATCACGTGCGCCTCACACGCGAAACATCACCAGTTCGAAAGTGGGCAGAAGCTGTTTTGTTCTTCAACTGCAGCCTTTTTCATGGACAAGAGCTGAGCTTTCTTGCGTGCTTTCCCATCTGCAAACCTGCCTTCGAATTTGCTTGAACAAATCTGTTCTCGTCGTGAAATGTAATGCAATTCCATTTAATTACAGTGCAAAGCGTTGTTAAGTTTTTCTCCAACCTGGGTCTGATCATATGCCATTCCGTTGGAGAGTGTAGTTACCGCCTTCTGATCCTTTCATGAAAAGCAGTACCGCATTTGCCTTCCTTGCGCAGGCGGCTTGGTTCAAAGACAGGAAAGAAGCTGATGCTCCAGTGTCACAGCGCACCACGAATTCCTGAACTTGTCTGCCTGTCAAATGTACCCCAAGGTTGTCTCAGAAAGACCTCATTTGGAAGCTGTCAATCGTTATTCAACGTGCGAGAATTGGCACCAGATATCCTGAATCATGTTTGGAGCAATTCGCACGTTAGTGACTCATTCAATTAGCAACAGCAATGAAAGAAATTGCACTCTGAGAGGAACCTTTCGACTTGCGTAATTAATAGCGTCGCTATGATTCAGGTCCCCCCCGAGATCTAAGTCATGTTGGAACTGAAACGGAGGAATCGACAGAGAGGCTACAGAATGACATCGCATCCATTTGGATTTCTTTAAATCACTGACGAGCAGGAAAATGTAAACGGGGAGGGCGAGTGGGGAAGTGAGGCAGTTGCAGCTCTGGTGAAATTCCTTCTTTGTGATTCACTCAGCAACCAGAGACGTGAAGGTGACTCAGGCGTGAGAGCTCTTCACTTCGAGAACAAAAAGCACTCAAGGGAAGTTAGCGCCTCTTCTGGAGTGGGGGTGGGGTGAGCTAATTACCTTTTGACTTCTGTGACTATGTTCAGAAACTGGCTTTTAGATTGAGGTGAACAGAAACTGCATTTCTAAAAAGCACCATGGAATTTAGCAAAATTGATTGAGTCGCTTCTCCTCGATTCCCACACAGGTTTCCAACTCATTTGGTATCCATGTGGCTCATGTCCAGGAGTGAACATCTCAGCAGCAAATTGCAAGGTTAAGGTAAAAGGCAAGGAAAGTGGCATCTCGAACTGGCTCCGAGGTCAGAGCATTCTCACAATGTGATCTGTCGTTCTCGGATTGTAATGCTACCTCCGGTTTTAGGGTGGAGAACATTCTTTGGGACTCTTATTCTGAAAAATAAAACCGACACAGTGACTGAAACTATGCTGCACGGTATGATGTGGAAGACGGCCTGCTCAGGTTTGCGCATTTTCCCTGTAGTCCGGTGTGTTTCGTGTTCCGTGTAAACGTGAAAGTCGTCCTGTTTCGAGCAATGGGTGAAATCATTTAGCAAAGCAAGAATGGAAATACCAGTAATGTCAAGCAGCTCATGGTTATTTGACCAAATCTTAAGCGAACCCATATTCTCACGCACTCACAGATACATTTGTAGCTGAAGAGAGCCTGAGAAGATAGACTCAGCTTACCATTGATTTTTGTCTGGATTGATGGGCTATCAATATCTGCTGCGAAATTGACATTGTAGCCGGGCACATCCCAGCAGCTGTGCGAGTCCGAGAGGAATCATGGAACCCTTTTCATGTGACTTTGCATCTGTTGTTATGCAGGAGCACAATTGGAAATAGAAGAAAATGAGGCGGCGCGGCCGGCTGGTAGTGTGGCCGAGCGGTCTAAGGCGCTGGATCCAGGTTCCAGTCTCGAAAGGGGCGTGGGTTCGAATCCCACCACTGCCATTTCTGCTGATCAACTCCAACGCTGCAGCTTGTTAAAATGCTGTTTCGGTGTCCACTGTATATTGATGTTGTAAACAAAAGTAAAATGGGTTTGCTTCCCAGGGAATTAACTGTGGTGTGGGATACTGCCAAATATTTCAAAATGTCTCTGCTGTCATGATCGTTTTCGCCTCACGCGGGGAAAATCGCAAACACTTCTGCCGTCCCAGGCAAGTTGTGCTTTTACTGGAGCCGAATGGAGACTGTTATTTCATCGTTGTTGTGAAACGAAGTCCCACGGTGACTCTACTCGATGTTATTTGGGTTTCTAGCTAATGGGAAAATCGTTCCAATGAATTTCGATGTCAGACCTGATTGAATTTCTCCCATTTCATTCATTTCCGTCCCGGAAACATCGGAAGGGAAAGGTAATCTAATCGAGACTGTGATTGGTGAAATTCACTTTTTACGGCCAATTCTTATTATGTTCTTTCTTTCTCTCGTTTCAGCATTGTCTGGAAAATGGTGGTGCACTAAGGCTGCAATATGTTTGAAAGAGTCGTTTGGAAATGCCCTGTTGTTAGTTGTGAGATTACTTTATGACTCATGCCCTCGGACTGGATCACATTTAGCATTCATGCATCTCAGTGTCTGAAAATGCATGAGGTATGCCAGTTTTGTTTGTGTTCCGTGTTAAATGCTTTCTGTTTTGCGATTCGCTCAATACATTACGAAGTTACAGGGTTTCTGAGGTAACTTCCAGCAGCAAAAATCCTCAGCTGAGGATCTGGGAATATTTCACAGAGTATGGTCAGTCGGAGCTAAAGTAAGGAAGTCGTTCGTTTCTGCAGTGTTTCACAATACTACCTTTCCCGTGAGCATTCGAACAGAGTAAATGATTGTGCCACAGACTGCGATGGCAAACTCCGCTAAAAAGTAATCCTTTAAAGCCGGTGGAAGCAACACGACGTTATTGGGGTACACCGTGGAAAAAGATACTTCGGTGGACCTCGTCCATGCTCACCACATAGCCAAAATTAAACAAGTCCCGTTCCCCAGCATTTGGCCCCAATCCCTCTAAACGCATCCTATCAAGAAACTCAACCGATTACCTTTGCAATTTTCTGAGTGTAATAGCCTCCTCCACTTCCTCTGGTAGATCATTCCAAACACGCACAACCTTCTTTGTGAGAAATCTGCCTCAGGTCCTTTGTCACTTTCAGCACACTCACCTTAAAGCTATGCTGTCGAGTTTTCAACTCACACCAACTTGGGTAAAACACGTAAATAGTCAGTTTACCACCCTTCCATAAGGTCATGTCGCAGCTGTTACGCTGCAAGGAAAGTCGTCCCAGCCTATTCCATCTCGCCCTACGGTACAAACATCGACGACATCTTTGTCTATATTTTGTCATCAATTTAACGTGTCTTTTTTTAACGTTTTCAAGATGTCAATTACGCTGGACAACAACGAGCTATTGGAAACAGAAAGGTGAAACGTAGAACGGATTCAGCTTTCATTACTGCACGCCACGGAGCCGCAGCACGGCCGGCTGTGGCTTGTTTCTGTCGTGTCGTGGTCATCACGTGCACCTCACACGCAAACATCACCAGTTCGAAAGTGGGCAGAAGCTGTTTTGTTCTTCAACTGCAGCCTTTTTCATGGACAAGAGCTGAGCTTTCTTGCGTGCTTTCCCATCTGCAAACCTGCCTTCGAATTTGCTTGAACAAATCTGTTCTCGTCGTGAAATGTAATGCAATTCCATTTAATTACAGTGCAAAGCGTTGTTAAGTTTTTCTCCAACCTGGGTCTGATCATATGCCATTCCGTTGGAGAGTGTAGTTACCGCCTTCTGATCCTTTCATGAAAAGCAGTACCGCATTTGCCTTCCTTGCGCAGGCGGCTTGGTTCAAAGACAGGAAAGAAGCTGATGCTCCAGTGTCACAGCGCACCACGAATTCCTGAACTTGTCTGCCTGTCAAATGTACCCCAAGGTTGTCTCAGAAAGACCTCATTTGGAAGCTGTCAATCGTTATTCAACGTGCGAGAATTGGCACCAGATATCCTGAATCATGTTTGGAGCAATTCGCACGTTAGTGACTCATTCAAATAGCAACAGCAATGAAAGAAATTGCACTCTGAGAGGAACCTTTCGACTTGCGTAATTAATAGCGTCGCTATGATTAAGGTCCCCCCCGAGATCTAAGTCATGTTGGAACTGAAACGGAGGAATCGACAGAGAGGCTACAGAATGACATCGCATCCATTTGGATTTCTTTAAATCACTGACGAGCAGGAAAATGTAAACGGGGAGGGCGAGTGGGGAAGTGAGGCAGTTGCAGCTCTGGTGAAATTCCTTCTTTGTGATTCACTCAGCAACCAGAGACGTGAAGGTGACTCAGGCGTGAGAGCTCTTCACTTCGAGAACAAAAAGCACTCAAGGGAAGTTAGCGCCTCTTCTGGAGTGGGGGTGGGGTGAGCTAATTACCTTTTGACTTCTGTGACTATGTTCAGAAACTGGCTTTTAGATTGAGGTGAACAGAAACTGCATTTCTAAAAAGCACCATGGAATTTAGCAAAATTGATTGAGTCGCTTCTCCTCGATTCCCACACAGGTTTCCAACTCATTTGGTATCCATGTGGCTCATGTCCAGGAGTGAACATCTCAGCAGCAAATTGCAAGGTTAAGGTAAAAGGCAAGGAAAGTGGCATCTCGAACTGGCTCCGAGGTCAGAGCATTCTCACAATGTGATCTGTCGTTCTCGGATTGTAATGCTACCTCCGGTTTTAGGGTGGAGAACATTCTTTGGGACTCTTATTCTGAAAAATAAAACCGACACAGTGACAGAAACTATGCTGCACGGTATGATGTGGAACACGGCCTGCTCAGGTTTGCGCATTTTCCCTGTAGTCCGGTGTGTTTCGTGTTCCGTGTAAACGTGAAAGTCGTCCTGTTTCGAGCAATGGGTGAAATCATTTAGCAAAGCAAGAATGGAAATACCAGTAATGTCAAACAGCTCATGGTTATTTGACCAAATCATAAGCGAACACATATTCTCACGCACTCACAGATACATTTGTAGCTGAAAAGAGCCTGAGAAGATAGACTCAGCTTACCATTGATTTTTGTCTGGATTGATGGGCTATCAATATCTGCTGCGAAATTGACATTGTAGCCGGGCACATCCCAGCAGCTGTGCGAGTGCGAGAGGAATCATGGAACCCTTTTCATGTGACTTTGCATCTGTTGTTATGCAGGAGCACAATTGGAAATAGAAGAAAATGAGGCGGCGCGGCCGTCTGGTAGTGTGGCCGAGCGGTCTAAGGCGCTGGATCCAGGTTCCAGTCTCGAAAGGGGCGTGGGTTCGAATCCCACCACTGCCATTTCTGCTGATCAACTCGAACGCTGCAGCTTGTGAAAATGCTGTTTCGGTGTCCACTGTATATTGATGTTGTAAACAAAAGTAAAATGGGTTTGCTTCCCAGGGAATTAACTGTGGTGTGGGATACTGCCAAATATTTCAAAATGTCTCTGCTGTCATGATCGTTTTCGCCTCACGCGGGGAAAATCGCAAACACTTCTGCCGTCCCAGGCAAGTTGTGCTTTTACTGGAGCCGAATGGAGACTGTTATTTCATCGTTGTTGTGAAACGAAGTCCCACGGTGACTCTACTCGTTGTTATTTGGGTTTCTAGCTTATGGGAAAATCGTTCCAATGAATTTCGATGTCAGACCTTATTGAATTTCTCCCATTTCATTCATTTCCGTCCCGGAAACATCGGAAGGGAAAGGTAATCTAATCGAGACTGTGATTGGTGAAATTCACTTTTTACGGCCAATTCTTATTATGTTCTTTCTTTCTCTCGTTTCAGCATTGTCTGGAAAATGGTGGTGCACTAAGGCTGCAATATGTTTGAAAGAGTCGTTTGGAAATGCCCTGTTGTTAGTTGTGAGATTACTTTATGACTCATGCCCTCGGACTGGATCACATTTAGCATTCATGCATCTCAGTGTCTGAAAATGCATGAGGTATGCCAGTTTTGTTTGTGTTCCGTGTTAAATGCTTTCTGTTTTGCGATTCGCTCAATACATTACGAATTTACAGGGTTTCTGAGGTAACTTCCAGCAGCAAAAATCCTCAGCTGAGGATCTGGGAAAATTTCACAGAGTATGGTCAGTCGGAGCTAAAGTAAGGAAGTCGTTCGTTTCTGCAGTGTTTCACAATACTACCTTTCCCGTGAGCATTCGAACAGAGTAAATGATTGTGCCACAGACTGCGATGGCAAACTCCGCTAAAAAGTAATCCTTTAAAGCCGGTGGAAGCAACACGACGTTATTGGGGTACACCGTGGAAAAAGATACTTCGGTGGACCTCGTCCATGCTCACCACATAGCCAAAATTAAACAAGTCCCGTTCCCCAGCATTTGGCCCCAATCCCTCTAAACGCATCCTATCAAGAAACTCAACCGATTACCTTTGCAATTTTCTGAGTGTAATAGCCTCCTCCACTTCCTCTGGTAGATCATTCCAAACACGCACAACCTTCTTTGTGAGAAATCTGCCTCAGGTCCTTTGTCACTTTCAGCACACTCACCTTAAAGCTATGCTGTCGAGTTTTCAACTCACACCAACTTGGGTAAAACACGTAAATAGTCAGTTTACCACCCTTCCATAAGGTCATGTCGCAGCTGTTACGCTGCAAGGAAAGTCGTCCCAGCCTATTCCATCTCGCCCTACGGTACAAACATCGACGACATCTTTGTCTATATTTTGTCATCAATTTAACGTGTCTTTTTTTAACGTTTTCAAGATGTCAATTACGCTGGACAACAACGAGCTATTGGAAACAGAAAGGTGAAACGTAGAACGGATTCAGCTTTCATTACTGCACGCCACGGAGCCGCAGCACGGCCGGCTGTGGCTTGTTTCTGTCGTGTAGTGGTCATCACGTGCGCCTCACACGCGAAACATCACCAGTTCGAAAGTGGGCAGAAGCTGTTTTGTTCTTCAACTGCAGCCTTTTTCATGGACAAGAGCTGAGCTTTCTTGCGTGCTTTCCCATCTGCAAACCTGCCTTCGAATTTGCTTGAACAAATCTGTTCTCGTCGTGAAATGTAATGCAATTCCATTTAATTACAGTGCAAAGCGTTGTTAAGTTTTTCTCCAACCTGGGTCTGATCATATGCCATTCCGTTGGAGAGTGTAGTTACCGCCTTCTGATCCTTTCATGAAAAGCAGTACCGCATTTGCCTTCCTCGCGCAGGCGGCTTGGTTCAAAGACAGGAAAGAAGCTGATGCTCCAGTGTCACAGCGCACCACGAATTCCTGAACTTGTCTGCCTGTCAAATGTACCCCAAGGTTGTCTCAGAAAGACCTCATTTGGAAGCTGTCAATCGTTATTCAACGTGCGAGAATTGGCACCAGATATCCTGAATCATGTTTGGAGCAATTCGCACGTTAGTGACTCATTCAATTAGCAACAGCAATGAAAGAAATTGCACTCTGAGAGGAACCTTTCGACTTGCGTAATTAATAGCGTCGCTATGATTCAGGTCCCCCCCGAGATCTAAGTCATGTTGGAACTGAAACGGAGGAATCGACAGAGAGGCTACAGAATGACATCGCATCCATTTGGATTTCTTTAAATCACTGACGAGCAGGAAAATGTAAACGGGGAGGGCGAGTGGGGAAGTGAGGCAGTTGCAGCTCTGGTGAAATTCCTTCTTTGTGATTCACTCAGCAACCAGAGACGTGAAGGTGACTCAGGCGTGAGAGCTCTTCACTTCGAGAACAAAAAGCACTCAAGGGAAGTTAGCGCCTCTTCTGGAGTGGGGGTGGGGTGAGCTAATTACCTTTTGACTTCTGTGACTATGTTCAGAAACTGGCTTTTAGATTGAGGTGAACAGAAACTGCATTTCTAAAAAGCACCATGGAATTTAGCAAAATTGATTGAGTCGCTTCTCCTCGATTCCCACACAGGTTTCCAACTCATTTGGTATCCATGTGGCTCATGTCCAGGAGTGAACATCTCAGCAGCAAATTGCAAGGTTAAGGTAAAAGGCAAGGAAAGTGGCATCTCGAACTGGCTCCGAGGTCAGAGCATTCTCACAATGTGATCTGTCGTTCTCGGATTGTAATGCTACCTCCGGTTTTAGGGTGGAGAACATTCTTTGGGACTCTTATTCTGAAAAATAAAACCGACACAGTGACAGGAACTATGCTGCACGGTATGATGTGGAACACGGCCTGCTCAGGTTTGCGCATTTTCCCTGTAGTCCGGTGTGTTTCGTGTTCCGTGTAAACGTGAAAGTCGTCCTGTTTCGAGCAATGGGTGAAATCATTTAGCAAAGCAAGAATGGAAATACCAGTAATGTCAAACAGCTCATGGTTATTTGACCAAATCATAAGCGAACACATATTCTCACGCACTCACAGATACATTTGTAGCTGAAAAGAGCCTGAGAAGATAGACTCAGCTTACCATTGATTTTTGTCTGGATTGATGGGCTATCAATATCTGCTGCGAAATTGACATTGTAGCCGGGCACATCCCAGCAGCTGTGCGAGTGCGAGAGGAATCATGGAACCCTTTTCATGTGACTTTGCATCTGTTGTTATGCAGGAGCACAATTGGAAATAGAAGAAAATGAGGCGGCGCGGCCGGCTGGTAGTGTGGCCGAGCGGTCTAAGGCGCTGGATCCAGGTTCCAGTCTCGAAAGGGGCGTGGGTTCGAATCCCACCACTGCCATTTCTGCTGATCAACTCGAACGCTGCAGCTTGTGAAAATGCTGTTTCGGTGTCCACTGTATATTGATGTTGTAAACAAAAGTAAAATGGGTTTGCTTCCCAGGGAATTAACTGTGGTGTGGGATACTGCCAAATATTTCAAAATGTCTCTGCTGTCATGATCGTTTTCGCCTCACGCGGGGAAAATCGCAAACACTTCTGCCGTCCCAGGCAAGTTGTGCTTTTACTGGAGCCGAATGGAGACTGTTATTTCATCGTTGTTGTGAAACGAAGTCCTCCGGTGACTCTACTCGATGTTATTTGGGTTTCTAGCTAATGGGAAAATCGTTCCAATGAATTTCGATGTCAGACCTGATTGAATTTCTCCCATTTCATTCATTTCCGTCCCGGAAACATCGGAAGGGAAAGGTAATCTAATCGAGACTGTGATTGGTGAAATTCACTTTTTACGGCCAATTCTTATTATGTTCTTTCTTTCTCTCGTTTCAGCATTGTCTGGAAAATGGTGGTGCACTAAGGCTGCAATATGTTTGAAAGAGTCGTTTGGAAATGCCCTGTTGTTAGTTGTGAGATTACTTTATGACTCATGCCCTCGGACTGGATCACATTTAGCATTCATGCATCTCAGTGTCTGAAAATGCATGAGGTATGCCAGTTTTGTTTGTGTTCCGTGTTAAATGCTTTCTGTTTTGCGATTCGCTCAATACATTACGAATTTACAGGGTTTCTGAGGTAACTTCCAGCAGCAAAAATCCTCAGCTGAGGATCTGGGAAAATTTCACAGAGTATGGTCAGTCGGAGCTAAAGTAAGGAAGTCGTTCGTTTCTGCAGTGTTTCACAATACTACCTTTCCCGTGAGCAGTCGAACAGAGTAAATGATTGTGCCACAGACTGCGATGGCAAACTCCGCTAAAAAGTAATCCTTTAAAGCCGGTGGAAGCAACACGACGTTATTGGGGTACACCGTGGAAAAAGATACTTCGGTGGACCTCGTCCATGCTCACCACATAGCCAAAATTAAACAAGTCCCGTTCCCCAGCATTTGGCCCCAATCCCTCTAAACGCATCCTATCAAGAAACTCAACCGATTACCTTTGCAATTTTCTGAGTGTAATAGCCTCCTCCACTTCCTCTGGTAGATCATTCCAAACACGCACAACCTTCTTTGTGAGAAATCTGCCTCAGGTCCTTTGTCACTTTCAGCACACTCACCTTAAAGCTATGCTGTCGAGTTTTCAACTCACACCAACTTGGGTAAAACACGTAAATAGTCAGTTTACCACCCTTCCATAAGGTCATGTCGCAGCTGTTACGCTGCAAGGAAAGTCGTCCCAGCCTATTCCATCTCGCCCTACGGTACAAACATCGACGACATCTTTGTCTATATTTTGTCATCAATTTAACGTGTCTTTTTTTTAACGTTTTCAAGATGTCAATTACGCTGGACAACAACGAGCTATTGGAAACAGAAAGGTGAAACGTAGAACGGATTCAGCTTTCATTACTGCACGCCACGGAGCCGCAGCACGGCCGGCTGTGGCTTGTTTCTGTCGTGTAGTGGTCATCACGTGCGCCTCACACGCGAAACATCACCAGTTCGAAAGTGGGCAGAAGCTGTTTTGTTCTTCAACTGCAGCCTTTTTCATGGACAAGAGCTGAGCTTTCTTGCGTGCTTTCCCATCTGCAAACCTGCCTTCGAATTTGCTTGAACAAATCTGTTCTCGTCGTGAAATGTAATGCAATTCCATTTAATTACAGTGCAAAGCGTTGTTAAGTTTTTCTCCAACCTGGTTCTGATCATATGCCATTCCGTTGGAGAGTGTAGTTACCGCCTTCTGATCCTTTCATGAAAAGCAGTACCGCATTTGCCTTCCTTGCGCAGGCGGCTTGGTTCAAAGACAGGAAAGAAGCTGATGCTCCAGTGTCACAGCGCACCACGAATTCCTGAACTTGTCTGCCTGTCAAATGTACCCCAAGGTTGTCTCAGAAAGACCTCATTTGGAAGCTGTCAATCGTTATTCAACGTGCGAGAATTGGCACCAGATATCCTGAATCATGTTTGGAGCAATTCGCACGTTAGTGACTCATTCAATTAGCAACAGCAATGAAAGAAATTGCACTCTCAGAGGAACCTTTCGACTTGCGTAATTAATAGCGTCGCTATGATTAAGGCCCCCCCCCCCCCCGAGATCTAAGTCATGTTGGAACTGAAACGGAGGAATCGACAGAGAGGCTACAGAATGACATCGCATCCATTTGGATTTCTTTAAATCACTGACGAGCAGGAAAATGTAAACGGGGAGGGCGAGTGGGGAAGTGAGGCAGTTGCAGCTCTGGTGAAATTCCTTCTTTGTGATTCACTCAGCAACCAGAGACGTGAAGGTGACTCAGGCGTGAGAGCTCTTCACTTCGAGAACAAAAAGCACTCAAGGGAAGTTAGCGCCTCTTCTGGAGTGGGGGTGGGGTGAGCTAATTACCTTTTGACTTCTGTGACTATGTTCAGAAACTGGCTTTTAGATTGAGGTGAACAGAAACTGCATTTCTAAAAAGCACCATGGAATTTAGCAAAATTGATTGAGTCGCTTCTCCTCGATTCCCACACAGGTTACCAACTCATTTGGTATCCATGTGGCTCATGTCCAGGAGTGAACATCTCAGCAGCAAATTGCAAGGTTAAGGTAAAAGGCAAGGAAAGTGGCATCTCGAACTGGCTCCGAGGTCAGAGCATTCTCACAATGTGATCTGTCGTTCTCGGATTGTAATGCTACCTCCGGTTTTAGGGTGGAGAACATTCTTTGGGACTCTTATTCTGAAAAATAAAACCGACACAGTGACTGAAACTATGCTGCACGGTATGATGTGGAACACGGCCTGCTCAGGTTTGCGCATTTTCCCTGTAGTCCGGTGTGTTTCGTGTTCCGTGTAAACGTGAAAGTCGTCCTGTTTCGAGCAATGGGTGAAATCATTTAGCAAAGCAAGAATGGAAATACCAGTAATGTCAAGCAGCTCATGGTTATTTGACCAAATCTTAAGCGAACCCATATTCTCACGCACTCACAGATACATTTGTAGCTGAAGAGAGCCTGAGAAGATAGACTCAGCTTACCATTGATTTTTGTCTGGATTGATGGGCTATCAATATCTGCTGCGAAATTGACATTGTAGCCGGGCACATCCCAGCAGCTGTGCGAGTCCGAGAGGAATCATGGAACCCTTTTCATGTGACTTTGCATCTGTTGTTATGCAGGAGCACAATTGGAAATAGAAGAAAATGAGGCGGCGCGGCCGGCTGGTAGTGTGGCCGAGCGGTCTAAGGCGCTGGATCCAGGTTCCAGTCTCGAAAGGGGCGTGGGTTCGAATCCCACCACTGCCATTTCTGCTGATCAACTCCAACGCTGCAGCTTGTTAAAATGCTGTTTCGGTGTCCACTGTATATTGATGTTGTAAACAAAAGTAAAATGGGTTTGCTTCCCAGGGAATTAACTGTGGTGTGGGATACTGCCAAATATTTCAAAATGTCTCTGCTGTCATGATCGTTTTCGCCTCACGCGGGGAAAATCGCAAACACTTCTGCCGTCCCAGGCAAGTTGTGCTTTTACTGGAGCCGAATGGAGACTGTTATTTCATCGTTGTTGTGAAACGAAGTCCCACGGTGACTCTACTCGATGTTATTTGGGTTTCTAGCTAATGGGAAAATCGTTCCAATGAATTTCGATGTCAGACCTGATTGAATTTCTCCCATTTCATTCATTTCCGTCCCGGAAACATCGGAAGGGAAAGGTAATCTAATCGAGACTGTGATTGGTGAAATTCACTTTTTACGGCCAATTCTTATTATGTTCTTTCTTTCTCTCGTTTCAGCATTGTCTGGAAAATGGTGGTGCACTAAGGCTGCAATATGTTTGAAAGAGTCGTTTGGAAATGCCCTGTTGTTAGTTGTGAGATTACTTTATGACTCATGCCCTCGGACTGGATCACATTTAGCATTCATGCATCTCAGTGTCTGAAAATGCATGAGGTATGCCAGTTTTGTTTGTGTTCCGTGTTAAATGCTTTCTGTTTTGCGATTCGCTCAATACATTACGAAGTTACAGGGTTTCTGAGGTAACTTCCAGCAGCAAAAATCCTCAGCTGAGGATCTGGGAATATTTCACAGAGTATGGTCAGTCGGAGCTAAAGTAAGGAAGTCGTTCGTTTCTGCAGTGTTTCACAATACTACCTTTCCCGTGAGCATTCGAACAGAGTAAATGATTGTGCCACAGACTGCGATGGCAAACTCCGCTAAAAAGTAATCCTTTAAAGCCGGTGGAAGCAACACGACGTTATTGGGGTACACCGTGGAAAAAGATACTTCGGTGGACCTCGTCCATGCTCACCACATAGCCAAAATTAAACAAGTCCCGTTCCCCAGCATTTGGCCCCAATCCCTCTAAACGCATCCTATCAAGAAACTCAACCGATTACCTTTGCAATTTTCTGAGTGTAATAGCCTCCTCCACTTCCTCTGGTAGATCATTCCAAACACGCACAACCTTCTTTGTGAGAAATCTGCCTCAGGTCCTTTGTCACTTTCAGCACACTCACCTTAAAGCTATGCTGTCGAGTTTTCAACTCACACCAACTTGGGTAAAACACGTAAATAGTCAGTTTACCACCCTTCCATAAGGTCATGTCGCAGCTGTTACGCTGCAAGGAAAGTCGTCCCAGCCTATTCCATCTCGCCCTACGGTACAAACATCGACGACATCTTTGTCTATATTTTGTCATCAATTTAACGTGTCTTTTTTTAACGTTTTCAAGATGTCAATTACGCTGGACAACAACGAGCTATTGGAAACAGAAAGGTGAAACGTAGAACGGATTCAGCTTTCATTACTGCACGCCACGGAGCCGCAGCACGGCCGGCTGTGGCTTGTTTCTGTCGTGTCGTGGTCATCACGTGCACCTCACACGCAAACATCACCAGTTCGAAAGTGGGCAGAAGCTGTTTTGTTCTTCAACTGCAGCCTTTTTCATGGACAAGAGCTGAGCTTTCTTGCGTGCTTTCCCATCTGCAAACCTGCCTTCGAATTTGCTTGAACAAATCTGTTCTCGTCGTGAAATGTAATGCAATTCCATTTAATTACAGTGCAAAGCGTTGTTAAGTTTTTCTCCAACCTGGGTCTGATCATATGCCATTCCGTTGGAGAGTGTAGTTACCGCCTTCTGATCCTTTCATGAAAAGCAGTACCGCATTTGCCTTCCTTGCGCAGGCGGCTTGGTTCAAAGACAGGAAAGAAGCTGATGCTCCAGTGTCACAGCGCACCACGAATTCCTGAACTTTTCTGCCTGTCAAATGTACCCCAAGGTTGTCTCAGAAAGACCTCATTTGGAAGCTGTCAATCGTTATTCAACGTGCGAGAATTGGCACCAGATATCCTGAATCATGTTTGGAGCAATTCGCACGTTAGTGACTCATTCAATTAGCAACAGCAATGAAAGAAATTGCACTCTGAGAGGAACCTTTCGACTTGCGTAATTAATAGCGTCGCTATGATTCAGGTCCCCCCCGAGATCTAAGTCATGTTGGAACTGAAACGGAGGAATCGACAGAGAGGCTACAGAATGACATCGCATCCATTTGGATTTCTTTAAATCACTGACGAGCAGGAAAATGTAAACGGGGAGGGCGAGTGGGGAAGTGAGGCAGTTGCAGCTCTGGTGAAATTCCTTCTTTGTGATTCACTCAGCAACCAGAGACGTGAAGGTGACTCAGGCGTGAGAGCTCTTCACTTCGAGAACAAAAAGCACTCAAGGGAAGTTAGCGCCTCTTCTGGAGTGGGGGTGGGGTGAGCTAATTACCTTTTGACTTCTGTGACTATGTTCAGAAACTGGCTTTTAGATTGAGGTGAACAGAAACTGCATTTCTAAAAAGCACCATGGAATTTAGCAAAATTGATTGAGTCGCTTCTCCTCGATTCCCACACAGGTTTCCAACTCATTTGGTATCCATGTGGCTCATGTCCAGGAGTGAACATCTCAGCAGCAAATTGCAAGGTTAAGGTAAAAGGCAAGGAAAGTGGCATCTCGAACTGGCTCCGAGGTCAGAGCATTCTCACAATGTGATCTGTCGTTCTCGGATTGTAATGCTACCTCCGGTTTTAGGGTGGAGAACATTCTTTGGGACTCTTATTCTGAAAAATAAAACCGACACAGTGACAGAAACTATGCTGCACGGTATGATGTGGAACACGGCCTGCTCAGGTTTGCGCATTTTCCCTGTAGTCCGGTGTGTTTCGTGTTCCGTGTAAACGTGAAAGTCGTCCTGTTTCGAGCAATGGGTGAAATCATTTAGCAAAGCAAGAATGGAAATACCAGTAATGTCAAACAGCTCATGGTTATTTGACCAAATCATAAGCGAACACATATTCTCACGCACTCACAGATACATTTGTAGCTGAAAAGAGCCTGAGAAGATAGACTCAGCTTACCATTGATTTTTGTCTGGATTGATGGGCTATCAATATCTGCTGCGAAATTGACATTGTAGCCGGGCACATCCCAGCAGCTGTGCGAGTGCGAGAGGAATCATGGAACCCTTTTCATGTGACTTTGCATCTGTTGTTATGCAGGAGCACAATTGGAAATAGAAGAAAATGAGGCGGCGCGGCCGGCTGGTAGTGTGGCCGAGCGGTCTAAGGCGCTGGATCCAGGTTCCAGTCTCGAAAGGGGCGTGGGTTCGAATCCCACCACTGCCATTTCTGCTGATCAACTCCAACGCTGCAGCTTGTTAAAATGCTGTTTCGGTGTCCACTGTATATTGATGTTGTAAACAAAAGTAAAATGGGTTTGCTTCCCAGGGAATTAACTGTGGTGTGGGATACTGCCAAATATTTCAAAATGTCTCTGCTGTCATGATCGTTTTCGCCTCACGCGGGGAAAATCGCAAACACTTCTGCCGTCCCAGGCAAGTTGTGCTTTTACTGGAGCCGAATGGAGACTGTTATTTCATCGTTGTTGTGAAACGAAGTCCCACGGTGACTCTACTCGTTGTTATTTGGGTTTCTAGCTTATGGGAAAATCGTTCCAATGAATTTCGATGTCAGACCTTATTGAATTTCTCCCATTTCATTCATTTCCGTCCCGGAAACATCGGAAGGGAAAGGTAATCTAATCGAGACTGTGATTGGTGAAATTCACTTTTTACGGCCAATTCTTATTATGTTCTTTCTTTCTCTCGTTTCAGCATTGTCTGGAAAATGGTGGTGCACTAAGGCTGCAGTATGTTTGAAAGAGTCGTTTGGAAATGCCCTGTTGTTAGTTGTGAGATTACTTTATGACTCATGCCCTCGGACTGGATCACATTTAGCATTCATGCATCTCAGTGTCTGAAAATGCATGAGGTATGCCAGTTTTGTTTGTGTTCCGTGTTAAATGCTTTCTGTTTTGCGATTCGCTCAATACATTACGAATTTACAGGGTTTCTGAGGTAACTTCCAGCAGCAAAAATCCTCAGCTGAGGATCTGGGAAAATTTCACAGAGTATGGTCAGTCGGAGCTAAAGTAAGGAAGTCGTTCGTTTCTGCAGTGTTTCACAATACTACCTTTCCCGTGAGCATTCGAACAGAGTAAATGATTGTGCCACAGACTGCGATGGCAAACTCCGCTAAAAAGTAATCCTTTAAAGCCGGTGGAAGCAACACGACGTTATTGGGGTACACCGTGGAAAAAGATACTTCGGTGGACCTCGTCCATGCTCACCACATAGCCAAAATTAAACAAGTCCCGTTCCCCAGCATTTGGCCCCAATCCCTCTAAACGCATCCTATCAAGAAACTCAACCGATTACCTTTGCAATTTTCTGAGTGTAATAGCCTCCTCCACTTCCTCTGGTAGATCATTCCAAACACGCACAACCTTCTTTGTGAGAAATCTGCCTCAGGTCCTTTGTCACTTTCAGCACACTCACCTTAAAGCTATGCTGTCGAGTTTTCAACTCACACCAACTTGGGTAAAACACGTAAATAGTCAGTTTACCACCCTTCCATAAGGTCATGTCGCAGCTGTTACGCTGCAAGGAAAGTCGTCCCAGCCTATTCCATCTCGCCCTACGGTACAAACATCGACGACATCTTTGTCTATATTTTGTCATCAATTTAACGTGTCTTTTTTTAACGTTTTCAAGATGTCAATTACGCTGGACAACAACGAGCTATTGGAAACAGAAAGGTGAAACGTAGAACGGATTCAGCTTTCATTACTGCACGCCACGGAGCCGCAGCACGGCCGGCTGTGGCTTGTTTCTGTCGTGTAGTGGTCATCACGTGCGCCTCACACGCGAAACATCACCAGTTCGAAAGTGGGCAGAAGCTGTTTTGTTCTTCAACTGCAGCCTTTTTCATGGACAAGAGCTGAGCTTTCTTGCGTGCTTTCCCATCTGCAAACCTGCCTTCGAATTTGCTTGAACAAATCTGTTCTCGTCGTGAAATGTAATGCAATTCCATTTAATTACAGTGCAAAGCGTTGTTAAGTTTTTCTCCAACCTGGGTCTGATCATATGCCATTCCGTTGGAGAGTGTAGTTACCGCCTTCTGATCCTTTCATGAAAAGCAGTACCGCATTTGCCTTCCTTGCGCAGGCGGCTTGGTTCAAAGACAGGAAAGAAGCTGATGCTCCAGTGTCACAGCGCACCACGAATTCCTGAACTTGTCTGCCTGTCAAATGTACCCCAAGGTTGTCTCAGAAAGACCTCATTTGGAAGCTGTCAATCGTTATTCAACGTGCGAGAATTGGCACCAGATATCCTGAATCATGTTTGGAGCAATTCGCACGTTAGTGACTCATTCAATTAGCAACAGCAATGAAAGAAATTGCACTCTGAGAGGAACCTTTCGACTTGCGTAATTAATAGCGTCGCTATGATTAAGGTCCCCCCCGAGATCTAAGTCATGTTGGAACTGAAACGGAGGAATCGACAGAGAGGCTACAGAATGACATCGCATCCATTTGGATTTCTTTAAATCACTGACGAGCAGGAAAATGTAAACGGGGAGGGCGAGTGGGGAAGTGAGGCAGTTGCAGCTCTGGTGAAATTCCTTCTTTGTGATTCACTCAGCAACCAGAGACGTGAAGGTGACTCAGGCGTGAGAGCTCTTCACTTCGAGAACAAAAAGCACTCAAGGGAAGTTAGCGCCTCTTCTGGAGTGGGGGTGGGGTGAGCTAATTACCTTTTGACTTCTGTGACTATGTTCAGAAACTGGCTTTTAGATTGAGGTGAACAGAAACTGCATTTCTAAAAAGCACCATGGAATTTAGCAAAATTGATTGAGTCGCTTCTCCTCGATTCCCACACAGGTTTCCAACTCATTTGGTATCCATGTGGCTCATGTCCAGGAGTGAACATCTCAGCAGCAAATTGCAAGGTTAAGGTAAAAGGCAAGGAAAGTGGCATCTCGAACTGGCTCCGAGGTCAGAGCATTCTCACAATGTGATCTGTCGTTCTCGGATTGTAATGCTACCTCCGGTTTTAGGGTGGAGAACATTCTTTGGGACTCTTATTCTGAAAAATAAAACCGACACAGTGACAGAAACTATGCTGCACGGTATGATGTGGAACACGGCCTGCTCAGGTTTGCGCATTTTCCCTGTAGTCCGGTGTGTTTCGTGTTCCGTGTAAACGTGAAAGTCGTCCTGTTTCGAGCAATGGGTGAAATCATTTAGCAAAGCAAGAATGGAAATACCAGTAATGTCAAACAGCTCATGGTTATTTGACCAAATCATAAGCGAACACATATTCTCACGCACTCACAGATACATTTGTAGCTGAAAAGAGCCTGAGAAGATAGACTCAGCTTACCATTGATTTTTGTCTGGATTGATGGGCTATCAATATCTGCTGCGAAATTGACATTGTAGCCGGGCACATCCCAGCAGCTGTGCGAGTGCGAGAGGAATCATGGAACCCTTTTCATGTGACTTTGCATCTGTTGTTATGCAGGAGCACAATTGGAAATAGAAGAAAATGAGGCGGCGCGGCCGGCTGGTAGTGTGGCCGAGCGGTCTAAGGCGCTGGATCCAGGTTCCAGTCTCGAAAGGGGCGTGGGTTCGAATCCCACCACTGCCATTTCTGCTGATCAACTCCAACGCTGCAGCTTGTTAAAATGCTGTTTCGGTGTCCACTGTATATTGATGTTGTAAACAAAAGTAAAATGGGTTTGCTTCCCAGGGAATTAACTGTGGTGTGGGATACTGCCAAATATTTCAAAATGTCTCTGCTGTCATGATCGTTTTCGCCTCACGCGGGGAAAATCGCAAACACTTCTGCCGTCCCAGGCAAGTTGTGCTTTTACTGGAGCCGAATGGAGACTGTTATTTCATCGTTGTTGTGAAACGAAGTCCCACGGTGACTCTACTCGTTGTTATTTGGGTTTCTAGCTTATGGGAAAATCGTTCCAATGAATTTCGATGTCAGACCTTATTGAATTTCTCCCATTTCATTCATTTCCGTCCCGGAAACATCGGAAGGGAAAGGTAATCTAATCGAGACTGTGATTGGTGAAATTCACTTTTTACGGCCAATTCTTATTATGTTCTTTCTTTCTCTCGTTTCAGCATTGTCTGGAAAATGGTGGTGCACTAAGGCTGCAGTATGTTTGAAAGAGTCGTTTGGAAATGCCCTGTTGTTAGTTGTGAGATTACTTTATGACTCATGCCCTCGGACTGGATCACATTTAGCATTCATGCATCTCAGTGTCTGAAAATGCATGAGGTATGCCAGTTTTGTTTGTGTTCCGTGTTAAATGCTTTCTGTTTTGCGATTCGCTCAATACATTACGAATTTACAGGGTTTCTGAGGTAACTTCCAGCAGCAAAAATCCTCAGCTGAGGATCTGGGAAAATTTCACAGAGTATGGTCAGTCGGAGCTAAAGTAAGGAAGTCGTTCGTTTCTGCAGTGTTTCACAATACTACCTTTCCCGTGAGCATTCGAACAGAGTAAATGATTGTGCCACAGACTGCGATGGCAAACTCCGCTAAAAAGTAATCCTTTAAAGCCGGTGGAAGCAACACGACGTTATTGGGGTACACCGTGGAAAAAGATACTTCGGTGGACCTCGTCCATGCTCACCACATAGCCAAAATTAAACAAGTCCCGTTCCCCAGCATTTGGCCCCAATCCCTCTAAACGCATCCTATCAAGAAACTCAACCGATTACCTTTGCAATTTTCTGAGTGTAATAGCCTCCTCCACTTCCTCTGGTAGATCATTCCAAACACGCACAACCTTCTTTGTGAGAAATCTGCCTCAGGTCCTTTGTCACTTTCAGCACACTCACCTTAAAGCTATGCTGTCGAGTTTTCAACTCACACCAACTTGGGTAAAACACGTAAATAGTCAGTTTACCACCCTTCCATAAGGTCATGTCGCAGCTGTTACGCTGCAAGGAAAGTCGTCCCAGCCTATTCCATCTCGCCCTACGGTACAAACATCGACGACATCTTTGTCTATATTTTGTCATCAATTTAACGTGTCTTTTTTTAACGTTTTCAAGATGTCAATTACGCTGGACAACAACGAGCTATTGGAAACAGAAAGGTGAAACGTAGAACGGATTCAGCTTTCATTACTGCACGCCACGGAGCCGCAGCACGGCCGGCTGTGGCTTGTTTCTGTCGTGTAGTGGTCATCACGTGCGCCTCACACGCGAAACATCACCAGTTCGAAAGTGGGCAGAAGCTGTTTTGTTCTTCAACTGCAGCCTTTTTCATGGACAAGAGCTGAGCTTTCTTGCGTGCTTTCCCATCTGCAAACCTGCCTTCGAATTTGCTTGAACAAATCTGTTCTCGTCGTGAAATGTAATGCAATTCCATTTAATTACAGTGCAAAGCGTTGTTAAGTTTTTCTCCAACCTGGGTCTGATCATATGCCATTCCGTTGGAGAGTGTAGTTACCGCCTTCTGATCCTTTCATGAAAAGCAGTACCGCATTTGCCTTCCTTGCGCAGGCGGCTTGGTTCAAAGACAGGAAAGAAGCTGATGCTCCAGTGTCACAGCGCACCACGAATTCCTGAACTTGTCTGCCTGTCAAATGTACCCCAAGGTTGTCTCAGAAAGACCTCATTTGGAAGCTGTCAATCGTTATTCAACGTGCGAGAATTGGCACCAGATATCCTGAATCATGTTTGGAGCAATTCGCACGTTAGTGACTCATTCAATTAGCAACAGCAATGAAAGAAATTGCACTCTGAGAGGAACCTTTCGACTTGCGTAATTAATAGCGTCGCTATGATTCAGGTCCCCCCCGAGATCTAAGTCATGTTGGAACTGAAACGGAGGAATCGACAGAGAGGCTACAGAATGACATCGCATCCATTTGGATTTCTTTAAATCACTGACGAGCAGGAAAATGTAAACGGGGAGGGCGAGTGGGGAAGTGAGGCAGTTGCAGCTCTGGTGAAATTCCTTCTTTGTGATTCACTCAGCAACCAGAGACGTGAAGGTGACTCAGGCGTGAGAGCTCTTCACTTCGAGAACAAAAAGCACTCAAGGGAAGTTAGCGCCTCTTCTGGAGTGGGGGTGGGGTGAGCTAATTACCTTTTGACTTCTGTGACTATGTTCAGAAACTGGCTTTTAGATTGAGGTGAACAGAAACTGCATTTCTAAAAAGCACCATGGAATTTAGCAAAATTGATTGAGTCGCTTCTCCTCGATTCCCACACAGGTTTCCAACTCATTTGGTATCCATGTGGCTCATGTCCAGGAGTGAACATCTCAGCAGCAAATTGCAAGGTTAAGGTAAAAGGCAAGGAAAGTGGCATCTCGAACTGGCTCCGAGGTCAGAGCATTCTCACAATGTGATCTGTCGTTCTCGGATTGTAATGCTACCTCCGGTTTTAGGGTGGAGAACATTCTTTGGGACTCTTATTCTGAAAAATAAAACCGACACAGTGACTGAAACTATGCTGCACGGTATGATGTGGAACACGGCCTGCTCAGGTTTGCGCATTTTCCCTGTAGTCCGGTGTGTTTCGTGTTCCGTGTAAACGTGAAAGTCGTCCTGTTTCGAGCAATGGGTGAAATCATTTAGCAAAGCAAGAATGGAAATACCAGTAATGTCAAGCAGCTCATGGTTATTTGACCAAATCTTAAGCGAACCCATATTCTCACGCACTCACAGATACATTTGTAGCTGAAGAGAGCCTGAGAAGATAGACTCAGCTTACCATTGATTTTTGTCTGGATTGATGGGCTATCAATATCTGCTGCGAAATTGACTTTGTAGCCGGGCACATCCCAGCAGCTGTGCGAGTGCGAGAGGAATCATGGAACCCTTTTCATGTGACTTTGCATCTGTTGTTATGCAGGAGCACAATTGGAAATAGAAGAAAATGAGGCGGCGCGGCCGGCTGGTAGTGTGGTCGAGCGGTCTAAGGCGCTGGATCCAGGTTCCAGTCTCGAAAGGGGCGTGGGTTCGAATCCCAGCACTGCCATTTCTGCTGATCAACTCGAACGCTGCAGCTTGTGAAAATGCTGTTTCGGTGTCCACTGTATATTGATGTTGTAAACAAAAGTAAAATGGGTTTGCTTCCCAGGGAATTAACTGTGGTGTGGGATACTGCCAAATATTTCAAAATGTCTCTGCTGTCATGATCGTTTTCGCCTCACGCGGGGAAAATCGCAAACACTTCTGCCGTCCCAGGCAAGTTGTGCTTTTACTGGAGCCGAATGGAGACTGTTATTTCATCGTTGTTGTGAAACGAAGTCCCACGGTGACTCTACTCGTTGTTATTTGGATTTCTAGCTTATGGGAAAATCGTTCCAATGAATTTCGATGTCAGACCTTATTGAATTTCTCCCATTTCATTCATTTCCGTCCCGGAAACATCGGAAGGGAAAGGTAATCTAATCGAGACTGTGATTGGTGAAATTCACTTTTTACGGCCAATTCTTATTATGTTCTTTCTTTCTCTCGTTTCAGCATTGTCTGGAAAATGGTGGTGCACTAAGGCTGCAGTATGTTTGAAAGAGTCGTTTGGAAATGCCCTGTTGTTAGTTGTGAGATTACTTTATGACTCATGCCCTCGGACTGGATCACATTTAGCATTCATGCATCTCAGTGTCTGAAAATGCATGAGGTATGCCAGTTTTGTTTGTGTTCCGTGTTAAATGCTTTCTGTTTTGCGATTCGCTCAATACATTACGAATTTACAGGGTTTCTGAGGTAACTTCCAGCAGCAAAAATCCTCAGCTGAGGATCTGGGAAAATTTCACAGAGTATGGTCAGTCGGAGCTAAAGTAAGGAAGTCGTTCGTTTCTGCAGTGTTTCACAATACTACCTTTCCCGTGAGCATTCGAACAGAGTAAATGATTGTGCCACAGACTGCGATGGCAAACTCCGCTAAAAAGTAATCCTTTAAAGCCGGTGGAAGCAACACGACGTTATTGGGGTACACCGTGGAAAAAGATACTTCGGTGGACCTCGTCCATGCTCACCACATAGCCAAAATTAAACAAGTCCCGTTCCCCAGCATTTGGCCCCAATCCCTCTAAACGCATCCTATCAAGAAACTCAACCGATTACCTTTGCAATTTTCTGAGTGTAATAGCCTCCTCCACTTCCTCTGGTAGATCATTCCAAACACGCACAACCTTCTTTGTGAGAAATCTGCCTCAGGTCCTTTGTCACTTTCAGCACACTCACCTTAAAGCTATGCTGTCGAGTTTTCAACTCACACCAACTTGGGTAAAACACGTAAATAGTCAGTTTACCACCCTTCCATAAGGTCATGTCGCAGCTGTTACGCTGCAAGGAAAGTCGTCCCAGCCTATTCCATCTCGCCCTACGGTACAAACATCGACGACATCTTTGTCTATATTTTGTCATCAATTTAACGTGTCTTTTTTTTAACGTTTTCAAGATGTCAATTACGCTGGACAACAACGAGCTATTGGAAACAGAAAGGTGAAACGTAGAACGGATTCAGCTTTCATTACTGCACGCCACGGAGCCGCAGCACGGCCGGCTGTGGCTTGTTTCTGTCGTGTAGTGGTCATCACGTGCGCCTCACACGCGAAACATCACCAGTTCGAAAGTGGGCAGAAGCTGTTTTGTTCTTCAACTGCAGCCTTTTTCATGGACAAGAGCTGAGCTTTCTTGCGTGCTTTCCCATCTGCAAACCTGCCTTCGAATTTGCTTGAACAAATCTGTTCTCGTCGTGAAATGTAATGCAATTCCATTTAATTACAGTGCAAAGCGTTGTTAAGTTTTTCTCCAACCTGGGTCTGATCATATGCCATTCCGTTGGAGAGTGTAGTTACCGCCTTCTGATCCTTTCATGAAAAGCAGTACCGCATTTGCCTTCCTTGCGCAGGCGGCTTGGTTCAAAGACAGGAAAGAAGCTGATGCTCCAGTGTCACAGCGCACCACGAATTCCTGAACTTGTCTGCCTGTCAAATGTACCCCAAGGTTGTCTCAGAAAGACCTCATTTGGAAGCTGTCAATCGTTATTCAACGTGCGAGAATTGGCACCAGATATCCTGAATCATGTTTGGAGCAATTCGCACGTTAGTGACTCATTCAATTAGCAACAGCAATGAAAGAAATTGCACTCTGAGAGGAACCTTTCGACTTGCGTAATTAATAGCGTCGCTATGATTCAGGTCCCCCCCGAGATCTAAGTCATGTTGGAACTGAAACGGAGGAATCGACAGAGAGGCTACAGAATGACATCGCATCCATTTGGATTTCTTTAAATCACTGACGAGCAGGAAAATGTAAACGGGGAGGGCGAGTGGGGAAGTGAGGCAGTTGCAGCTCTGGTGAAATTCCTTCTTTGTGATTCACTCAGCAACCAGAGACGTGAAGGTGACTCAGGCGTGAGAGCTCTTCACTTCGAGAACAAAAAGCACTCAAGGGAAGTTAGCGCCTCTTCTGGAGTGGGGGTGGGGTGAGCTAATTACCTTTTGACTTCTGTGACTATGTTCAGAAACTGGCTTTTAGATTGAGGTGAACAGAAACTGCATTTCTAAAAAGCACCATGGAATTTAGCAAAATTGATTGAGTCGCTTCTCCTCGATTCCCACACAGGTTTCCAACTCATTTGGTATCCATGTGGCTCATGTCCAGGAGTGAACATC
This sequence comes from Chiloscyllium plagiosum, assembly GCF_037043375.1. Classification (NCBI taxonomy): domain Eukaryota; kingdom Metazoa; phylum Chordata; class Chondrichthyes; order Orectolobiformes; family Hemiscylliidae; genus Chiloscyllium; species Chiloscyllium plagiosum. The sequence continues at coordinate 33,532,742 of NW_028270182.1, read as the reverse complement.
TCAGCAGCAAATTGCAAGGTTAAGGTAAAAGGCAAGGAAAGTGGCATCTCGAACTGGCTCCGAGGTCAGAGCATTCTCACAATGTGATCTGTCGTTCTCGGATTGTAATGCTACCTCCGGTTTTAGGGTGGAGAACATTCTTTGGGACTCTTATTCTGAAAAATAAAACCGACACAGTGACAGAAACTATGCTGCACGGTATGATGTGGAACACGGCCTGCTCAGGTTTGCGCATTTTCCCTGTAGTCCGGTGTGTTTCGTGTTCCGTGTAAACGTGAAAGTCGTCCTGTTTCGAGCAATGGGTGAAATCATTTAGCAAAGCAAGAATGGAAATACCAGAAATGTCAAGCAGCTCATGGTTATTTGACCAAATCTTAAGCGAACCCATATTCTCACGCACTCACAGATACATTTGTAGCTGAAAAGAGCCTGAGAAGATAGACTCAGCTTACCATTGATTTTTGTCTGGATTGATGGGCTATCAATATCTGCTGCGAAATTGACATTGTAGCCGGGCACATCCCAGCAGCTGTGCGAGTGCGAGAGGAATCATGGAACCCTTTTCATGTGACTTTGCATCTGTTGTTATGCAGGAGCACAATTGGAAATAGAAGAAAATGAGGCGGCGCGGCCGGCTGGTAGTGTGGCCGAGCGGTCTAAGGCGCTGGATCCAGGTTCCAGTCTCGAAAGGGGCGTGGGTTCGAATCCCACCACTGCCATTTCTGCTGATCAACTCGAACGCTGCAGCTTGTGAAAATGCTGTTTCGGTGTCCACTGTATATTGATGTTGTAAACAAAAGTAAAATGGGTTTGCTTCCCAGGGAATTAACTGTGGTGTGGGATACTGCCAAATATTTCAAAATGTCTCTGCTGTCATGATCGTTTTCGCCTCACGCGGGGAAAATCGCAAACACTTCTGCCGTCCCAGGCAAGTTGTGCTTTTACTGGAGCCGAATGGAGACTGTTATTTCATCGTTGTTGTGAAACGAAGTCCCACGGTGACTCTACTCGTTGTTATTTGGGTTTCTAGCTTATGGGAAAATCGTTCCAATGAATTTCGATGTCAGACCTGATTGAATTTCTCCCATTTCATTCATTTCCGTCCCGGAAACATCGGAAGGGAAAGGTAATCTAATCGAGACTGTGATTGGTGAAATTCACTTTTTACGGCCAATTCTTATTATGTTCTTTCTTTCTCTCGTTTCAGCATTGTCTGGAAAATGGTGGTGCACTAAGGCTGCAGTATGTTTGAAAGAGTCGTTTGGAAATGCCCTGTTGTTAGTTGTGAGATTACTTTATGACTCATGCCCTCGGACTGGATCACATTTAGCATTCATGCATCTCAGTGTCTGAAAATGCATGAGGTATGCCAGTTTTGTTTGTGTTCCGTGTTAAATGCTTTCTGTTTTGCGATTCGCTCAATACATTACGAATTTACAGGGTTTCTGAGGTAACTTCCAGCAGCAAAAATCCTCAGCTGAGGATCTGGGAAAATTTCACAGAGTATGGTCAGTCGGAGCTAAAGTAAGGAAGTCGTTCGTTTCTGCAGTGTTTCACAATACTACCTTTCCCGTGAGCATTCGAACAGAGTAAATGATTGTGCCACAGACTGCGATGGCAAACTCCGCTAAAAAGTAATCCTTTAAAGCCGGTGGAAGCAACACGACGTTATTGGGGTACACCGTGGAAAAAGATACTTCGGTGGACCTCGTCCATGCTCACCACATAGCCAAAATTAAACAAGTCCCGTTCCCCAGCATTTGGCCCCAATCCCTCTAAACGCATCCTATCAAGAAACTCAACCGATTACCTTTGCAATTTTCTGAGTGTAATAGCCTCCTCCACTTCCTCTGGTAGATCATTCCAAACACGCACAACCTTCTTTGTGAGAAATCTGCCTCAGGTCCTTTGTCACTTTCAGCACACTCACCTTAAAGCTATGCTGTCGAGTTTTCAACTCACACCAACTTGGGTAAAACACGTAAATAGTCAGTTTACCACCCTTCCATAAGGTCATGTCGCAGCTGTTACGCTGCAAGGAAAGTCGTCCCAGCCTATTCCATCTCGCCCTACGGTACAAACATCGACGACATCTTTGTCTATATTTTGTCATCAATTTAACGTGTCTTTTTTTAACGTTTTCAAGATGTCAATTACGCTGGACAACAACGAGCTATTGGAAACAGAAAGGTGAAACGTAGAACGGATTCAGCTTTCATTACTGCACGCCACGGAGCCGCAGCACGGCCGGCTGTGGCTTGTTTCTGTCGTGTAGTGGTCATCACGTGCGCCTCACACGCGAAACATCACCAGTTCGAAAGTGGGCAGAAGCTGTTTTGTTCTTCAACTGCAGCCTTTTTCATGGACAAGAGCTGAGCTTTCTTGCGTGCTTTCCCATCTGCAAACCTGCCTTCGAATTTGCTTGAACAAATCTGTTCTCGTCGTGAAATGTAATGCAATTCCATTTAATTACAGTGCAAAGCGTTGTTAAGTTTTTCTCCAACCTGGGTCTGATCATATGCCATTCCGTTGGAGAGTGTAGTTACCGCCTTCTGATCCTTTCATGAAAAGCAGTACCGCATTTGCCTTCCTTGCGCAGGCGGCTTGGTTCAAAGACAGGAAAGAAGCTGATGCTCCAGTGTCACAGCGCACCACGAATTCCTGAACTTGTCTGCCTGTCAAATGTACCCCAAGGTTGTCTCAGAAAGACCTCATTTGGAAGCTGTCAATCGTTATTCAACGTGCGAGAATTGGCACCAGATATCCTGAATCATGTTTGGAGCAATTCGCACGTTAGTGACTCATTCAATTAGCAACAGCAATGAAAGAAATTGCACTCTGAGAGGAACCTTTCGACTTGCGTAATTAATAGCGTCGCTATGATTCAGGTCCCCCCCGAGATCTAAGTCATGTTGGAACTGAAACGGAGGAATCGACAGAGAGGCTACAGAATGACATCGCATCCATTTGGATTTCTTTAAATCACTGACGAGCAGGAAAATGTAAACGGGGAGGGCGAGTGGGGAAGTGAGGCAGTTGCAGCTCTGGTGAAATTCCTTCTTTGTGATTCACTCAGCAACCAGAGACGTGAAGGTGACTCAGGCGTGAGAGCTCTTCACTTCGAGAACAAAAAGCACTCAAGGGAAGTTAGCGCCTCTTCTGGAGTGGGGGTGGGGTGAGCTAATTACCTTTTGACTTCTGTGACTATGTTCAGAAACTGGCTTTTAGATTGAGGTGAACAGAAACTGCATTTCTAAAAAGCACCATGGAATTTAGCAAAATTGATTGAGTCGCTTCTCCTCGATTCCCACACAGGTTTCCAACTCATTTGGTATCCATGTGGCTCATGTCCAGGAGTGAACATCTCAGCAGCAAATTGCAAGGTTAAGGTAAAAGGCAAGGAAAGTGGCATCTCGAACTGGCTCCGAGGTCAGAGCATTCTCACAATGTGATCTGTCGTTCTCGGATTGTAATGCTACCTCCGGTTTTAGGGTGGAGAACATTCTTTGGGACTCTTATTCTGAAAAATAAAACCGACACAGTGACTGAAACTATGCTGCACGGTATGATGTGGAACACGGCCTGCTCAGGTTTGCGCATTTTCCCTGTAGTCCGGTGTGTTTCGTGTTCCGTGTAAACGTGAAAGTCGTCCTGTTTCGAGCAATGGGTGAAATCATTTAGCAAAGCAAGAATGGAAATACCAGTAATGTCAAGCAGCTCATGGTTATTTGACCAAATCTTAAGCGAACCCATATTCTCACGCACTCACAGATACATTTGTAGCTGAAGAGAGCCTGAGAAGATAGACTCAGCTTACCATTGATTTTTGTCTGGATTGATGGGCTATCAATATCTGCTGCGAAATTGACATTGTAGCCGGGCACATCCCAGCAGCTGTGCGAGTCCGAGAGGAATCATGGAACCCTTTTCATGTGACTTTGCATCTGTTGTTATGCAGGAGCACAATTGGAAATAGAAGAAAATGAGGCGGCGCGGCCGGCTGGTAGTGTGGCCGAGCGGTCTAAGGCGCTGGATCCAGGTTCCAGTCTCGAAAGGGGCGTGGGTTCGAATCCCACCACTGCCATTTCTGCTGATCAACTCCAACGCTGCAGCTTGTTAAAATGCTGTTTCGGTGTCCACTGTATATTGATGTTGTAAACAAAAGTAAAATGGGTTTGCTTCCCAGGGAATTAACTGTGGTGTGGGATACTGCCAAATATTTCAAAATGTCTCTGCTGTCATGATCGTTTTCGCCTCACGCGGGGAAAATCGCAAACACTTCTGCCGTCCCAGGCAAGTTGTGCTTTTACTGGAGCCGAATGGAGACTGTTATTTCATCGTTGTTGTGAAACGAAGTCCCACGGTGACTCTACTCGATGTTATTTGGGTTTCTAGCTAATGGGAAAATCGTTCCAATGAATTTCGATGTCAGACCTGATTGAATTTCTCCCATTTCATTCATTTCCGTCCCGGAAACATCGGAAGGGAAAGGTAATCTAATCGAGACTGTGATTGGTGAAATTCACTTTTTACGGCCAATTCTTATTATGTTCTTTCTTTCTCTCGTTTCAGCATTGTCTGGAAAATGGTGGTGCACTAAGGCTGCAATATGTTTGAAAGAGTCGTTTGGAAATGCCCTGTTGTTAGTTGTAAGATTACTTTATGACTCATGCCCTCGGACTGGATCACATTTAGCATTCATGCATCTCAGTGTCTGAAAATGCATGAGGTATGCCAGTTTTGTTTGTGTTCCGTGTTAAATGCTTTCTGTTTTGCGATTCGCTCAATACATTACGAAGTTACAGGGTTTCTGAGGTAACTTCCAGCAGCAAAAATCCTCAGCTGAGGATCTGGGAATATTTCACAGAGTATGGTCAGTCGGAGCTAAAGTAAGGAAGTCGTTCGTTTCTGCAGTGTTTCACAATACTACCTTTCCCGTGAGCATTCGAACAGAGTAAATGATTGTGCCACAGACTGCGATGGCAAACTCCGCTAAAAAGTAATCCTTTAAAGCCGGTGGAAGCAACACGACGTTATTGGGGTACACCGTGGAAAAAGATACTTCGGTGGACCTCGTCCATGCTCACCACATAGCCAAAATTAAACAAGTCCCGTTCCCCAGCATTTGGCCCCAATCCCTCTAAACGCATCCTATCAAGAAACTCAACCGATTACCTTTGCAATTTTCTGAGTGTAATAGCCTCCTCCACTTCCTCTGGTAGATCATTCCAAACACGCACAACCTTCTTTGTGAGAAATCTGCCTCAGGTCCTTTGTCACTTTCAGCACACTCACCTTAAAGCTATGCTGTCGAGTTTTCAACTCACACCAACTTGGGTAAAACACGTAAATAGTCAGTTTACCACCCTTCCATAAGGTCATGTCGCAGCTGTTACGCTGCAAGGAAAGTCGTCCCAGCCTATTCCATCTCGCCCTACGGTACAAACATCGACGACATCTTTGTCTATATTTTGTCATCAATTTAAAGTGTCTTTTTTTAACGTTTTCAAGATGTCAATTACGCTGGACAACAACGAGCTATTGGAAACAGAAAGGTGAAACGTAGAACGGATTCAGCTTTCATTACTGCACGCCACGGAGCCGCAGCACGGCCGGCTGTGGCTTGTTTCTGTCGTGTCGTGGTCATCACGTGCACCTCACACGCAAACATCACCAGTTCGAAAGTGGGCAGAAGCTGTTTTGTTCTTCAACTGCAGCCTTTTTCATGGACAAGAGCTGAGCTTTCTTGCATGCTTTCCCATCTGCAAACCTGCCTTCGAATTTGCTTGAACAAATCTGTTCTCGTCGTGAAATGTAATGCAATTCCATTTAATTACAGTGCAAAGCGTTGTTAAGTTTTTCTCCAACCTGGGTCTGATCATATGCCATTCCGTTGGAGAGTGTAGTTACCGCCTTCTGATCCTTTCATGAAAAGCAGTACCGCATTTGCCTTCCTTGCGCAGGCGGCTTGGTTCAAAGACAGGAAAGAAGCTGATGCTCCAGTGTCACAGCGCACCACGAATTCCTGAACTTGTCTGCCTGTCAAATGTACCCCAAGGTTGTCTCAGAAAGACCTCATTTGGAAGCTGTCAATCGTTATTCAACGTGCGAGAATTGGCACCAGATATCCTGAATCATGTTTGGAGCAATTCGCACGTTAGTGACTCATTCAATTAGCAACAGCAATGAAAGAAATTGCACTCTGAGAGGAACCTTTCGACTTGCGTAATTAATAGCGTCGCTATGATTAAGGTCCCCCCCGAGATCTAAGTCATGTTGGAACTGAAACGGAGGAATCGACAGAGAGGCTACAGAATGACATCGCATCCATTTGGATTTCTTTAAATCACTGACGAGCAGGAAAATGTAAACGGGGAGGGCGAGTGGGGAAGTGAGGCAGTTGCAGCTCTGGTGAAATTCCTTCTTTGTGATTCACTCAGCAACCAGAGACGTGAAGGTGACTCAGGCGTGAGAGCTCTTCACTTCGAGAACAAAAAGCACTCAAGGGAAGTTAGCGCCTCTTCTGGAGTGGGGGTGGGGTGAGCTAATTACCTTTTGACTTCTGTGACTATGTTCAGAAACTGGCTTTTAGATTGAGGTGAACAGAAACTGCATTTCTAAAAAGCACCATGGAATTTAGCAAAATTGATTGAGTCGCTTCTCCTCGATTCCCACACAGGTTTCCAACTCATTTGGTATCCATGTGGCTCATGTCCAGGAGTGAACATCTCAGCAGCAAATTGCAAGGTTAAGGTAAAAGGCAAGGAAAGTGGCATCTCGAACTGGCTCCGAGGTCAGAGCATTCTCACAATGTGATCTGTCGTTCTCGGATTGTAATGCTACCTCCGGTTTTAGGGTGGAGAACATTCTTTGGGACTCTTATTCTGAAAAATAAAACCGACACAGTGACAGAAACTATGCTGCACGGTATGATGTGGAACACGGCCTGCTCAGGTTTGCGCATTTTCCCTGTAGTCCGGTGTGTTTCGTGTTCCGTGTAAACGTGAAAGTCGTCCTGTTTCGAGCAATGGGTGAAATCATTTAGCAAAGCAAGAATGGAAATACCAGTAATGTCAAACAGCTCATGGTTATTTGACCAAATCATAAGCGAACACATATTCTCACGCACTCACAGATACATTTGTAGCTGAAAAGAGCCTGAGAAGATAGACTCAGCTTACCATTGATTTTTGTCTGGATTGATGGGCTATCAATATCTGCTGCGAAATTGACATTGTAGCCGGGCACATCCCAGCAGCTGTGCGAGTGCGAGAGGAATCATGGAACCCTTTTCATGTGACTTTGCATCTGTTGTTATGCAGGAGCACAATTGGAAATAGAAGAAAATGAGGCGGCGCGGCCGGCTGGTAGTGTGGCCGAGCGGTCTAAGGCGCTGGATCCAGGTTCCAGTCTCGAAAGGGGCGTGGGTTCGAATCCCACCACTGCCATTTCTGCTGATCAACTCCAACGCTGCAGCTTGTTAAAATGCTGTTTCGGTGTCCACTGTATATTGATGTTGTAAACAAAAGTAAAATGGGTTTGCTTCCCAGGGAATTAACTGTGGTGTGGGATACTGCCAAATATTTCAAAATGTCTCTGCTGTCATGATCGTTTTCGCCTCACGCGGGGAAAATCGCAAACACTTCTGCCGTCCCAGGCAAGTTGTGCTTTTACTGGAGCCGAATGGAGACTGTTATTTCATCGTTGTTGTGAAACGAAGTCCCACGGTGACTCTACTCGTTGTTATTTGGGTTTCTAGCTTATGGGAAAATCGTTCCAATGAATTTCGATGTCAGACCTTATTGAATTTCTCCCATTTCATTCATTTCCGTCCCGGAAACATCGGAAGGGAAAGGTAATCTAATCGAGACTGTGATTGGTGAAATTCACTTTTTACGGCCAATTCTTATTATGTTCTTTCTTTCTCTCGTTTCAGCATTGTCTGGAAAATGGTGGTGCACTAAGGCTGCAGTATGTTTGAAAGAGTCGTTTGGAAATGCCCTGTTGTTAGTTGTGAGATTACTTTATGACTCATGCCCTCGGACTGGATCACATTTAGCATTCATGCATCTCAGTGTCTGAAAATGCATGAGGTATGCCAGTTTTGTTTGTGTTCCGTGTTAAATGCTTTCTGTTTTGCGATTCGCTCAATACATTACGAATTTACAGGGTTTCTGAGGTAACTTCCAGCAGCAAAAATCCTCAGCTGAGGATCTGGGAAAATTTCACAGAGTATGGTCAGTCGGAGCTAAAGTAAGGAAGTCGTTCGTTTCTGCAGTGTTTCACAATACTACCTTTCCCGTGAGCATTCGAACAGAGTAAATGATTGTGCCACAGACTGCGATGGCAAACTCCGCTAAAAAGTAATCCTTTAAAGCCGGTGGAAGCAACACGACGTTATTGGGGTACACCGTGGAAAAAGATACTTCGGTGGACCTCGTCCATGCTCACCACATAGCCAAAATTAAACAAGTCCCGTTCCCCAGCAGTTGGCCCCAATCCCTCTAAACGCATCCTATCAAGAAACTCAACCGATTACCTTTGCAATTTTCTGAGTGTAATAGCCTCCTCCACTTCCTCTGGTAGATCATTCCAAACACGCACAACCTTCTTTGTGAGAAATCTGCCTCAGGTCCTTTGTCACTTTCAGCACACTCACCTTAAAGCTATGCTGTCGAGTTTTCAACTCACACCAACTTGGGTAAAACACGTAAATAGTCAGTTTACCACCCTTCCATAAGGTCATGTCGCAGCTGTTACGCTGCAAGGAAAGTCGTCCCAGCCTATTCCATCTCGCCCTACGGTACAAACATCGACGACATCTTTGTCTATATTTTGTCATCAATTTAACGTGTCTTTTTTTAACGTTTTCAAGATGTCAATTACGCTGGACAACAACGAGCTATTGGAAACAGAAAGGTGAAACGTAGAACGGATTCAGCTTTCATTACTGCACGCCACGGAGCCGCAGCACGGCCGGCTGTGGCTTGTTTCTGTCGTGTCGTGGTCATCACGTGCACCTCACACGCAAACATCACCAGTTCGAAAGTGGGCAGAAGCTGTTTTGTTCTTCAACTGCAGCCTTTTTCATGGACAAGAGCTGAGCTTTCTTGCATGCTTTCCCATCTGCAAACCTGCCTTCGAATTTGCTTGAACAAATCTGTTCTCGTCGTGAAATGTAATGCAATTCCATTTAATTACAGTGCAAAGCGTTGTTAAGTTTTTCTCCAACCTGGGTCTGATCATATGCCATTCCGTTGGAGAGTGTAGTTACCGCCTTCTGATCCTTTCATGAAAAGCAGTACCGCATTTGCCTTCCTTGCGCAGGCGGCTTGGTTCAAAGACAGGAAAGAAGCTGATGCTCCAGTGTCACAGCGCACCACGAATTCCTGAACTTGTCTGCCTGTCAAATGTACCCCAAGGTTGTCTCAGAAAGACCTCATTTGGAAGCTGTCAATCGTTATTCAACGTGCGAGAATTGGCACCAGATATCCTGAATCATGTTTGGAGCAATTCGCACGTTAGTGACTCATTCAATTAGCAACAGCAATGAAAGAAATTGCACTCTGAGAGGAACCTTTCGACTTGCGTAATTAATAGCGTCGCTATGATTAAGGTCCCCCCCGAGATCTAAGTCATGTTGGAACTGAAACGGAGGAATCGACAGAGAGGCTACAGAATGACATCGCATCCATTTGGATTTCTTTAAATCACTGACGAGCAGGAAAATGTAAACGGGGAGGGCGAGTGGGGAAGTGAGGCAGTTGCAGCTCTGGTGAAATTCCTTCTTTGTGATTCACTCAGCAACCAGAGACGTGAAGGTGACTCAGGCGTGAGAGCTCTTCACTTCGAGAACAAAAAGCACTCAAGGGAAGTTAGCGCCTCTTCTGGAGTGGGGGTGGGGTGAGCTAATTACCTTTTGACTTCTGTGACTATGTTCAGAAACTGGCTTTTAGATTGAGGTGAACAGAAACTGCATTTCTAAAAAGCACCATGGAATTTAGCAAAATTGATTGAGTCGCTTCTCCTCGATTCCCACACAGGTTTCCAACTCATTTGGTATCCATGTGGCTCATGTCCAGGAGTGAACATCTCAGCAGCAAATTGCAAGGTTAAGGTAAAAGGCAAGGAAAGTGGCATCTCGAACTGGCTCCGAGGTCAGAGCATTCTCACAATGTGATCTGTCGTTCTCGGATTGTAATGCTACCTCCGGTTTTAGGGTGGAGAACATTCTTTGGGACTCTTATTCTGAAAAATAAAACCGACACAGTGACAGAAACTATGCTGCACGGTATGATGTGGAACACGGCCTGCTCAGGTTTGCGCATTTTCCCTGTAGTCCGGTGTGTTTCGTGTTCCGTGTAAACGTGAAAGTCGTCCTGTTTCGAGCAATGGGTGAAATCATTTAGCAAAGCAAGAATGGAAATACCAGTAATGTCAAACAGCTCATGGTTATTTGACCAAATCATAAGCGAACACATATTCTCACGCACTCACAGATACATTTGTAGCTGAAAAGAGCCTGAGAAGATAGACTCAGCTTACCATTGATTTTTGTCTGGATTGATGGGCTATCAATATCTGCTGCGAAATTGACATTGTAGCCGGGCACATCCCAGCAGCTGTGCGAGTGCGAGAGGAATCATGGAACCCTTTTCATGTGACTTTGCATCTGTTGTTATGCAGGAGCACAATTGGAAATAGAAGAAAATGAGGCGGCGCGGCCGGCTGGTAGTGTGGCCGAGCGGTCTAAGGCGCTGGATCCAGGTTCCAGTCTCGAAAGGGGCGTGGGTTCGAATCCCACCACTGCCATTTCTGCTGATCAACTCCAACGCTGCAGCTTGTTAAAATGCTGTTTCGGTGTCCACTGTATATTGATGTTGTAAACAAAAGTAAAATGGGTTTGCTTCCCAGGGAATTAACTGTGGTGTGGGATACTGCCAAATATTTCAAAATGTCTCTGCTGTCATGATCGTTTTCGCCTCACGCGGGGAAAATCGCAAACACTTCTGCCGTCCCAGGCAAGTTGTGCTTTTACTGGAGCCGAATGGAGACTGTTATTTCATCGTTGTTGTGAAACGAAGTCCCACGGTGACTCTACTCGTTGTTATTTGGGTTTCTAGCTTATGGGAAAATCGTTCCAATGAATTTCGATGTCAGACCTTATTGAATTTCTCCCATTTCATTCATTTCCGTCCCGGAAACATCGGAAGGGAAAGGTAATCTAATCGAGACTGTGATTGGTGAAATTCACTTTTTACGGCCAATTCTTATTATGTTCTTTCTTTCTCTCGTTTCAGCATTGTCTGGAAAATGGTGGTGCACTAAGGCTGCAGTATGTTTGAAAGAGTCGTTTGGAAATGCCCTGTTGTTAGTTGTGAGATTACTTTATGACTCATGCCCTCGGACTGGATCACATTTAGCATTCATGCATCTCAGTGTCTGAAAATGCATGAGGTATGCCAGTTTTGTTTGTGTTCCGTGTTAAATGCTTTCTGTTTTGCGATTCGCTCAATACATTACGAATTTACAGGGTTTCTGAGGTAACTTCCAGCAGCAAAAATCCTCAGCTGAGGATCTGGGAAAATTTCACAGAGTATGGTCAGTCGGAGCTAAAGTAAGGAAGTCGTTCGTTTCTGCAGTGTTTCACAATACTACCTTTCCCGTGAGCATTCGAACAGAGTAAATGATTGTGCCACAGACTGCGATGGCAAACTCCGCTAAAAAGTAATCCTTTAAAGCCGGTGGAAGCAACACGACGTTATTGGGGTACACCGTGGAAAAAGATACTTCGGTGGACCTCGTCCATGCTCACCACATAGCCAAAATTAAACAAGTCCCGTTCCCCAGCATTTGGCCCCAATCCCTCTAAACGCATCCTATCAAGAAACTCAACCGATTACCTTTGCAATTTTCTGAGTGTAATAGCCTCCTCCACTTCCTCTGGTAGATCATTCCAAACACGCACAACCTTCTTTGTGAGAAATCTGCCTCAGGTCCTTTGTCACTTTCAGCACACTCACCTTAAAGCTATGCTGTCGAGTTTTCAACTCACACCAACTTGGGTAAAACACGTAAATAGTTAGTTTACCACCCTTCCATAAGGTCATTTCGCAGCTGTTACGCTGCAAGGAAAGTCGTCCCAGCCTATTCCATCTCGCCCTACGGTACAAACATCGACGACATCTTTGTCTATATTTTGTCATCAATTTAACGTGTCTTTTTTTAACGTTTTCAAGATGTCAATTACGCTGGACAACAACGAGCTATTGGAAACAGAAAGGTGAAACGTAGAACGGATTCAGCTTTCATTACTGCACGCCACGGAGCCGCAGCACGGCCGGCTGTGGCTTGTTTCTGTCGTGTAGTGGTCATCACGTGCGCCTCACACGCGAAACATCACCAGTTCGAAAGTGGGCAGAAGCTGTTTTGTTCTTCAACTGCAGCCTTTTTCATGGACAAGAGCTGAGCTTTCTTGCGTGCTTTCCCATCTGCAAACCTGCCTTCGAATTTGCTTGAACAAATCTGTTCTCGTCGTGAAATGTAATGCAATTCCATTTAATTACAGTGCAAAGCGTTGTTAAGTTTTTCTCCAACCTGGGTCTGATCATATGCCATTCCGTTGGAGAGTGTAGTTACCGCCTTCTGATCCTTTCATGAAAAGCAGTACCGCATTTGCCTTCCTTGCGCAGGCGGCTTGGTTCAAAGACAGGAAAGAAGCTGATGCTCCAGTGTCACAGCGCACCACGAATTCCTGAACTTGTCTGCCTGTCAAATGTACCCCAAGGTTGTCTCAGAAAGACCTCATTTGGAAGCTGTCAATCGTTATTCAACGTGCGAGAATTGGCACCAGATATCCTGAATCATGTTTGGAGCAATTCGCACGTTAGTGACTCATTCAATTAGCAACAGCAATGAAAGAAATTGCACTCTGAGAGGAACCTTTCGACTTGCGTAATTAATAGCGTCGCTATGATTAAGGTCCCCCCCGAGATCTAAGTCATGTTGGAACTGAAACGGAGGAATCGACAGAGAGGCTACAGAATGACATCGCATCCATTTGGATTTCTTTAAATCACTGACGAGCAGGAAAATGTAAACGGGGAGGGCGAGTGGGGAAGTGAGGCAGTTGCAGCTCTGGTGAAATTCCTTCTTTGTGATTCACTCAGCAACCAGAGACGTGAAGGTGACTCAGGCGTGAGAGCTCTTCACTTCGAGAACAAAAAGCACTCAAGGGAAGTTAGCGCCTCTTCTGGAGTGGGGGTGGGGTGAGCTAATTACCTTTTGACTTCTGTGACTATGTTCAGAAACTGGCTTTTAGATTGAGGTGAACAGAAACTGCATTTCTAAAAAGCACCATGGAATTTAGCAAAATTGATTGAGTCGCTTCTCCTCGATTCCCACACAGGTTTCCAACTCATTTGGTATCCATGTGGCTCATGTCCAGGAGTGAACATCTCAGCAGCAAATTGCAAGGTTAAGGTAAAAGGCAAGGAAAGTGGCATCTCGAACTGGCTCCGAGGTCAGAGCATTCTCACAATGTGATCTGTCGTTCTCGGATTGTAATGCTACCTCCGGTTTTAGGGTGGAGAACATTCTTTGGGACTCTTATTCTGAAAAATAAAACCGACACAGTGACAGAAACTATGCTGCACGGTATGATGTGGAACACGGCCTGCTCAGGTTTGCGCATTTTCCCTGTAGTCCGGTGTGTTTCGTGTTCCGTGTAAACGTGAAAGTCGTCCTGTTTCGAGCAATGGGTGAAATCATTTAGCAAAGCAAGAATGGAAATACCAGTAATGTCAAACAGCTCATGGTTATTTGACCAAATCATAAGCGAACACATATTCTCACGCACTCACAGATACATTTGTAGCTGAAAAGAGCCTGAGAAGATAGACTCAGCTTACCATTGATTTTTGTCTGGATTGATGGGCTATCAATATCTGCTGCGAAATTGACATTGTAGCCGGGCACATCCCAGCAGCTGTGCGAGTGCGAGAGGAATCATGGAACCCTTTTCATGTGACTTTGCATCTGTTGTTATGCAGGAGCACAATTGGAAATAGAAGAAAATGAGGCGGCGCGGCCGGCTGGTAGTGTGGCCGAGCGGTCTAAGGCGCTGGATCCAGGTTCCAGTCTCGAAAGGGGCGTGGGTTCGAATCCCACCACTGCCATTTCTGCTGATCAACTCCAACGCTGCAGCTTGTTAAAATGCTGTTTCGGTGTCCACTGTATATTGATGTTGTAAACAAAAGTAAAATGGGTTTGCTTCCCAGGGAATTAACTGTGGTGTGGGATACTGCCAAATATTTCAAAATGTCTCTGCTGTCATGATCGTTTTCGCCTCACGCGGGGAAAATCGCAAACACTTCTGCCGTCCCAGGCAAGTTGTGCTTTTACTGGAGCCGAATGGAGACTGTTATTTCATCGTTGTTGTGAAACGAAGTCCCACGGTGACTCTACTCGTTGTTATTTGGGTTTCTAGCTTATGGGAAAATCGTTCCAATGAATTTCGATGTCAGACCTTATTGAATTTCTCCCATTTCATTCATTTCCGTCCCGGAAACATCGGAAGGGAAAGGTAATCTAATCGAGACTGTGATTGGTGAAATTCACTTTTTACGGCCAATTCTTATTATGTTCTTTCTTTCTCTCGTTTCAGCATTGTCTGGAAAATGGTGGTGCACTAAGGCTGCAGTATGTTTGAAAGAGTCGTTTGGAAATGCCCTGTTGTTAGTTGTGAGATTACTTTATGACTCATGCCCTCGGACTGGATCACATTTAGCATTCATGCATCTCAGTGTCTGAAAATGCATGAGGTATGCCAGTTTTGTTTGTGTTCCGTGTTAAATGCTTTCTGTTTTGCGATTCGCTCAATACATTACGAATTTACAGGGTTTCTGAGGTAACTTCCAGCAGCAAAAATCCTCAGCTGAGGATCTGGGAAAATTTCACAGAGTATGGTCAGTCGGAGCTAAAGTAAGGAAGTCGTTCGTTTCTGCAGTGTTTCACAATACTACCTTTCCCGTGAGCATTCGAACAGAGTAAATGATTGTGCCACAGACTGCGATGGCAAACTCCGCTAAAAAGTAATCCTTTAAAGCCGGTGGAAGCAACACGACGTTATTGGGGTACACCGTGGAAAAAGATACTTCGGTGGACCTCGTCCATGCTCACCACATAGCCAAAATTAAACAAGTCCCGTTCCCCAGCAGTTGGCCCCAATCCCTCTAAACGCATCCTATCAAGAAACTCAACCGATTACCTTTGCAATTTTCTGAGTGTAATAGCCTCCTCCACTTCCTCTGGTAGATCATTCCAAACACGCACAACCTTCTTTGTGAGAAATCTGCCTCAGGTCCTTTGTCACTTTCAGCACACTCACCTTAAAGCTATGCTGTCGAGTTTTCAACTCACACCAACTTGGGTAAAACACGTAAATAGTCAGTTTACCACCCTTCCATAAGGTCATGTCGCAGCTGTTACGCTGCAAGGAAAGTCGTCCCAGCCTATTCCATCTCGCCCTACGGTACAAACATCGACGACATCTTTGTCTATATTTTGTCATCAATTTAACGTGTCTTTTTTTAACGTTTTCAAGATGTCAATTACGCTGGACAACAACGAGCTATTGGAAACAGAAAGGTGAAACGTAGAACGGATTCAGCTTTCATTACTGCACGCCACGGAGCCGCAGCACGGCCGGCTGTGGCTTGTTTCTGTCGTGTCGTGGTCATCACGTGCACCTCACACGCAAACATCACCAGTTCGAAAGTGGGCAGAAGCTGTTTTGTTCTTCAACTGCAGCCTTTTTCATGGACAAGAGCTGAGCTTTCTTGCATGCTTTCCCATCTGCAAACCTGCCTTCGAATTTGCTTGAACAAATCTGTTCTCGTCGTGAAATGTAATGCAATTCCATTTAATTACAGTGCAAAGCGTTGTTAAGTTTTTCTCCAACCTGGGTCTGATCATATGCCATTCCGTTGGAGAGTGTAGTTACCGCCTTCTGATCCTTTCATGAAAAGCAGTACCGCATTTGCCTTCCTTGCGCAGGCGGCTTGGTTCAAAGACAGGAAAGAAGCTGATGCTCCAGTGTCACAGCGCACCACGAATTCCTGAACTTGTCTGCCTGTCAAATGTACCCCAAGGTTGTCTCAGAAAGACCTCATTTGGAAGCTGTCAATCGTTATTCAACGTGCGAGAATTGGCACCAGATATCCTGAATCATGTTTGGAGCAATTCGCACGTTAGTGACTCATTCAATTAGCAACAGCAATGAAAGAAATTGCACTCTGAGAGGAACCTTTCGACTTGCGTAATTAATAGCGTCGCTATGATTCAGGTCCCCCCCGAGATCTAAGTCATGTTGGAACTGAAACGGAGGAATCGACAGAGAGGCTACAGAATGACATCGCATCCATTTGGATTTCTTTAAATCACTGACGAGCAGGAAAATGTAAACGGGGAGGGCGAGTGGGGAAGTGAGGCAGTTGCAGCTCTGGTGAAATTCCTTCTTTGTGATTCACTCAGCAACCAGAGACGTGAAGGTGACTCAGGCGTGAGAGCTCTTCACTTCGAGAACAAAAAGCACTCAAGGGAAGTTAGCGCCTCTTCTGGAGTGGGGGTGGGGTGAGCTAATTACCTTTTGACTTCTGTGACTATGTTCAGAAACTGGCTTTTAGATTGAGGTGAACAGAAACTGCATTTCTAAAAAGCACCATGGAATTTAGCAAAATTGATTGAGTCGCTTCTCCTCGATTCCCACACAGGTTTCCAACTCATTTGGTATCCATGTGGCTCATGTCCAGGAGTGAACATCTCAGCAGCAAATTGCAAGGTTAAGGTAAAAGGCAAGGAAAGTGGCATCTCGAACTGGCTCCGAGGTCAGAGCATTCTCACAATGTGATCTGTCGTTCTCGGATTGTAATGCTACCTCCGGTTTTAGGGTGGAGAACATTCTTTGGGACTCTTATTCTGAAAAATAAAACCGACACAGTGACTGAAACTATGCTGCACGGTATGATGTGGAACACGGCCTGCTCAGGTTTGCGCATTTTCCCTGTAGTCCGGTGTGTTTCGTGTTCCGTGTAAACGTGAAAGTCGTCCTGTTTCGAGCAATGGGTGAAATCATTTAGCAAAGCAAGAATGGAAATACCAGTAATGTCAAGCAGCTCATGGTTATTTGACCAAATCTTAAGCGAACCCATATTCTCACGCACTCACAGATACATTTGTAGCTGAAGAGAGCCTGAGAAGATAGACTCAGCTTACCATTGATTTTTGTCTGGATTGATGGGCTATCAATATCTGCTGCGAAATTGACATTGTAGCCGGGCACATCCCAGCAGCTGTGCGAGTCCGAGAGGAATCATGGAACCCTTTTCATGTGACTTTGCATCTGTTGTTATGCAGGAGCACAATTGGAAATAGAAGAAAATGAGGCGGCGCGGCCGGCTGGTAGTGTGGCCGAGCGGTCTAAGGCGCTGGATCCAGGTTCCAGTCTCGAAAGGGGCGTGGGTTCGAATCCCACCACTGCCATTTCTGCTGATCAACTCCAACGCTGCAGCTTGTTAAAATGCTGTTTCGGTGTCCACTGTATATTGATGTTGTAAACAAAAGTAAAATGGGTTTACTTCCCAGGGAATTAACTGTGGTGTGGGATACTGCCAAATATTTCAAAATGTCTCTGCTGTCATGATCGTTTTCGCCTCACGCGGGGAAAATCGCAAACACTTCTGCCGTCCCAGGCAAGTTGTGCTTTTACTGGAGCCGAATGGAGACTGTTATTTCATCGTTGTTGTGAAACGAAGTCCCACGGTGACTCTACTCGATGTTATTTGGGTTTCTAGCTAATGGGAAAATCGTTCCAATGAATTTCGATGTCAGACCTGATTGAATTTCTCCCATTTCATTCATTTCCGTTCCGGAAACATCGGAAGGGAAAGGTAATCTAATCGAGACTGTGATTGGTGAAATTCACTTTTTGCGGCCAATTCTTATTATGTTCTTTCTTTCTCTCGTTTCAGCATTGTCTGGAAAATGGTGGTGCACTAAGGCTGCAATATGTTTGAAAGAGTCGTTTGGAAATGCCCTGTTGTTAGTTGTAAGATTACTTTATGACTCATGCCCTCGGACTGGATCACATTTAGCATTCATGCATCTCAGTGTCTGAAAATGCATGAGGTATGCCAGTTTTGTTTGTGTTCCGTGTTAAATGCTTTCTGTTTTGCGATTCGCTCAATACATTACGAAGTTACAGGGTTTCTGAGGTAACTTCCAGCAGCAAAAATCCTCAGCTGAGGATCTGGGAATATTTCACAGAGTATGGTCAGTCGGAGCTAAAGTAAGGAAGTCGTTCGTTTCTGCAGTGTTTCACAATACTACCTTTCCCGTGAGCATTCGAACAGAGTAAATGATTGTGCCACAGACTGCGATGGCAAACTCCGCTAAAAAGTAATCCTTTAAAGCCGGTGGAAGCAACACGACGTTATTGGGGTACACCGTGGAAAAAGATACTTCGGTGGACCTCGTCCATGCTCACCACATAGCCAAAATTAAACAAGTCCCGTTCCCCAGCATTTGGCCCCAATCCCTCTAAACGCATCCTATCAAGAAACTCAACCGATTACCTTTGCAATTTTCTGAGTGTAATAGCCTCCTCCACTTCCTCTGGTAGATCATTCCAAACACGCACAACCTTCTTTGTGAGAAATCTGCCTCAGGTCCTTTGTCACTTTCAGCACACTCACCTTAAAGCTATGCTGTCGAGTTTTCAACTCACACCAACTTGGGTAAAACACGTAAATAGTCAGTTTACCACCCTTCCATAAGGTCATGTCGCAGCTGTTACGCTGCAAGGAAAGTCGTCCCAGCCTATTCCATCTCGCCCTACGGTACAAACATCGACGACATCTTTGTCTATATTTTGTCATCAATTTAAAGTGTCTTTTTTTAACGTTTTCAAGATGTCAATTACGCTGGACAACAACGAGCTATTGGAAACAGAAAGGTGAAACGTAGAACGGATTCAGCTTTCATTACTGCACGCCACGGAGCCGCAGCACGGCCGGCTGTGGCTTGTTTCTGTCGTGTCGTGGTCATCACGTGCACCTCACACGCAAACATCACCAGTTCGAAAGTGGGCAGAAGCTGTTTTGTTCTTCAACTGCAGCCTTTTTCATGGACAAGAGCTGAGCTTTCTTGCATGCTTTCCCATCTGCAAACCTGCCTTCGAATTTGCTTGAACAAATCTGTTCTCGTCGTGAAATGTAATGCAATTCCATTTAATTACAGTGCAAAGCGTTGTTAAGTTTTTCTCCAACCTGGGTCTGATCATATGCCATTCCGTTGGAGAGTGTAGTTACCGCCTTCTGATCCTTTCATGAAAAGCAGTACCGCATTTGCCTTCCTTGCGCAGGCGGCTTGGTTCAAAGACAGGAAAGAAGCTGATGCTCCAGTGTCACAGCGCACCACGAATTCCTGAACTTGTCTGCCTGTCAAATGTACCCCAAGGTTGTCTCAGAAAGACCTCATTTGGAAGCTGTCAATCGTTATTCAACGTGCGAGAATTGGCACCAGATATCCTGAATCATGTTTGGAGCAATTCGCACGTTAGTGACTCATTCAATTAGCAACAGCAATGAAAGAAATTGCACTCTGAGAGGAACCTTTCGACTTGCGTAATTAATAGCGTCGCTATGATTAAGGTCCCCCCCGAGATCTAAGTCATGTTGGAACTGAAACGGAGGAATCGACAGAGAGGCTACAGAATGACATCGCATCCATTTGGATTTCTTTAAATCACTGACGAGCAGGAAAATGTAAACGGGGAGGGCGAGTGGGGAAGTGAGGCAGTTGCAGCTCTGGTGAAATTCCTTCTTTGTGATTCACTCAGCAACCAGAGACGTGAAGGTGACTCAGGCGTGAGAGCTCTTCACTTCGAGAACAAAAAGCACTCAAGGGAAGTTAGCGCCTCTTCTGGAGTGGGGGTGGGGTGAGCTAATTACCTTTTGACTTCTGTGACTATGTTCAGAAACTGGCTTTTAGATTGAGGTGAACAGAAACTGCATTTCTAAAAAGCACCATGGAATTTAGCAAAATTGATTGAGACGCTTCTCCTCGATTCCCACACAGGTTTCCAACTCATTTGGTATCCATGTGGCTCATGTCCAGGAGTGAACATCTCAGCAGCAAATTGCAAGGTTAAGGTAAAAGGCAAGGAAAGTGGCATCTCGAACTGGCTCCGAGGTCAGAGCATTCTCACAATGTGATCTGTCGTTCTCGGATTGTAATGCTACCTCCGGTTTTAGGGTGGAGAACATTCTTTGGGACTCTTATTCTGAAAAATAAAACCGACACAGTGACAGAAACTATGCTGCACGGTATGATGTGGAACACGGCCTGCTCAGGTTTGCGCATTTTCCCTGTAGTCCGGTGTGTTTCGTGTTCCGTGTAAACGTGAAAGTCGTCCTGTTTCGAGCAATGGGTGAAATCATTTAGCAAAGCAAGAATGGAAATACCAGTAATGTCAAACAGCTCATGGTTATTTGACCAAATCATAAGCGAACACATATTCTCACGCACTCACAGATACATTTGTAGCTGAAAAGAGCCTGAGAAGATAGACTCAGCTTACCATTGATTTTTGTCTGGATTGATGGGCTATCAATATCTGCTGCGAAATTGACATTGTAGCCGGGCACATCCCAGCAGCTGTGCGAGTGCGAGAGGAATCATGGAACCCTTTTCATGTGACTTTGCATCTGTTGTTATGCAGGAGCACAATTGGAAATAGAAGAAAATGAGGCGGCGCGGCCGGCTGGTAGTGTGGCCGAGCGGTCTAAGGCGCTGGATCCAGGTTCCAGTCTCGAAAGGGGCGTGGGTTCGAATCCCACCACTGCCATTTCTGCTGATCAACTCCAACGCTGCAGCTTGTTAAAATGCTGTTTCGGTGTCCACTGTATATTGATGTTGTAAACAAAAGTAAAATGGGTTTGCTTCCCAGGGAATTAACTGTGGTGTGGGATACTGCCAAATATTTCAAAATGTCTCTGCTGTCATGATCGTTTTCGCCTCACGCGGGGAAAATCGCAAACACTTCTGCCGTCCCAGGCAAGTTGTGCTTTTACTGGAGCCGAATGGAGACTGTTATTTCATCGTTGTTGTGAAACGAAGTCCCACGGTGACTCTACTCGTTGTTATTTGGGTTTCTAGCTTATGGGAAAATCGTTCCAATGAATTTCGATGTCAGACCTTATTGAATTTCTCCCATTTCATTCATTTCCGTCCCGGAAACATCGGAAGGGAAAGGTAATCTAATCGAGACTGTGATTGGTGAAATTCACTTTTTACGGCCAATTCTTATTATGTTCTTTCTTTCTCTCGTTTCAGCATTGTCTGGAAAATGGTGGTGCACTAAGGCTGCAGTATGTTTGAAAGAGTCGTTTGGAAATGCCCTGTTGTTAGTTGTGAGATTACTTTATGACTCATGCCCTCGGACTGGATCACATTTAGCATTCATGCATCTCAGTGTCTGAAAATGCATGAGGTATGCCAGTTTTGTTTGTGTTCCGTGTTAAATGCTTTCTGTTTTGCGATTCGCTCAATACATTACGAATTTACAGGGTTTCTGAGGTAACTTCCAGCAGCAAAAATCCTCAGCTGAGGATCTGGGAAAATTTCACAGAGTATGGTCAGTCGGAGCTAAAGTAAGGAAGTCGTTCGTTTCTGCAGTGTTTCACAATACTACCTTTCCCGTGAGCATTCGAACAGAGTAAATGATTGTGCCACAGACTGCGATGGCAAACTCCGCTAAAAAGTAATCCTTTAAAGCCGGTGGAAGCAACACGACGTTATTGGGGTACACCGTGGAAAAAGATACTTCGGTGGACCTCGTCCATGCTCACCACATAGCCAAAATTAAACAAGTCCCGTTCCCCAGCATTTGGCCCCAATCCCTCTAAACGCATCCTATCAAGAAACTCAACCGATTACCTTTGCAATTTTCTGAGTGTAATAGCCTCCTCCACTTCCTCTGGTAGATCATTCCAAACACGCACAACCTTCTTTGTGAGAAATCTGCCTCAGGTCCTTTGTCACTTTCAGCACACTCACCTTAAAGCTATGCTGTCGAGTTTTCAACTCACACCAACTTGGGTAAAACACGTAAATAGTCAGTTTACCACCCTTCCATAAGGTCATGTCGCAGCTGTTACGCTGCAAGGAAAGTCGTCCCAGCCTATTCCATCTCGCCCTACGGTACAAACATCGACGACATCTTTGTCTATATTTTGTCATCAATTTAACGTGTCTTTTTTTAACGTTTTCAAGATGTCAATTACGCTGGACAACAACGAGCTATTGGAAACAGAAAGGTGAAACGTAGAACGGATTCAGCTTTCATTACTGCACGCCACGGAGCCGCAGCACGGCCGGCTGTGGCTTGTTTCTGTCGTGTCGTGGTCATCACGTGCACCTCACACGCAAACATCACCAGTTCGAAAGTGGGCAGAAGCTGTTTTGTTCTTCAACTGCAGCCTTTTTCATGGACAAGAGCTGAGCTTTCTTGCATGCTTTCCCATCTGCAAACCTGCCTTCGAATTTGCTTGAACAAATCTGTTCTCGTCGTGAAATGTAATGCAATTCCATTTAATTACAGTGCAAAGCGTTGTTAAGTTTTTCTCCAACCTGGGTCTGATCATATGCCATTCCGTTGGAGAGTGTAGTTACCGCCTTCTGATCCTTTCATGAAAAGCAGTACCGCATTTGCCTTCCTTGCGCAGGCGGCTTGGTTCAAAGACAGGAAAGAAGCTGATGCTCCAGTGTCACAGCGCACCACGAATTCCTGAACTTGTCTGCCTGTCAAATGTACCCCAAGGTTGTCTCAGAAAGACCTCATTTGGAAGCTGTCAATCGTTATTCAACGTGCGAGAATTGGCACCAGATATCCTGAATCATGTTTGGAGCAATTCGCACGTTAGTGACTCATTCAATTAGCAACAGCAATGAAAGAAATTGCACTCTGAGAGGAACCTTTCGACTTGCGTAATTAATAGCGTCGCTATGATTCAGGTCCCCCCCGAGATCTAAGTCATGTTGGAACTGAAACGGAGGAATCGACAGAGAGGCTACAGAATGACATCGCATCCATTTGGATTTCTTTAAATCACTGACGAGCAGGAAAATGTAAACGGGGAGGGCGAGTGGGGAAGTGAGGCAGTTGCAGCTCTGGTGAAATTCCTTCTTTGTGATTCACTCAGCAACCAGAGACGTGAAGGTGACTCAGGCGTGAGAGCTCTTCACTTCGAGAACAAAAAGCACTCAAGGGAAGTTAGCGCCTCTTCTGGAGTGGGGGTGGGGTGAGCTAATTACCTTTTGACTTCTGTGACTATGTTCAGAAACTGGCTTTTAGATTGAGGTGAACAGAAACTGCATTTCTAAAAAGCACCATGGAATTTAGCAAAATTGATTGAGTCGCTTCTCCTCGATTCCCACACAGGTTTCCAACTCATTTGGTATCCATGTGGCTCATGTCCAGGAGTGAACATCTCAGCAGCAAATTGCAAGGTTAAGGTAAAAGGCAAGGAAAGTGGCATCTCGAACTGGCTCCGAGGTCAGAGCATTCTCACAATGTGATCTGTCGTTCTCGGATTGTAATGCTACCTCCGGTTTTAGGGTGGAGAACATTCTTTGGGACTCTTATTCTGAAAAATAAAACCGACACAGTGACTGAAACTATGCTGCACGGTATGATGTGGAACACGGCCTGCTCAGGTTTGCGCATTTTCCCTGTAGTCCGGTGTGTTTCGTGTTCCGTGTAAACGTGAAAGTCGTCCTGTTTCGAGCAATGGGTGAAATCATTTAGCAAAGCAAGAATGGAAATACCAGTAATGTCAAGCAGCTCATGGTTATTTGACCAAATCTTAAGCGAACCCATATTCTCACGCACTCACAGATACATTTGTAGCTGAAGAGAGCCTGAGAAGATAGACTCAGCTTACCATTGATTTTTGTCTGGATTGATGGGCTATCAATATCTGCTGCGAAATTGACATTGTAGCCGGGCACATCCCAGCAGCTGTGCGAGTCCGAGAGGAATCATGGAACCCTTTTCATGTGACTTTGCATCTGTTGTTATGCAGGAGCACAATTGGAAATAGAAGAAAATGAGGCGGCGCGGCCGGCTGGTAGTGTGGCCGAGCGGTCTAAGGCGCTGGATCCAGGTTCCAGTCTCGAAAGGGGCGTGGGTTCGAATCCCACCACTGCCATTTCTGCTGATCAACTCCAACGCTGCAGCTTGTTAAAATGCTGTTTCGGTGTCCACTGTATATTGATGTTGTAAACAAAAGTAAAATGGGTTTGCTTCCCAGGGAATTAACTGTGGTGTGGGATACTGCCAAATATTTCAAAATGTCTCTGCTGTCATGATCGTTTTCGCCTCACGCGGGGAAAATCGCAAACACTTCTGCCGTCCCAGGCAAGTTGTGCTTTTACTGGAGCCGAATGGAGACTGTTATTTCATCGTTGTTGTGAAACGAAGTCCCACGGTGACTCTACTCGATGTTATTTGGGTTTCTAGCTAATGGGAAAATCGTTCCAATGAATTTCGATGTCAGACCTGATTGAATTTCTCCCATTTCATTCATTTCCGTCCCGGAAACATCGGAAGGGAAAGGTAATCTAATCGAGACTGTGATTGGTGAAATTCACTTTTTACGGCCAATTCTTATTATGTTCTTTCTTTCTCTCGTTTCAGCATTGTCTGGAAAATGGTGGTGCACTAAGGCTGCAATATGTTTGAAAGAGTCGTTTGGAAATGCCCTGTTGTTAGTTGTAAGATTACTTTATGACTCATGCCCTCGGACTGGATCACATTTAGCATTCATGCATCTCAGTGTCTGAAAATGCATGAGGTATGCCAGTTTTGTTTGTGTTCCGTGTTAAATGCTTTCTGTTTTGCGATTCGCTCAATACATTACGAAGTTACAGGGTTTCTGAGGTAACTTCCAGCAGCAAAAATCCTCAGCTGAGGATCTGGGAAAATTTCACAGAGTATGGTCAGTCGGAGCTAAAGTAAGGAAGTCGTTCGTTTCTGCAGTGTTTCACAATACTACCTTTCCCGTGAGCATTCGAACAGAGTAAATGATTGTGCCACAGACTGCGATGGCAAACTCCGCTAAAAAGTAATCCTTTAAAGCCGGTGGAAGCAACACGACGTTATTGGGGTACACCGTGGAAAAAGATACTTCGGTGGACCTCGTCCATGCTCACCACATAGCCAAAATTAAACAAGTCCCGTTCCCCAGCATTTGGCCCCAATCCCTCTAAACGCATCCTATCAAGAAACTCAACCGATTACCTTTGCAATTTTCTGAGTGTAATAGCCTCCTCCACTTCCTCTGGTAGATCATTCCAAACACGCACAACCTTCTTTGTGAGAAATCTGCCTCAGGTCCTTTGTCACTTTCAGCACACTCACCTTAAAGCTATGCTGTCGAGTTTTCAACTCACACCAACTTGGGTAAAACACGTAAATAGTCAGTTTACCACCCTTCCATAAGGTCATGTCGCAGCTGTTACGCTGCAAGGAAAGTCGTCCCAGCCTATTCCATCTCGCCCTACGGTACAAACATCGACGACATCTTTGTCTATATTTTGTCATCAATTTAACGTGTCTTTTTTTAACGTTTTCAAGATGTCAATTACGCTGGACAACAACGAGCTATTGGAAACAGAAAGGTGAAACGTAGAACGGATTCAGCTTTCATTACTGCACGCCACGGAGCCGCAGCACGGCCGGCTGTGGCTTGTTTCTGTCGTGTAGTGGTCATCACGTGCGCCTCACACGCGAAACATCACCAGTTCGAAAGTGGGCAGAAGCTGTTTTGTTCTTCAACTGCAGCCTTTTTCATGGACAAGAGCTGAGCTTTCTTGCGTGCTTTCCCATCTGCAAACCTGCCTTCGAATTTGCTTGAACAAATCTGTTCTCGTCGTGAAATGTAATGCAATTCCATTTAATTACAGTGCAAAGCGTTGTTAAGTTTTTCTCCAACCTGGGTCTGATCATATGCCATTCCGTTGGAGAGTGTAGTTACCGCCTTCTGATCCTTTCATGAAAAGCAGTACCGCATTTGCCTTCCTTGCGCAGGCGGCTTGGTTCAAAGACAGGAAAGAAGCTGATGCTCCAGTGTCACAGCGCACCACGAATTCCTGAACTTGTCTGCCTGTCAAATGTACCCCAAGGTTGTCTCAGAAAGACCTCATTTGGAAGCTGTCAATCGTTATTCAACGTGCGAGAATTGGCACCAGATATCCTGAATCATGTTTGGAGCAATTCGCACGTTAGTGACTCATTCAATTAGCAACAGCAATGAAAGAACTTGCACTCTGAGAGGAACCTTTCGACTTGCGTAATTAATAGCGTCGCTATGATTAAGGTCCCCCCCGAGATCTAAGTCATGTTGGAACTGAAACGGAGGAATCGACAGAGAGGCTACAGAATGACATCGCATCCATTTGGATTTCTTTAAATCACTGACGAGCAGGAAAATGTAAACGGGGAGGGCGAGTGGGGAAGTGAGGCAGTTGCAGCTCTGGTGAAATTCCTTCTTTGTGATTCACTCAGCAACCAGAGACGTGAAGGTGACTCAGGCGTGAGAGCTCTTCACTTCGAGAACAAAAAGCACTCAAGGGAAGTTAGCGCCTCTTCTGGAGTGGGGGTGGGGTGAGCTAATTACCTTTTGACTTCTGTGACTATGTTCAGAAACTGGCTTTTAGATTGAGGTGAACAGAAACTGCATTTCTAAAAAGCACCATGGAATTTAGCAAAATTGATTGAGTCGCTTCTCCTCGATTCCCACACAGGTTTCCAACTCATTTGGTATCCATGTGGCTCATGTCCAGGAGTGAACATCTCAGCAGCAAATTGCAAGGTTAAGGTAAAAGGCAAGGAAAGTGGCATCTCGAACTGGCTCCGAGGTCAGAGCATTCTCACAATGTGATCTGTCGTTCTCGGATTGTAATGCTACCTCCGGTTTTAGGGTGGAGAACATTCTTTGGGACTCTTATTCTGAAAAATAAAACCGACACAGTGACAGAAACTATGCTGCACGGTATGATGTGGAACACGGCCTGCTCAGGTTTGCGCATTTTCCCTGTAGTCCGGTGTGTTTCGTGTTCCGTGTAAACGTGAAAGTCGTCCTGTTTCGAGCAATGGGTGAAATCATTTAGCAAAGCAAGAATGGAAATACCAGTAATGTCAAACAGCTCATGGTTATTTGACCAAATCATAAGCGAACACATATTCTCACGCACTCACAGATACATTTGTAGCTGAAAAGAGCCTGAGAAGATAGACTCAGCTTACCATTGATTTTTGTCTGGATTGATGGGCTATCAATATCTGCTGCGAAATTGACATTGTAGCCGGGCACATCCCAGCAGCTGTGCGAGTGCGAGAGGAATCATGGAACCCTTTTCATGTGACTTTGCATCTGTTGTTATGCAGGAGCACAATTGGAAATAGAAGAAAATGAGGCGGCGCGGCCGGCTGGTAGTGTGGCCGAGCGGTCTAAGGCGCTGGATCCAGGTTCCAGTCTCGAAAGGGGCGTGGGTTCGAATCCCACCACTGCCATTTCTGCTGATCAACTCCAACGCTGCAGCTTGTTAAAATGCTGTTTCGGTGTCCACTGTATATTGATGTTGTAAACAAAAGTAAAATGGGTTTGCTTCCCAGGGAATTAACTGTGGTGTGGGATACTGCCAAATATTTCAAAATGTCTCTGCTGTCATGATCGTTTTCGCCTCACGCGGGGAAAATCGCAAACACTTCTGCCGTCCCAGGCAAGTTGTGCTTTTACTGGAGCCGAATGGAGACTGTTATTTCATCGTTGTTGTGAAACGAAGTCCCACGGTGACTCTACTCGTTGTTATTTGGGTTTCTAGCTTATGGGAAAATCGTTCCAATGAATTTCGATGTCAGACCTTATTGAATTTCTCCCATTTCATTCATTTCCGTCCCGGAAACATCGGAAGGGAAAGGTAATCTAATCGAGACTGTGATTGGTGAAATTCACTTTTTACGGCCAATTCTTATTATGTTCTTTCTTTCTCTCGTTTCAGCATTGTCTGGAAAATGGTGGTGCACTAAGGCTGCAGTATGTTTGAAAGAGTCGTTTGGAAATGCCCTGTTGTTAGTTGTGAGATTACTTTATGACTCATGCCCTCGGACTGGATCACATTTAGCATTCATGCATCTCAGTGTCTGAAAATGCATGAGGTATGCCAGTTTTGTTTGTGTTCCGTGTTAAATGCTTTCTGTTTTGCGATTCGCTCAATACATTACGAATTTACAGGGTTTCTGAGGTAACTTCCAGCAGCAAAAATCCTCAGCTGAGGATCTGGGAAAATTTCACAGAGTATGGTCAGTCGGAGCTAAAGTAAGGAAGTCGTTCGTTTCTGCAGTGTTTCACAATACTACCTTTCCCGTGAGCATTCGAACAGAGTAAATGATTGTGCCACAGACTGCGATGGCAAACTCCGCTAAAAAGTAATCCTTTAAAGCCGGTGGAAGCAACACGACGTTATTGGGGTACACCGTGGAAAAAGATACTTCGGTGGACCTCGTCCATGCTCACCACATAGCCAAAATTAAACAAGTCCCGTTCCCCAGCATTTGGCCCCAATCCCTCTAAACGCATCCTATCAAGAAACTCAACCGATTACCTTTGCAATTTTCTGAGTGTAATAGCCTCCTCCACTTCCTCTGGTAGATCATTCCAAACACGCACAACCTTCTTTGTGAGAAATCTGCCTCAGGTCCTTTGTCACTTTCAGCACACTCACCTTAAAGCTATGCTGTCGAGTTTTCAACTCACACCAACTTGGGTAAAACACGTAAATAGTTAGTTTACCACCCTTCCATAAGGTCATTTCGCAGCTGTTACGCTGCAAGGAAAGTCGTCCCAGCCTATTCCATCTCGCCCTACGGTACAAACATCGACGACATCTTTGTCTATATTTTGTCATCAATTTAACGTGTCTTTTTTTAACGTTTTCAAGATGTCAATTACGCTGGACAACAACGAGCTATTGGAAACAGAAAGGTGAAACGTAGAACGGATTCAGCTTTCATTACTGCACGCCACGGAGCCGCAGCACGGCCGGCTGTGGCTTGTTTCTGTCGTGTAGTGGTCATCACGTGCGCCTCACACGCGAAACATCACCAGTTCGAAAGTGGGCAGAAGCTGTTTTGTTCTTCAACTGCAGCCTTTTTCATGGACAAGAGCTGAGCTTTCTTGCGTGCTTTCCCATCTGCAAACCTGCCTTCGAATTTGCTTGAACAAATCTGTTCTCGTCGTGAAATGTAATGCAATTCCATTTAATTACAGTGCAAAGCGTTGTTAAGTTTTTCTCCAACCTGGGTCTGATCATATGCCATTCCGTTGGAGAGTGTAGTTACCGCCTTCTGATCCTTTCATGAAAAGCAGTACCGCATTTGCCTTCCTTGCGCAGGCGGCTTGGTTCAAAGACAGGAAAGAAGCTGATGCTCCAGTGTCACAGCGCACCACGAATTCCTGAACTTGTCTGCCTGTCAAATGTACCCCAAGGTTGTCTCAGAAAGACCTCATTTGGAAGCTGTCAATCGTTATTCAACGTGCGAGAATTGGCACCAGATATCCTGAATCATGTTTGGAGCAATTCGCACGTTAGTGACTCATTCAATTAGCAACAGCAATGAAAGAAATTGCACTCTCAGAGGAACCTTTCGACTTGCGTAATTAATAGCGTCGCTATGATTCAGGTCCCCCCCGAGATCTAAGTCATGTTGGAACTGAAACGGAGGAATCGACAGAGAGGCTACAGAATGACATCGCATCCATTTGGATTTCTTTAAATCACTGACGAGCAGGAAAATGTAAACGGGGAGGGCGAGTGGGGAAGTGAGGCAGTTGCAGCTCTGGTGAAATTCCTTCTTTGTGATTCACTCAGCAACCAGAGACGTGAAGGTGACTCAGGCGTGAGAGCTCTTCACTTCGAGAACAAAAAGCACTCAAGGGAAGTTAGCGCCTCTTCTGGAGTGGGGGTGGGGTGAGCTAATTACCTTTTGACTTCTGTGACTATGTTCAGAAACTGGCTTTTAGATTGAGGTGAACAGAAACTGCATTTCTAAAAAGCACCATGGAATTTAGCAAAATTGATTGAGTCGCTTCTCCTCGATTCCCACACAGGTTTCCAACTCATTTGGTATCCATGTGGCTCATGTCCAGGAGTGAACATCTCAGCAGCAAATTGCAAGGTTAAGGTAAAAGGCAAGGAAAGTGGCATCTCGAACTGGCTCCGAGGTCAGAGCATTCTCACAATGTGATCTGTCGTTCTCGGATTGTAATGCTACCTCCGGTTTTAGGGTGGAGAACATTCTTTGGGACTCTTATTCTGAAAAATAAAACCGACACAGTGACAGAAACTATGCTGCACGGTATGATGTGGAACACGGCCTGCTCAGGTTTGCGCATTTTCCCTGTAGTCCGGTGTGTTTCGTGTTCCGTGTAAACGTGAAAGTCGTCCTGTTTCGAGCAATGGGTGAAATCATTTAGCAAAGCAAGAATGGAAATACCAGTAATGTCAAACAGCTCATGGTTATTTGACCAAATCATAAGCGAACACATATTCTCACGCACTCACAGATACATTTGTAGCTGAAAAGAGCCTGAGAAGATAGACTCAGCTTACCATTGATTTTTGTCTGGATTGATGGGCTATCAATATCTGCTGCGAAATTGACATTGTAGCCGGGCACATCCCAGCAGCTGTGCGAGTGCGAGAGGAATCATGGAACCCTTTTCATGTGACTTTGCATCTGTTGTTATGCAGGAGCACAATTGGAAATAGAAGAAAATGAGGCGGCGCGGCCGGCTGGTAGTGTGGCCGAGCGGTCTAAGGCGCTGGATCCAGGTTCCAGTCTCGAAAGGGGCGTGGGTTCGAATCCCACCACTGCCATTTCTGCTGATCAACTCCAACGCTGCAGCTTGTTAAAATGCTGTTTCGGTGTCCACTGTATATTGATGTTGTAAACAAAAGTAAAATGGGTTTGCTTCCCAGGGAATTAACTGTGGTGTGGGATACTGCCAAATATTTCAAAATGTCTCTGCTGTCATGATCGTTTTCGCCTCACGCGGGGAAAATCGCAAACACTTCTGCCGTCCCAGGCAAGTTGTGCTTTTACTGGAGCCGAATGGAGACTGTTATTTCATCGTTGTTGTGAAACGAAGTCCCACGGTGACTCTACTCGTTGTTATTTGGGTTTCTAGCTTATGGGAAAATCGTTCCAATGAATTTCGATGTCAGACCTTATTGAATTTCTCCCATTTCATTCATTTCCGTCCCGGAAACATCGGAAGGGAAAGGTAATCTAATCGAGACTGTGATTGGTGAAATTCACTTTTTACGGCCAATTCTTATTATGTTCTTTCTTTCTCTCGTTTCAGCATTGTCTGGAAAATGGTGGTGCACTAAGGCTGCAGTATGTTTGAAAGAGTCGTTTGGAAATGCCCTGTTGTTAGTTGTGAGATTACTTTATGACTCATGCCCTCGGACTGGATCACATTTAGCATTCATGCATCTCAGTGTCTGAAAATGCATGAGGTATGCCAGTTTTGTTTGTGTTCCGTGTTAAATGCTTTCTGTTTTGCGATTCGCTCAATACATTACGAATTTACAGGGTTTCTGAGGTAACTTCCAGCAGCAAAAATCCTCAGCTGAGGATCTGGGAAAATTTCACAGAGTATGGTCAGTCGGAGCTAAAGTAAGGAAGTCGTTCGTTTCTGCAGTGTTTCACAATACTACCTTTCCCGTGAGCATTCGAACAGAGTAAATGATTGTGCCACAGACTGCGATGGCAAACTCCGCTAAAAAGTAATCCTTTAAAGCCGGTGGAAGCAACACGACGTTATTGGGGTACACCGTGGAAAAAGATACTTCGGTGGACCTCGTCCATGCTCACCACATAGCCAAAATTAAACAAGTCCCGTTCCCCAGCATTTGGCCCCAATCCCTCTAAACGCATCCTATCAAGAAACTCAACCGATTACCTTTGCAATTTTCTGAGTGTAATAGCCTCCTCCACTTCCTCTGGTAGATCATTCCAAACACGCACAACCTTCTTTGTGAGAAATCTGCCTCAGGTCCTTTGTCACTTTCAGCACACTCACCTTAAAGCTATGCTGTCGAGTTTTCAACTCACACCAACTTGGGTAAAACACGTAAATAGTTAGTTTACCACCCTTCCATAAGGTCATTTCGCAGCTGTTACGCTGCAAGGAAAGTCGTCCCAGCCTATTCCATCTCGCCCTACGGTACAAACATCGACGACATCTTTGTCTATATTTTGTCATCAATTTAACGTGTCTTTTTTTAACGTTTTCAAGATGTCAATTACGCTGGACAACAACGAGCTATTGGAAACAGAAAGGTGAAACGTAGAACGGATTCAGCTTTCATTACTGCACGCCACGGAGCCGCAGCACGGCCGGCTGTGGCTTGTTTCTGTCGTGTAGTGGTCATCACGTGCGCCTCACACGCGAAACATCACCAGTTCGAAAGTGGGCAGAAGCTGTTTTGTTCTTCAACTGCAGCCTTTTTCATGGACAAGAGCTGAGCTTTCTTGCGTGCTTTCCCATCTGCAAACCTGCCTTCGAATTTGCTTGAACAAATCTGTTCTCGTCGTGAAATGTAATGCAATTCCATTTAATTACAGTGCAAAGCGTTGTTAAGTTTTTCTCCAACCTGGGTCTGATCATATGCCATTCCGTTGGAGAGTGTAGTTACCGCCTTCTGATCCTTTCATGAAAAGCAGTACCGCATTTGCCTTCCTTGCGCAGGCGGCTTGGTTCAAAGACAGGAAAGAAGCTGATGCTCCAGTGTCACAGCGCACCACGAATTCCTGAACTTGTCTGCCTGTCAAATGTACCCCAAGGTTGTCTCAGAAAGACCTCATTTGGAAGCTGTCAATCGTTATTCAACGTGCGAGAATTGGCACCAGATATCCTGAATCATGTTTGGAGCAATTCGCACGTTAGTGACTCATTCAATTAGCAACAGCAATGAAAGAAATTGCACTCTGAGAGGAACCTTTCGACTTGCGTAATTAATAGCGTCGCTATGATTCAGGTCCCCCCCGAGATCTAAGTCATGTTGGAACTGAAACGGAGGAATCGACAGAGAGGCTACAGAATGACATCGCATCCATTTGGATTTCTTTAAATCACTGACGAGCAGGAAAATGTAAACGGGGAGGGCGAGTGGGGAAGTGAGGCAGTTGCAGCTCTGGTGAAATTCCTTCTTTGTGATTCACTCAGCAACCAGAGACGTGAAGGTGACTCAGGCGTGAGAGCTCTTCACTTCGAGAACAAAAAGCACTCAAGGGAAGTTAGCGCCTCTTCTGGAGTGGGGGTGGGGTGAGCTAATTACCTTTTGACTTCTGTGACTATGTTCAGAAACTGGCTTTTAGATTGAGGTGAACAGAAACTGCATTTCTAAAAAGCACCATGGAATTTAGCAAAATTGATTGAGTCGCTTCTCCTCGATTCCCACACAGGTTTCCAACTCATTTGGTATCCATGTGGCTCATGTCCAGGAGTGAACATCTCAGCAGCAAATTGCAAGGTTAAGGTAAAAGGCAAGGAAAGTGGCATCTCGAACTGGCTCCGAGGTCAGAGCATTCTCACAATGTGATCTGTCGTTCTCGGATTGTAATGCTACCTCCGGTTTTAGGGTGGAGAACATTCTTTGGGACTCTTATTCTGAAAAATAAAACCGACACAGTGACAGAAACTATGCTGCACGGTATGATGTGGAACACGGCCTGCTCAGGTTTGCGCATTTTCCCTGTAGTCCGGTGTGTTTCGTGTTCCGTGTAAACGTGAAAGTCGTCCTGTTTCGAGCAATGGGTGAAATCATTTAGCAAAGCAAGAATGGAAATACCAGTAATGTCAAACAGCTCATGGTTATTTGACCAAATCATAAGCGAACACATATTCTCACGCACTCACAGATACATTTGTAGCTGAAAAGAGCCTGAGAAGATAGACTCAGCTTACCATTGATTTTTGTCTGGATTGATGGGCTATCAATATCTGCTGCGAAATTGACATTGTAGCCGGGCACATCCCAGCAGCTGTGCGAGTGCGAGAGGAATCATGGAACCCTTTTCATGTGACTTTGCATCTGTTGTTATGCAGGAGCACAATTGGAAATAGAAGAAAATGAGGCGGCGCGGCCGGCTGGTAGTGTGGCCGAGCGGTCTAAGGCGCTGGATCCAGGTTCCAGTCTCGAAAGGGGCGTGGGTTCGAATCCCACCACTGCCATTTCTGCTGATCAACTCCAACGCTGCAGCTTGTTAAAATGCTGTTTCGGTGTCCACTGTATATTGATGTTGTAAACAAAAGTAAAATGGGTTTGCTTCCCAGGGAATTAACTGTGGTGTGGGATACTGCCAAATATTTCAAAATGTCTCTGCTGTCATGATCGTTTTCGCCTCACGCGGGGAAAATCGCAAACACTTCTGCCGTCCCAGGCAAGTTGTGCTTTTACTGGAGCCGAATGGAGACTGTTATTTCATCGTTGTTGTGAAACGAAGTCCCACGGTGACTCTACTCGTTGTTATTTGGGTTTCTAGCTTATGGGAAAATCGTTCCAATGAATTTCGATGTCAGACCTTATTGAATTTCTCCCATTTCATTCATTTCCGTCCCGGAAACATCGGAAGGGAAAGGTAATCTAATCGAGACTGTGATTGGTGAAATTCACTTTTTACGGCCAATTCTTATTATGTTCTTTCTTTCTCTCGTTTCAGCATTGTCTGGAAAATGGTGGTGCACTAAGGCTGCAGTATGTTTGAAAGAGTCGTTTGGAAATGCCCTGTTGTTAGTTGTGAGATTACTTTATGACTCATGCCCTCGGACTGGATCACATTTAGCATTCATGCATCTCAGTGTCTGAAAATGCATGAGGTATGCCAGTTTTGTTTGTGTTCCGTGTTAAATGCTTTCTGTTTTGCGATTCGCGCAATACATTACGAATTTACAGGGTTTCTGAGGTAACTTCCAGCAGCAAAAATCCTCAGCTGAGGATCTGGGAAAATTTCACAGAGTATGGTCAGTCGGAGCTAAAGTAAGGAAGTCGTTCGTTTCTGCAGTGTTTCACAATACTACCTTTCCCGTGAGCATTCGAACAGAGTAAATGATTGTGCCACAGACTGCGATGGCAAACTCCGCTAAAAAGTAATCCTTTAAAGCCGGTGGAAGCAACACGACGTTATTGGGGTACACCGTGGAAAAAGATACTTCGGTGGACCTCGTCCATGCTCACCACATAGCCAAAATTAAACAAGTCCCGTTCCCCAGCATTTGGCCCCAATCCCTCTAAACGCATCCTATCAAGAAACTCAACCGATTACCTTTGCAATTTTCTGAGTGTAATAGCCTCCTCCACTTCCTCTGGTAGATCATTCCAAACACGCACAACCTTCTTTGTGAGAAATCTGCCTCAGGTCCTTTGTCACTTTCAGCACACTCACCTTAAAGCTATGCTGTCGAGTTTTCAACTCACACCAACTTGGGTAAAACACGTAAATAGTCAGTTTACCACCCTTCCATAAGGTCATGTCGCAGCTGTTACGCTGCAAGGAAAGTCGTCCCAGCCTATTCCATCTCGCCCTACGGTACAAACATCGACGACATCTTTGTCTATATTTTGTCATCAATTTAACGTGTCTTTTTTTAACGTTTTCAAGATGTCAATTACGCTGGACAACAACGAGCTATTGGAAACAGAAAGGTGAAACGTAGAACGGATTCAGCTTTCATTACTGCACGCCACGGAGCCGCAGCACGGCCGGCTGTGGCTTGTTTCTGTCGTGTCGTGGTCATCACGTGCACCTCACACGCAAACATCACCAGTTCGAAAGTGGGCAGAAGCTGTTTTGTTCTTCAACTGCAGCCTTTTTCATGGACAAGTGCTGAGCTTTCTTGCGTGCTTTCCCATCTGCAAACCTGCCTTCGAATTTGCTTGAACAAATCTGGTCTCATCGTGAAATGTAATGCAATTCCATTTAATTACAGTGCAAAGCGTTGTTAAGTTTTTCTCCAACCTGGGTCTGATCATATGCCATTCCGTTGGAGAGTGTAGTTACCGCCTTCTGATCCTTTCATGAAAAGCAGTACCGCATTTGCCTTCCTTGCGCAGGCGGCTTGGTTCAAAGACAGGAAAGAAGCTGATGCTCCAGTGTCACAGCGCACCACGAATTCCTGAACTTGTCTGCCTGTCAAATGTACCCCAAGGTTGTCTCAGAAAGACCTCATTTGGAAGCTGTCAATCGTTATTCAACGTGCGAGAATTGGCACCAGATATCCTGAATCATGTTTGGAGCAATTCGCACGTTAGTGACTCATTCAATTAGCAACAGCAATGAAAGAAATTGCACTCTCAGAGGAACCTTTCGACTTGCGTAATTAATAGCGTCGCTATGATTAAGGTCCCCCCCGAGATCTAAGTCATGTTGGAACTGAAACGGAGGAATCGACAGAGAGGCTACAGAATGACATCGCATCCATTTGGATTTCTTTAAATCACTGACGAGCAGGAAAATGTAAACGGGGAGGGCGAGTGGGGAAGTGAGGCAGTTGCAGCTCTGGTGAAATTCCTTCTTTGTGATTCACTCAGCAACCAGAGACGTGAAGGTGACTCAGGCGTGAGAGCTCTTCACTTCGAGAACAAAAAGCACTCAAGGGAAGTTAGCGCCTCTTCTGGAGTGGGGGTGGGGTGAGCTAATTACCTTTTGACTTCTGTGACTATGTTCAGAAACTGGCTTTTAGATTGAGGTGAACAGAAACTGCATTTCTAAAAAGCACCATGGAATTTAGCAAAATTGATTGAGTCGCTTCTCCTCGATTCCCACACAGGTTTCCAACTCATTTGGTATCCATGTGGCTCATGTCCAGGAGTGAACATCTCAGCAGCAAATTGCAAGGTTAAGGTAAAAGGCAAGGAAAGTGGCATCTCGAACTGGCTCCGAGGTCAGAGCATTCTCACAATGTGATCTGTCGTTCTCGGATTGTAATGCTACCTCCGGTTTTAGGGTGGAGAACATTCTTTGGGACTCTTATTCTGAAAAATAAAACCGACACAGTGACAGAAACTATGCTGCACGGTATGATGTGGAACACGGCCTGCTCAGGTTTGCGCATTTTCCCTGTAGTCCGGTGTGTTTCGTGTTCCGTGTAAACGTGAAAGTCGTCCTGTTTCGAGCAATGGGTGAAATCATTTAGCAAAGCAAGAATGGAAATACCAGTAATGTCAAGCAGCTCATGGTTATTTGACCAAATCATAAGCGAACCCATATTCTCACGCACTCACAGATACATTTGTAGCTGAAAAGAGCCTGAGAAGATAGACTCAGCTTACCATTGATTTTTGTCTGGATTGATGGGCTATCAATATCTGCTGCGAAATTGACATTGTAGCCGGGCACATCCCAGCAGCTGTGCGAGTCCGAGAGGAATCATGGAACCCTTTTCATGTGACTTTGCATCTGTTGTTATGCAGGAGCACAATTGGAAATAGAAGAAAATGAGGCGGCGCGGCCGGCTAGTAGTGTGGCCGAGCGGTCTAAGGCGCTGGATCCTGGATCCAGGTTCCAGTCTCGAAAGGGGCGTGGGTTCGAATCCCACCACTGCCATTTCTGCTGATCAACTCTAACGCTGCAGCTTGTTAAAATGCTGTTTCGGTGTCCACTGTATATTGATGTTGTAAACAAAAGTAAAATGGGTTTGCTTCCCAGGGAATTAACTGTGGTGTGGGATACTGCCAAATATTTCAAAATGTCTCTGCTGTCATGATCGTTTTCGCCTCACGCGGGGAAAATCGCAAACACTTCTGCCGTCCCAGGCAAGTTGTGCTTTTACTGGAGCCGAATGGAGACTGTTATTTCATCGTTGTTGTGAAACGAAGTCCTCCGGTGACTCTACTCGATGTTATTTGGGTTTCTAGCTAATGGGAAAATCGTTCCAATGAATTTCGATGTCAGACCTTATTGAATTTCTCCCATTTCCTTCATTTCCGTCCTGGAAACATCGGAAGGGAAAGGTGATCTAATCGAGACTGTGATTGGTGAAATTCACTTTTTACGGCCAATTCTTATTCTGTTCTTTCTTTCTCTCATTTCAGCATTGTCTGGAAAGCGGTGGTGCACTAAGGCTGCAGTATGTTTGAAAGAGTCGTTTGGAAATGCCCTGTTGTTAGTTGTGAGATTACTTAATGACTCATGCCCTCTAACTGTATCACATTTAGCATTCATGCATCTCTGTGTCTGAAAATGCATGAGGTATGCCAGTTTTGTTTGTGTTCCGTGTTAAATGCTTTCTGTTTTGCGATTCGCTCAATACATTTCGATTTAACAGAGTTTCTGAGGTAACTTCCAGCAGCAAAAATCCTCAGCTGAGGATCTGGGAAAATTTCACAGAGTATGGTCAGTCGGAGCTAAAGTAAGGAAGTCGTTCGTTTCTGCAGTGTTTCACAATACTACCTTTCCCGTGAGCAGTCGAACAGAGTAAATGATTGTGCCACAGACTGCGATGGCAAACTCCGCTAAAAAGTAATCCTTTAAAGCCGGTGGAAGCAACACGACGTTATTGGGGTACACCGTGGAAAAAGATACTTCGGTGGACCTCGTCCATGCTCACCACATAGCCAAAATTAAACAAGTCGCGTTCCCCAGCATTTGGCCCCAATCCCTCTAAACGCATCCTATCCAGAAACTCATCCGATTACCTTTGCAATTTTCACCAGGGCTGCAACTGCCTCACTTCCCCACTCGCCCTCCCCGTTTACATTTTCCTGCTCGTCAGTGATTTAAAGAAAACCAAGCGGATGCGATGTCATTTTGTAGCCTCTCTGTTGATTCCTCCCTTTCAGTTCCAACATGGCGTAGATCACGGGGCGCACCTTAACACGAGCGACGCTATGAAAGCACCCCTGTTACCTCTTTGTGGTAACAGGCCACTTGTTTGAAAAAAAATGACCCTCTAAAGAGTAACTCACCCAAACACTTTTCCCGATCATATTTCTTCACATTTACTGCTGACTAATACACATTTTCCTGAACACAATGTGCAATTTATCATGGCCAGCTCACCTAACCTGCACATCTTTGAATTGTGGAGGACACCACAGCAAAGTCACATAGAATTGGGGAGAACGTGCAAACTCCCCACAATCACCCGATGAGGAAATCAAACCGATGTCTCTGGCGCTGAGAGGAAGCATTGCTAACCTCTGAGATATCATGTAATCTTATGCAATAAGTAAAATCAGGGAAAGATTCGAAAAAAAACAAGTTTAAAATGAACACTCTCCGATATTGTCAAAGCATGTAAATCTTGCATTCAATACGAATAGGTGAATGGAAAGCAAAAAAAAACAAAATCCCGCCAATTCATGAATGAACAATAATTAAATATTTAATTTAATCAAAGGTCATAACAATATTTCGACGAATTGCAACTTTTAATAACAAATGTAGGTAATTAGCTGACTAATGAATAATTGGAAGTGGCATACATTTACTTAACGCTGAAGAGAGCGACTTGTTTTTCCCTTGTTACACAGCAGAATAACAATGTGTGTATGTTCGAAATGTTTGAATCAAGCTCTTTCTAACAAAATAACTAATGACTTATGATCACTTAGCATTGTCACCTTTAAGACCACAACATTCTCAAATATTTTACAGGGATTTACAACCAGAACAACAAGATAATTTCTTTTCATAGGAACCCAAAGAGACTAAGTAGCAGACACTGAGAATTAGTGAGTCAGTGCAAGCATTCAACTGAAGACAACATCCCTTCTTTCCAAAAATGTTCAAAATTTAAAAAATCAAAATTTATTGCCATTGTTGAATGAAAGAATAAAGAGGTGCTAATTCTTTTTCATTTGATTTTGTTGCATGGAACATCCGTAAGTTGCATTTTGATTACAAACACAATAAATGTGAGCATTGAAGTCAAAAATTAATTGAATTCAACTATGTTTCAACGGTAAAGTAAAAATTGATATTTACAATGATTGAGAGATTGTGCACTGCAATATCTATACAATGGTTCATGTACTGTCCCATAATTCCACATTTGCGCAACCTATTAGATTGCATAATTATTATTTTTTATTATAAATCAGCAACAATTGATTTATCAAAATTAGTACTCAGAAATAATGGATTAAATCTAAATGTGAATCTCACTAGACTTGTTCAAAAGACTTTCTTAAATAATTGTGCCATTATTGTAATGGCAATGACTTGATAAGTAATGCTGTCTTTTGAAGAATTAAAAAGAATCAATATTTCAAGAGCACTTTGCTGTGATGTTGATTGGATATTTATTAAGATCAGTAAAGTGAGGAATAAAACATCGTACCTTGCTTTATGGATTGAAGAAAAATGAGCCATTCAGTGACTTTTGAGCGAAATGCTTCTTCTTTTTAAAGTCAAAAATGTACGCAATGCAGAATTGTGAATTTCCATCCGCTAGATTCCTTGTAGAGATATGTTACATCGATTTTATGATTAATAGTATGATCATTGTTTAAAGAGTTGTGTCAGATTTAGAAAGAGAATTAGTAGATCATGAAAGTGAGCCTGAAACTAAACAAACAATGTAGTCAATGACATGTGGTATATAAGCGATTTTAATAATATTGTCATTATTGTACAATGATGAATAATGTTGGAATAGATATGACAAAACATCAACACCGTCAAAGCAGTTCTTTTCTTACAATGAAATGAAAACAATAATCATTTTGTAGCATGCATGATTTGAAATAGCAGTTTTTCAATGTGACATATATAGTGAAGATTAACCTTTTTGCAAAAATGTAGGAATTTCACAAATTGAAAATGCAGTGTTTGTTCAATTTGTAATGAAAATGGTTATAATTTGAATTGTCTCTTGTACACACACAACGAAAAAGCAGCTTAAAGATTGTTAGAATGACAAAAATTTGCTTCACAATGCTATTGTAGTACAGTCAATATCCGTGATAAAATAGAATTATTGGTTTAAACAATATAAATCAACATTAACGACTGAACTGAAATATAGCACATCAATTGCATTAACTGCATAGAATAGTAAGTAAATGCTTACTGTTGTCATTTGTCCTAGGAACAATAAGATACTTCCTCAGGTTATTCCACTGAATAGTAATCAGCTGATGACGAATATTTTTGTGTCGCTTTATGTGCACTGTTTTGTGTGAACATTGATTTCAATAAATTTAGATATTTACATGAATTAGGAACAGACTGATAACTGGGTGTGAAAGATCTTATTTAAGATTAGGCAATTTTTAGTCTTCACTAGATTTGCTGAACAAAACACACTTAAGACACCAGGCAATAAATGAGATTAGAGAGAAATATGCAAATTCAATTTTCAAATGCATGCACTCGGATAATTTCACAGCATTTCAATCTTAAATTCAATATAAATAGGTGATTGGAAAACTAAAAACAAATTTCAAACACTTCATAAACAGATCAGTAACAAAAAATTGATATATAGTAGGAAGTGGCATTTGTTTATTTTACTGAAGAAGAACTTGATTTTTTTTTCTCATATTTATACCTTTGAAGCATCACTTTCAATGTGCAATCTGAACTCAGCTCTTCAGAACAAAAGAAAATCAAGGAATATATTTAATTGCATATTTCATCTTTGTGAGTGCAACATTATCAAATATTTTGGAAAGGATATTGATTGTGTGGAATTAGATACATTCTTTTATTAGCGAACGGAAGAAAATATATAGGAGATACTGTGATTATTGGAATGAACAACAGATGGAAGCATATCTAATGTTGAATTGAAAGGCAACTCTTTCGATTCTTAGATATTTTCTAATCAACATTCAGAGCTGCTCTGGCACAGCCCTATGCAAGGTGGGAATAGAAATTGTACCCGCTGATCTGGGAACAGAGACACTACCATAGTTGCAAAAGATTCATTCATAACCTTACCAACAAAGCTGGGCAGGGCTGAAAACTAATCAGATGTTTATTGTGATGATTGGATTGAAATTAAATGGTTAGATACTGTGTGTAATCTACTGAAAATTCAGTAGCAATTTACAATAATGATGGGAGTTAACAATGTCTTAATTAAACATGATTTTTACGATCACTTGTGGAACGACAAATTGACAGAATTGTGTGATTACTGTGCATTATAAATAAAAATGAATACAATTATTTTTATGTTCATAAGTTTCTCGTTTCCTGAAATGCAAATTTAAATGTTTTTGATCTACACAGAAATTGAAACAAAATGATGAGTTGGTCAGTCAATGTGCCTATTCAGCTGAAGACAACTTTCATTCCTTCTGAAAATGTACGATTTCTAAGAAGTCACCATTTCCTGTGGTTGTTTAATGAAATAAGAGAGATGCTAGCACTTGTTTGTGTGCTTCAAAAAATTCATGGGGATTTAAATGATTTTGCACATGAAAAATATTCAATTGTTGTTGTGATAAAAAACACAATAAATGATAACATTGAAGTGATTTCCAATCATACCAATTCAAAAGTGTTTCCAGGTTTAAAATGAAAAGCAATATTCAGAATGATTTAGAGATTGTACGTTGCAATGTCCTTGAATTAGTTATTATAACAAAACATAGTTTCACATGTACACCCCTTACCGATTTGAACAATTATTAGGTATTGGCAACAAATCGATTTCAAAACTTTTATTAATGAATTTAAGAATAATGAGGTATCTCGTCTTATTATTCAACTGAATAATGTTCAAAAATGAAGAGAAATATTGCAGTGTAAATTAATTGGTATTCTCTGAATTTCAATGGCTGAAATGACTGTGATCTTTCAAATGAGCAAAAGTCAGATATTTACAAATGATGCTGCAATGGCAATTATTGATCTTTTGTGGGTGTATTGGCCTTATGAAACAGGTTTTAATATTGTAGCAAACACTAAGAAACATGGAAGATATAAAATGCACATTGTGCTTGTGAGAAAGCCTAAGTCGAAGTATTGCATAATTATTGTAACTGATAATTGTTTCTAAAATCCTGATAAATAAATTGACTTAATATTTTGAATGCACTTTTCTGATGACGATTGTATATTCATTAAGATTAATAAACTGAAAATTAAAATATAAAACGTGACTTTAATAATTAAAAAATCTCAGCAACAGTTGTACGCAGTTCAGCATTTTTTTTGGTCGGTTCATGTCTATTTTATTAATGTAACTTTAATCATGATAAATGGTTAAACAAATATCAGAACTGGGAAGAAAATAATTAGGCCGGGAAAGTGAGTATTATTATGAACAAAACATCAAGTTAATGACATTTGGTACAGGAAGTCATTTTGTAGGAAATGACTAATAATTGTGTGATTATTGCTCATTGGCAACTAATGTTGGAAGAAAATAAAACTATCTCAAAATGAAATTAAAATAAATATCATTTTGGAGGTCACATGATTTGAAAAACGGAAATTGTCACTTAATGTGACATTTGAGCTGAAGAATCGTTCTTCCCTCGCACCCCCCCCCCCCCCCACCCGTAGTCTTCTCAATAATTTAAAATTTAGTTTTAGTTAAACTAAATGACAAATGGAAATGGATGTACCTACATTGTTATCTTGCACGCAAAAAAAAACTAAAAATAAAATAACATAGAAATGATATCGCTCTGCAAGTAATCATTTCACAGATAATAAGTGTTTGCATTGAATTTAAATGTCACCATAGCTGAAGGAATGGTTTCCCCTGACAGGGGATGAAGATTGAGGAGATAGGCAGAACTCAGGCAAGTGGAATATGGCTACTTATGCTGCAATCAGTTAATGCAGGGATCATCCCAAGAGGCCAACCTCGGAAGGGAGATCCATGACACACTGTAACATGTACAGTAAAAAGCAGTATTTTTATACACGTTCTATATTATAATGGCCACATGCAATGTGGTTACAGTCCTTCCCTCCTTATACAGGCACCCGATCCAGTAGAACACCTAATCTCAAATGGACATTGCTATGGATAACCCCAGCTTCCTATTGTTTCAAGGTATTTTACAGGTGCTATAATCAGGCCTTGGGATCTCTCTGTGCATTTTATTTCCTCAGATTACAAAATTAATTGCTGCAGTCCTTTGGGCCTCTCACTCTGCCTTATTTACGATTCTCAAGAATATGTAATTAGAAACGTTTTAAATGTTCTGAGCAACTTTAAAATAGTAACGATTTCTGACAATCAAACCCTGTCTGTTTCCGTGATTGCA
Organism: Chiloscyllium plagiosum; assembly: GCF_037043375.1. Taxonomy (NCBI): domain Eukaryota; kingdom Metazoa; phylum Chordata; class Chondrichthyes; order Orectolobiformes; family Hemiscylliidae; genus Chiloscyllium; species Chiloscyllium plagiosum. The sequence continues at coordinate 33,488,378 of NW_028270182.1, read as the reverse complement.
GCTGTGGAAGTTAGCTGGGCTCTATCCTCCAGCTGGTGTTTATTCATTCACTGGGACAATTATTCTTTCATTAATGAAAGTCAGGGTGGGTCATTTTTCTGTATGCTGGCATTGTCTTATCACTACCTGGAATATGACTGTTTGGAATGGCATATTTATGGACTTGGAGTAGGATTGCACAAAATGTTCTCTTTTTTACTTAAGACTGACACAGACTGTTAGTCTTATTTATCTCCCCTCCACCATTTGTGTTTTAATTCCAAGCCAGGCTGATCGGGGCATCCCTACAGCAGCAAATCAATAAGGATTTCAGCACTAAAATAAAAATCAGCATTCGCTACCATCAGGAAACAGTACCATGCAATACGCTTACGTCACTGAGACATAATTCCACACTTAAAGCCGACTATATTGTATTTGATCAGTGATTATGTATTAGATATAAGTAACATTTAGTGTTAAAACTGGTCACTGTAAACTTAAAATGACTAGAAATGTCATATTACTATCCGTAACATGTAGAGTTGAACATTAATTATTGGAGTCTAAAACAATAAGACGTATCTTCATTTGTATGGCCGAATATTAATCCAATTATTTCTGTGAACATTCAAATGAGGAGATATCAGATATTTCCTGTCAGTGTTGGATGAGGAATCATTGCTTGGTTTGTGGTTGTGTTGACATGGAATAAAAGATCAATTTTTCTTTGTGAAATTGGCACTGAGAAATAATGATTTAAATTGAAATGTGAATCTCACGATATTGTTACAAAACCAAAACTTGAATTACTGTGTGATTGTTGGACTAACAATGAATTGGTAATCTATTTTAGAACACTGACACATTAAGTGATTCAATATTTCCAAACAGATTTGCTGTGATATTGATTACATAATAATTAGTATCAGTGACCTGAGCATTAGCATGCTGGCATGATGTTTTGGAAAATACATTCGATATGCAGTCATTATTGATCATTCAACATTCTCAGATACTCCTGCAATCTGTACTTGCTGTCTCAGCTTTTCTTCTGTAGAAATACAATATATAATCCATGCAACTTTTCATGTCATGAATATTCAGACATTTGTGTCAGCATAACAAAGAAAATAAATCGACCAGGAACATTGGCACCAGAGCAAAAAACAGTCAACAGCATTTATAGAGGAAAAATTTAAACATTGTCTCTGAGTAGATACATGAAAAAGTTTAATGGGGAACTGTTAGAATGTACTGAGCCGCAATTACATTTTTATCATCATGACTGGGGGGAAGCTATCAGAAAACTCGCCTATACTTAGGAATTCCTTTGTCTCAAAACATGTTACTATCAGCATCCTTAGTCGTAAATAATGAAGTATGATTATTGGTGTGGGAAAGATGTAGTGTGTAAATTATAAGAAGGTATCTCTTGCATATATTTGGGATGGTGTGAAAGCGTGACGTTTGTGTGGTTATTCATCTTGAGAACAATACAATACTGCCAAAAGGTTTTGCACTGAACAGTAATTAGGTGACCTTGAATACCATCGTGTGGCTTTATGTACAGTGATTACTTTTATTACAAGATCTTTGAGATATTTTCCATGATTTGTAAAATGATTAATAATTTTGTGACAAACGTCCACATGTGGTCATGAGCTGGATTTAAAGAATCCAATGTATTGGTGTGAAATCCCTTCATTGTTGACATTTGCAAGAAAGGTGGAAAATGCTCAGGCACTGGCTGGAAGTCAAGGTGCATGAAAATCTGATTCATCCTGGAGCTGAATGATTCTAGCTGCTGTTTGACTTAGTTGGATTAATTTTGTATTTGCCCCGATTTCTCTGCCTGTAGGTGAATTTAGAACGTTCAATTTCTGTCCAAGGGTCACTTCACATCACTGTAGAGTTAAAATATAATTCACATATTGTAAAAACAATGAATTTTCAATTAAAGTTTGTGTTTTAACAAACAAAACGATTTGATATTTTCCAGAAATATATACTGACATTGATTAGATATTTATTAAGATAGATAAACTGAGAATTATAATCTAGTTGCAGAATTATTGAATTGTTAAACCACAGACTTAAGAGTATTTTTGGAATGAATTTGAAGGCGCCAGTGTTGGACTGGGCTGTGCAAAGTTATAAATCAAACACCACCAGGTTATTAACCAACATGTTTATTTAGAAGAACTAGCTTTCAGAGTGCTGCTCGTTCTTCAGGTGGTTGAAGGAGCAGCGCTCCAAAAGCCAGTGCTTCCAAATAAACATGTTGGTCTATAGCCTGGTGTTGTGTGATTTTTAACTTTGTTTTTTGGAAGGAATGTTTTCTTTTATTCAAATATACAGACTGTTCAAGAATTCTATCTAGCCTTCCGTGATTTTCATTTAGACAACACTCATGTATAATTCATACATTTTTCACTGTAATTTGTAATTCAAATTTCCATCGGATCTAAGATGAAAATGAGGACCAATTAATGAGTACTTCCATGAATGGAAAGCACACTTTACAGAAGCAAGATTCAAATTTGATCTGAATAAGCAAATAAACAGTTTGAATGGAAAATATCTGAAAATGTTTACATTTAATTTTGAACGAACTCAACGTACTTCTTTTTGAAATACATGGCCTTAAAACCTGTTTGAAAACATGAACAAATCAGGACTATCAACATGTCTTGCTGTCAGTGCCCTCGGCTAATTGTCATAAAGAATAAATACCACTTTCAGCAACAAGTATCATGTGTAATTACTGAACTGAAAAGTAAGAGGATAGCTCTTGCATTTATTGGCAAGAATGATAACCAGATGGTTACTGTGGTTACTGCACTCAGTAATAATAAGATCAAGATCAATGGCTGTTAGAATCATTGGCCATTCGGAATGAAGAATAAACACTGCTTTGAGCAACAAGTATCATGGATAATTACTGAACAGAAATTTCAGAAGACACCCATTGTATTTATTGGAGGAAATGATGACCAGATGCTTACTGTGGTGATTAATCTCAGGAACAATAAGACAATTACTCAGATTATTTCCTGAACAGTAATTCGACGGTCATGAAGACCATTGTGTGGCTTTATGTATCGTGCTTTGTGTGAGCATTGATTTCAATAACATTGTGATAGTATACAAGTGTGCAGCTGAGGTGAGTTGGCCATGCTAAATTGCACATGATGCATGGATGTTTCAGGTTAGGTACTTTAGATTTTGTTAGAGTAGTGCTGGAAAAGCACAGCAGTTCAGGCAGCATCCGAAGAGCAGTGAAATCGACGTTTCAGACAAAAGCCCTTCATGAGGAATACAGCTTGCATTCCTCATGAAGGGTTTTTGCCCAAAACGTTGACTTATGACAGGGATCTTCCATAATTTTGTGAGTATTGTACATCGATAAATAACTTGGGAGTAGAAAATAGTTAGAAATCAACATGTTCAAAGCAGCTTTTTTCTTATAACAAATTGAAAGAAATCCTTATGCGTTGCACATGGTTTGAAAACACATCAGTCGCAAAAACACCAGTCAGAAATAAAATCAAGGTCATAAAAAGCATCGGTTCAAGATAATAAGACCGTTATGAAGAGTATTCTGCTTAGAATTAGAATTAGAATTAGAGGACCTTGAAATCTTCATGTCGTTCTTGCAGAGAAAATTCTTTCATTATGCAGAAAGAGTTAATATCGTAAATATTTTGACATTTGTATCAGAACTAGAAAGAAAATGAGAAGCAATTCACATGATTGTTTTCGTACTAAGCTTAGTACATGATTGTACTAAGCTGAAATTAATTTATTTTATCGCGCGATACATCAACTGGAACCTTGATTGGCAAGCTGCTACATATGTTGATATTAGCATCCTCTGTCATTTATAATAAAGCATGGTCATTGGTTTTAGCTAAATATTTTGTGTGCAATTACTGAACCAAAATGTAAGAAATCAAATGCATGTATTGGATGGAACTGGTCACCAAATGTTTATTGTGGCTCTTGTTCTCAGGAACGATAAGATACTTACTCCGGTTTTCTCCTGAGCAGTAATTAGATGGCCAGGAAGACATTTGTGTGGCTGTAAGTGCCCTTTTGTGTGAGCATTGATTTCACTGACATTGAGATATTTTACTAATATTGGAAGGGATTAATAATCGCGTGTTAATGTTCTTAATTAAAGTCATATTTTCTTTTTTAAAATTATGGGAATTCCTTTGTGAAACAATGATTTAGAGATGCCGGAGTTGGACTGGGGTGAGCAAAGTTAAAAAATCTCATGACACCAGGTTTATTGGGAAGCATTAGCTTTCAAGGTACTGCCTCTTCATCAGGCAATCTTCATCTCTTCATCTGCTCGGACAAAATAATAAGGATTGGTGTAGGTGAGGTGTTGAAATGCACACTAATGATGTTTTAAATGTTTATTAAAACTCTTCTGCAGCATTAAGTTCCAGAATAAACAAAATTTGATCATTCATGAGCTGACTGGAAGTAAAATCCTGTTGCCCACCATATGAACAATACCCGAATGTATTTTGATTAAATAAAATGAATTTCATTACTTACATACTTTAAAATGTTAAAAACTGCAGTGTCCTCAAATCTAAAATGTAGATACAATGTAATGTGATACATAATGGTATTAATGACCTAAAGATAATAAATTGCAGATTGAGAGATTATTGGAATGAACAACATGCAGAAGCTGATCCAAACCTGGATTGAAAATCAATTCAAACTCTGCCTAGATATTTTCTAATCACCATTCTAAACTGCTCTGGAGTACCTCTGTTGGAGAAGGGAACTGAACCCACACCTCCTGGTCTCATAGGAGTGACACTACTAGAGATCCACAAGCGTCTTTCATTATGTTCCGAACAAGGAAGGGTGGGATTATAATCAATTGTGATTACTCAAATGAAAACTAATCAGTATTCATTCACAGGAATTGGTCATTTGGCACGTAACGTTGTGCTGAACGTAATGCAAAAGAAACTCATCCCTTCTGCCTACTCTTGGTCCATTTCCTTCCAAATTATCGAAATGAACATTAAAGAGCCTTAATGTACCTTCCTCCACCTCAACCCTGGAAGTTCATTCCAGACACCTACCACTCCCTGTGTAAAAACAAATTGCCCCTTACGTGCCCCTTGAACATTCCCCCTAAACCTAAAACGCATGTCACATAGATTTTGACGCTTCAACTCTGGGAAAAACTTTCTGACCATCAACCCTAACTATGTATCTCATGATTGTACAGATATCCATCAAGTCTTCCCTCAGTCTCCGCCACTCCACAAAAAACAATCTGAGTTTTTCTCGCCTCTCCGAATCCAGGCAGCATCCTGTACCCTCTCCAAAGCCTCCATATCCATCCTGTAATGTGACGAATAAAAGTGAATACAATTCTTCAAGTATGCCTTAACCAAAGTCTTATAAAGTTACAACATGACTTCCTGCCTCTTCTAACCAGTTCCCTGACCAGTAAAGGCAAGCACGCCATTTGCCTTCCTAACCACCTAATTACTTGCATGGTCACTTTCAAGGAGCCATGGTCTTGAACACCAAGATCCTTTTGAATAATAAAGCTGTTCGGGTCCTGCCATTAACTATCTACTTTTCCTTAACATTTGAGCTTCCAAAGTGAGACACTTCACACTTGTATGGATTAAACCTCACCTTTAATTTATCTGCCCATATCTGCAATTTATCTTTTTCCTGCTGCATTATTTGACAACCCTCTACATTGTCCCCAACTGCACTGAACGCTATATCATCTGCAATCTTATTAACTCCCCCAATTAGATTTTCTTCCGTTTCACTTCAATATATTTGTATCACAAACAAAAGGGTTCCAGTGCAGATACCTGTGGAAAAAAGACAGAAAATGAGGGAAATGCAGAATTCTTGAAGAAATGAGTTTTTTTCAATGACAGAACAATTCTGATGAATAATCTTCTAAGGTGTGATTTTTTTGGTTATAAATTAACCCAATGTTTTAATTCTCAGTTTACTGATCTTAATTAATATGCAGGACAAACTGCTTTGAATACATTGAATCATTTTAAGTGTTGAGTTCTAACATTAATTATTATTTAATTGTTATTTCAATTCACACACCATCATGAGATTCACATTTTAGTTGAATCCATTATTTCTTAGTGCCAGTATCATAATGAAATATTAACATTCTTTTCAGGTCAACACACCTGCAATCAACCAACGTTTTCTCACCCAACACTCATAGTAACTATCTCATTCTCTTTCATTTGAGTTCTCATATTAATGGAAGGATCATTAATCAGTTTTATCAATTAAGAGATGGTTAACTATTTTTCACATAAATATTTCATATTTTCACAACATATTGCACAATTACATTGCAATAAGGGATTTCTCATCATTCTTAAATTTGTTTTCAACCATTTTAAAACTAATTATTTTCAATGTCTAATCGGTAATCATTGTTGAAATCCAACATCTCCAGCTGTAGATGTGGAGCTATGGCTCAATACATCAACTGATGCAAACAATATGGCACTCTACAGTCTCTTAATCTTAGCAAAAATAATTTTAAGTGGGGAAGCTTAGCTGGATTGAATTGGTTGTGAACAAAAATGCAGTCTGAAGAAAGGTCATTGGCCCAAAGATATTTACACTGATTTCTCCCCACAGATGCTGCCAGACCTGTTGTGTCATTTTCCAGCAATTACTGATTTTGTTTGTGATTTCCAGCACCCACAGTTTTTTTTTACATTCTTGTATTGATTGTATTTCACTTCAATTCTAACATTTCTACATTTCTGATTATTACAATAAGAGCTGAGTATTTTTCATTTTAAATATTATTTAAATTTTACGAGTTTATTGTGTAAATAAACCAGAATTAACAAATGTTTGTTCTATGCTTTTACAATAAATCTTGCATTTTTAGCAATCACATTATTTTGAAAATGAGGAAAGTTGTCTTTCACTGAGTAGTCACATTGAATGACTAATGCTTTATTTCCATTTCATGTGCATTACAAAGCAGGTTAATTTTAATTTATGCAGATGAATAACTGCTTCAAACATATTGACTTACTTGATTATCATGAGATCTATGTTTATTTAAGATCATTGTTGCTTCGTTCCTTCATTATTAGAAATTACTAATTCCATTAAACTATGGAACTGTCTAAAACAATCCTAGTCCAATTATAACAAACCATATCTGAGTAGTTTTCCCCGTGAATAAACACAGTAAGTATGCGATTATCGTCCTGCTCTTCCTGCAGGGGAATATTATGGAGGACTCCGGTAATGTCTGTGCTAGTAGACCAGGGAGCATGGATTCAATTCCCACCTTCAACAGAGATGTGTCAAAACACCTCCGAGTTGAGTAGAAAATATCTAAGTGGCGATTGAATTGCTTTTCAACCAACATTGTCTCAACTTGTAACTGTTGTTCATTGTAATGATCACAACATCTTGAATGTATTTGCTTCACGTCACTGATTAAAGTATGCATGTTATTACGCTGCTTCTAAATACCTCTCAACTTTTAATAACTTTGCAGTCTGAAAGATTCTACGGTGTAAATAATATTTAAGGTGAGGGGCAAAGATTTAAAAGGGATCTGAGGGGCAACTTTTCCACACTGTGTGTTTCACATATTGGGATGAGCTGTGAGAGGAAGGGCAGTGCCTGGTACAGTTACAACATTTAAAAGACTTTTGGAGAGTTTATTGGATAGAAAACGTCCAAAGGGGTATAGGACAAACACAGGGAAATGGGACTAGTTTAGTTACGGAAACCTGGCCGGAATGCCAAGTTAGGCTGAATGGGCTGTTTCCGTGCTGTATCAGTCTAACATTCTACAATTCAAACTTCACTGTGATTGGTAAAGGAAAGAACAAACGGGTGTTAATTCTATCTTGTGTCCATATAAAAGTGACATGAATTTTAAATAATTTTGTCACATGAAATATTTCGCTCTTATTGTGATTAGAAATACAATGAATGTGAGCATTGAAGTGAAACATAATTGAATCAATTCAAATGTGTTTCCATGGTTAAAATAAAAATTGATATTCACAATGATTGTGAGTTTGTACATTGCAATATCTTCACATTACTTCATGTACTGAGCCATTATTACACATTTATACCCCCTACTGAACTGAAGAATAATTAGATATTAGCAACACTTAGATTTTCGAAAATCTATCAGTACACTTAGAAGAAGGAGACATTTAATTTTGCTACATGACTGTGCAATGCGCAGACATGAACAGGAATTATTGCAGTGAAAAGTAGTTATAGTTCTCTGAATTCATAAGGCTGAGATTACTGTGATCATTTAAATGAGCAAAAGTCAGTTTGCAAAGCGTGTTGGATGCAAAATGATTGGTTTCATTGTGGGATAGTTGACCTGAAAACAATAGCATTGCTGCAATGGATTAAATTAAAATATTGATTAAAATAATATATAGATCTGACTATACACGTAAAAAAGACAAACAAATTATTCTGCAATTATTATAAGGATAATGAATTCCTAATAAATGTTGTATTCTGAACAAATAAATTGACTCAATATTTTAAAAACACATTGCTATGATGTTGATTAGACGTACATTAAGATCGGTAAACTGAAGACTGAAATATAATACCTAGATTTATGGATTGAGGACAATAAATGAGCCATTCAATAGTGATTGTAAATAATTTATTTTTTTGATAAAATGCAGAAATAATGTGTTTCATTCAATTAGTTTGCGTGTAGAAACATGTGTTTTTAATTTATGTAACTTTATTCTGGTCGATGTTCAAACATTTGTGTCTGAATTAAGAAGAAAATAAAAAGATAGTGAAAGAGAATATGAGAGTGACCACAAGATACAGTCCATGGCATTTGATACAAAAAGGAATTTGCATAAACTCATGACTATTTAATGTCAATAATTAATCAACTCCTCAGATACTGAAGCATTCCAAGTCCAAGTACAACAAGATCTGGACAATATCCAGGCTTGGGCTTACAGGAGGCAAGTAATATACATGCCACACAAATGCAGGCTATCACGTATAAGAAATAACCTAACCACCATCCCTTGAAATTCGATGGTGTTACCATGACTGAACACCCATCATCATCATTATCCTGTGGATAATCATTGATCAGGAACTGAATTGGTCTCACCACATAAACACAGTGGCTACAAGAGTAATTAAACTCCTGGCTCCTGAAATCCTGTCCACACGCTACCAGGCACAAGTCAGGAGTGTGATGGAATACTCCCCACTTGCCTGGATGAGTTCAGCCCAAACAACACTCAAGAAACTTGATACCATCTGGAATAAAGCAGCTCGCTTGATTGGCACTGCTGCTACTGAGCATCAGTGGTGGTGAGGGTGGATGCTTGTGGATGTCCGAGCTGCAATCTCTGCCTCTTCTTATTAACAAAGATAAAAGAATCTTACATTGCTCAACTTTCTCATCGAAACCGAGTACAGTATTCACCCCAGCCCTCTCTTACACCAACCAGCAGCATTTCTACCACCAAAAGCAGCTCCTCTTAAAATATTTTGCCAGTAACTTGTAATTAACTGGTTACTACCATTACAACTGAAAATGTGTTGCTGGAAAAGAGCAGCAGGTCAGGCAGCATCAAAGGAGCAGGAACATCGACGTTTCGGGCATGGGCCGAACTGAAGAAGCAGTGAATCAATTTTGGAATGATCTTTCTGAACATAATATAGATCAGGTTAAAACTGACGTCGGTGTCTTACACAACTTGTTGCAAGGACACAAACAGTAGAATCTGAGGTGATCATGAGTATGTGGAAGAGAATGTGGGAGACAAGCTGGGACTGTATTAGATTAGTCATGGTGAGAGGGAACAAATGCTGGATGCAGGGTTTCAGCAGCTGATGGACTGATGCTGAGGCGAGCCATCGGAAACTGAGCAAGTGACCACCATCTAATAGGACAGAGAAACTGATCCATCAGCCTGAAACTGACTGACCACGTGGCTGTCAGTGTCACCAACACAAGTGAATGGAAACATTGTTCAGAGCTTGTTTCTGTAACATTCAACACAACCAGGAAATGGAAAGTGAATAATTAGCTGAAAATAAAGTCACTGCTCTGTTTGAGTCTAAACCATTCAATGTTCAGTTATTGAACATTACTGACTCTCAGAATATTCTAACCTGCAGAATCACAGTAAAAGGGGAAAGTAAACAACATTCTTGGCAAAGACATAATGAACCAACTGCTTGTATAAAAACAGCTCTGAACAAAGGGGCTAAATCCTCCACAAACTGACAAACAAAGGTACCATCAGTTTAAAGATAGACAATGAAATTCTTCAGAAAAACACTTCCCTGCTTATGGTGTGTGGTAGAAACCATTCTCAGTGAGAACTGCCACTTATTTCCTTTGAAAAGAGTCTCTGTTTCTCCTCAGAAAAGCAGGTGTGTCGCGCACTTTCAGACTGACTTACAGACAATGGAAACCTGATCTGAGACTCACAGGTTAATTAAGCTATTAGTGACAGTCCATTGAACATATCAAGAGCTTAGATCACAACAGATTCTCGTGAAACCAACAATGCAATGAAAAAGGTGAATTAGTCTTTATAATCATGCAGCCTCTCTCAATCGAATAATCCCAGTCAAATTCTAAACATTTTAAAACTATTAATATCAATGTATACATATTTATTTACTTTCCTAATTTCCTCCAAAAAATATATCTGACTATTCTCATCAAAATATATTTTAAATGGTCAATTCATAATCACAATCCATTTCCAATTATTCTTAGAACAAAACAACTTGCAAACTAAAATAGTTTTCATGTCAATAATGACACTGGAAACTTTGTTATGTAGTTTATCCATATTTCCAAATATTGTTTTGGTTCATTATTGAAGCTAAAATTGAAGTCTTTTTATTTCCTCTGATATCCTTCCATTACTTTATTCCCTAATAACAATGCCGATGGTGTGATGGATGTCAAGCATTAAATAAAATTGAATTTTCAATGCAAGAACTGGAACAAATAATCACATATTATTCAGTTCATTCATTGTCGTTGATGATCACGTCAAATTCACTTAAATAACCACAGTACAATTTTCACCTCAATAGATATGTCGAGTGAATGTCAAATTATTCTTATTTCAAGTAAAACCAAATTTACATTTTGCTCTGTTTTATTCCAGGAATGACAGGATGTGTTACATTATTATGGGAAACAGGAACAAGTGAAGGTGGTGGCTCTCAGACGTGAGGCCTTAAAGCCAAAGTGCCAGGTGTTAGTTTCAGTGGGGGAGGTACCTAGAGCCCCGTTCTCCTCAGAAGGCAGTGAGGATGATGACACTGAATGGAATGGGTTAGATGACAAAGTGCCAACGTATGGACAGAGGGACGACAATGGGTGGGATCATCTACTGCCCCATAAGGCCCAGAATTCCGTATCCATGGCAATGCTGGGCATCAAAGCTAAAAATTGGACAGACAGTAGGGAGCAACAAAGGGAACTGAGAGAAACCAAACATGAACCGTTTACCCAGCTGATCGCCAGATGTTGGTGAATGAACATCCAGCCTGATTGAGAAATGGTAATAATGGGCCTTATTGGGAGAATATGGATGAATTAGTTGAGGAACACAGTCTCACTGATGATGGTGTCAGGTCAAAATCTCTCAGGCCAAGATGTCCTGACGTGTACAGTAGAATCTGTCCCTGCAATGAGAGCGTGAGGGGTGTGAGCCGGTTCCCCCAAATGCACAGCCAATCAGTGGCTCCAGACATTTACAGATATTGCAGGGACGCACTGGAGAGGGGACAGACTGAATGGGAAAAAGTAACCTTGGTGACTCAGGGACCCAAGGGTAATATAGAAGATCATAGAGAGTGGAAGCCTGAGGTGTGTAAGGATCATGGGGGATTACCAAACCCAACCTGTGATGATGAAATCGGTTTGATGTATTTAAACTGGGACCCCATTTAACTGTAATTATAAACATGGAACTCCCAGTGGGTGACTAAAATTCCTTCTGAATTGGACCATGAGAGCTGAGGCAAACCCAGAAACACAGGGGAATAGCTGCAGTACAGGGAGGGTAACCAGACTGGCAATGTTACAAGTGAAGCAGGAAAGGGCACATGGCCAAGGAACGGAGGCAGAGAGAGGGAGATAGATGTTCACATTTTGTGTGTGCATGTGTTCACGTAGGCACATGAATATTCTTTGATGCTGTGTTTGCGAACCAGCAGAACAAATATGAATAAAAGAAGCATCTATATCAATTACTGATATGGATTTGCCCTTTACCACTCAATTTATAACATGAGTGCAGTTGGAGAGGGAATCGAGGAAGCTGGATGAATTAAACCTCTCCTAACGCAGATCACGGTTATGGCAAAATGTATTCAGATATGGGAGTGTGAAACTGAGGAAGGGACCATTCTGGGAGTTGCCACTTTAGAACAGTTAGGAACAACTATTGATGTAGAGACACGAACTGTAATATGGGAACAACCTAGCCAGCCCCGAGACAGGAAGCAAAGGAGAGGCGACATCTCCAGAGTAGTTACCTTGCAGGGAGACTTGAACAATCAGGGAATCTGGGGAGTTATAGCTAGGACCCAAAAAGCAGTGTGGGGAACTCAAACAGGAATTTGGGTTATTATCTGTAGATTCTGTAAAGATCGAGGGCCCTCTCACTCCCCACACAAACAGAATCCAATCAAAGCTGGGGCCAGGAGGCAGTAATTGTGACAGTGACAGATTGAGAGAAGCAGGATTTAGTCAGACGGACAGTATCCCAGACTAACTCACAGAAGCCGGACGGCTCATCCCACCTCACTATTGAGTATACCTCCCTCAGTAAATACGCCACGAAAGAGTATCCTACATTAGCAAACCACACCACTGTATTTAATGGATTGAAATCGCAACAGGATATAGTCACAGCCCTTTATATTGTGAATGGGTTCTGGTCCATACCTGTGGACCTGGAACTCCAGAATAGGCTGGCATTTACTGTCTGAGGAAAACAGTACTCCTGGATCCAGTTACCTCAGGGATCCCACAATATTCCATTATATCCCACCGATATATGGCTGATGGTGTTAGTCACATTGATCTGACCAACACCTCATTACCTCAGTTGGTGAGAAAGAACATATCCAGATATTAAACAGAATATAGGGTCACGTCAGGCAGGCCGGGCTTAAAATTAACCCACAGAGAGTGGGAAGGTCGGGAGAGACGTACCTGGGACATCACATCAGGGAGATCAAATCAGGAAGGAAGAGGGGAACATCCCAGCGGAACGAGAGACCATGATTTCAAAACTATCCACCCCTACACCGTGAAGGAGGTAAGGCAAACTTTAGGATTGATTAATTACTGTGGGAATTTTGTGGAGAATTCTCCAGAATTGGCAGAACCATCAAAAACCCTGACAGAAGCACGGACATTAGTCAGTGTCAGGGATTCAATATGTACACAGACAGTCAGCATGCCTTTGGTATTGTTCATGACCATGTGTTGGCCTGTGCTCGGTAAGGGTATATCACCCTGTCTGGGGGCCACATAGAGCACGAAGTACAGGTCAGAGAGTTAGTGGGAGCAGCTAACTATCCAGTGAAACGGCAATAATGATGATGAGAGCTCACGGGAAAGTAGAAACCCCACACCAACGGCATAGTGAGTATGAGGGTAAGGCAGGTAAAATACTGACAGAAACAGTGCAGACATTTGGGGAAGTGGCAGTGGCAGTAGCTACAGAAGCGAGTAAGGAAAGTTTAAAGACATTCGCAGATACAGCCCCAAAATTGAGAATAATTTCATCAATAGGCTTATAATTCTAGAGTTGTATTGAAATCAAATTCCACATCTGCGGTGATGGGATTCGAATCAAGTTCCCCAGAATATATCCTGGGTCTCTGGATTAACACTTCGGCAACGATACCACGGGGCTGTTACCGAGCTACAAAGGGACGGTTTTAAGGGTGGAAACCAAAACCTTGATCAATCAGGTAGAAATTAAGCAAAGCTGATAGAATGGAGGAGAATCGAAGGGAATGGGGAAGAGAATGACCAAGTTTAGGTTCAAGGCAGCTGAAATTAAAGCCACCAAAAGGGAGGAGAATAAAAGAAGAAACACTCACACAGCTGGAATTGGATAAATGCAGATACCTCAGGGACGTGTGGAACTACGCAGGGAAGGCCCGGGTTGGTTTAAAAGCAGTGAACCAAATTTGGAAATGATCGTCCTGAACATAATATAGATCAGGTTAAAACTGAAGTAGGTGTCTTACACAACTTGCTGCAAGGACACAGACAGTAGAATCTGAAGTGATCATGAGTATATGGAGGTAGAATGTGGGAGACAAGCTGGGACTGTATTGGAGAAGTTACGGTGAGAGGCAACAAATGCTGCATGGAGGGTTTCAGCAACTGATGAACTGACGCTCATTTGAGCCATCGGAAACTGAGCAGGAGACCACCATCTAATCGGACAGAGAAACTGATCAATCGGCCCGAAACTGACGGACCACGTGGCTGTCTCTGACTACAACACAAGTGAATGGAAACATTGCTCAGAGCCTGTTTCTGTAACATTCAACACAACCAGGAAATAAAAAAAAGTGAATAATGAGCTGAAAACAAGGAAACTGCTCTGTTAGATTCAAAATCATTCAATGCTCAGTTACTGAACATTATTGACTTTCAGAATATTCTAACCTGCAGAATCACAGTAAAAGGGGAAAGTAAACAACATTCTTGGCAAAGACTTAATGAACCAACTGCTTGTATAAAAACAGCACAGAACAAAGGGGCTGAATCCTCCACAAACTGGCAAACACAGGTACCATCAGATTTATAGATAGACAATGAAATCCTTCAGAAAAACACTACCCAGTTTATGGTGTGTGGTAGCCACCATTCTCAGACTGAACTGCCACTTATTTCCTTTGAAAAGTGTCTCTGTTTCCCCTCAGAAAAGCAGATGTGTCGCGCACTTACAGACTGACTTACAGACAAAGGAAACCTGATCTGAAACTCACAGGTTAATTAAGCTATTAGTGACAGTCCATTGCACACAACAAGAGCTTAGACCACAACAGATTCTAGTGAAACCAACAATGCAATGAAAAAGATGAATAGTCTTTATAATCATGCAGCCTCTCTCAATTAAATAATCCCAGTCAACTTCCAAACACTTTAAAACTATTAATACCAATGTATACATATTTATTTACTTTCCTAATTTCCTCCAAAAAATATATCTGACTATTCTCTTCAAAATATATTTTAAATGGTCAATTCATAATCACAATTCATTTCCAATTATTCTTAGTACAAACCAACTTGCAAACTAAAGCAGTTTTCATGTTAATAATGACACTGGAAACTTTGTTATGTAGTTTAACCATATTTCCAAATATTGGTTTGGTTCATTATTGCAGTGAAGCTAAAATTAAAGTCTTTTTATTTTCTCTGATATCCTTCCATTACTTTATTCCCTAATAACAACGCCCATGGTGTAATAAGTGACAAGTATTAAATAAAATTGAATTTTCATTGCAAGAACTTGGACAAATAATCACATATTATTCAGTTCATTCATTGTCGTTGATTATCAGTTATTTTCAGTGTATGATCACGTTAAAATCACTTAAATAATCACAGTAGAATTTTCACCTCTATAGATATGTAAAGTGAATATCAAATTATTAATGTTTCAAGTCAAACCAAATTCACATTTTGCTCTGTTTTATTCCAGGAATGACTGGATGTGTTATTTTATTATGGGAAACAGGAACAAGTGAGGACTTAAAGCCAAAGGGCCAGGTGGTAGTAACAGTGGGGGAGGTACCGAGTCTCCCACTCTCCTCAGAAGGCAGTGAGGAAGGTGACACTGACTGGAACAGGTTAGATGACAAAGCGCCCATGTATGGACAGAGGGACGGCAATGGGTGGGATCACCCACCTCACTGCAAGGCCCAGAAGGCCGTGTCTATGGCACCGCTGGGCATCAAAGCTCAAACTTGGACAGACAGGAGGGGGCAAGAAAGGGAACTGACAGAAACTAAACCTGAACCATTTACCCGGCTAAACAACAAGTGTTGGTGAATTAATACCCAGCCTGATAGAGAAATGGTAATAATGGGCCTTATTGGGAGAATACAGATGAATTAGTTGAGGTACAGTCTCACCAATGATGGTGTTAGGCCAAAATCTTTTAGGCCAAGATGTCCCGACGTGTACAGCAGAACCTGTCCCTGCAATGAGAGGGTGAGCCGGTTCCCCCCAGTTCACAGCAGATCAGTGCCACCAGGCATTTACAGATATTACAGGGACACACTGGGGAGAGGACAGGATGAATGGGCTAAAATAACCTTGGTGACTCAGGGAACCAAGGGTAATATCGAGGATCATACAGTGAGGAAACCTGAAGTATGTAAGGACCACAGGGGATTACCAAACCCCAACCTGTGATGCTGATATCAGTTTGTTGTTTTTAAACTGGGACCCCATTTAACTGTAATTATAAACATGGGACTGCCAGTGGGAGATAATTCTAACCACATTCTGAATTGGACCATGAGAGCTGAGGCAAACTCAGAAACACAGGGGATTAGCTGCAGTACACGGAGGGTAACCAGACCCACAATGTTACAAGTGAAGCATGAAAGGGCACATAGCCAAGGAACGGAGGCAGAGAGAGGGAGATAGATGTTCACATTGTGTGTGTGCATGTGTTCACGTAGGCACATGAATATTCATTGATGCTGTGTTTGGGAACCAGCAGAACATAATATTAATACAGGAGCATCTATATCAGTTACCGATGCGGATTTGCCCCTTACCCCTCAATTACTAAAATGAGAGCAGTTGGAGAGGGAATCGAGGAAGCTGGATGAAATAAACCTGTCATGCAGATCATGGATATGGCAAAATATATTCAGATATGGGAGTGTGAAACTGAGGAAGGGACCATTCTGGGAGTTGCCATTTTAGAACAGTTCAGAGCAACTATTGATGTAGAGACACAAACTGTAATATGGGAACAACCTGGTCAGGCCCGGGTCAGGAAGCAAAGGAGAGGCGACATCTCCAGAGTAGTTACCTTGCAGGGAGACTTGAACAATCAGAGAATCTAGGGAGTTATAGCTAGGACCCAAATAGCAGTGCGGGTAACTCAAACAGGAATTTGGGTTATTATCTGTAGATCCTGTAAAGATCGAGGGCCCTCACACAAGCCGGATCCCATTAAAGCTGGGGCTGAGGAGGCAATAATTGTGACAGTAACAGATTGAGAGAAGCAGGGAATAGTCAGACCAACAGTATCCCAGACTAACTCACAGAAGCTGAACGGCTCATCCTACCTCACAATTGAGTATACCTCCCTCAGTAAATCCGCCACTAAAGAGTATCGTACAGTAGTCAACCACACCACTTTATTTAATGGATTAAAGTTGCAACAGGATACAGTCTCAGCCCTTGATATTGTGAATCGGTTCCTGTGGAACTGGAAAGGCAGAATAAGCTAGTATTTACTGTCTGAGGGATGCAGTAGACCTGGATCCAGTTACCTCAGGGATCCCATAATATTCCAGTATATCCCACCAATACATGGCTGATGGAGTTTGCCGATTTAATCTGACAATCACCTCATTACCTCAGTTGGTGAGAAAGAACATATCCGGATATTAAACAGAGTATTGGGTCACGTCCGGCAGGCCGGGCTTAAAATTAATCCACAGAGAGTGGGAAGGTAGGGAGATATGTACCTGGGACATCACATCAGGGAGATCAAATCAGGAAGGGAGGGGGACAATCCCAGTGGAACGAAAGACCATGATTTCAAAACTATCCACCCACACACCGTGACGGAGATAAGGCAAACTTTAGGATTGTTTAATTATTGGAGGGTTTTTGTGGAGAATTACCCAGAAATGGCAGAACCATCACGAACCCTGACAGAAGCATTGACATTAGCCAGGGGTCAGGGAGTCAGCATATACACAGACAGACAGCATGTCTTTGGAAAAGTTCATGACCAAGTGATGGCCTGGGGTCTGTGAGGGTACATCACTCTGTCTGCGGGCACATAGAGCATGAAGGACAGGTCAGAGAGTTTGTGGAAGCAGCTAACTTTCCCAGTGAAGCAGCAATAATGAAGATTATAGCTCACAGGAAAGTAGAAACCTCACACCAACAGGGCAGTGAGTATGTGGGTAAGGCAGGTGAATAGAC
Organism: Chiloscyllium plagiosum; assembly: GCF_037043375.1. Lineage (NCBI taxonomy): Eukaryota > Metazoa > Chordata > Chondrichthyes > Orectolobiformes > Hemiscylliidae > Chiloscyllium > Chiloscyllium plagiosum. The sequence goes on along the minus strand of NW_028270182.1, from coordinate 33,470,125 downwards.
AATAGGCGCAGGAGTAGGCCCTTCTGCCCTTCCAGCCAGCACCACCATTCATTATGATCATGGCTGATCATCCTCAATCAGTATCCTGTTCCTGCCTTATCCCCATGACCCTTGATTCCACTACCCTTAAGAGCTCTATCCAATGCTTTCTTGAAAGTATCCAGTCTAGGCTTCCACAGCCTTCTGGGGCAGTGCATTCCATACACCCACCACTCTCTGGGTGAAGGAGTTTCTCCTCAACTCTGTTCTAAGTGGCCTACCCCTTATTTTTAAACTGTGTCCTCTGGTTCAGGACTCACCCATCAGCGGAAACATGCTTCCTGTCTCCAAAGTATCCAATCCTTTAATAATCTTATAAGTGAAATACCGACTGGAACAGTGCAGACATTTGAGGTGATGGCAATGGGTGTAGCTTCAGTCGTGAGAGAGGAGGTTTAAAGATATTCCCAGAAACAGTCCCACAACAGGAGAAACAGGAATGGGAAAAGGGTGGGGCAGTAATAGGACACGTCAGAGTCTGGATGATCCAGCAGTACCACTACACTGTATAAGACAAACATTATTAAAAACATATCATGGGCTGGCCCATATTGGGGAAAATAAAATGCAATATCAGATGATCCACTACAATCCTTGCCTGGAACAGGGAGAAATACAGCAAGGTTTTGTCGGAGGTGTGTAGTCTGTACACAGTGTGAGCTAGGGAAAGCAATCAGGATAAAATGGAGGCAGCAGCAGGGACCCAGGGGCCCATGGGAACAATTACAGATGGATTTTACACACACACCCATCCCAATCCCAGGGAAGGAAGCCCTACTGGTTTTAATAAATAGGTTTACTCAGTGGGTGGAAGCATTTCCCTGCAGATTCTGACCAAGGGAAAAATGTTACAGGGAACATAGTGAAAGAGCTATGTGCCCTGTTTGGTAGTGAACAGACATCCCATCCCCCATACCACCCCCAGAGCTCTGGGACAGTAGAAGGAATGACGCAGACACTGAAAGCTAGTCTGACTAAGGCTCTCTCAGAGACAGGACAGCGATGGGTTAGAGTACTCCCCGCCAGCCTAATGAAACTGTGGACAACCCCAGAAAGGCGGGCGGGGCTGTCCCCCTTTGAATTAGTGACTGGATGGACTATGCAGATGCCACAGGGTATGGTAGTGGGGGGCGGGGGGGGGGGGGGCAGAGACATGTGGTAGTGGCAGGCTGGAGATGTGCAATGACAAGGATAAGGTTAAACCATTTTGTGTAAGAACTGGCAAAGCAGCTGCATGAGCTGAGAGATTCCGAGACTGGGAAAGGGAACATGGAAATATCCAAGCTGACCATTCCAAGCCCTGAAGTTCAGGTCAGGGGGAAGATATTACTGGAACGTATTAAGTAAACACATCAAAATGCTGGACTTATCTGGAGGAGACAGAGAGAGACCTCTCCCATCATGTATTAGTAAGGACCTCTGAATAAACGTTGGCCATGCTGCTCAGCACAGAACTCAAGGCTCCTCTTTGATATTTCTCCCAGCAACAGTTGTGCAGGGGCATGTTGCTGGCTTGAGGTCTATGGCTAGTGCTGTTCCACAAGAATCAGAACTGAGACATCTGTTGCTTGTAATGTATATAAATGAAAAGTTTGAAAATGTAAACGATTTAATTAGCAAGTTTGTAGATGGCACAAACTGTTGAAGTTGTGAATCGTGAAGAATGATGTCAAAGGATACAGCAAGAAAGAGATGAGTCAGAAAGTTTTGTGGAGAAATTGCAGATATATTTTAATTCAGACAAGTGTGAGGTGATAGGTTTTGGAAGACACATAGCAAGAGGAATGTATACAATAAACGGAAGGGCCCTGAGCAGCACTGATATACAGAGGGATATTCAGTTGCAAGCTGAAAGGTCCCTGAAAGTGGTGAAGGAGGTGAATGGCAGGCTTGACTTCTTTTGTCAGTAGAGTGAATATAAAACTATAATCAGGCCACCTTTGGGGTATTGTGTGCCGCTTTGATCAAAATAGTATAGGTAGAATGTGAAGGCTTTTGGGAAGGTGGAAACAGGTTTACCAGGATGTTGCCTGGATTGGGAGAGGTTGGAAAATCTTGGATTGTTGTCTTTGGAAAGTCAATGGCTGTGGGGTGACCCCACTGGCACAAACAGAGTTTGTAAACCATGGTTTACTACAGAAAGTGCATCTCATGTTAAGGAGAAGAAAGAGGTTTATGTGTTGATGAGGCAAAATGGTACAGATGAAGCAATAGAGAGTTATAGATCAGCTAGGAAGGATTTAAAGAGAGAGTTAAGAAAAGCAAATGGAGGACACGAGCAGTCTTTAGCAAACAGAATAAAGGATAAGCCTGAAATTTTCTATAGGTATGTGAAGAATAAAAGAATGATTAGGGTAGGAATAGGGCTAATCAAAGACAGAAGTTGGAAGCTGAGTGTGGACCCTGCAGAGATCGGAGAAGTGTTAAATGAACATTTCTCATCGGTGTTTACACAGGAAAAGGAGAATATTGTAGAGGACAAAAATGTGGTACGAGATATTAGACTAGAAAGGATTGAGGTTAGTTAAGCACAGGTGTTATCAATTCTAGAAGGAGTGAAAGTAGACAAGTCCCCAGGCCGGATGGGGTTTATCAGTGGATTCTCTGGGAAGCTAAGGAGGAGACAGCAGAGCCTTTGACTTTGATATTTGAGTCATCATTGTCTATGGGTTTAGTATCTGAGGACTGGAGGATAGCAAATGTTGTGCCCTTGTTCAAGAAGGGCAGCAGAGATGACCCAGGTAATTATAGACCAGTGAGCCTTACTTCCATTGTAGGAAAGGTTTTGGAAAGAATTATAAAAGATAATAGTTATAATTATCTAACAAGCAACAATTTGATTTCAGATAGTCAACATGGTTTCGTCAAGGGCAGGTCGTGTCTCACAAACCTCATTGAGTTTTTTGAGAAGGTGACCAAGCATTTAGATGAGACTAGGGCAGTTGACGTGGTATACATGGACTTCAGTAAAGCCTTTGATAAGGTTCCACATGGTAAGTTGATGGAGAAAATGCATGAGGCATGGAGTTGAGGGTGATTTAGCAGTTTGGATTGGAAACTGGCTTTCTGAGAGAAGGCAGCGAATGGTGGTTGATGGAAAATATTCAGTCTGGAGCCCAATTACTTGTGGTGTTCTACAAAGATCTGTTTTGGGACCACTGCTGTTTGTCATTTTTATAAGTGACTTAGATGCAGGCATATGTGGATGGATTAGTAAATTTGCAGACGACACTAAAGTCTGTGGAGTCGTAGACAGTTTGGAAGAATGTTACAGGTTGCAGGGGGATTTAGATAACTGCAGAATTGGGCTGAGAGGTGCAAGTGGAGTTCAATGCAGCTAAATGTGAGGTGATGCACTTTGGGAAGAATAACAGGAAGGCAGAGTACTGGGTCAATGGAAAGATTCTTGGTAGTATGGATGTGCAGAGGGATGTCGGAATCCATGTACATAGATCCCTGAAAGTTGCCACCCAGGTGGATAGTGCTGTTAAGGCGGCATACGGCGTGTTAGGTTTCATTGTAGAGGGATTGAGTTCTGGAACCGCGATATCATGCTGCAACTATACAAAATGCTGGTGCGGCCACAGTTTTAATATTGTGTACAGTTCTGGTCGCCCCATTAAAAAAGGATGTGGAAGCATTGGAAAAGGTGTAGAGGAAATTTATCAGGATGGTGCCTGGTCTGGAGGGAAGGTCTTATGAGGCTGAGAGACTTGGATCTGTTCTCATTGGAAAGAAGGCGGCTAAGAGGGGATTTGATAGAGACATACACGATGATCAGAGGATTAGATATGGTAGACAGTGAAAGTCTTTTTCTGAGGATGATGACGACAGCTTGTACGAGAGGGCACAACTACAAATTGAGGGGTGATAAATTTAAGACAGATGTCAGAGGCAAATTCTTTACACAGAGAGAGTGGAAAGTGTGTGGAATGCTCTACCAGCTAAGGTAGTCAACTCAGCCACATTAGGGAGTTTTAAACAATCCTTAGATAAGCTCATGGATGATTTTGGGATAGTGTAGGGGGACGAGTTGAGAAAATTCCACAGGTCGGCGCAACATTGAGGGCCGAAGGGCTTGTTGTGCACTGTATTGTTATATGTTCTATGTTCTATAATCTGAATCTTTTTCCAAGGTAGAAATGACAAATTCTAGAGGCCATAGATTTCAGGGGACAGGGGAAATTTAAAGTAACTAAAAACCGAGAGAACAGCAGATGCTGTAAATCAGAAACAAAAACAGAAGCTTCTGGAAATGCTCAACAAATCTGAAAGCATCTGTAAAGAGAAATCAGAGTTCACGTTTCTGAGGAAGGACCCGAAACATTAACGGATTTTTATTTTCACAGATGCTGCAAGACCTGCTGAGCATTTCCAACAACATGTGAAAGTTTAAAGGGAGTTATGTCAGGCAAGTTTCTTATGCAAAAGGTGGTAGATGACTAGAATGTACTCTCCTGGGAGGTGGTAAAAGCAGAAACAATCACAATGCTTAAGAGGCATTTGGGCAGGCGCATACACTGTCAGGGTTTGGCAGGTATATGGATCATGACCAGGCAGGTGGAATTAGTTTGGGATGGCACCATGGTCCGCACAGACATGTTGGGCCAATTATTCCAGTGCTGCACTGTTCTGTTTTCCAGGGGGTAGAATGTGTGGAGCGAGAGATAATATTTTGAGTGGAATATGTCTCTTCTTTAGAATGCACAGTAAGTTGATGCATTTTGAGAGAAGCAACGTTGAAACGGAATATATATTTGAATGTCACAGACACAGAGAGCAGGACAGCAGGAATGGGGGACAATGTGTACCAATCATTAAAAGAGAGAAGTGTTTTGAGAGTTTTGAGTAAAACATGAAGTGTTTTGAGTAAAACAAATGGGATGCTGGGCTTCATTAATGGGGGAATGATAACAAACTCACGGAAAAGATGCTGGCCCTTGACAAAGCTCTAGTTAGGTCACAGTCAATCATTGCATTCAATTCTGGTCAACAGATTCCTGGTCAGGACGAGGAAGTTAAAATACCATAGAGGGACCAGTTCCATACCTTTTGCTTCTCTTTCAGGACACCGTGGGGTCTCAAGGGTTAAACAGTCCCTTGCCAAAGGCCTTATTTCATCAACTGAAGGTCTGTACTCTTAGACTAGAGACAAAACACCTCAAAAGTGGGGAGGCTGACAGTATCCCAAAATAGAACCTCTTGCAGCCACACATGTGGATTGCCCGGTAACCCCAGACAGAAGAATTTGCCCTTTCCAGACAAGACTGAGTGCCCTGGGCAAAAGCCTGTTAAACTGCCTCCCGCTCCGATTGTCTTACCTCCCCTCCATATTAGCATAGGTAAGTGAATCCCCCATTTACTGAAGGAAGAACCCTTCTGCCTTAATCTCTTCCCATCAACACATAAACATGAACATTACGATAATCAGTTAATGTAATCCATCACACGTTATCACAGGACATCGCCATTCATCATGCTTTGTAAGGTCATAATTACCTACTTTAAACTATGTAATGACAATCACCCATGTGACTGATATGCCTTTGTCTAATTCCTATTAAATATACTGTCTCTGTGGGTAAGGTGGAGATTCAGGAAGAAAAGTCTCTACAAGTCGACACTCGGCTACTTTAGAGACGCTTTGAAACTCTCGCCGGCTGTCCAATAATAAAGCTACTGCTGTTGTGCAAAAAACTTGCATCGTCTGGATTTGTGGAACAAAATAGACATCAACAATGAAGGATATGAGTGATCTTCAGAGTGTGGAGTACAGACTTACTGGAGTGGTTCACTGATGAAGAAAATGCAGTCACTGGATTGATCTGAAGAAATTGCGATTTTCTTTGAAGTGAAGAAGTTGGAAATATTTTTGATAGAGCTGTATAAGATTATAACAGACCTATTTATAGGACAAAAATATCTGCATTTGATAGTTGATGGCACAAGAGTTAAGGTCAGATGTAAGGTTTGAGACAGTGGGAGATGAGCAAGTGTTTTTGCTGACTGTATTGGCTGGAAATATGCAGAACATGTTGCCTATTATGGTGGTGCAAGTTGAGAAGATCAATGATTGAGAAAAACAATTCGGTCAGTTCTGAGGGAAATAAACTTGCAGAGTTTGGGGTACGCAGAGGGAATGATAATATTGGATTCTGCTACAGAGATCCAGCTTGGATTTTATGGGCCTCGTTCTGTGCTATAGTGCATTTTATTTGGATTTGCTTAACTTGCTGTGGTCACCGATTAAGTTGTCATTTAGGTAAATCTGCTCAGTGTTCCTACTCAGACCAATACAGGCTGTCTCTCCACAGCAGGAGATAATGTTTACTGCTTTATACTGGGTTCTTGGGGGGATGGTGGAGGGGATGGTGGGTGGGGGCGGGCTAGCGATGTGTGTAACAGTCTGCTACCATTTATCTGAAATGGCAAAACACCAGTGCAGCCAGACAAGGGACCGATTCTGGAAATGCAGGGAATGCCAGAAGAGAATTCTTTACCCATTGCACCTGGAAACTGGCCAAACCAGTCAGACTGGGGAGAAGCTGTTCACCTGCTGTATGTGTGTATGTGTGGAGGGGGTGGGTGGGGGGGGGGGGGTGGGGTGGGAAGGGACTCACTCAGGCATCCAGCCTGCTGAGATACCAGTCAATTTACTGATAGCCACAGTTGAAGGATTTATTTTCTCTTTTTCACGCCCAAGTAATGAACAATGGTTTTGGCAGCTCATAAAGTTGTGCACACAGAGATCTTAGCTTTGGAAATGTTCACAACATTGTAGAACATGCACAGATTCACACACTGGGTACAGACTTTTATTTTCCTTTATTCATTCACAGGATGAGGGTGATGCTGGCCCGGCAGCATTTACTGCCCATCCCTAATTGCCCAGAGGGCAGGTAAGAGTCAACCACATTGCTGTGGGTCTGATGTCACAATGTTGACCACACCAGGTAAGGATGGCAGCTTCCTTCCTGAAAGGGCATTAGTGAACCAGATGGGTTTTTCTGACAATCGATTAATGCTCATCATTAGACTCTAAATTCACAAGTTTTTTTTTTAATGAATTCAAATTCCCCCATCTGCTGCAGCAGTCTTTGAACCCAGGTCTCCAGAACACTATCTGGGGTGTTAGATTAACTGTCTCGCGACAATACCACTCAGCCAATACTTCCCCACATCGCTGTCCATCTGCACAGAGTGAACTGCGATTTTCTGGTTCATCAGAACTGGGTAATCACACATATGTTTGCTCAATGATTGTAGGAGTTGGATGTTGATTGGCTATTGACATCCATCTCCGAACCATGTATTCTGGGGTTTGTTTCTGGTGATGATTGGAAGCACCATCAGTCTTGTTATCTTTTGGGGATAACAACAGTTTCAATTAGCTTTCTGTTAAATGCATGGCAATCAATTCTATCTCACAACTCTCAGGCAGATTAGTTTCTTTTGAAGGGCTCTCCATCTCCCCAACCACCTCCATCCTCACCCCCAACAGTACAATAATCTCATAGAGTCTCTTTATGACTATGAATGAGACAATCTGATCAGCTGCTTCTTTCCCTACTCCTATGTCAAGTTGGATCTTAAACTCCGCCCGCTTACTGCAGTTCTGATCCTGCATCATTGTACAGTGTTGCTCGTATTTCATGTCTTGGCCTATCAGTGTTCATGATACTGCATGTAGTATATGGGGCCAACAGTGTAAGAGTTTAGCTCTTTCCTTCCAACAACAGCAGTAGAATTGTGCTCCAACAAAACTTAGAGATATCACGGACAAGCATATCCCCCAACTTACCTCTTACTATCAAACCAGAGTATCAATCCTCATTCAACTGAGAGAATTCAGGAGGGTATGCCAGTAACAGCAGCATGAATACCTAAAAAATGAGGTGTTAACCTGATGAAGTTCCCAAAGAGGTCTACTTGTGTTCCAAACAGCATAAGCAGCAAGTGATAGACAGAGTGAAGCAGTCCGGGAAACAACAGAACAGATCTAAGATCTGCAGTCCAACCAAATCCAGTTGTGAATGAAGTCAGAGCACAGCTGGAGTTCTGAGGACAGTTCTCTTCAAGATATTAACCAACAAGAATGTCAGACTGGATTAATTATCATAAAACTCAAGTCCTTTTGATATTCATATATTTACAATCAGTGTTCAATTCACCAAATGTAGCTGAAGGTAAAGATAATCTTCAAGTGATTGTAACAGTGAAGACATCTGAATACTTGATCAGCAAATTAAAGCCTGTTGTGTTTAGATAGTAATAATTTTAAAGATATTTTTAAAAAGTAAGGTGACTTGAGTATAATGGAAGAAGTTGATTGGTGGGTAGCTGATAATCTTTTTTTAATCTGAAGTTAATTTAGGATTAGTGAACAAATAAACACATGGTTAAGAATCCCAGCCCCATGGAGTGCACATCCAGTTCCATGTGGGAAATCCAAGACATTTCTTGTCTGAGCGACAACCACAACAACACGGAGGTGACGTGGGAAATGTCTGGAACACTTGTTTGACTGCATTTAAAGTACTGCACACACTTCTGATCCCCTTATTCCAGGGTTGATGTGGTCACACCAGAGAGGGTACAGAGGAGACTGATCAGAATGTTTCTACAATTGGAAAATTTCTGCTCTGAGGAAAGATTGGAAAGGCTGGGGATGATTTTCGAGGAGGATGAGCTGAGATTTAATTGAAGTGATAAAATGCTGAGGAATCCAGATCGAGTGGATAGGAAGGAGCTATTCATTAACTGAGAGGTCAGAAACTGGAGGTTTTAGATTGAAACTAATTCCCAGAAAGAAGGAGGGGAGAATTCATTTCACTCGGAGATGGTGGGGAGCAGGAACTCATTGATGGGATGGAAGAGGCAGTAACCAGCATCACATTAGAATAAAAGGACATGGATGTAACTGAGATGCTGGAACATGCAAGGTTGTGGACTAAAGTCTTCAGAATGGGATCATTGTGATTTATTTAACATTTCCCCAGAATATTAAACTCAAGTCCAATTTGAGAATTTATGAACATCATCCGACCTGAATTCCAAATGTCAGAATAAATTTATCAGAAAGTACAGCACAGATCGAGGCCACTTGGCCTATCCTGCATGTGTTGGCTTTAATAGAATGACCCAGGCTTTACAGCGTTCTGTACTCACCAATGAGAGCAACAATTTCAGACTGCGTACTCTGCCATCTATGTTGTTATAATCTGTTTATTCAATGTATTTCTTTGACAGCTGCTCCCCTTGTTTCCTGGTTTCTTTCCCAGCCCTAACTCCATTCCCCGTGGCCTTGAGGGGCTACCATTTCTGCTGTTTAATCTGTCCTGCCTTCTCCCGTGTGACAGACTGTCTTTTTGTCCTTGTCTCACTCCCACCTTGCTCACAACTTGTTACATTTCTGATGGTTCCCAGACCTCTGTGACTTCACTGCGTCCCCCGGATCAGTGGCACGAGTTTTGAATTCTCTTCCTCATGAGATAATCGGAAATCTTTCTGGCTGCAGTTTCCCCCAGATTTTATTTTGGAAAAAAAGAAGATTTGCGTCAGAGTCAAGTACTTGTGAGCCTTCATCCACAATCCTGAGCACTTAGACATAGTGTGTGACCCTCTCACAGATGTGCAGGTTTGATGGATTGGCTGTGCTAACATGGCCTGTAGTGTGTAGGTTCGGCGGGTTGGGTTAGCCATGCTAAATGTGGGGTTATGGAGGTAGGGTGGGACAGCAGGTCATTGCAGACTCGATGGACCGAATTGTCTCTTTGTGCGCCTAAGGGACTCTGTAATTCGAACTAGTTGTGATTGTTGTCACATTTTCCTAAGTCCAGGTTCATTCAACTCAGGTACACATGCTGCCTTTGTGTTTCTGTGGGTGCTCACTCAATCCTTTCCTTCTGATTTACATCAATCTCACACTGTATGTGAGGGTGGGAATGAATGTGTAAATTTAAATACTCCAACCGAAACCCCTCACAAGTCAGGAACTGTTTCTGCTACTAGCATCACTCACAACAGGAAAATAAAGGTTCAGTCACAAATCTGACAGAAACACAGTAGTTATAATCACAAGGAAAGGCTTAACAGCTTAAAACTCTTTTCTTAAGAAAAGAGGAGGCTGAGAGACAACCTGGTACAAAAGGAAGCTTTGTGTCTGTGTTTTCAGAGGTTTGAGGTTGAAATCATTGGGTTGAAGCATGTTTCATTGCCCCAGGTCATCGAAGGTGCTATCTAAATGTGCATCTTTCTTTCTGCCTATCTGTCTGAGTCAACAATCAGATGGATAGGTCATTGTCTGAGTGTTTTCCCAAATCCCTGATTGAATTTGCCTCCCCCCACAATCTCAGGTGCCAGCTGCCTCTAGCCCACCCACATGGGCATGTTGAAGAGCATGACAGGAGAATGGATTGAAACCGAGATTTCAATGCCAGAATGAAATAGGAAGAAGGAAATAGACGGGATTTTTGGATCCCAGGGGATACAGACTCCAGGATTAGTCCTTGTGGGCATTCCCGCAGTAACACGAGACAGCATTCCATGATGAGAGTTAAATCCGGGTGGCAGTAGAGGGAATCACTGAGCATGAGCAGGTTTAGTTCAAACACAGGAGGTTTGTTCAGTCAGTAACAGTGTTAGACATGGATGTGAAGTGAGCATTGAGGGGAAATGTTACCACAAGCTGCAGATGGATAACTTTCATTGGAACAGGAGGAGGCCATTCAGCCCTTCAACCCTGCTTTGCCATTCAAGACATCATAGCTGATTTGTGGCCTAAGTTGCAATGTTCAAAACTCTCCAAACTCATCAATAAACTCCTCTGCAACAGACAAGATCAATATACAAAAACGAAACATCTGCAAATGCTGGGAAATCAGGAACAAAAACAGAAATTGCTGGAAAAAATCAGCAGATCTGGCAGCATCTGTGGAGAGTGAACCTTTGGGTCCAGTGACCGGTCAGGTGACCACCTGCAGCTGACCTTTCTGCTTTTTCTGAACACTCTCTGGAACAGGTTCCAGTGCAAGGGGAATGAGATTGTCAATAACAACTGAGAGAAACAGGAGGACGTGCTCAATCAGAATAAAACCCATTTTGGTCTTTCACTTTTAATTCAACTGTAAAAAATTATTCATTATCATTTCAGAAATAAGATAATAGGCCAGAAATCAACTCTTCATGTCATTGGGTCTGGGAGACTGTTAATTCTGACCTGGTCCAGCCTATATGTTAATCCAGACATTGAATAACATGGTTGACTCTGAACGATCTCTTGGGCAGTTAGAATGGATGACAAATGCTGCCCCAGCAAGTGATGCCATGATCCCATGAACAAACAAAACAAATCCAATCACTGTGGTTACTTGTGAACTCGCCGGTGTTATTGGAAATGGACGACTGGGAAGGTTTATGGGGTAAAGGGAGAAGAATGCATTCAGTGAGGTGATCCTTTGGAGAGCTGATAAGCCAATCAGCCTCCTTTAGTACAGTAACAATTCAGTAAATATTTCATTCTGAGCCATCTAAGGAAATATCAGGGCAGGATTTATAAAGAGGTCAGATTGAATGAGTGTCTCGGTGAACACAAGTGAGACACAGGTACAGAGTGGTTTTGGGATGGATTAAATTATATTTTATACATTTGCATAGTCATCAACATTACAGCAGTTAAAACTGGGAGTTATTTATGCAGCTAAAGGGGATGCTGGGTAAAGATACCGGAGTTAGTGCTTATTTTATTCCAGGCACACCAGCCGAGGAGCACATCCTTCCTGTATCTATCCTCTCGAGCTCTTGAAGATTTTTCTTCCTTTGAAGTGTTTCATGTTTAGATACTCCAGAGAAGACAGCTTCAAGCTCGTCAATCTCTCCTGCCAGGGCATGTTACTGGCTGCTTCATGGACTGGAACTGGCAATTGAGACTGAAAGGTTACTGTATAAAATATCTTCAATGGTATTACCAGACGAGAGTGGTTTTAGGGAAATGACCTTGACTTACGGGCATTCAGTGTCAGAGCACTTCCTGTTGTGGGGCATCCTGTTTAGATTCAATCTATTGATAACTATTAGAACTGACTTGCACTGGCTCCGTCAAAGTGGTCAGAGCATTATGGCTGTCATCGAAGCTGGTAACAAACTTCCCATGGGTTAAAAATCGTAAATGATAGAGTAGGTACGAGGTCTGATGGCACTGTTGGAGTATTGATGTTGTTGTTAATCACATTAACTCGGCTGGAGTTGACTGAATTTATATTGTCTCTTTCGGAATCTCAGGATGTCTCTCTGGGCAATAGGTCTCCACAAACAGCAATCTGACAATGAGCAGGGATCATCTGTTTTGATTTAAATTGTGACTGTAGCACTGCTGCTTCACAGGACAAGGTACAAGGTTGGAGTCCAGCCTTGGTCAACGGCCTGTGTGGAGTTTGCACATTCCCCTATGATTGTTTGGGCCCCCTCCAGGGGGCTCTGGTTTGCTCTCACAGTTCAAAAATTTGTGGGTTAGGTGGATCAGTTGTGCGAAATTGTCCACAGTGTCCAGGATTGTGCAGACTCGGTGGATCAGCCATGGGAAATGCAGTGTTACAAGAATGGAGTGCTCCAGGTGGGATGCTCTTTGGATGGTTGGTGGGGTTTGATGGGCCAATACTCTCCTGCACACTGTTGGGATTCTATTCTATGATTGAGGATAAAACAGGGCGTTCTTAGAGAAGGAGCATGTGGAATGTTTCAATGCTCTCGATGCCTTTAGATAGAGGTTGGCATCGCAGGGGACACAGTGCTTTATCTCCACTGCTGCCCCCTCACTCCTAACTCTACTTTGATTTAGACCCTTCCCATTCTGTCATTTGAAATGGTTTGCTTTGCCCGTAATGGGCTTTGTTTGTAAATATTCAATTGGTTACACGGGTGGTTTACTGCAGGTGATTATATATTAACAAAACCCAAAATGGCGTAATGATGAACGTCGGAAGGTTGCTCAGCTGTGTGTGATAATACTTCTGGGTAGGAGAAATGGGGGGGGGAAGAACACTTCACAGCTCACAGAAGGAGAACTGAAAAGCAGTGAAATCAAACCAAAGGTTCACACAGGGAGGGAATATTTCCCTGGAGTTTGAGTAACTGGAAAGAGATGGTGTCCGGGAATAGACAGGATTTTGTTTTACAAGGCATTTGAAATTTTTAAAAACTGTTATATTCAGATAGTTTCATTTCTTTTCTTTTAGTTTTATTTATTGTGGAATAAATAGCTACAATGTTTTAAAACCAACTTCACAAATGTTAAATAAAATCCATCAAACCGTCCCTCACTGAAAACTGATGTGGAGGTGCAATCTCCTGGAGAATCCCTGCCCACTTCTTCCTAGCCGGGCTCCAAGGCTATATACATACCCGGGAGATAGCAGCAGGTTGCCATTCGGCCTTTCAATCCTGCTCCACCATTCAAGGGAAAAAAGCTGACCATGCAGCTCAGTCTCCTGTTCCTGCTGTGTTCCAATCCCTTTTCATGACTTTACCTTGAAGAACTATATCTAAGTCCTCCTTTGGCTTCACCAGCTTTTGTTTCAGTGGCGTTGCGGTGTTACTGTGTGGGTATAGGCAGGGGTATTGTGATGGTGCTGCCTTCTGGAGGATGCACTCAGCGTCCCTCATCATCCTGCAGTAACATCAACTGGGTTTTAGCAACTTGAGATAGAAACCATTTCCAGGATATGGGCATCACTGGCTCAACCAGCATTTATTCCCCATCTCTAGTTACCCTTGAGAAGATGGTAGTGAGCTGCTGTCTCGTACCATTCACAGTCCATTTGGCGCAGATAGACCGACAATGCTGGGAGGGAGAGTGTTGCAGGATTTTGGCCGAGTGATTCTCTATCTTTGGTTCTTCAAATGTTGTTTAACTTAATCACGATCTGCACATGATTTTGAGATTTCAGTCTGCAAATCTTCACCATCTAGCACCCTGTACAAAGGTATATGTACAGATTAGAAATTCAGAGCAGACAATTCTAGTTTCTCTGGAATATCTTTTTCCCCCTTTCTTCCCTCAAAGCTGTAACCCTCCAGCCCACTTACTCTCTCCCACCATTCTGACTCTACTACCCTCTAAGGTACACCCTCCCCATTATAATGGAGTTGTTGATAAACAGATCCATGCCACCCCTTCCAGCCCCTGGTTAGACGCTGCACCCTTTCTGGGTTCACTTGCTTTCCCTTCAGTTGCTGCAAGTCAATAATGTAACAGCAGAATGAAACGAAAGGAAACAGACAGGGAGGTGGCAGATCCTGGACAGTAGAGGAACCTTCAGTCTGGGAGAATGGGTCAGATCCTTCTCTGTTTCTCATTGGTAGATTCCAGTGTTATGACAAGTTGGGGATGGAACTTGGTCCCATGTGGGTGTGCTGACACGTTGACCCTCCAACAGATCAATACTACAAGCAAATACGTTCCTCCTCCAGCCAATCACAGTGTGAAATCCTTTCCACTAGTTACCCCAAAGCACATGCTCCAAAACTTATCCACATTCTGTACTTGTGCACTGCCAGGTTTCCCCACAGATGTGTGGTCCCTGCCTCGGAATTTGGGAGTTGCAGTCCTCATGCAGCCACTGGATCCATGTCTCTGGAACGTGAATGAAAAGTGTGGGGTGGAAGATGTTGTGTATTGGATCCCCATTCAGACACACGGGACCTGTGGGCTGTCACTGGGATTTACTGAGACATCCGCTTAGACAACCTGATTTCTGATGTAAGGAACATAGATTCAGCCAATTGGGGGTTAGGGAGGTTAATAAGGGGCAGCAGGTTTTAAGCAGAGGTGGCTCAGTGGCTAGCACTGCTGCCTCACAGCATCAGAGACCTTAGGCGACTGTGGGGAGCTTACACATTCTCCCCATGTTTGCATGGTTTTGTGCAGTTCTCCAGTTTCCTCACACAGTCCAACGATGCGCAGGTTAGGTGGATTGCCCATGCTAAATTGCTGATAGTGTCCATGCATATGCCGGTCAGACAATTAGCCATGGGAAATGCAATGTTACAGGGAATGAGTGGGTCTGAACGGGATGCACATCATAGGGTTGGTGTGGACTCGATGGATGAATACCCTGTTTCTGCACTATAGGGACTCTATTCTATTCTCATGAGGAATAATGTACTTATCTCGATATGTTGTGAATCTGTGGAATTCCCTATTCAAACTGCGGTGGATGTCAGGACAATGAGCCAATGGAATGAAGAGATACAGATGTTGAATTTGCAATGGGATGAAGGGTGAGAAAGAGCTGGCAGGAAAACCCAGCTGAGACCGATGTGAGCTCAATGATCACCGTATTAAATGGTGGGGCTGGTTCTCCTGTGCCCAGTGCGTCTCTTCTTACGGTAATAACTGGAAAGCTGAATCCAAAACTCACCACCTTCACCAAAGGAGTTTTTTGGAAAATGACATAGTCAGGTGGATTAGCGTTCCAAACTTAGATAGTGAGGAAGTGTGTAGGAGGTAATGATTTTGCAATTTTAAACTGAGGGGAGACAGTGATTTATGGTTTTAGATTGCGTCGTACCTTCGCAGCGTCCAGTGTACGCTGTTGTGAATATCTATCCTGTACTTTATTACAAAGCCAAGGTCACTGACAATGAAAACCAAAACACCCAGGTAACATCGTCTCACCTCGTAATCTGATAAAAGACTTGTGATAAGTCTGGTTGAACTTAGAACACAGATGGAAAACTGGAAGATTAGATCCACTCCCAAGATCCTGTGCTTTTTAAACAAAAGGAGACTACAATAGGATGAGGCAGAAGTTGGCTAATGTAGACTGGAAACAAAGACTTTACGGTGGGAAAGTTGACAGACTGCGGGAATATCAAAGCAATTTTTTGATGTGCTCAGCAAAAGTATAGATCAGTGAAAAGGAAGGACTTTAGGAAAAGGAATAATCTGCCATGGGTGGCTCAGGAAATAATAGAATGCATACAAATTGCCAAAGACCAAGGAGATTAAAAATTTTTTTAAAGATCATCAGAAAGCGAGATGGGATTGGGGGAGAAAAGTGATGAGTAGCTATCCCCAGGGCCAGAATAGCAGTTTACACTGCTAGAGGGGAACCTATTGTGTGAGGAACATATGGCGTCTAATTGTTGAAGCACTGAACTGTTACCATAGAGATAATCCTGATCAAGTTAAAAATCACAGCACACTCCAAAAGCTTGTACTTCCAAATAATCCTGTTGAACTATAACCTGGTGATGTGTGGTTTTTAAAGTTTGTCCACCGCACCACCGGCTCCTCCACATCAGAATCCTGATAGAAAGCCCCACTGAAACTGAAGTGCCTGTCAGATACTTGAGGGAGCCACAGGGGCGTGGGGGAGGGGTGTGTGGTTTAACCACAAAGTGCTGAACTGAACTAGACTTTCTAACTGACCCTTGCCATGGAAATAATACTGAGAGACAGTCTCTATTCAAAGTCCCAAACCACAAAGGTATAAGAATGGGAGTGGCACATCGGACAGGCGGGGAGTTACCTGATGCTGCCTGGAGGTGTTTTGCATGTACACTATCCAGGTAACTGCCATGTCTCATCAATAAAGACTCAAAGAAGACCTCTCAGAGTTCTGTGTCTAGTTATACCTATCCAGCAGGGTTCAGGAATATGAGTACACAGCAGTCAGTCTTCACAGTGGAGGATACGAAGAACATGCCAGTAATTGATAAGGAGACTGAGGAAGGTGAGGACCTAGATAACCATTATCATGAAAGAGTTAGAGCTGGGCAAGGTATTGGAGCTAAAGGTAGACAAGTCTCATTGCCCTGATGGAATACATCCCAGGATACCAAGAGAGTTAGTGGGAGAAATAGCAAATGCACTTAGAGTTATAAAATCCTACAGCAGAGACAGGACCTTTGGCCCAAACAGGCCCACACTGACCAGAATGTCCATCCATGATAACCCCATTTCTCTGCACTTGGCCCATCTGCTTCTGACCCTTTCCTATCCATGTATTTGTCCAAATGTCTTTTACCTGTTGTGAGTGTTCCTGCCTGAACCACTACCACTGGCAGCTCATTTCATATACATACCACCCTCTGTGTAAAACAGTTGCCCCCCCCCCCCCCCCAGCTTCCCTTTTATTCTTTCTCCTCTAACCTTAAACTGATCCAATCAAGCCGTCCAATCCTTGAGTTCCTGGGAAAAAAGACTGAGTGCATTCACCTTATCCAGGCCTCTCATGGTGTTATACACTTTGAGAAAAGAACCCCCTCTGTTTCCTCTGCTCTAAACTTAAAATCCTCACTTGTCCAACCTCTCCCTATAACTCAGACCCCTGAGCCCTGGCAACATCCTTGTAAATTGTTCTGCACTTTTTACAGTTTAATAACTGAAACCTACATTACATTCATCACATTTCCAGTATTTCCCCACAGCGCTGGAACCGACGTGACAATGGCAATGGATTACAATCCATGATCGAGAATGAACTCCTTTACAACAATCCCGTTTTCATAGTGTTTCCCATGGTGCAGGTATCCTTGTGTCTTTCTGGTTGCATTATTAATTAAAGACTTGTCCTTCTACAAAGCAAAGTTGTGGCTTAATTGTTCCTGGGAAATGTGCCATGATTTTCCAGACTTTCAAAAGCAAATGAAATCTCTCTCCACACTCACCATGCTGACATGGACTTGGCTGTGTCTCAGGACTTTTGCAGTCACACTGAGATTTGGAATATTCGCCCACGGACAGAATGCACACCTTTCCTTCCAGATGAAAAGGCCAATGATATTCAGAGCGGCACGGATCAAGTAACTATCACATCTGAACATGAAGATCAATTTGAATTTCTCATCCGCAAATCCACCCTTTCAGTACCTTACAACAGAGCACACAAGTTACCACTGTTAATACAGGATGGAAATTCATAAGACAATTGTAGTATTAAACTGTAGCTTCTTTGTTCCTCCAAAGCTTTAAGCCTCAGTCTCTCAATTTCTCTCTTCTGTGAACTGAAATCCAAACCAATCCCCCCACTCCTTTCCTCCACACCCAGTTCTCACACACTCTCTCTTCGAATTCAGTTTCCTAGCTCCTGATGAGAACCATCCTGCATACACTGCTTCCTGCACACCCTGGCCAAGACCCATAGAACATAGAACATAGAAGAATACAGCGCAATACAGGCCCTTCGACCCTCGATGTTGCGCCGATCCAAGCCCACCTAACCTACACTAGCCCACTATCCTCCATATGCCTATCCAATGCCCGCTTAAATGCCCATAATGAGGGAGAGTCCACCACTGCTACTGGCAGGGCATTCCATTTAACTCACGACTCGCTGAGTAAAGAACCTACCCCTAACATCTGTCCTATACCTAACCCCCTTAATTTAAAGCTATGCCCCTTTGTAATAGCTGACTCCATACGTGGAAAAAGATTCTCACTGTCGACCCTATCTAAACCCCTAATCATCTTATACACCTCTATCAAGTCACCCCTAAACCTTCTTTTCTCCAATGAAAACAACCCCAAGTGCCTCAGCCTTTCCTCATACGATCTTTCTACCATACCAGGCAACATCCTGGTAAACCTCCTCTGCACCCGTTCCAGTGCCTCCACATCCTTCCTATAGTATGGCGACCAAAACTGCACACAATACTCCAGATGTGGCCGCACCAGAGTCTTATACAACTGCAACATGACCTCAGTACTCCGGAACTCAATTCCTCTACCAATAAAAGCCAGTACGCCATATGCCTTCTTCACCGCACTATGTACCTGGGTGGCAACTTTCAAAGATTTGTGTACATGGACACCAAGATCCCTCTGCTCATCCACACTACCAAGTATCCGACCGTTAGCCCAGTACCCCATCTTTTTATTACTCTTACCAAAGTGAATCACCTCACACTTACCTACATTGAACTCCATTTGCCACCTTTCTGCCCAGTTCTGCAGCTTATCTATATCCCGCTGTAACCTGCCACATCCTTCCTCACTGTCTACAACTCCTCCGACTTTCGTATCATCCGCAAACTTACTCACCCAACCTTCTAACCCCTCCTCCAGGTCATTTATAAAAATGACAAACAACAATGGTCCCAAAACAGATCCTTGCGGAACACCGCTAGTGACGGCACTCCAAGATGAACCTTTGCCATCAACTACTACCCTCTGTCTTCTTCCAGCCAGCCAACTCCTAATCCAAACCTCCAACTCACCCTCAATGCCATACCTCCGTAATTTTTGCAGTAGTCTACCATGGGGAACCTTATCAAACGCCTTACTAAAATCCATATACACCACATCTACTGCTTTCCCCTCGTCCACCTCCTTTGTCACCTTCTTCAAAGAATTCAATAAGGTTTGTGAGGCACGACCTGCCCTTCACAAAACCATGCTGACTATCCTTGATCACATTATTCCTATCCAGATGTTCATAAATCCTATCCCTTACAATTTTCTCTAAGATTTTGCCCACAACAGAAGTGAGACTCACCGGCCTATAGTTACTAGGGTTATCCCTACTCCCCTTCTTGAACAAGGGAACCACATTTGCTAGCCTCCAATCTTCTGGTACTACCCCTGTAGACAACGAGGACATAAAATTCAAGGCCAATGGCTCTGCAATCTCCTCCCTTGCTTCCCAGAGAATCCTAGGATAAATGCCATCAGGCCCAGGAGACTTATCTATTTTCACCCTTTCCAGAATTTCCAACACCTCTTCTCGACATACCTCAAAGCCATCCATTCTACTTAATTGTGACTCAGTACTCACATTGACAACAATGTCCTGTTCCTGATTGAATACTGACGAAAAGTATTCATTCAGTGTCTCCCCAATCTCTTCAGCCTCCACACGCAACTTCCCACTACTATCCTTGACTGGACCTATTCCGACCCTCGTCATTCTTTTATTCCTGACATACCTATAGAAAGCCTTAGGGATTTCCCTAATCCTACCAACTAAGGACCTTTCATGACCCCTCCTTGCTGCTCTTAGCTCTCTCTTCAGGTCCTTCCTGGCTACCTTATAACTCTCAATCGCCCCAATTGAACCTTCACGCCTCATCTTTACATAGGCCGCCCTCTTCCATTTAACAAGGAATTCCAATTCCTTATTAAACCACGGCTCCCTCACACGACCCTTTCCTCCCTGCCTGACGGGCACATACTTATCAAGGACACTCAATATTTGCTCCTTGAACAAGCTCCACATATCAATTACACCCTTGCCTTGAAGCTTACTTTTCCAGGCCACACATTCTAAGTCATGCCTCACAGCATCATAATTTCCCTGCCCCCATCTATAACTCTTGCGCTGTAGTGCACACTTATCCCTCTCCATCACTAGAGTAAAGGTCACCGAATTGTGGTCACTGTCCCCAATGTGCTCACCTACCTCTAATTCTAACACCTGGCCTGGTTCATTACCCAGAACCAAATCCAGTATGGCCTCACCTCTTGTTGCCCTATCTACATATTGTGTCAGGAAACCCTCCTGCACACATTGAACAAACACTGACCCATCTCACGAACTTGAGCTATAGCTTTCCCAATTAAAAGCAGGAAAGTTAAAGTCCCCCATAACAACCACCCTATTACTTTCACTCTTCTCTTGAATCATCCTCGCAATCCTTTCTTCTACGTTTCTAGGACTATTAGGAGGCCTGTAAAAAACTCCTAACAGGGTGAGCTCACCTTTCCTATTCCTAACCTCAGCCCAAACTACCTCAGATGGCGAGTCTTCATCCATCGTCCTTTCCACAGCTGTAATACTATCTTTGACAAGCAATGCCACACCTCCCCCTCTTTTACCCCCACTTCTGACCCTATTAAAACATTTAAACCCTGGAACCTGCAACAGCCAATCCTGTCCCTGTTCTACCCATGTCTCCGTAATAGCCACAACATCGAAGTCCCAGGTACCAACCCACGCTGCAAGTTCACCTACCTTATTTCGTATACTTCTTGCATTGAAGTATACACACTTCAAACCACTTTCCTGTTTACAGGCACCCTCCTTTGAAATTGATGCCATGTTCCTAACCTCCCTACATTCCAGGTCCTGCACCCTAAAGCTACAGTCTGGGTTCCCATGCCCCTGCAGAGTTAGTTTAAACCCCCCCCAAGAGCACTAGCAAACCTCCCACCAAGGATACTGGTGCCCCTCAGGTTCAGGTGTAGACCATCCTGTTTATAGAGGTCCCACCTTCCCCAGAAAGAACCCCAGTTATCCAAATACCGGAATCCCTCCCTCCTGCACCATCCCTGTAGCCACTCATTTAACTGTTCTCTCTCCCTATTCCTCGACTCTCTATCACGTGGCACGGGTAACAAACCAGAGACAACAACTCTGTTCGTTCTAACTCTGAGCTTCCAACCTCGCTCCCTGAAAGCCTGCCTAACATCCTCAGCGCTCCTCCTCCCTTTGTCATTGGTGCTAATGTGGTCCACGACTTCGGGCTGCTCCCCCTCCCCCTTAAGGACCCGGAAAACACGATCAGAGACATCACGTACCCTTGCACCTGGGAGGCAACATACCAAACGTGAGTCTCTCTCGTTCCCACAAAACCTCCTATCTGTGCCCCGAACTATCGAGTCCCCAATTACTATTGCTCTGCTCTTCTCCACCCTTCCCTTCTGAGTAACGGGGACAAGCTCCGTGCCAGAGGCCTGAGCCCCGTTACTTGCCCCTGGTAAAATGCCCCCATCTTACTAAAATGAGCCAAATTAGAATTCTAATTGCAGGCCCATCCTTGTCCTTTTCCATAACAACTCTGAATCTTCACAAAAGAGTTCTGATAATTTTCTGCAAAACGCTGCACCACTGATAGTCTGATCACATGTCAGGGTAGCAAGAAAGGGGCCATTCCCCTGGGTCCTGCTCCCAGAGGGATGAAGCTGCTAATGATAGATTAATCCCTCACACCCACAACCTCCTTCCCAGGCACTGAACTAGACTGTACATACTCCCACAGTTGCCAGCACTGCGACCGTGCACTGGTCTCCCTCCTACAGCACGTGCTCCCGATCATACAGGAGTCAGGGTGATTGACAGCAGCTGCTGCCCAATATATCAGAATCCTTACAGTATGGAAACAGGTCCTTCGGCCAAACAAGTCCATACTGACCCTGCAAACAGTAACTTGCACAGACCCATGCCCCCTAACTAATGTAACTAATACTATGGGCAATTTAGAATGGCCAATTCACCTGCCCTGCACATCTTTGGATTGTGGGCGGAAACCCGCTCAGACACGGGGAGCACGCGCAAACTCCACACAGACAGTCGCTCGTGGCCGGAATCTAACCCGGGTACCTGATGCTGTGAGGCAGCAGTGCTAACCACTGAGCCGTCTCTATCGAGTGGAGGGGGCGTGGCTGGAGGACTGGGTCAATGGGATTGTGAACAGTGAATGAATGTGGAGGACACCGGGGGATGGACATGTCAGTGAGTGACAGGATCAGTGCAGCTGCAGGAGGGGATCCTGGACAAACTGAGCAATGGGAGAGTCTGACAGGAGAGAAACTATAGGAAGGTTCTGTTTAGAGGCTCAGCCAGGGACAGCTGGGAGACAGCATGGCCTGGTGGCTTGGGCAGGTTTACTAATCAGCCTCTTCAAAGATGCTTTTACACAACTCTGAGCCTGATCCTCCTAGTCCAGAGGTAAGGACACTTACACTATTTCCTGGTGGGCAAGGGATACAGGAACTGCCTTTCAAAAGGAACTCACCTGTGTTGGTGACATTAACAGGACTCAATACAGACTCACTGACAAAATGCTGTGTACTTGAACTTCATCCAGAATATTAACACCTATAACTGGGCAACGCAGACCCCAATGTACAGAGTTAAATCCTGGATACTAATAACAGCTTTGTGCATGGGAAATCATATCTCATGAATTTGACTCCGTTTTTTTGAAGAAGTAACAAAAAGGATTGCTGAGATCAGAGCATGGACATGATCTACATGGATTCAGTAACGTGTTTGACAAGGTTCCTCATGGGAGACTGGTCAGCAAGTTTAGATCGCATGGAGTACAGAACTGGCCCGAAAGTAAAAGGCAGAGGGTGCTTTTCAGGCTGAAGGCCTGTGACCAGTGGAGTGTCACAAGGATCGGAGCTGGATCCACTACTTTTCGCCATTTATATCCATGATTTGGATGTGAACATAAGAGGTATTGTTAGTAAGTTTGCAGATGACACCAAAATGGGAGGTGTAGCAGACAGTGAAAAAGATTACCTCAGAGTACAAGGGGATCTGGATCAGAAGGGTGAATGGGCTGAGGAATTCAGTTCAGAAAAATGCAAGCTGCTGCATTTTGGAAAAGCAAACTTTAGCAGGACTTATACAGTTTATAGTAAGTTCCAGGGGATGCTGCTAAACAAAGAGTCCTTGAAGTGCAGGTTCATAGTTCCTTGACAGTAGAGTAGCAAGTAGATAGGATAGTGAAGGCAGCAGTTGGTCTGCTTGCCTTTATTGGTCAGAGCATTGAGTGTAGCGGTTGGGAGGTCATATTGTGGCTGTACAGGACATTGATTCGGCAACTTTTGTAATATTCCATGCAATTCTGGTCTCCTTCCTATCAGATGGATGTTCTCAAACTTGAAAGGGGTCAGAATAGAATTACAAGGATTTTGCCAGGGTTGGATAGGCTGTTTTCGCTGGAGCGTCAGAGGCTGAACGGTGACCTGAAAGAGATTTTTAAAATCAGGCCGGGCATGGATAGAGTAAATAGACAAGATATTTTCCCTGCGGAGGGGGGAGTACAGAACTAGGGGGCTGAAAGGGGAGGGTAGGCAGAGAGGGGGTGGATGGATCGAGAGGGTTGGGACAGAAATGGGTGGGGACAGAGAGGGGGGATAGAGAGGGGAGGCACAGAAATGGATGGGGACAGAAAGCGGGATTAGAGAGGAGGGGAACAGACAGGGGGATCAGAGGGGGCGACCGACCGACGGTGGGGGGGGTGCGACCGACAAAGAGGGGGAACAGACTGAGGGGGGGCAACCGATGGAGGGGGTAAAGAGACGGGTGTGCGACCGACCGGAGGGCGACTGACAGAGGGGGGACAGACCGAGGGGGCAAAAGATGGGGGGGCAGTCCGACAGATTGTGGGACAGACCAATGGGGGAGGGACGACCGACGAGGTGGGGGAGCCGACAAAGGACTGACCGACAGGAGGGGTGGAACTAGACAGAGTGGGGGGAGACAGGGGGGAACAGAGAGGGGGAAGATGGAGAGTTATTTTATAGATCTACAACTCAACCCTGTTCGTGTTTTCTCCTCCTCACCTTAATTTCCTCTGAAGGGCTCAGAACAACTGCATAGTTCCTGGAAAGTGGAGTTTCAAGGAGATCAGGTGCTGAATGTGGCATTTGGGACACTGACATTTAATGGAATGTGCTGGTCAATAAATGGACTCTGGTTTGATTCCACTGTCTGTGTGGTATTTGCACATTCTCCCCGTGTGTCTGTGTGGGCTTCCTCTGGGTGCTCTTAATTTTCTCCCACAATTCCAAAGACATGCAGTTTAGATGGATTAGCTTTAGGTAATGGTAGGTTACAGAGTTAGGGTGGAATACTGTTCCGATGGTTGGTATGGTCTCATGGGCCGAAAGGCCTGCTTCCACACTGTGGGGATTCTGTCACTGAGTATAGGGATTAGGAGATCATGTTGTGGCTGAGTAGGGCATTGGTGAGGCCAGGTTTAGAATACTGCATTCAATTGTGGTCTCCCTGATTTCAGAAAGATGTTATCAGAATATGATGCAACCTCTTAATGGCAAGTTCCTGGGAATTATTGACAAACAAACAGACCATGCAGTGTAGGTTGATTGTTCCTTGAAAGTGTGGTTGAAGGTAGACAGGTCGGTGAAGGTGGTGTGCGGTATGCTAGCTGTTATTGGGCAGTGCATTGAGGATAGGAATTGGGAGATCATGTTCCGGTTGTACAGTTTATTGGCTCGGCCACTTTTGGAATCCCCAGACTGCTTTCAATTCCAGTCTCCCTGTTACAGGAAAGATGTTGGGAAACTTGCAAGAGTTCAGAAAAGTTTTACCTTGTGGTGCCAGTATTGGAACATTTGAACCATAGGAAGAGGCTGAATAGGCTGAGGCTATTTCCCTGCAGCACTGGACATTTTAGGTGGCTTTATCGAACTTTATAAAATTATGAGGTGCAATGATAGGGTGACTAGTCATGGTTTCTTTTTTTTCCCAGGGTAGGGGAGACCAAACAAATGTGAATCTTTTTTCCAATGTGGAAATGACAAATTCTAGAGGAGAGATGGCAATTTTAAAGGATGTGAAAACCGAAACAACTGAAGATGCTGGAAACCAGGAAGAGAAACAGAAGTTACTGGAAAAGCTTAGCAGGTCTAGCAGCATCTGTGAAAATAAATTAGAGTTAACGTATCTGAGGAAGGGTGACCAGACCAGAAACTTTAACTGATTTTCCTTCACAGATGCTGCATGACCTGCTGAGCATTTCCAACAACATCTGTGCAAGTTTAAAGGAAGTTGTTTGGAGTATATACCTGAGAGTAACTTTATAAAGTGCGAGTCAGACCACATCTGGAGTAATGACAGAAGTTTTGGTCCCTTTATTTAAGGAAATACGTCATTTCATCAGAGGCATTTCACAGAAAATTGACTGGGATGATCCCTGGTTTGCAGGGATTATTTTTTAAGAAAAGACTGAAGAAGGTGGGACTCTACTCATTGGATTTGGGAAGAATGAGAGGGGATCTCATTGTGACATGCAGGATAATTAAGGGGTTTGACAGGGTAAATACTGAGTGGATTAGATTAGATTACTTTCAGTGTGGAAACAGGCCCTTCGGCCCAACAAGTCCACACTGCCCCGCCGAAGCGCAACCCACCCATACTCCTACATTTACCCCTTACCTAACACTACGGGCAATTTAGCATGGCCAATTCACCTGACCTGCACATCTTTGTGACTGTGGGAGGAAACCGGAGCACCCGGAGAAAACCCACGCAGACACGGGGAGAACGTGCCTGAGGCGGGAATTGAACCCGGGTCTCTGGCGCTGTAAGGCAGCAGTGCTAACCACTGTGCCACCGTGTGATGGTTCCCATCATGAGGGAGTCTGGAACCAGATTCTGAGTCAGTCACGGAATCATGGGTTCTGTTTTGGATTCGTCAAGTTTAAGGCAACACCGACACGAATCAGGGGTTTCATTAGCAGTGGAGCTGGAATGAGGTGGAGATCAGCAACATTTTAAGAGATTGGAATTCCTGGTGTTTGTAATTGTGTAGATGTCTGATCAGAAGGTCACCTTGGGGTCAGATATGACAGCAACATTGTGAAGAGTGCGGTTCTGCCTCAGACAGTTCCCAGGGAGAGGGAGGGGCTCAGCAGTAAGGGAAAGTAATTTGTAATAGCAACTGAAGGCAATGGGTTTAATCATTGCAACGGTCCGTTGGAGGAAATTGCAGCCAATCGCATAGTGGGAGTGTGATGAGCAGTTTGATAACTGAGTAATGGAGAGGGATGATGGGGAGGGAGAGCTGGGCATTGTGAGTGTACATGTGAAACCTAACACGGTGCTTTTGGAGGATGTCACCTCCTGGCAGTGTGTAGGTGAGAAACAGGACGGACCAAGGCGAGATCCTTGAGGGACACCAAATATAAGGAATTCAGAAAGGAAAGGGAGAGTCGGGATGGAGCAGGTTTTCCAACAACAGTGGGGTCAAATATTAGTTTGTAGCAGAATGGGAGAGAAGGACATAACCAGAAAAGACAGACAGGTAGAACAAGGAACAATATGTGATTTGGTGAGGGGGAGTGATGAGGAGGAGGAGCAGCCCAACTCCAAAAGCACTATTCCTACATTAGTGACATCACCCAACCCCACCCTAGTCTCAGCTCATTGACCGAAATACTCGTCCATCCCTGTGTTATCTCCAGACTTCATTATCCAAACACTCCTGGCCAGCCTCCCATATTCAACTTACATGTAATCTCAAGAGTATCTAAAACCCTCCTGCCCAAGTGCTCACTTGTACCAAAACTTGTTGATCCATCAAAAGGCTCCTATTAACAAGCAACAATTTAAAATTCTCACCCTTGATGTAATTCCTGGCTGTGAACATCCCTGTCTCCCTGCACCACACAACCTGTGAGACCCCGACAACTCATTTTCTTTCAGACTCCCAACGATGAGTTTATTCATTGCTTCAATTGTCTGGCTGTTCCTACCGTTGCCAAGGCAACACGGTCTGGAATTCCCACCCTAACCCCCTCAGACCTGCTTTCCTCCTTTCAGGTATTCCTCAAAACCTGCTTATTTGGCAATCCTTTTGATCACCTGACCTAATATCCCCATCTATGGCCTTACGTCAGAAGTTCTCAATAGTATTTCTGTGGATTTATAAACATGATAAAAAAAACAAACTGTTGTTGATTTGCACATACATTGTCAACTCTTCAATGTTGCTGAGTGAATAATCTATAACAGCTCTTACCCAACCACATTGTGGGAGTACCTTCACCACACGAATTGCAGCTGTACAACGAAGTCAAACATCACCTTCTCCACAGGCAATGGGGCTTTGGCACTGATCAATGGTCTCTGTGGAGGGAGAAACACACAGTTGATATTTCAGGGAGTGCAAAATGCATTATAGGGAGGGAAAATGGTGCAGAATTTGGATTTTGAAATTTGTGTTTTACAATGTGCACTAAGTTCTATAAAACCTCTCATCCCATACCATGAAAATTTCCTCCTCTTCCTGGTCAATATGTCTTTCCTTTCCCCTGCCCTTCACCTTCACACATTTCCAATGCCTTGGTCACAACAACAGTGTGCTGTCAGTGAAGTTTATCATGTGGTTCAGTATTGTCCCGCCCCTCATTCACTCCGATTGGTTGAAGGACCAACTAGCACCTCTAGCCCCCGTTCCCCCACTCTTATTGGTCCTGCGCTGACATCAATAATCCGAGGCCCATTGTGTGCTGGAGCATGCTCAGTACTTCCTGCTTTTCCTGCTGTTCATTAGGTATGAGAGAGAGAGGGCTCATCCCTGTTTCTCCTGATGTCAGACAATAACAACAACTACCTGCATTGTATGGAGCCTTTCACATTGACAAATCTCCTAAAATGCTTCATGAATGATGGAAACGTTGATTAAAGAGAACGATTTTTAGATACATCTTTAAGGTGGACAGACGGGGTTCGGGAGGATATTCCAAAGGTTTGTGTCCTCGGCAGCTCCAATCGTGGCGTGATATAGGTGGGCAACAGCTTACAATGGAAACGGTTAGTGGCTAACCATAGGTTAACAACCTCATGTCGTAGCCCCCTACCCCACACATCAGTTCTTGTTCTCACAGCCTGCCATTACACACTACCTATGGTTAGTCACTAACAGTCTCCATTAACAACTAGTCACCCTCCCCCAGCCAGATCGTTATTCTTTATCCGACTGTTCCTCTCACTCTGTCCCCACCTATCCTCTACTCCTTTTATCCTTCCCCCACACTATCTTCTGCACATAAACTGACTTTTTTTTCTGAGTAACATCTGTTCTGTGGAAGGGACACCGGATCTTAAACTTTAACTCTGATTGCTCCTCACAGATACTGCCAGACCTGCTGAGCTTTTCCAGAACCTCCTGGTTGTTGTTTCTGATTTACAGCATCTGCAGTTCTTTTGGCTTTAATTTACCGGGAGTTTGTAATTCAAGTCCAACAGCCTCTGTCCCAGTCTCTGCTGTCTCTCCCAACCCCAAACAGTGACACTGCACCTGCACAGCTCATGTTGTCTTGCTGGCCACACACCTCATTCAATCCCATTGGCTGCAGGACCACACAGACTCTCCTCCCATCGGTCTGGAGCTGCCGTCAATCAGCCGGGCCCCATTGTGATGAGAGTGGAGGGCTAATCCCTCTCTCTGCCCTAGGATGAGCTTCATCATTCACAGTGAATGGGGCAGTATCACAGAGCACAGCGGCTGGGGGCTATTCAGCCCATTGGGGCTGTACTCTCTCCCACTGGAGATGCTGCAAATATGTCCCAGGTCCCTCCCATGTGCCCACAGACCCCCAAATCTTTCCTTAAAAAGTAAAATTCCAAGTCTGTTTCAGAATACCTGCTGAATCTTTGTCGTTCAGACTGTTCCAGATGCTCAGAACTTTCTGAGTAAAATAGTGTACACATTTTCACCTTGTATTATTTGCCTATTACTTGAAAGTAGTTACTAAAGATTGTGAAAGTGTTAACAATTCCTCTCCCTCTCTCTCTGCAAATTCAAGACCTTGGAACCAAATCTGCACCAGATCGAAATCACTGCTTCACCTTCTCAGCTCCCAGGATAATTATCTGTGCTACAGCTAGCTCTCCACAAAAGAGAGGAATGCATCTTAATTTATTAAGATCAAAGAAACAGACCTTCGGTCCAATTCGTCCGTGCCAACGAGGAATCCTAAACTAATGGATTCCCATTTACCAGCTATTGGCCTGCATCCATCAAAACCCTTCCCTTTCATGTACCCAATTGGAAGCCTTTTAAATGTTGTGATTTTATCAGCCTCCACTACTTCATCTGGTAGCCCCTCCCATACACACACCACACTCAGCTTGAAAACGTTGCCATTTAGATCCCTTTTAAATATTTGCCCTCTCAACTTAAACCCGGGTGCTCTAGTTTTGGACCCACCTAACCTGAGGAAATAGGACTCCGGCTGCTCACCTTATTCACACCCCTTGGGATTTTATAAATCTCCATGAAGTCACCTCTCAGTCTTTGACTCAACAGAGAAAATAGCCCCAGCCTATTCAGCTTCTCCCTGTAGCCCAAATCCTCCAATCCTGGCAACGTTTTTGTAAATCTTGTCCAAACCTTTTCAAGTTTCACAACATTCTTCCCAGAACAGAGTAATTCAAACTGAAAACAGAATTCCAGAAGTGGCTTAATCAATGTCCTGTCCAGCCACAGTATGACGTCCCAGCTTCTGTAATCAATGCATTGACCAATAACGGAGAGCATTAATGGAGTCCCATTTGCCAGCGGTTCACCCTTATCCCTCTAAATCCTTCCACTTCATGTACCCAATCAGATGCCTTTTAAATGCTGCAATTGTACTAGCCTCCACCCCTTCCTCTGAGAGTACATTCAATACATGCAATGCCCTCAACATGAACAAGATGCCCCTTAGATCCCTTTTAAATCTTTTCCCTCTCACCTTAAGCCTGTACCCTTTAGTTCTGGACCCACCGAACTTGGGAAAAAGTCCCTGACTGCTCACCTTATCCATGCCCTTCATGATTTTATAAGATCACCGCTAAGCCTCCAACCCTCCAGGGAAAATACTCCCAGCCTATTCAGACTTTCCCAATAGCTCAAACCGTCCAATCCTGGCAAAGTCCTTGTAAATATTTTCTGAACCCTTTCAAGTTTCTCAACATTATTCCAAGAACAGGGAGATTGGAACTGAAAACAGAATTCCAGAAGAGCAGTAATCAGTGCCCTGTACATCCACAATATGACGTTACAACAGCTGCATTCAATGCATTGACCAATAACAGGGTGCGTACCAAATACTGCATTCACTACCCCTGCCTACCTGTGACTCTACTTTCAAGGAAATATGAACTTGCACTCCAAGGTGTCTTTGTTCAGCAACGTTCCCCAGGACTTTACCATTAAATGTATAAGTCCTGCCCTGATTTGCCTCTCCAAAATACAACAGCTCACATTTATCTAAATTGAACTCCATCTGCCATTCCTTGCTCTAATGGCCCCCTGCAAACTCATTTACAATACCAAATCATTAAAATGAATGACGAAACAAATCCAGAAATAAACATCCATTTCTCTGAGTTTCAATGTGCTCTGTGTAAATCTTTCCCAATGACTCTGTACAAGAGAAAGGCTGTACATGCGACTGGCTGCACCTAGCACCCTCCAAAGCTGGTGGCTCCACACGTGTCCAGTGAATTTTTGCCCCAAATAAAGATTTAGATTTAGATTAGATTACAGTGTGGAAACAGGCCCTTCGGCCCAACAAGTCCACACCGACCCGCCGAAGCGAAACCACCCATACCCCTACATTTACCCCTTACCTAACACTACAGGCAATTTAGTATGGCCAATTCACCTGACCCTGCACATCTTTGGATAGTGGGAGGAAACCGGAGCACCCGGAGGAAACCCACGCAGACACGGGGAGAACGTGCAAACTCCACACAGTCAGTCGCCTGAGGCGGGAATTGAACCCGGGTCTCTGACGCTGTGAGGCAGCAGTGCTAACCACTGTGCCACCGTGCCGCTCACTAATGGCGGCGCGCACCCATGCCTGCAGCCACACTGAGGCAATTCCCCATTTACTGAAAACACGAGACTGGGACGTTCAAATTTGTCTTTTCCGATGTGCACATTTTGTTTGTAAAACCTCTACGCTCATACAGAATCTCTCTCACCTCCTGCGGTTCCACACAGACCTGGTGATTTTTGCGGGTACCTATTCTCTGCCTGGTTACTCGTTTGTCCTTAGTGTATTTGTACAATCACTTTTGATTCTCCTTAAACCTATTTCCTAAAGCTATCTCATGTCCCCTTTTTGCCCTCCTGGTTTACCTCGAGTGTACTCCTACTGCCCCTATATTCCTCTAGGGATTCACACTAAAACAGCTCTCTGTACCTGCCATATGCCTCCTTCATTTTCTTGACCAGGCCCTCAATTTCTTTCGATAGGCAGCATTCTCTAGACCGAGCAGCCTTGGCCTTAATAGGAACATATTGTCTGTGTACTCTTGTTGTCGCAGGCCTATGGAAGCAATGGCAGATGAGGACAGAGAAGCAATCATTCTCAGTAAAGAGGTAATGTTGGGAAAGATAACAGCCGAAAGGTAGATGGGTCTCCTGGCTCTGATGGAATGCATCCCAGGGACTAAAGGAGATGGCGGGGGTGGTGGTTTGAGGGAGGGGTGTGGTGAATAACAAATAGACTCGTGATAATTCACTACAATTTGTTGGATTCTGGGATGGTTTTGACAAACTGCAAGCTGGAAATGCAGTGCCACTATTTTTCAAAAATGACTCATTAGCTTAACTTCTGTAGTGGAGAAAATGCTTGAATCTCTCAAGGAAGTAGTGGTGAGATATCTGGGTAGAAAATGTCTCATTGAGCAAACACAGCATGGATTCATGAAAGGCAGTCAAGTTTAAGTATTTACTGGAATTATTTGAGGATACAACGAGTGCGTTGAACAAGGGGGACTCGGTGGATGTGGTGTATCTGGATTTCCAGAAGGTATTCGATAAGTTGCCACACAAAAGGCTGCTGTATAAGGTAAAGATGCACAGCATTATGGGTAATGTATTATCATTGATACAGGATCGGTTAACCAACAAAAAGTAAAGAATGGGGATAAACGGGTGTTTGGATTAGTGTTGGCACGACAACTGTTTGCAATTTACACAAATGTTTTGGTGTTGAGGACCAAGTGTACGGTGTCAGAGTTCACATTTGATACAAAGATGAGGTAGAGCAATGTGTGCAGAGGCCACTGTCAGTCTGCACAGGGATACAGATCAGTTATGTGGGTGGGTAAGGATCTGGCAGATGGAGTTCAATGTTGGGATATGTGAGGTCACCCATTTTGGTCGGACTAACAGCAAACTGGATGATGAAATGGTGAAAACATGCAGCAGGCTGCTGTACAGAGGGAGCTGGGTGTCCTTGTGCATGAATCTCAGGAAGTTGGTTTGCAGGTGCAGCAGGTAAATAAGGCAGTGAAGGGAATATTGTCCTTCATTGCTAGAGGGATGGTTATGCTGCAGCTGTACAGGGTGCTGGGAAGGCCACACCTGGAGTACTGTGTACAGGTTTGATCTCCTTACTTCAGCAAAGATGTACTGGCACTGGAGGGGGTGCAGAGGAGGGTCACTAGTTTGGGCCTGGAGTTGAGAGGGTTGGAGTATGTGGAGAGATTGAGAAAACTGGTTCTCTTGTCATTGTAATTTAGAAGAATGGGAGTTTGGATAGGAAACAATAAAATTATGAAGGGAGTAGATAAGATAGAAGTAGGGAGCCTATTTCCACTGGGGGCAGGTCAAACAACAGAGCATTACCTCAAAATAAGGGGGAGCAGATTTAGGACTGAGCTCAGGAGGAGCTTCTTCAGCTAAAGGTTTGTGAATCTGTGGAATTCCCTGCTGAGTGCAGCATTTGACGTTATCAACTTGCATGCCTTTAAGGCAAAATGTAGATTTGTGAACAGGAAAAGAATTAATGGTTATGGTGAGAGAGCAGGAATGTGGAGCTGAGGCCATGAGAAGATCAGCCCTGATCTTGTTGAATGGCAGAGTAGGCTTGAGGGGGCAGGTGAAAGTTCTTGCCTTGTGCCATCAAAATTGGCTTTTGTCCAATTCAGATCCTTAACGTTTAGATCTGATATATTATTTTCTGTAACTATTTTAAAAATAGTAGAATTATCAGGGAATCACAACAGTGTGGAAACAGGTCATTCAGCCTATCACATTGATACTGACCCTGAGAGCCACTTAACCTCCCGCTGTAACATTGCATTTCCCAGGGCTACCCAACGAACACATCCCTGAACACTGTGGGCAATTCAGCCAGGACAATCCACCCAACCTGCACATCTTTGGACTGTGGGAGGAAACCAGCGGAACCAGACGAAATCCATGCAGAAACCCCTAATAAGATGATCATCCCTTTCTTATTTCCGAGTTCCACCTAAATAACTTCACTGCCGTACTCCCAGGAAGATCTTCCCTAAGAAAAAGCATAATGCTATCTCGAATCAAAAATGCCACTCCGCCTCCGTCTTGTCCCCCTTTCCAGCCTTGCTACAGCATCTGTACCCTGGAACATTAAGCTGCCAGTCCTATATATCCCTGAGTGATGCCTCTGTGATTGCTATAACATCCCAGTGCCATGTTCAAAACCATACCCTGAGCTCATCTGCCTTCCCTGTCAGGTCTCTTGCATTGAAGTAAATGCAGTGCAACTGCTCAGTCCGACCTCATTCTGTGCCTTGCCCTTGCCTGCCTTGACTATTTGACTTCTGAACTGTACCAGCCTCAGACATATCTCTTTCCTCACTATCTTCTTGGGTTGACATCCACTCCCTCACTGGTTGAATGCCTCCCGAGTATCACCCGCAAGTCTCCCTGCCTAGATATTAGACACCTTCCAATTCAGGTACAATCCATCCTTCTTATGCAGGTCAACTCTACTCCAGAGGAGATCACAATGATCCAAAAAACGTGAATCCTTTTCCCCTGCACCAGCTCCTTAGCCACTCATCCAGCACTTCCTCCTCCTCTGTAATATGGACATTTTTAAAGATGTCACCATTTATTTCCCCACATTCTATATCTCCCATGTACTTCTTCACAGTAAACACTGATGCAAAATACTTGTTTCCGAACTCGCCCATCGCCTGCAGCTCCACACAATGGCTGCCTTGCTGATCTTTGAGGGTCTCTATTTTCTTCCGAGTTAGCCTTTTGTTCCTCATGTATTTACAAAAGCCCTTTGGATTATCCTTAACCCTATTCGCCAAAGCTATCTCACGTCCCTTTTTTGTCTCCTGATTTCCCTCTTAATTATACTCCTACTGCCTTTATACTCAAAAATTTTTTGGATTGGAATAAATACAAAATATAACATCCTGACAAAACAAACGAGGGTAGGACTTACACTCAATAAAAGCACGGCCTTGAGTAGTGACATGGGAACAAAGAGACCGAGCGGTTCACATCTTTGAAGTCTGTGTTACATGTAGACAGGGTGGTTAAGGTGCTTAGCACACTTACCTTCATTGTTCTGACCTTTGAGTACAGGAGTTGGGACGTTATGTTGAGGATGTACAGAACGTTGGGGAGGCCTCTTCTGGAATACTCTGTCCAGTTCTGGTTTCGCTGTTATCGGAAGGATATTACTAAATTGGAGCAGGTTCAGAAGAGATTTACCTGCATGTTGCCATGAATGGAGGGATTGTGTTCTAAGGAGAGGCTGGATAGTCTGGGAATGTTTTCACTGGCGCGCACGAGGTTGAGGGGTGACCTTATTAGAGGTTTATAAAATCAGAAAGAGTGTAGATAAGGTGAATAGCCGGGCGAGAGAGGGATTCAAATCTCTGGGTGCATTCATTTTGAGAGGAAATGAGAAAGGTTTGAGAAAAGACATTAGGATTTTAAAAAGAAAATTATACGTGTGAAATGAACTTCCAGAGGAAGTGGTAGCTGTGAATACAATTACAATATTTAAAAGATATTCAAATATGTACATAAATAGGAAATATTTGGATGGATGTGGACTAAGCGGAAGCAGGTACAATTCGTTCAGTTTGGAATTATGGTTGGCATGGACGGGTTGGACCACAGGGCCTGTTTCCTTGCTGTATAACATTATGACTCTAATCCTCACTAACTCTAAATTCCTCCATTCTCAACTCTCCCGATCACTGTCACTTCATCCAGCCTCACAACTCTTCCTTATTTATATAATACCTCACCAGCCACAGAACACTCCCTATCTCATGTCCTCCAGTTTCTCAAATCTTTGCGATATGTGCCTTTCTTTAGTTCCAGCCTTGAGGATGCCCTCATTCACTCATACTGGTTGGAGGACAAACTGGTACGGCCTGGTCCTCCAGTACTGCCCTCTGCCCCCTATTGGCCTGCACTGACATCAATCATCGGGCCCATTGTGAGGTGAGTGGTGGGATCCTCCCTCTCTCTGCTCTGGGATAAGCTTCAACATTCACACTCAATGCGGCAGTATCACGGAGCACAGGGGCTGGGGCTATTCAGCCCATTTGGGCTGAACCCTCTCCCTCTGGAGATGCTGCAAATCTGTCCCAATTCCCTTCCCATTTGCCAATGCCCCCCAAATCTTCCCTTAAAAAGTAAAATTCCAAATCTGTTTATGAATAACTGCTGAGTCTGTCCAGCTGCCATTCAGACTGTTCCAGATGCTTGGAACTTACCGAATAAAATAATGTTCACATATTCACATATTATTTGCCAATTACCTGAAAATAGTTACTAAAATTGTGACATTGTTAACGTTTCCACTCTCTCTGCAGATTAGATATCCTAGAAACAAATTTGCATCTGGTCAAAATCACTGCTTAACCTTCTTATCTCCAAGGACAATTATCTGTGCTTCTGCTCGCTCTCCACAAAAGAGGAACACATCTTATTTTCATTTATTAGTGTCATAGAGATGTACAGCACATAAACAGACCTTTGGTCTAATTTGTCCATGCCAACTAGGAATCCTCAACAAATGGAGCCCCATTTGCCAGCTATAGGTCCATACCATTCGAAACTCTTTCTATTCATGTACCCAATCGGATGCCTTTCAAATGTTGTAACTGTATCAGCCTCCACTACTTCATCTGGCAGCTCATTCCACACATACACCACATACATAGCTTGAAAACTTTGCCCCTTAGATCCGTTTTTAATCTTTGCCCTCTCAACTTAAGCCCATGTGATCTTATTTTGAACCCACCTACCTGGGGGGAAAAGACCCTGGCTGTTCACCTTATCCATGATTTTATAAATCTCCTTGAAGTCACCTCTCAGTCTTTGACTCTTCAGGGTATTTCACCCCAGCCTATTCAGCCTCTCCCTGTAGCCCAAATCCTCCAACTCTCGCAAAGTCTTTGTTAATCTTGTCTGAACTCTTTCAAGATTCACAACATCCTTTCCAGAACAGGGAATTTCGAACTTAAAACAGAATTCCTGAATGGCTTAATCAATGTCCTGTCCAACCACAATTTGACGTCCCAGCTTCTGTACTCGATGCACTGACCAATAAATATAAGCATACCAAACCCCACCTTCACTAGTCTGCCTACCTGCGACTCTACTTTCAAGGAACAATAAACCTGCACTCCATGGTGTCTCTGTTCAGCAACATTCCCATGGTGTCTCTGTTCAGCAACATTTCCCATTACGTGTGCAAGTCCTGCTCTGAGATGCCTTTCCAAAATCCAACAGCTTACATTTGTCTAAATTGAACCCAGTCTGCCATTCCTCGCCCCAATGGCCCATCTGGTCAAGATACTGTTGCATTCTGAACTAATCTTCTTCATTGTCCACTACACCTCCAATTTTGGTGTCTTCTGTAAACCTTCTGACCATACCTCATAGATTCACATCCAAGTCATTTACTTAAGGACCCAATATCCATTCCTGCAGGATAATGCTGCTCACAGGCCTCCAGTCCGCAAAGCAACCCTCCATTACCACCCTCTGCCTCCTACCTTCAAGCCAGTTTTGTATCCAAATGGCTAGTTCTCCCAACATTTCATGTTATCTAACCTTACTAACCAGTCTGCTTTGTGGAAAATCGTTCAGTGTCCATATAGACAACGTCCATAGTCTGCCTTCATCAA
This sequence comes from Chiloscyllium plagiosum, assembly GCF_037043375.1. Lineage (NCBI taxonomy): Eukaryota > Metazoa > Chordata > Chondrichthyes > Orectolobiformes > Hemiscylliidae > Chiloscyllium > Chiloscyllium plagiosum. Next base: position 33,432,674 of record NW_028270182.1, on the reverse strand, counting down.
TCAGCTTTGTCACATCTTCAAAAAACTCAATCAAGTTAGAGAGAGAGAATTTCCCACACATAAAGCCATGTTAGCTATCCCTAATCAATCCTCGTCTTTCCAAATACATGTAAATCCTATCCCTCAGAATCCCTTCCAACAACTTACCTACCACTGACGTTAGGTTGACTGTTTTCTTGTTCCCTGGCCTTTTCTTACCACCTTTTTTAAATAATGGCACCCATCTTCCAGCATCTTACCTGTCACAAACAATGATATAAATACCTCAGGGAGGGGCACTGCCATCACCTTCCTAGCTTTCCACAAATTTCTGGGATACACCTGATCAGGTCCCAGGGATTTATCCACCTTGCTACTGTTTAAGACATCCAGTACTTCCTCCTCTGTAATGTAGACACTTTTCAAGTTATCACTATTCATTTCTCCAAACTCTCTAGAATAGAATAGCATAGTATTTCTCCCACCTCCTGTTGTTCCATAGATGGATTTGTTGATCTTTAAGGGATCCTATTCTCTGTCCGGTTATTATTTTATCCTTAATGTATTTGTAGAATCTCTTTGGATTCTCCTTTCACTACTTCCTATAGATATTTCAAGTCCCCTTTTTGCTCTCCTGATTACCCTCGAGTCTACTCCTGTAAAAACGTGATTCTGTACTCCCAATTTCTCCGACTCTGCCATATCTGCTCCCAGGAGAAGCAATTCCACTCCAGGACATCCCAGAAAGGTTTCCACGTTCAAGGACTGCATTTCCCTCCCACTTGATCAACAATGCAGTCCAACACATATCCTCCACTTCCTGTACCTCCGCCTTCCGCCCACCCCTCCAACCACAATAAGAATATAATCTCCCGGTTCTCATTGCCACCCACTAATCGCCGTTAACCTCTGCTATGTCCGCTACCTACAGTCAGACCCCACCACCAGGGATATATCTCTCTCCCCAGCCCTTTCTATCTTCCGCAGAGACCATGGGATCTTTGTGCTGATGTGCTGCCCCAAAAATACCTCAGTCACTCACCCTGCCAAATGGCCTAGTGAGATTATCACTAGATGGATAATCCAGACACCCAGAAAACGTTCTGGGGCCCAGGGTTTGGATCCCGTCATGGCAGAGAGTGGAATGTGAATTCAATAAAAATTTTGAATTAAGAATCTATTAAAGACCATGAATCCATTGTTGATTCCTGCGAAAAAAAAACCCATCAGATTAGCAAATATCCTTCAGGGAAGGAATCTGCCATCCTTACCTGGTTTGGCCTACATATGACTCCAGACCCACAGCAATGTGACCCTTTACTGCCCTTTGGGCCCAGCCAGTGACACCCTCATCCTGTGAATGAATAACAAAGAAGGTCAAGTCTTGTACACAACCATACTATTCTTACAGAGAAGTGATCTCTTAGTAAATTTGCTTCTCAACTCCCTGCTGACTATTGGGGAAGGGGGGGGGGGGGGGGATGGGGGGGGGGGGTCAATAGTACCATCCCAATAAGGAGATCATTCCTTATTTCTCATTACCACCTGTATAATCTGCCTGGATGTACTCACAGGAATACCCTCTTGAAGCCCAGCTGTAATGTTATCCCTAATCAAAATTACCTCTCCCCCTGCTCTGTTACCCCCTTTCTATCTTTGTTATAGCATCTATACACTGGAACATTAAGCTGCTGGTCCTATCCATCATTAAGTCATGCCTCTGTAATTGCTATAATATCCCAGTGCGATATTCAAAACCATACCCTGAGCTCCTCTACCCGACCTATCGGGCCTCCTGCATTGAAATAAATGCAGTGTAACTGCTCATTCTGTGCCTTGCCCTTGTCTGCCTTGACTGTTTGACATCTGAACTGTACCAGCGTCAGACTTAGCTCTTCCCTCACTCTCTCTCTCTGGGTTTACCCACATTCCTTCACTGGTTTAATGCGTCCTGAATAGCACTAGCAACTCTTCCTTTCCAGTGCAGGTACAATCCATCCTTCTGATGGAGGTCAATTCTACCCCACAAGAGATTCCAATGATCCAACAATATGAACTCTTCTCTTCCGATATCATTAATACCAATAAACAACAGCCTCCCCTCAAAATGGTTATTCTCCCCTTTAAGAATATTCTGCTCCCTCTCTGAGACATCCTTATACAAAAATTACACATTCGAATAATAAACCTTACACTCATCAGGTCATCATAAAAGGATTACATTTCACATTGAAGGTTTGGGGAGACCTTTTGCGAGAATGTGATGATTCAAAGGAGAATTTTTAAGCAGCAAATGGGACTGATCTGGAACACAACACTCACTCACACGCAATGCGAATATCCAGGTCCTGATATATACTGAGTAATTCAATCAGAGTTTAGCAGAACATTTACTGAGATTACCATCTGAATGTCCACCTGTAATATCCTGTAATACAAGTTTATAAAATCTGTCACTATCAGTTCAAGTTAGAAACTCACACCATCCCCTCCTCGTGGCCCAGGATTACTGTACATATTACCCTTGAGGGCAACAGCAGTCAACTCAGGGGGAAATCTGTGGGTTTCTGGGAGATTCCAACTTGAGATCTCATGTGACTGAACACAGCAGTTCTTTGACACATTGGAGAAAATGATCCAAGCGTCAGTGAGATATGGGGAACAAGAATTACTTTCTTTTCTTTCATTCCGTGCTGCCGCTCTGCCTCATCAATAAGACTTGGGTGTGAAAGGCTAATGCCTAACGATGGGCAAGTTGTCTCCATCCTGACCAATGTGTAGGAAGATCCTCCCAATCACTCCAAAGCGTATCCCAAAAAAGATAGCAACTCTGTCTGCTTCCCATTGCCCAGGGCTCACAGTAAATGTTTGGAAGAATGGGAAGAGGGGATATCTCCTAGAAAAGGCATAACTGTAAAGGTCTAAGAGGATTATGAAGACAGAGAGATGTACAGGAGAAGGGGGCAACAAGTTGCCAGATGGTGTGTAACTTGGGAAAATGGGAAGTTGCTCATTTTGGAGGAGATAATAAAAGAACAAAGTGCTATTTAAATGGTGGAAACCATAGAAAGCTGCACCACAAAGGGACCAGGGGTAATTGTTCAGAAAACACAGAAAGCTACCACACAGTTACAACAGGGAACCAGGAAGGGGAATGGAATATTTTGTTTCAAAGGTGTTCAGTTTTAGAGCTTAGAGTATATACCTGAGAGTAACGTGTGGAAGTGCTGGTGAGACGCCCATATCTGCAGTAATGAGAGCAGTTTTGGTCCCTTTAGATCAGGAAATGTGTCACTTTTTTTGGAGGCATTTCAGGGAAGATTCAATGAAATGATCCCTGGTTTGGAGGGATAATCATTTAAATAAAGGCTGAAAAGGTTGGGACTCTACTCACTGGATTGTGGAGAGAGAGTTGATCTCATTGAAACAGATGGAATTCTTAAGGGGTTTGACAGGATAAATACTGAGAGGATGTGCCTGAGGGTAAATATTGAGAGGGGAGTCTGAAACCAGATTCTGAGTCACGGAATCAAGGGTTCTGTTTTGGATTCATCAAGATATTGCGACACCGACATGGGTAAGGGGTTTCAGTAACAATGGAGCTGGGGTGAGGTGGAGAAAAGCAAGTTTTAAGAGATTGGGATTGTGTGGATGTCTGATCAGAAGGTCACCTTGGGGTCAGATGTAACAGCAATATTGTGAAGAGGGTCATTCTGCCTCAGAGAGTTCCCAGTGGGAGGGAGGGGCTCAGTAGAAAGGTAAAGGTAAGGCAATGGGTTTAACCGTGACAATGTTTCATTGGAGGAAATTGCAGCTAATCGAGTAGTGGGCATGTGATAAACAGTTTGGTAACTGAGTAACAGTGGAGTAATGGAGAGGGATGATGGGGAGGGAGAGCTGGGCATCGTCAGTGTACATGTGAAACCTAACAGTGTTTTTGGATGATATCACCTCCTGGCACTATGTACGTGAGATAGAGGAGAGACCAAGGATAGATCGTTGAGGGACACCAAATGCAAGTAATACAGAAAGGAAAGGGAGAGGGGAGATGGAACAGGATTTTCCAACAACGGTGAAGTCAAATATTAGTTTTTCACAGAATGGGAGAGAAGGACATAACCAAAAAAAGACCAACAGACAGAACAAGGAACAATATCTATGAATTGGCGAAGGGGAGTAATGAGGCGGCAGTGGAGGAAAGAGAGTTGGAAAGTGAGTTTAGCGAGGTTTGGGTAAAGGGTCAAGGTGAGCTCTGATAAGGGTTGACAAGAGACTGGAGAAAGATGTCGGTTTAGGACAAAAACCAGGAACACCACGTGAGGCAGTTTGGCTCAGTGGGCTAGCGGGAGGGAGAGAAGCAGCAGATCGGATTATCTCAGCCTTAGTGTCAGAGAAATTCCATGTGCTCCTCACTCGGTGTTGGAGGGGAGGATGGAGGAGACAGGATGATGAACAGTGTTTTACAAAGTAACAAAACCAGGGTTAGTGATATTCAAAACGAGTGAACAAACCTGATGTATTTAGCTTTCATCCAGAATATTAAAACAAACTACTGAAGTCCTGGTTCGAATCCCGTCTTGGCAGATGGTGGAATCTGAATTCAAGAAAACAAAAGCTGGATGGACCAGTTGGCAACTAACAAGGCACCAGAAATTACAACCACAGAATCAGCCCTCTCGATGGTGCAACGTCCTCCTCACTAACATATGGTTTTTGGTGCCAAAATGTGGAGAGCTGTCTCACAGACTAGTCAAGGAACAGCCTGACATACTCATACTCATGGAATCATCCCTTACAAACAATGACCAGACACCACCATCACCATCCCTAGATATCGAGAGTGTGGTGCTGGAAAAGCACAACAGGTCAGGCAGCATCCGAGGAGAAGGATAATTGACGTTTCGAGACTCAGCCCTTCATAACCCTGACCTGCTGGGCTTTTCCAGCACCAGACTCTTGACTCTGATCTCCAGCACCTGCAGTCTTCACTTCCTCCTGAAATCTCTGGATATGTCCTGCCCCACCGGCAGGACAGACCAGGCAGAGGTGGTGGCACAGTGGTGTACAGGAAGGGAGGATTTGCCCTAGGAGTACTCAGCATTGGCTCCGGAGACCAGGAAGTCTCATGGCTCCTGCTGATTACCACATCCCGTCCTCCCTTGGCTGATGGATCAGTTCTCCTTCATGTTGAACATTTGGAGGAAGCACTGAGGAAGTAAAATGGTGTCAAACGTATTCCGTGTACAGGATTTCAATGTCCACAATCGAGACTAGCTCTGCAACAGAATTACTGACTGAGCTGGTCAGGTCCTAAAGGATATAGCTGCTCAACTGAGTTTGCAGCGGGTGGTGAGGGAACCAACAAGAGTGTAAAACATACTTGATCTCATTGATATGAATTGACCAGCTGCAGTTACATCTGGCCATGACAGTATCAGGAAGAGCGACCATCACACATTCCTTTTGGAGACAAAGTCTTGCCTTAAAGTTGAGAAAAACCTCCATTGTGTTGAGTGGCACTATCACCGTTCTAATTGGGACAGACTTTGAAGAGATGTAGGATCTCAAACTGGGTATCTCTGAGGCACTGTGGGACATCAACAGCAGCAGAACTGTACTCCAGCACAATCTGAAATCTCATGGGTTTGTAAATCCCGCTCTCACCCATCACAATGGACAGTAAAGGAGGGCATGCCATGAACAGCACCAGGCAGATCTAAAAATGAAGTGCCAACCTGGTGAAGGTATCAAACAGAACTACTTGCATATCAAACAGCATCAGCAGCAAGCAACAGAGCTAAGTGATCCAACATCCAATGGAACAGATCGGAGCTCTGCAGTTCTGCCACGTCCAGTTGTGAACGGTGATGGACAATTAAACAACTCACTGGAGGAAGCATCACAGAAATCCCCACCCTTACTGATGGAGAGGCCTCACACATCCATGCACCAGACAAGATGACAGCATTTGCAGCAATCTGCAGCCAGAAGTGTAAAGTGGGATGATCCATCTTAGCCTTCTCCAGTGGTTTCTAACATCACAGATGAGTTTTAAGCCAGTTCGATTAAGTTTGAATAACATCAAGAAATTGTTAAGTAGTGCAAAGTCTACTGGCCCTGCCAATATTCTGGCAATAACACTGATGGCTTGTGCTCCAGAACTTGCCACCCACCAAGCCAAGTACCGCTCCAGCACTGGCATCTACCGACAATGTGGAACATTGCCCAGGGATGTTCAACACAAAAACACAGGGCAATCCAACCCAGGAAATTTCACTCCATCAGTCCACACTCGATCAGCAGTAAAGTGATGGAAGATGTCATTAACAGGGCGACCAAGCAGCAACTGCTCAGCAACAGCCAGCTGAGCGACACTTATTTCAGGTTCCACCAGGGCCACTCAGCTCCCGATTGTGTTATGGCCCTGATTCACAACCTGACAACCAGCTGAATCCCAGAGGTGAGGTGAGTGTGATAACTCAGTCCCACTCCAACACCACTATTTCTAGCTGATTCCACCCTTGCCTCAGCTCATATACTTTCATCAACCTGGTGTTATCTCCAGACTTCATTTTCCAAACACACTCAGGGCCAGCTTCCCACATTCAACCTCCCTGTAATCTCAAGAAAGTCTAAATCTCTGCTTGTTGATTCATCAAAAGGCTCCTAATTATAATCAACAGCATATAGCCATAGGGATGTACAGCAAGGAAACAGGGCCTTCGGTCCAACCCGTCCATATTGACCAGATACCCCAACACAATCTAGTCTCCTGCCAGCACCTAGCCAATATCCCTCAATTTAAAATTCTCACACTCGATTTAATTCCTGGCTGTGATAATCCCTAGCTCCCTGCACCACACACACTTTGAGACCTCGACAACCCATTTTCTTCGAGACTCCCAAATAATTGTGAATTCATTACTTCACCTGTGTGGCTGTTTCTACAGTTGCTGAAGCAGCATGGTCTGAAATTCGCATCCAAAACCTCACAGGTCTGCTTTCCAACTTTAAGACATCCCTAAAAACCTGCTTTTGGCAATTTGGTCATCTGACCTAATATCTCCATTTCTGGCCTTATGTCTAAAGTTCTCAATAGTATTTTTGTGAAATTATAAGCATGATAATAAAAATACAAACTATTGTTGATTTGGACATTATTTTCAAACCATCACTGTGGCTGAATGAATAATCTCAATGCCACTTACCCAACCACATTGTCGGAGCACCTTCACCACTCAAACTGCAGCTGTACAAGAAAGTCAAATATCATCCTCTCCACAAGCAACAGGGCTTTGGCATTAATCACTGGTATCTGTGGAAGGAGAAACACAGTTGATGTTTCAGGGAGTGCAAAATGGATTACAGGGAATGAAAATAGTGCAGCATTTGATAGTCAGAAATGGAAGGAAAATACACTTGCTTGTTGGAAAAAAAGAATTCTTGACTGTCAAAAATATTCAAGAAAAAAGTAATCTGAAAATAGAGCAGCACATGGTCAGGGGCTGGGCCACAGTGAAAAACTAATTTACAAAGGGTCTATAAACGGAATAATACAGGACTAAACAGACCAAAAATACACCCATGGTTCGAGACTGAGAAAGCTCGATATTGACAAAGTGTTTATGAGGGAGCCCAGAGGTGAATCAGAGCAGTATTAGCTGCTATGATCCCAATGACTCTTGACTGGAAAAAGACTGCACATGCGCCTGGCTGCACCTTGCCCCCTACAAAGATGGCGGCCGCGCACGTGTCCCGAATAAAGATGGCGGCGCTCACTCAGGCCTGCAGCCGCGCTGAGGCAATTCCCCGTTTACTGCAAACACGGGACTGCGACGTTCAAATTTGTGTTTTCCGACGGGCACAATTTGTTTGTAAAACCTCTCCGCTCATAGTAACAAAGTTTTCTCCCGTTTCCCTGTTTATTTCTTACCGTATCCTTTCTCTCCATAACTTGCCGAACATTCATGACAGCTGCTCTGCACCGTGCGCGAGTGATCACATGGTTTGGTTTAGCTCCGCCTTTCATTCACTTTGATTGGTTGGAGGACCAACCCCCCGCTAGGTCATCCAGCTCCGCCCACCGTCCTTTCATTGGTCCGGTGCTGACATCAATCACCCGGAGTCCCTTTGGTGGCTCGAGCATGCGCAGTGTGTCATCCTTCAGCTGATATGTTGGGTAATGTGATGGGAAAGTTTACTGAGGTTAAGAATTTCCTTTGTGTGAGCTCTGCAGTAGATTTCCTTTATTCATGGAGGGAATTGCCTTCCTATTCATGACTGTATAGCTGTGATTGATGAATCAATGCCACCTGAATCAGTACATAACCACCCCATTTTCATTCCTTTTCACAACATCTGAGATCTTTAGCACATTGTATCACGCTCTTCTTTGGAAACAAAAAAAAACAGGAATCGGAGCAGGAGTAGGGCATTCATTCCCTTCAGCTTGTTCCCCCATTCTATCAGATCATGGCTGGGCCAACCCTCTTTTATGCTTGATCCGCATTGCCATCAACTGCTCAATATTTCAAAAATCTATCTGTCCTCTTTTAAAATAATTTGAGATAGAATCATAGATTCCCTACTGTGTAGAAACAGACCCTTCAGCCCAACAAGCCAGAACAACCTCCGAAGAGTAACCCAACCATTCCCCTCCCACACAAATTTCACAATTGTTTGGGTGCGGAAAGTCTAGCCATTCACTCAGAGAAAAAGTTCTTTACTTTTTCTAAAATGAATGTTCCCTTATGTAATGTCCCCTGTTTGAGACTTCACTCGTGCTAGAAGATCTAGTCAACATCTACTCTGTCCAGCTCCTCAGAATCTTGTTTCCATAAGATCACCCCTGCTTATCTATTCTTGATAGGTCAACACTTTCGTCCTCGAAGCACCTAATTGAATCTTTTTTGAATGGTCTCCAATGTTGGTTTATCCTTTATTAAATATGGGAGCTAACATTGTATACAGCACTGCAAGTGAGCACTCAGCAACAGCCAGTGTGGTAAACCAATCCTCAATCCATGCTAATACGCCGATACCAGGAGTTCCGAAATTGAGCAAATATCGTTTATGTAGCACCTTATCATTTGCATTTTGAAAATCCAAATACAGAACATCATTGGATTGCCCTTTATCAGACCTGCTTGTTTTCTCCTCAATGAACTGTTGTAAATTTGTCAAATATAGTTTCTCTTTCACAAAACCCAGTCTACCATGTTTAATGATAAGCTTTTCTAAATGTCCTGCAATTTCTTACTTTAATATTTGACTCTGTAGATTCTTTCAGTAGATTTGCTAAGTATGATTCCCCTCCCTTAAATCCATGCGGACTCTGTCCAATCCTGTCACTGCTCAGGAAGAAACTTGACTGTATTCCAATGTAGTTAGTAAATGTATCTATATTTATTTTTAAAAATCGATTACTTATCAATGCTGGACCCATGCAATATCAATAAATTAGTGACTCTGAATTTGGGTTATAATATTTTTTCTGTTAATTCCTTTATGTACTGTGTTATGCAGACAGCGCCAAGCGATCACTCTCAATTGTGAGTAACTTTGAAAATAATATATTTTAAAAATGACATCCCAAAATACTGCCTCTTTATTGTGCAAGGAGGATTTTGCATTCAATAGTTTGCAGATAAAATTGAACAGCTTTTTGCTGCAATTTAGCCAGACTGCAGGTTACTCCAAAGTGGTAACTCTGCTCTCAAATTCTTACTTGACACTGCCCATGGCGATACTGATGGGACTTCACTTTGCCATTCTTGTTCACCAGCTAAATTTCCAGGTTTAATTCTATAATCATTCTAGAGCTTGTAATTTTAGACAACTTATCTTTTAGGTACTTATGTAAATGTCATACTGAAATGTTGCACTGAATGGTACCAAATCTGAAATTAGTCTCTAATCTGATAGTAACGTGCTTCGACCCTTCTCCGTATGTGTTGGCATAAGTCTATGCCAGTTATTTTTCTGAAACCTGCGATTGCTGATGAAAGGCTTATGTCCGAACCATCAACTCTCCTGCTTCTCGGATGCTGCCTGACTTGTTGTGCTTTTCCAGCATGGCACTTTTCGACTCTGATGTCCAGCTTCTTTGGTCGTCACTTTCTCCTTTGAGTAGATTAAACCAAGAATAATTTTTGTTGATCAAAGTGCAATAGGAACCAATTCATGAAATTCAGATATCTAACATTTACCTTAACTATGTGAAGGCTAAGACATTACTAAATGATTGTCAGTAATTGAAACCATGCTGACAAACTTGTGCAGTATCAGTGCCTCACCTTTAGAGAATGTTCCCAGATATCGCACCGCTGCAGTATTTTGTTTTGAACTCAGCTATATGTTGTTCTCAATTGTTTCTTTGTGAAAGATTACAAAATTAACTTAGATGAATGAACTTATGATTTCTTTAACCAATGTTAGGGAAAACAATGTCAGTATTTCAAGTGCTGATAAAGTAAAATAAACTGATAATCAGCAGAAAGGGTTTAAGATGGATATGGAACAAATGTTGGGATTAGATATTTTTGGACATCTGGTCAGCATGGGCAAGTTGGACTGAAGGGTCTGATTGTGTGTTGTACAACTGTGACTTCATTCTCTCAGTTATTCAAGAAGTTGAATACTTCGAGGAGGAAAAGAATAATTTATGCAGAAAATGCACTTACAATGATGATTGAGGTATATCAAACTCACATTATTTCATGACCTTTTCCTCTGGGTTCATCAATGAACAAACTTGTTTTGTTCTCTGAATAACTATGTATCATGTGATTTGTTTTGCACAAAATATTTCGTTAGGATCTCGTGAACTATTAAGAAGTGTTCATTTTTAAAATTTAGGCAGCGTGATTATTAAGCAAGAAAATGTTAGCGTTTTAATCCCACTGAATCATTGCTCTATAAAAGGTGACAACCTTTTTATCTTTTCTGGGCACTGAATATATGGAAATCAATTCTTAAGGAAAAAAATCCTCGTCGGTAATGCTCCCACATATGTGGAGTAATTGCTTCTGGTCACTCTTCAGGTTATAGAGGCTAGGAAAGAAATTAGTTGGCTAAAGTTAGTCCATCCAAATGATGTTGCCAAGCTCATTGGTAAACTTGCAAGATCTATTGAAGAAACACGTGTTTCAGAGTGTATGCAATAAACCTGAACATTGTTATTTTTTCACAGAGCTTGGGACCCGACTGGAGCAGCAATGAAGCTCGTATTGTTTTTTTTTAAATTTCCGAGCTTGCCAAATTATTGTTGGTAAATGCAGGTGACTTTATCAAAGCACATTTCACACGCCCCAGCCAGGAATTTGGTCCCAATTCTGTCAGTCCATCCATTCATATGGATAACAGGCATTTGAAATGTGAGCACTCCATGTAACTATTTGAATTGAATACTTCAGTGGTTTCGTCCTCCTGCATTCTTAATTTCAAATTAATCAATGTGATTTTTTTGTCCCCCCTGAATTTGCCAAGCACTGGGCAGTTCTGGAATATTCCAAATATTTACAATAGATGCATTCACACTATTGAAGGCAACCTGGCAGATTTGAATACCATTCAGGTAGTCAACAACAATACATAAGTAACTTTATGAATTGCTTACTGTACACCAACAACACAAGCCAAGTATTAGTGAAACCACGGATTGTTTCCCATGGATTCCCAAATCTAAACAGTGCATTCTAGATATGCTCACTATCACCATCTGGGAGCTGTCTCCCAAAGTACTCCCAGAATTTAGAAAGCCCTTCAAAACTGCACTCCAAAGCTAAATCTGCTGTCACAGGCTTCACTCTTATTGCATACAATAACATTTATTGTCCAGTTCTTTAATGTGACAAATGATTTTACAAACAATTTTTAAAATACTTGAAATCAAGAAGAAATGTGGTGTCAGCCCTTTGTAGAAGTGAATGGAAAGTGTGATGTTTGCTTGGCCTTTGGCTCTATGTATCAGACTGAACTGAACCTTTAGCAAGATGTTGGATGTTTCCCACAAACGTTGTTTTAAAAAGCAAAAGATTATGCTCTGAGATTTAAGTGTTCAATCAGGTTTAATAAAAATCTTACCAAAAATTGAGAGTTTGACTTCAGCTCCTTTAAAGAGACATGCTCTTGGCCTTCAATTTTGTGACATGTGATCATTCTTTGGTAAAGGTGGCTGTGTGCAACACTGCAGGATGTTGTGCTGAAGTGCCTAATTAGGTGGTGAGCTTTATTACTGGTGTAACTTGGCTAATTTTGAGATGGAATATTACTTTGAGTTCAATCTTGTTTTTACACTGAGGCGTGCTTGTGTAACTCAAGTGTGGAAACTATGCTCATGTTTGCAATGAACTTTTCACTTTTGGAGATTAGTATTTTTCCGATCTGTTTTGTAAATAAAGTTGAATATCGAAAGCACAGTGATGGAGAACTGCAGGCCCAGCAGCATCTCTGAGGGGAATTAAACATTGTAAGTTCCAAGTCCAATGACCTTTTGTCCATACAGACAAAAACTTGAAATGTAACAATTTTTTTCTCTTCAGCAATGCCCTCAGAACTGCTGAGTTTCTCCAGCACTTTGTTTCTGGGTTGAGATCTCCAGCACCTGCAGTTTATTGTTTAGATCCTATGATTTGACTTGGGGAGTGAGAGGCAGCAACTGTGATCAACGAGGATAAAACTCCCAACCACGGAAAACAAACTGGTTCTTTATACTTTTCAAAACACTACTGTAAATAAGAAATGCAATTAATCTGAATGCAAGATGGTATACCAGCGGGCTTGTCTCAAACTTGCTACTCATCTTTGAGAACTAATCTGTCAGAATTGTGTTTGCTCACTTCCTTTGAGATCACAGTCGACAAATGTCCCAGTTCCAATTCCTGGGCCGGGCCCGGTTACCACATTGCTGTGGGGTGAGGAGCTTTGTGTCAGCCTGAAGTTTTTGTTAATAACAACATTGCAGGTTGAAGTTGACGGTTTTGACGAATATTGCGTCGTTAAACTTGGAGGAAATCCTTCCGAATGTATTGACTAACTGGACTGAGCCTGTTTACATGCAGCCCTGTTAATAGTGCTGTAATATTCTAAGTTAAGAATCACACAACACCAGGTTATTGTTCATCAGGTTTATTTGGAAGCACACTAGCTTTCGCAGCACCGCTCCTTCATCAGGTGATCGTGGAGGGCACAATTCTAAGGCACAGAATTTATAGCAAAAATTTATAGTGTGACGTAACTGAAATTGTCCATTGAAAAATACCTTGATTGTCTGTTGAGTCTTTCATCTGTTCGAATACCATGATAGTTTCACTTCTTTCATATGTAAATCACAAAACCTTTTTTCAAAAATTACATTCCTGACAGTGGCCCATCAAATCACTCATTGTATTAGTCACTGCACAGTCTCAACAAAGGAATGAAACTGGATGGACCACATTACATCTACCAATGCACTGGAAAATACAACAACACAATCAGCCCTCTTGACCCTACAACCTCTGTCTCACTGTGGGCCAACAGAAGCAGCAGAACTGTACCCCAGCCCAATTTTGAAATCTCATGGCCTGGTATATCCCCCACTCAACCATGAACATCAAGCCAGGGGAATCAACACTACTTCAATGGAGAGTTCCGCAGGGCATGCCAGGAGCAATACCAGACATACCTGAAAATGTGGCACCAACCTGGTGAAGGTACAGTGCAAGCAACACCAAATAGAACTATGTGATCCAACAACCAGTGGATCAGATCTGAGCTCTGCAGTTTTGTCACACGTAGACAGGAATGGTGATGGGCAATTAAACAACTCACTGCAGGAAGCATCACAGATATCCCCACCCTTAATGATGGAGGGGCCTCACACATTCATGCAACAGATAAGACGAAATCATTTTCAGCAATTTTCAGCCAGCAGTGCCAAGTGGATGAGGCTTCTCCATTTGTCCATGACATCACAGATGTGAATCGAATTGGTTGAATACCCATTTCAAATCAGATCAAGAAATGGACAAGTAGTGTAAAGGCTGTCGGCCCTGCTAGCATTGTGGCAATAATACTGATAGCTGTGCTCCAGAACTTGCTGAAAATGTGTTGCTGGAAAAGCGCAGGCAGGTCAGGCAGCATCCAAGGGGCAGAAGAATCGACGTTTCGGGCATGAGCCTTTCTTCAGGAATGAGTTTCTGAATGCTGCCTGACCTGCTGCGCTTTTCCAGCAAAACATTTTCAGTTCTGATCTCCAGCATCTGCAGTCCTCACTTTCTCCTCCAGAACTTGCTCCCCACCAAGACAAATAGTGCTCCAGCACTGGCATCTACCGATATTGGGAAATGTTTCAACACAAAACCGCAGGACACATCCAACCCAGCCAATTTCCCTCCATCAGTCCACACTCGCTCAGCAGTGAAGTGATAGACGTTGTCATCGACAGTGCTGTCAAGCACATGCTCACAATAACCTGCTCAGTGACGCCCAATTTGGGTTCTTCCAGGGCGAATCAGCTTCTGAGCTTGTTACAGACTTGATTCACAAACTGACAAACAGCTGAATCCCACAGCTGAAGGTAACAGCCCAGTCCCACTCCAAGACCACTATTTCGACTTCAGTGATATCATCTGACCTCACCACAGTCTCAGCTCATTTACTGAAACTCTCATTCATTCATTTCATTAACTCTAGATTTCATTATCTAAACCAACTCCTGGCCAACATCCCACAATCACCCTCCCTATAATCTCCAGAATATTGAAAACTCTACTGCCCAAGTGTTCACTTGTACCAGAACTTGCGGATCCATCAAAAGGCTCCCATTTATAAGCAACAATAATTTACTTTCACATCCTTGACTTAATTCCTGGCTGTAATCATTCCTATCTCCATGCACCAGACACACTTTCACATCTCAATAACTCATTTCAGTTTAGACTCCCAATGATGTGTTTATTTTTGAGTTCAGCTGTGTGACTGTTTCTAAAGATTCCAAGGCAACACGATCTGGAATTCCCACCCTCTAAGATCTGCTTTCTTCCTTTTCGTCATTCCTGAAAAATTGCTTATTTCGCAAAGGTTTGGTCACCGGACATAATATTCTCCATCTGTAGCCTTATGTCAAAAGTTCTCAATATGTTTGTGAAATTAAAAATGTGTTGATTTATACAAATATCTTCTACTCTTCACTATCGCTGAGTGAATAATCTGTAATGTCTCCTACCCAACCACGTTGTGGGAGCACCTTCACCATACCAACTGCAGCAGTACAAAGAAGTCAAACATTACCTTATCAACAGGCAACAGAGCTTTGGCCTTGATCACTGGCATCTGTGGAAGGAGAAATACACATCATGTTTCAGGGAGTGCAATATGATTTATGGGGGAATGAAAATGGTGCAGAATTTGACTGTCAGAAATGGAAGGAAAATCCACTCACTTATTGGAAAAAAGAACTCTTGACTGTCAAAGATATTGTGGAAAAAATAACCTGATAATAGAGCATATTGTCAGGAGCCAGGCAGCAATGGACAATTCATTTACAAAGAGGACTGTGAACGTAATAGTAAAATACTACACAGAGCAAAAATACACACGAGAGACTGAGAAAGCTAGATAACAAACAAGTGGACATCAAGGAGCCCAGAGATAAATCAGAGCAATGTTCACTTTTATGATCCCACAGTCAGATGTCTAGCACAGAAACAGACTTTTCGGTCCAACCCATCTTTGCCAACCAGATATTCTAACCTAATATATTCCCATTTGCCAGCACTTGACCGACATCCCTCTGAACCCTTCCTATTCAAATGCGTTTGAAATGTTACAATTTCAGTTGCCCTTTAGGCTCCTTTTGAATTCTTCTCCCCGCCCCCCGCCCCCCCCCCCCCCCCCCCCGCCCCACCTTAAACCTATATCCTCCATTTCTGGGCTCCACCAACCCTTGTCTACTTACGCTATCAATGTCCCTCACGATTTTTATAAGCCTCTATAACATCACACCTCAGCTGATGACACTGCAGGGAAAATGGCCCAAGACAATTATGCCTCTCCCCGCAACTCAAATCCTCCAACATTGCCAACATCCTTGAAAATCAATTCTCAAACCTTTCAAGTTTCAGTGCCTCCTTCTGTTAGGAGAGTGACCAGAACTGCACACAATATTCCAACTGTGACCTAACCAATGTCCTGTCCAGCTTATTTACTCAATGCTCTGAACAATAAAGGGAAGCATACGAAATGCCTTTTTCACTGTCCTATCGACCTGTGACTCTACTTTCAAGGAACTATGAACCTGCATTCCAAGGTCTCTTTGTTCAGCAAGACTCTCCAAGACCTTACAATTCAAAGTGAGTCCTGCTCTGATTTGCTTTTCTAAAATGCAGCACCTCACATTTATCTAAATTAAACCCTATCTGCCACTCCCCAGCCCATTGTTCCATCCGATCAATATCCCATTGTACTCTGAGATACCCTTTATCACTATCCACAATACCTCCAATTTTGGTGTCACCTGCAAACTTACTAACTGTACCGCCTCTATTCACATCTAAATCATTTAAATGAATGACGAAACACATCCAGAAAAAACATCCATTTCTCTGGGTGTGAATGTGCTCTGTGTAAATCCTGCCCTATGACTCTCTACCAGAGAGGGCTGCACATGCATTCCGCTGAACCTTGCCCCCTACAAAGCTGGCGGCTGCACGTGTCCAGTGAATCATTGCCCCGAATAAAAATGGTGGTGCTTACTCGAGTCAAT
Organism: Chiloscyllium plagiosum; assembly: GCF_037043375.1. Taxonomy (NCBI): domain Eukaryota; kingdom Metazoa; phylum Chordata; class Chondrichthyes; order Orectolobiformes; family Hemiscylliidae; genus Chiloscyllium; species Chiloscyllium plagiosum. Next base: position 33,415,948 of record NW_028270182.1, on the reverse strand, counting down.
CACTGGATGAGGCATTTTCCCGTTTACTGCAAAAACGGGACTAAGTTTCAAATTTGTATTTTCCGATGTGCACCAAATGTCTATAAACCCTCTCAAACCATACCAACACCATTTCCCTCCCGCTTGCTGCTGTTTATTTCTATCTTTGCCAACAGCTCTCCGTCCACACATCCCGAACAGACCGCGAGGATGATCACGTGGTATAGTCTAGTCCCGCCCCTCATTCACTCTGATTGGTCGGAGGACCAACTGCCCCGCCAGGTCCTCCAGCTCTGTACCTGCCTTTCCATTTGTCCGCCGCTGACATCAATCACCCGGAGCCCATTGTTGGCTGGAGCATGCGGATTGCTTCGTGGCTTTTGTCGCTGTTCATGAGTTAAAAGAGTTAAAAATGACAACAACATCTCAAAACCACCTGATGAAGAAGCAGCAAAACTAGTGGTTCCAAATAATCCTGTTGACCAATAGCCTGGTGTTCTGTGAATTTTACTTTTGTCCTTCCCAATCCAACACCAACACCTCCAAGTCACGAATGAGGGAGGGATGTATAACATAAGAACTAGGAACGGGAGAAGGTCATCCTGCCCTTCGAGCCTGCTCTGCCATTCAATAAGATCATGGCTGATCATTTCGTGGACACAACCATTTACCCACGTTCTCACCATGTCCATAAATTAATTACTTTAAAAAAATTCTAACCTAGCTTTAAAAACGTTTTCTGAACTAGCATCAACTACTTCCCTGAGCAATGAATTCTATAGAGGTCAAGAAGTTCCTTCTCAATTCAGTCTTAAATTTGCTGACTCTAGTCATGTGGTGATGCCCTCTTGTCCTGGCTTCACCTGCCAATGGAAACATCTCTCTATTTCTATTTTATCCATTCCATTAATTATTTTATATGTTTCCATTCTTCTGAATCCCAATGAATATAATCCCAATCTACTCAGTCTCTGTTAAGCCAACCCCCTCAACTCCGGAATCAACCTAGTTAAACTCCTCTGCACCACCTCTCGTGCCAGTACATCCTTTCTCAACTAAGGAGATAAAAACTACATGTAGTACTCCAGGTGTGACCTCACCAGCACCAAATGCAGCTGGAACATTACCTCTCCTTTTAAACCCAATCCCTTCAGCAATGAAGTACAAAATTCCATTTGCTTTCTGAACTGATTGTTGTACCTGGTGACCAACCTTCATGCAGAAGGGTTCTCAGGTCCCTCTGCAGAGCAAATGATGCAACGTTTTAACATTCAACTATTTATTTTTAAATATTAGTACAACCAATGAGTATAAACTTGATATTTGCAAACATTCTATTTGATTTGACAGACCATTACCCACTCACTCAATGTATCTATATTCCTCTGCAAAGTTTCACAGTCCTCCACTCACTTTGTTCCGCTAATCATCTTAGTATCACATGCAGATTTTGACACCCGACATTTGGTTCCAACTCCAAATCACCTGGATCAATTGTAAATAATTGCAGTCCCAAAACCTATCCCTGAGGCACACTACTTATCAATGATTGCCAGCCAGATTAATACTTATTTATCCCCACACTTTGCTTCCTATTATTAAACCAATCTTCTACCCCTTACACCATGCACCCTTATATTATGCAACAGCCTCTTGCACAGTATCTTGTTGATGGTCTTTTGGAAATCCAGCTGTACCACATCCACTGGGTCCCCATTGTCCACCTTGCTTGAAATGTCTTCAAAGAATTCCAAAAGATTGGTCAAGCATGACCTGCCCTTCATGAACCCTGTGTCTGTACAATGGAACAATTTCTATTGAGATTCCCTGCTATTTCTTCCTTGATAATAGACCCAAGCATCTTTTCCACTACAGAGAATAAACTAACTGGTTTATAATTCCCCACATTTTGTCCACATCCTTTTTAAAACAGTGGCATCACTTTTGCTGTTTTCCAACCTGCTGGGACTGCCACAGAGTCCAGTGAATTTTGAAAAATTACTGCCAATGCATTTGCTATTTTTCCTGGCATCTCTTTTAGTACCCTGGGATGCATTCCATCAAGGTCAGGAGACTTTTCTATCGTTAGCTCAATTACCTCCAAACAGTCTAAAACTAGCTGTTACGTAATAATGATAGTTTCCAAATCCTCACCTACCTTAGTATCCTCCACTGTGATATCCCATAACTAAATGCTTCTTCTTATTTTCCAAAGGACCAACATTTACTTTAGCCATTCTTTTCTCATTATATATATTTATATAAACTTTTGCTCTCTGTCTTTATAGTCGGTGCTAGTTTATTTTTCTCATGTTCTATATTACTTTTCTTTATACCTCTTTTGTGGCTTTCTATTGACCTTTAATATTTTCCCAGCTCTAGTTTCTGCTGTTTTTGGCCAATTTGTACGCCTTCTCTTTCAATTTGATTTTCCAGAATAGCAACCCAATTCTCCAACCATTTCACATACTCTTTCTTCTTGCGAAGGCACTCTCGAGCTGCTTCCCTGTTTTTCATGAGGCAGATCTCACGTTTACGAGTGGTTTCTTCAGCATTTTGTGTCTGGTCTTGCAGGACTGGTGAAGATGCCATAACCATTCCCTGGTCTGCAGTGGAGGTAGGAGTTTTACGGATCTGATAGGTTTGGACATCTCTAGCAGCACCTTGTACAAGCACTTGGCTGCCAGGCACAAAGATTTGCGGTCCATCAGGGCGCTGTGCATACTGTAAAATGGCTGCTCCAACCTTGGCTGTAGCTGCGTTGGTCAGTGTTAGTGTCTGGAGTCCTTGCACTTCATCTGTACCATTGTTGGCCAGCTGAATTGCTCCCCCCTGTGTGATGGCAATGTGTTGTCTGCTGCTAGTCTGATAGATGGGTGTCTGCATCGTCATTGTAGTAATGGTTGAGACAGTCTCTTCTTCTGATTTCTCATCGATTTCTTGGCACACTAGGGGGATTAGAAGAAAGTTCATTCAAGATTTTCCTATATGAAGGCCGTCTCAATAGAATTTCTCTATGTTTCTGAGAGTCAGTCATGCTATCCACAGATTCCTGGGAGTCCTCATTTTCAAGTATTGTAGAATTCTGAACAGTCTGAACTTGAGGGGACTGCGTGACTGAGGACTGAGTTGCTTGGATAACTCCTTGAACTTGAACAGTCTGCCCATTCGTTGCACTAAAGTTACTGCTGGACCTGTTGTTAATTGGATCCCAGGCATGGTTACCTGCATGGTCACATTATATATTAATGGTCTGGATGAATGGACTGGGGGCATTCCAACGAAGTTTGCTGATGATACGAAGTTAGGTGGACAGGCAAGTAGTACTGAGGAAGTGGGGAGGCTGCAGAAGGATCTAGACAGTTTGGGACAGTGGTCCAGGAAATGGATGATGAAATTCAATGTGAGCAAACGCGAGGTCTTGCACTTTGGAAAAATGAATACAAGCACGGACTACTTTCTAAACGGTGAGAAAATTCATAAAGCCAAAGTACAAAGGGATCTGGGAGTGCTAGTCCAGGATTCTCTAAAGGTAAACATGCAGGTTGAATCCGTCATTAAGAAAGCGAATGCGATGTTGTCATTTATCTCAAGAGGGTTGGAATATAAAAGGAGCGATGTGCTACTGAGCCTTTATAAAGCTCTGGTTAGTCCCCATTTGGAGTACTGTGTCCAGTTTTGATCCCCACACTCAGGAAGGGCATACTGGCACTGGAGCGTGTCCAGCGGAGATTCACACGGATGATCCCTAGAATGGTAGGTCTAACATACGAGGAATGGCTGAGGATCCTTGGATTGTAGTCATTGGAGTTTAGAAGGTTAAGGGAGATCTAATAGAAACTTACAAGATAATACATGGCTTGGAAAGGATGGACTCTAGGAAATTGTTTAGATTAGGTGAGGAGACTAGGACCGGTGTGCACAGCCTTACAATTAGAGGGGATCAATTCAGAACAGAAATGTGAAACATTTCTTCAGCCAGAGAGTGGGGCCTGTGGAATTCATTGCCACGGAGTGCAGTGGAGGCTGGGACGCAAAATGTCTTCAAGGCAGAGATTGATAAATTCTTGATGTGACAAGGAATTAAGGGCTACGGGGAGAATGCGGGTAAGTGAAGTTGAAATGCCCATCAGCCATGATTAAATGTCGGAGTGGACTCGATGGGCCGATTGGCCTTACTTCCACTTCTATGTATTATGGTCTTATGGTCTAATTTGATCACTTTCCTCAGACACCCACTGCCAAGAATGCCTTTTCATACAGTCCTTCCTTTTCACTGGAATACACCTTTGTAAAATGTCTTTGAAAATCCTCCACTGCTCATCAACTTCCTACCATAAAATTTTTGTTTCCAGTCTACTTTGTCCAGATTCTCTCTCATTCTATTGTAGTTCCCAGTGTTCAAGCACAGGACCCAGTTATTAGATTTTATCTTCACACTCTCCATATGTATTCTAATTCAACCATACGGTAATCGCTTCTTCCCAGGGGATCCCTAACTCTGAAGTCATTAACTATTCCTGGCTCATTGCACAGGGCCAGATCTTGGATAGCTTGCTCCCTTGTCAGTTCCATTTCATACTGTTCAAGAAAACTATCATGGATACATTTAATGAACACCTCAATGCTACCTTGACTGAGCTGGAGGATAAAGTGAGGTCTGCAGATGCTGGAGATCAGAGATGGAAATGTGTTGCTGGAAAAGCGCAGCAGGTCAGGCAGCATCTAGGGAACAGGAGAATCGACGTTTCGGGCATTAGCCCTTCTTCCTGAAGAAGGGCTAATGCGCGAAACGTCGATTCTCCTGTTCCCTTGACTGAGCTGGTTCGACCAATCTACATGTAAATTAAAATCACCCAGATAATAGCTGTACCATTTTTACAGGCATTAGTTATTTATTTGTTTATTGGCCATGCCATTGTGATGTAATTATTTGGTGGCCTATACACCCCGCCTATCAGTGACTTTCTTGTTACAATTTTGACTGCATCATTCCTGTTTCTCCTAATGTATAGCAATTACAACAACAACTACTTGCATTGTATGGAATCTTTCACAATGGCAAATCTCCTAAGGTGCTTCATGGATGATCAAAACGTTGATTAAAGAGAATGATTTTAAAATACATCTTTAAAGGAGGATACAGAAGGTTAGGGAGGCTATTCCACAGACGTCTGCCCTTGACAGCTCCAACTGTGGAGGGATGCAGGTGGAGAGGCTTGGAAAGGGAACGTGCAAAGGGGAAATGGAAGAGTGCAAGCAGTGCATAAAGTCTTAAGGACAGAGGAGGTTCTAAACTCAGCCTGTCTATCATAGAGAGTATAGCTGCCTCATGGAGTTTGAGGCACTGCAACAGGTCCATGCGTGTTATGACTATAGTGCTAAAAGAGATTTCTGTTGTCTTAAACAGAGTGACGGATCTTGTATTGTGGGCTTACGAAATGACAGTGATCTCTACCAAACATGTACGAGGTAGAGTCAGGGCAATAATGAGATGCTGCAAAAGGAGGGGAACAGGTAACTCCATACAAAACCCTACTCTTTCTCGCCCATTTTCAACTCCAAAACCGGATGAGTTCTAGAAAAGCACCTTTATATCCCACCACAACAGTTTACCCCACAAACGTGGTATATGGCACAAGGAGGAGTGGAACAGACTGTATTGGGACCCTGAAACAGTTGGAAAAGACGAAAATTATCTGAGTATTGCGAGCCCCACCACATTGTATGCATTTTCTATCGTTTTTATTCGGTTCCTGACTCCCCTTGTTTTCCCTCATGAACCTGTTCAAAGTTGTTTTTACACACACCTGCACCATCTGTGAATTGAACCAAGGCCTCTCGGTCCAAGATTCGGGATATTTTCACCGCATCACAAGGCATCGACTCCAACTTCCCTTGTCCCTGAATGTTTCTGTTGCTTCGCTGCTGAGTCGCAATTGGGAAGAAGGGGCGGAACTGGAGGACAGATCAGCGTCCGGTCCTCCAACCAGAGTGAGTGAGGAGCGGGACCAATGCATTCTCGGGAGTGAACGCTTCAGGATTGGTCAGAAAGTAAACTGTTTTGCAGGATTGATCATTCTCACGACATAGTGGAGCATTAAACTCCTCTCATTAAACAATGTGAGGTTTTAAAGAAATAGTTAAGATATAAATCTGACAATGTACATATTTCCAATCGATTTACACAACTCGAGTAACAAACTTATTTTCAAACTCCCAGAACGATTGGTAATTTACATATGTGGCCGGTATGATTAAATTGGACCGAACAATCTATTTACATATCTGAATGACTGTAACCCGACAGAGCAATTGTTAATGTCTAATATTTCTCCCGTAATTCTGTGCGGTTATAAATATTCTATATAAACTCACTGATAACCTCCGACGCACGCGCAGTTTGTTTTCTATGAAGGGCATGCGCAGTGTCATATTAACCAGGACACGGCGAGATATGGAGCAGCTTTCTCCGGGTGCGGCTACGATCGGCTTCAGAGGGCGGCGTGTGGGAGACTCACTGGGACAAAGGAGCGTAAAGAATTTACAAGACGCGGATAAACGTGAAAAAACCCGAAAAAAGGCCCTCCAGACCCGGATAAGGAGATGGTGGTCTCTGTCGGAAAAGCGGCCCAGCGTCACGGCCGCCATTTGTTTGAGGGAAGAGGGAGCGCGGGCCTCAGAGCCGCCATCTTGAGAAGGAGGGCGGGGCTATCGGGGTTTAGGACAATCTGAGGAAAGACCCACCTTAGATTGCTTCACTAAAGACATGAATGCACTCGGTGGATTTTTCTTAACATCAGCAATGATTTAATACTCACTTACAGGTTTTTAATTACATATCTTTTGAAGCATTTAATTCACATTCAATGATTTGCAATCGTGGGATTTGAACCTGTGCCCAGAGCACATTTGCTGAGTTTCTGGATAAATTGTCTCACAATAATGCCACTCGGCTATCACTTCGCCTGCTCACAGGTTGCGCATCCCAGTGCAACATGAATCAAAACCCTTTCTTCCTGCACAGTTGTTTGATCTTGCACTCTGGTGATATCACTCAGTATCTCTTCATGTGGTATCCCTCACTGTTTGGGTGTAATTGTTGCCTCTGTCAGTGTCCCTCGCTCTTGCAGCTACTCCAGATCTTGAGCAAACAGAATTCTCCACCCCAGAGAGTCGATGGAGACTGGGATGTTCCAGATTTCTGTGGGACTCAGTGCCAAAAAGTGAGATAACAGAGTTTTACATAAATTATATAAATTCTGTTATCTCACTTTTTAGATTAGAATCAATCTAAACGTCAGGTCATAGATAGAGAACACAAGGGGTGAACACCTTCAACATATTGTCTAGCTATCACCATTGTTAACAGCTAACCCAAGAATGCAACCTTAAAAGAAAGGGTTTTGTGATTTACACATGAAAGGAGTGAAACTATCACTGTATTCTAACAGATGAAAGGCTTAACAGACAATCAATTCTACCATGTATAATTTCAGTTACATCACACTGCAAATGTTTGCTATAAATTCTGTGTTACGATCGAGCCCTCCACAATCACCTAATGAAGGAGCGTCGCTCCGAAAGCTAGCGTGCTTCCAATTAAACATGTTGGTCTATAACCTGGTGTTGTGTGATTTTTAACTTTATCATTGAAGAGGGTTTGTCAGCCAGAGAGACACAGGGCAGGGAGATCTGGAGCCTTCAATACGTCCTGTAGTGAAGTAAGATCACTCTCAGTGCACAGAGCAGAGAGCAATGAGAGGGCTCCAAAGATCAGCTAACAGGACATGACATAGCTATACTGCTGGAGGGGGAGCACAGTACAGACACACCCCAGGTTCAGTCACCGCCTTTACTGCAAGTTTTGCTGTACTAAGACAACATCCGGAGTGTCACAGTTATCAATCGAAGCCTGTGCTGTCTTAGTTAGCATCAGTACAAAAGAGGGGAAAGCAGGCCTTCCACGAGAGGGTGGGAATGCTGTCTGGGAATGTTCCATTCTGTGTTCCCTCTCCCACTCTGTATTTATGGCTTGTCTTATGGATCAGTGTCATCAATCATTCTAATGCCAAAAACAGTTCCTATCTCTATACTTTCCTCCCCTCTCACCAATCACTTCACACATTTGAAACCTGCTCCAGTCCAGACGACCATCCATATCTCTCTAACTGACTTCAGTCTCAACCGACCAGGAATAAGCCAATTCTGGATCTGGTATTGTGTAACGAACCATAATTGGTCAGAGACCTCGAAGTGGAGGAGCCATTGGGAAGTAGTGACCATAATACATTAAGCTTCAATCTGCAATTTGAGAGGGAGAGGGTACAGTCGGAAGTGACTACTACTGTTGAATAAAGGGAACTATGGAGCTATGAGGGAGGAGCTGGCCAAAGTTCAATGGTGCAATACATTAGCAGGGATGTCCGTGGAGGAACAATGGCGGATATTTCTGTGTATGATGCCGAAGTTGCAGGATCAGTTCATTCCTAAAAGGAAGAAAGATCCCAGGAGGAGGCATGGACGGCCGTGGCTGACGACGGAAGTTAAGAAGCATATAAAGTTAAAAGAGAAAAAGTATAATATAGCAAAGATATGTGGGAAAACTGAGGACTGGGAAGCTTGGAAAGAGCAACAGAGGATTACTAAGAAGGAAATACGCAGAGGAAAAATGAGCTACGAAGGTAAACTGGCCAATAATATAAAGGAGGATAGTAAAAGCATTTTTAAGTATGAGCAAGGCAATAAAATGGTTAGGACAAAAATTGGGCCCTTGAAGACAGAAACAGGTGAATATATTACGGGGAACAAAGAAATGGTAGAAGAATTAAATGGGTACTTCAGATCTGTGTTCACTGGGGAAGACACAAGTAATCTCCCTGAGGTAACAGTGGCTGAAGGACCTGAACGTAATGGAATTTATATTTGCCAGGATTTGGTGTTGGAGAGACTGTTAGGTCTGAAGGTTGATAAGTCTCCGGGGCCTGATGGTCTACATCCCAAGGTACTGAAGGAGGTGGCTCGGGAAATCATGGATGCGTTGGTGATTATTTTCCAGAGTTCGGTAGATTCGGGGTAGGTTCCTGAGGATTGGAGGGTGGCTAATGTTATACCAATTTTTAAGAAAGGTGGGAGAGAGTAAGCAGGAAATTATACACCAGTTAGTCTGACCTCAGTGGTGGGAAAGATGCTGGAGTCTGTTATAAAGGATGAAATTACGGCGCATCTGGATAGTCGTAACAGGATAGGACAGAGACAGCATGGATTTATGAAGGGGATATCATGCTTGACTAATCTTCTTGAATTTTTTGAGGATGTAATTCTAAAGATGGACGAGGGAGATCCAGTAGATGTAGTGTACCTGGACTTTCAGAAAGCTTTTGATAAAGTCCCACACAGGAGGTTCGTGAGTGAAATTAGGGCGCATGGTATTGGAGGCAAAGTACTAGATTGGATTGAAAATTGGTTGGCTAATAGGAAACAGAGGGTAGTGATAAACGGCTCCATTTCGGAATGGCAGGCAGTGACCAGTGGGGTACCGCAGGGATCCGTGCTGGGATCGCAGCTTTTTTACAATATATGTTAATGATATAGAAGATGATATCAGCAATAACATTAGCAAATTTGCTGATGATACAAAGCTGGGTGGCAGGTGAAATGTGATGAGGATGTGAGGAGATGAAAGGGTGACCTGGACAAGTTAGGTGAGTGGGCAGATGCATGGCAGATGCAGTCTAATATGGATAAATGTATCGTTATCCACTTTGGTGGCAAGAACAGGAAGGCAGATTGCTACCTCAATGGAATCAATTTAGGTAAAGGGGCAGTATAGAGAGATCTGGGTGTTCTTGTACACCAGTCAATGAAGGCAAGCATGCAGGTACAGCAGGTAGTGAAGAAGGCTAATACCATGCTGGCCTTCACAACAAGAGGAATTGAGTATAGAAGCAAAGAAGTGCTTCTGCAGCTGTACAGGGTCCTGGTGAGGCCACACCTGGAATACTGTGTGCAGTTCTGGTCTCCAAATTTGAGGAAAGACATTCTGGCTATTGAGAGAGTGCAGCGTAGGTTCACGAGGTCAATTCCTGGAATGGCGGGATTACCTTACACTGAAAGACTGAAGCGACTGGGCTTGTATACCCTTGAGTTTAGAAGACTGAGAGGGGATCTGATTAAGACATATAAGATTATGAAAGGATTGGACACTCTGGAGGCAGGACACATGTTTCAGCTGATGGGCGAGTGCCGAACCAGAGGATACAGCTTAAAAATACGGGGTAGACCATTTAGGACAGAGATGAGGAGAAACGTCTTCACCCAGAGAGTGGTGGCTGTGTGGAATGCTCTGCCCCAGAGGGCAGGGGAGGCCAAGTCTCTGGATTCATTTAAGAAACAGTTGGATAGAGCTCTCAAGGATTGTGGAATCAAGGGTTATGGAGATAAGGCAGGAAGAGGAAACTGATTTGGAATGATCAGCCATGATCATATTGAATAGCGGTGCAGGCTCGAAGGGCTGAATGGCCTACTCCTGCACCTATTGTCTACTGTCTATTGTCAACAACATGCCTTGTCACGATAGTCCACTTTCCTGAAGAAGGGCTTATGCCCAAAACGTCGATCCTCCTGTTCCCTAGATGCTGCCTGACCTGCTGCGCTGTTCCAGCAGCACATTTTCAGCTCTGATCTCCAGCAGCTGCAGACCTCACTTTCTCCACGATAGTCCACTCCCCCAATAACCCAAAACTTAGGGTCTGTTTCTGTGCTGCATGACTCTCTGGCCAAAGTCATCAGTGCTGACTAGGTTTCCTGAACTGAATGAGTTGCATTTCCCTGCGTTTGGCCCATGGCCCTTCAAACCTTCTTCCCTCCATGTTCTTGCCCAAATGTCTTTTCCATGTTGTAATTGTTCTTGTTTCACCCATGTGCCACTGGCAGTCCATTCGGTATATGAACCGTCCTCTGTGGAAAATGTTGCCCCTCAGCTCCTGAAGTAAATCTTTGCTCTCGTCACTCCTCAGACCTTAGCCATTCTGTTGTGGGACACAACCCCTCCCCAACATGGACTCCCCTCGGACATTACCCATCCTGCTTGGGACAAGACCACTCCAAGGTACAACTGACTTCAAGCCTTACCAATCCTGCTGTGGGACACAGACCCTCCCCGGTACAGAAGACCTTCGGGACTTACCCATCCTGCTGAGAGACACAACCACATGGGTACAGAGTCCCCTCGGGTCTTACTCATCCTTCTGTGGGACACAACCCCTCCCCGGTACAGACTCCCCTTGGGTCTTGCCCATCCTCCTGAGGGACACAACCCCTCCCTGGTACAGACTCCCCTTGGGTCTTACTCATCCTTCTGTGGGACACAATCCCTCCCCAGTACAGACTCTCCTCGGCCTTACCCATCCTGCTGAGGGAATCAACCCCTCCCCGGTACAGAAGACCTTTGGGCCTTACCCACCCTGCCGTGGGACACAACCCCTCCCCGGTAAAGACTCCCCTTGGGTCTTACCCATCCTGCTGTTGGACACAGCCACTCCCCGGTGCAGACTCCCCTCGAGCCTTACCCATCCTGCTGTGGGACACAACCCCTCTACGGGTTGGATTCCCCTCAGATCTTACCCATCCTGCTGTGAGACACAACCCGTCCCCAGTACAGACACCCCTCCGGCCTTACCCATCCTGCTGTGGGACACAATCTCCCCTGTACAGATTTCCCTCGGACATTACCCATACTTGTCCAAGGTCTTGCCCATCCTGCTGTAGGACACGGCCATTTCCTGGTACAGACTCCCCTCGGGCCTTCCCAATCCTGCTGTAGGACGCAGCAACTCCCTGGTACAGAGTCCCCTATGGCCTTATTCATCCTGCTGTGGGAGACAACCCCTGCCCGGTACAGAGTCCCCTCGGGCCTTACTCATCCTGCTGTGGGAAGCAGCCACTCCCCAGTACAGAGTCCCCTCGGGCCTTACCCATTTTGCAGTGGGACACAACCCCTGCCGGGTACAGACTCCCCTCGGGCCTTACCCAGCCTGCTGTGGGACAGGTTGACAATCTTTTGGATAGAATCCCTCCAGTGTGGAAACAGGCCTTTGGTCCAGCAAGTCCACACCGACACGCGAGACATACCCCGCTCAAAATAGCTTTAAAATACATAGAAAGAGTGATCACTGAATTGGTTAAAAACTCCGCAGTTACATTGGGCAGTTTAAAAGTCTCGCTGTATTGGTGATATGTTCCTTTTCTCAAACAGGTAACATTTTTATTAAAGCAGCAGATGTTCATTGTGAGAGTGTGTCTGTTAAACTAGAATCTGTTCTGTTCTCTGTGTAACAGGCTGTTGTTGTGTGCGATGGACTGTCACTAACAGTGTAATTGACCTGTGAGTCCTTGATCAGGTTTCCTTTGTTTCAAAATCTAGTGATCAGTGAACTACACATCCGCTCTTCTTAGCGAAAACAAAGAATCATTTCTCAACGAAAAAAACGGCACATCACAAAGCTATTTCATCGAATTCTGGCACACACCACCGACCAGTGCATCTGGTAAGTCTGTTTCCTGGATAATTCTGAACTCGATCTGTAACTCTAAAAGTATCTGTATTGCTTGCCAGTTTGTTTAGAATTCAGCCTCTTTGTTTTGAGCTGTTGTGATGCAGGCGGTGGCTTCATTCTGTCTCTGCCAAGCTTGTTTTCTCCTTCTGCTGTTAATCTGGGAGATTCCTTTCTGCAGGTTAGAATATTCAGTGACTGAACTTTGAATGATTTTGACTCTAACAGAGCAGTGGCCTTGTTTTCAGCTCATTATTCACTTTCCATTTCCTGGTTGTGCTGAATGTTACAGAAACAGGCTCTGAGCAATGTTTCCATTCACTTGTATTGGATTCATTAAGAATCACGTGGTCATTCAGTTTCAGGCTGATGGATCAGTTTCTCTGTCCTATTAGATGATGCCACTTGTTCAGTTTCCGATGACTCACCTCAGTGTCAGTCCATCAGCTGCTGAAACCCTCCATCCAGCATTTGTTCCCTCTCACCATGACTACTGCAACACAGTCCCAGCTTGTCTCCAACATTCTACCTCTATATACTCATGATCACCTCGGATTCTACTGTCAGTATCCGTACAGCAAGTCACGTAAGTCATCCACCTCCATTTCACGCTGCTCTACATTACATTCAGTCCAAATGTAATTTCAGAATTCCATTCATTGCGTTTAAAAACACCCATTATCTTGTCCTGTCCAAGCATCCAGGTTCCATCAGGTAGGTGGGTGTCCGCGTGGTTGGGTTGGAGCAACAGCAAGACACAGAGGATCATACAGGGGACAAATATGGTGTTGGATGCGGGATGTTTAAGGAGAGAGAGCTGGTGTATTGTTGGGGATAGCTTCTAAGGGGAGTGGCACAGCGGTTGCCAGGTTTATAGCACCACAACTCAATGGCTTGAGTTATTGGGAGAGGTTGGACAAGCTGGGACATTTTTCTTCAGAGCAGAGGAGACATAAGTGAGATCTTATAGAAATTATATGATCATGGATAGGGTGAATGCATTCACACTTTTTCCCAGGGTAGAAGAATTGAGGACTAGAGGGCATCAATTTAAGGTTAGAGGGGAAAGAATAAAAGGGAACGTTAGCAGCAACTTTTACTGTGGCTGCGTCCAAGACTCCAGGATGGGGTGTTGTATCCCTGGTGCCTGGGCCAAGGACATCTCTGAGCATTTGCTTGAAATTCTGAATTGGGAGAATGGGAGGCCAGAAGTCATGGTGCACATTGCTACCAACGACACGGGTAGACAAAGGGATGAGATCCTGAGGAGTAAGCACAGGAAGTAGGGAACGACTGAAGAGCAGGACCTTGAAATAGTAATATAAAGGAGGGGAGGGACCATAGTGGACCTTATATTGCTGAATGAGCCTGGCCAGGTGACTGACTTTTCAGTGGGAGACCATTTTGGAAACCGTGATCACAACTTAAGTTTTTTTTTAAGGCAGCTCCGAATAAATGGGATGTTTCTTAATTGTGGGATTGCAAATGATGTCAGTATTAGGCAGGAGCGAGGGAGTATTAATTGGGAGCATCTGTCATTAGACAATGCCACATTGGGCACGTGGGAGTTAGTTAAAGGATGGCTGATCGGAGTTCACGACAAGTATGTTCCAGTAAGAAGGAGGGATAAGGTTGGTAATGGAAGGGCACCTTGGATAACAAGGGAGGCTGGGAATTTAGTCAAAAGGTGAAAAAAAATCCCATGCAAGGTTGGGAAGCAAGAATTGGACATGGCATGTGAGGAATGTTAAAAAACAAAAGCTGGAAGGAACCTGAACAGAGAACGAGCAGATCAAGGAGGGACCATGCCCTTCGCAAGGAGGGTTAAAGTGAATCCCAAATCGTTCTGGAGATAATTACCCACAAGAGGATATGAACATGGATCGTTACAGCATAGTTCAGGTCTTTTGGCCCTCAATGTTGCACTGACCTGTGAAAAAAATCTGATGCCTATCTAACCTACACCCTTCCAATATTACCCATATGTATGTCCAATGCCCATTTAAATGCCCTTTGCATCAGCGATTCTACTACTGTTGCAGGCAATTAAGTCACCTCTCTACTTTCTTCTCTCCAATAAAACAGCTTCCATTCCCTCAGCCTTTCCTTGTAAGACCTTCCTTTCATACCAGGCCATATCCCAGGAATTGTCCTCTGAACCCTTTCCAAAGTTTACACATAACTAGGAAGAAGGTCTGGCCAGATAAGACTGAAGGAAGGAACTTGTACTTGAAGACAGCGGAAGTGGACGAGATCCTAAATAATTACTTTGCATCGGCATTCACCCAGGAAAATGATATAGGGGATAATGAGATTTCTGTGGAGCATGCTAATGTGCTCGGGCATTTTTGAGGTCGAGAAAGGAGCGTTAGATTTCTTGAAGATCATTAAAATGGATTACTCCTGAGGGCCCGATGCTAACTACCCCAGGTTATTTGAGAAAGGCAAGACAGGTGATTTTTGGGGTCTTGGCCATGATTTTTGAATCCTCGCTAGCCACTGGAAAGATCGCAGAGGACTGGTGAGTAGCTTATGGTGTTCCTCTCTTCAAGAAGGGAAAAAGGGACAGTCCAGGAAATTATAGCCTCGAGAGTCTCACCTCAGTGGTTGGGAAGCTTTGGACAGAATTCTTACGGATAGGATTTATGCGCATTTGGTAAAGAATGACCTAATTAGGGACAGTCGGCGCAGCGTCATGAGATGCACAGGGTTGACGCTTCAAATGTTTTACCCAGAGTTGAAATATCTTTACTAGAGAATGTGCATTTAAGGTGAGAGGGGGAGAGCTCAAAGGAGATGTGAGGGTTAATATGTTTTCTACAGAGTTGTCGGAATCTGGAACATATTGCCAGGGATAGTGGAGGAGGCAGAAATGAGAGGGGTGTTTAAAGGTTTTTTGGGTAAGCACGTGAATATGCAACGACATGGAACAAAGATAGGCAGAAAGGATGAGTTTAATTTGGTGTCACATTCAGCACAACATTCTGCGCTGAAGGGCCCGTTTCTGTGCTGTGCTGTTCTTTGTTGTGTTTCTTTTGTGACAACATGACGGTGAACCCCTCTGTTAATTAAACCAAACACCCAGAAACGTTCACCTCCCCACATAATCTGTTAAAGTCTGAGTGACAGAAAATTCACAAATTCCACTATTTAATGTAAATAGCATCAATTTATTTTTAATTCGAAAAGTGAATATTAAACAACTATTCATAAGTCTAAGCTCTCCCTTTCTCTTCACTGCTTATTATCTGCCTCCAGCTCTATAACTATATGTTATTTCAGTCAGACACTTATTAAAATTACATCAATTTAATTTCAAACCGATACAGTGACTCGTGTCTTTCTGCTTCCTGGGTCGTCGTAGTCTTCTTTTACTCTGAGTATGTTTCATATGAAAAGGCACCCTTTGGTTGAGAGACTTTCCTAATTTCTTGGCGAGAAAGATGTTAACTCTCCCAGACAGCAGTTACTCTCTGATCAGTTTTTAAAATGTCTGCATTTTAATTGCCGCCATTAGACCATCTCATTGGCTTGATGCTGGCAAAACAATAAATTCAAATTCGATTGGGTTTTGGAATCTTGAGGTATAATTTAAACGGATAGGTTAAATTTGAATTATTGTCAAAACATCAACCAGCTCAGGTCTATATTTCACAGCCAAATGTTACATTTGTTTGCTTTCCCAGTACTCTGGGATTGCTGGCCAGTCATATACGGTACACAGGTTAGTGGTAAGCTCTCATTTCAGAAGAGCGTTTTCTCTCTCTCTCACCTTCAACTTTATAACACTTTGAGCATTATCTTATCAGGAAGTTCATTTATTAAAGTGACAAGCAGCAGATTGTTTGCATGACATTTTTAGCTTAATATTTCAATTTCAACATAAAACAATGGCTTGTGTTTGTGAGAGGATCTTGTTGCTGTGTGCAACAGACTGTCATTAATAAGATTATGCTCCCGATAATGCAGATTTCCTTTGTCTGTAAATTCTGCACGAAGTGATGTAAACACCTGGAAAGGGGTTTGGTTTTCCAATGTTATTTCCATTAATGTACTTAGTGGAACCTGAGGCAGACAGATGGACACAGATGGGTGCAAATTTGTTTTCTTCCCTGAAGGAAGCACACGCTGCCATCAGAGTATTTGTAAAAGAAGGGCACTGACTCATTCCTGGGACTGGAGGTTGTTTACAAAGTGGGACTAAGTGGGTGAGTACTGCATGTGAATAAGAAGTGTTTTCATGGAATTGGATATTTTTACCAAAGAGATTGGCATGGTTAATGTTAGCAGCTGTCTCTGCTGCTAGGAATCTACAATGGGTCACAGTCTCAGGACTGGAGAGCAGCCTGAGTGACCGAGATAAGGAGAAATGACTTCACTCAAACACCTGGGAATCTGTGATCATTTCCACCTCAAGAACGGAATCACTGACTACATTCCAGAGAATAATTTGCAATGTTTGCGATACTAAGTGAATCAAAAGATGTTGCAGAAACTGGGTGAGTTCTGAAAAGTTAACGATGATGTTACTAAAATGAACACAAATACTGTGGCTGCTGGAAATTTGAAACAGACCGGCCGCAACTGTGGAGAGAGAGAAGCAGAGTTAATGTATTGCATTTGATGTAACTTTTAAGCAGAACAAAGAATGTTATTAGCTGTGGTCAGACTCCTGGGTCTAAATGGTATCGTTCTGTCCGTGTGGTTGAAGTTTTTTTTTGGAGAAACAATCCCCTCATTTGCTTGACTGTGGCACTATGATTGCGATATTGAAACAGCAAGGACTCTTTCTGGGTCTCATTGATGTCTGGGTGTAAATTAGAGTCCATTGCTCATCGCTGACTCTGTAGGCAGTTCTGATACATGGAAATATTCAATTTAAAATGTTGATCTTGCAAAACAGGAATATTTTCTCCCAGACAGGGAATCAGGCGTCCATTACTGATCCTCACTGACCATGACAGGACTCAAACCGAGAGATTTATTTTTGTGACTGACACAGTCAGATGTGGTGTACATAGCTCGCACAGTCCTGTCCGTCCACACATCCCGGCTTCCGGACTCTGAATCAGAGGATCTCGATGGAGAAACCCTTCCAAAAGCTGGGACAATCCAAGACATACCCAATATCCACATTTTCCCTCATGGGGAGTACCTGAAAGGTTGTCTGTCAGGATCACAACGGATATTTCTATAATATTTACTCAGTTAATTGTTAGGACAGAGAGATTCACTGGATGCCCAGATTGTCAGCTTGAAGAGTAGTCACTGCTTTGGTGTAGGAAATGGAAGGGTATCATTTGGATTGTTCATATACCCATTTGTAGAGGGGGCTATAGCTTTCATTGTGAGTGGGAGATTGAGAGAAGCTCATTTAGCGTGGTGGTGGGGATGTTTATACAAATTTTCAGGAACGGATCAATACATCAGAGGAATGTGTCAGTATTTAGAGGGGGCTCCGAGAGGGGTAGGGGGGGGAATGTGTCAGTGTTTACAGGGGGCTCCGAGAGGGGTGGGCAGGGGAATGTGTCAGTATTTTGACGGGGCTCCGAGGGGGGTGGGACGGAATGTGTCAGTGTTTACAGGGGGCTCCGAGGGGGGTGGAGGGAAATGTGTCACCGCCCAAAACGGCTCCCATCAAACCCGTCCGAATCTGTCCCCCCCACCCCGACCGACACCGTTCCCCTCCCAACCCTGTGCAACGCCGTTCCCCCAACCACGTCCAACCCCTTTGCCCCCAAGCCCGTTGCCACCAATCCCAGAGTGCCTAAGGGAATCCTCAGAGTATGTGAGGGAGTACCCAGAGTGTGACAGGGAGGGTCCCAGGGAGTCCCAGATTGTGTGAGAGAGTGCCATGGTGTGTAAGGGAATCCCCAAGTGTAAGAGAGAATCACAGAATGTCCCAGAGTGTGTGTGCGCGAGAGAACGTCCCGAGGTTGTGGGGGGGGGGGGGGTGTGGGGGAGAGGATCCCTTGTGGTGGGGGGCGCGGTTTCACACGTCAGAGTGTCTCGGGGTGGGGAGGCGCACGCGTCCCAGGGGTGTGCGCTCACGTGAGAGAGCGTCCCTGGGTGTTCCAGAGTGTGTGAGGGAATCTGGATCAATGGTGCTGGAAGAGCACAGCAGTTCAGGCAGCATCCGAGGAGCTTCAGCAAAATCGACGTTTCGGGCAAAAGCCCTTCATCAGGAATAAAGGCAGAGAGCCTGAGTGGAGAGATAAGCTAGAGGAGGGTGGGGGTGGGGAGAGAGTACCATAGAGTACAATAGGTGAGTGGGGGAGGAGATGAAGGTGATACGTCAGGGAGGAGAGGGTGGAGTGGATAGGTGGAAAAGGAGCTGGGCAGGTCGGACAAGTCAAGGGGACAGTATTGAGCTGAAGGTTTGAAACTAGGCTGAGGTGGGGGAAGGGGAAATGAGGAAGCTGTTGAAGTCCACATTGATGCCCTGGGGTTGAAGTGTTCTGAGGCGAAAGATGAGGCGTTCTTCCTCCATGCGTCTGGTGGTGAGGGAGCGGCGGTGAAGGAGGCCCAGCACCTCCATATCCTCGGCAGAGTGGGGTGGGGGGGAGTTGAAATGTTGGGCCACGGGGCGGTTTGGTTGATTGGTGCGGGTGTCTCGGAGATGTTCCCTAAAGCGCTCTGCTAGGAGGCGCCCAGTCTCCCCGATGTAGAGGAGTCCGCAACGGGAGCAACGGATATAATAAATGATATTAGTGGATGTGCAGGTAAAATTTGATTGATATGGCAGGCTCCTTTAGGGCCTTGGATAGAGCCGAGGGAGGAAGTGTGGGCACAGGTTATACAGTTCCTGCGGTGGCAGGGGAAAGTGCCAGGATGAGAGGGTGGGTCGTAGGGGGCGTGGACCTGACCAGGTAGTCACCTTGTGTGAGGGAATCTCAGAGTGTGTACCCAGAGTGTGTGGGAGAGGTTCCCAGTGTCCCAGAGTATGTAAGGGAATCCCGGAGTGCGTGTGAGTGTCCCAGAGTGTGTTTGCGAGTCCCAGAGTGTGTAAGGGAATCAGAGTGTCCAAGAGTGTGTGGGAGAGGGTCCCAGAGAGTGTAAGGGAATCCCAGAGTGTGTGGGAGAGGGTCCCAGTGTCCCAGAGTGTGTGTGGGAGAGTGTGAGTCCCAGAGTCCCAGATTGCGTAAGGGAATCCCAGAGTGTGTGGGCGAGGGTCCCAGTGTCCCAGATTAGGTAAGGTATTCCCAGAGTGTTAGGGATTCCTCGAGTGTGTGAAAGAATTCCAGTGTGTCCCAGAGTATGTGAAGGAATCCCAGAGTGTGTACTCAGAGTGTGTGGGAGAGGGTCCCAGTGTCCCAGAGTGTGTGGGAGAGAGTGTGAGTCCCAGATTGCGTAAGGGAATCCCAGAGTGTGTGGGCGAGGGTCCCAGTGTGCCAGATTGCGTAAGGGAATCCCACAGTGTCCCAGAGTGTGTTAGGGATTCCTAGAATGTGTGAGAGAATCCCAGAGAGTCCCAGAGTGTGAAAGGGAATCCCAAAGTGTGAAATGGAATCTCACAGTGAGTGAGAGAGAGTCCCAGAGTGAGTGACAGAGTCCCAGAGTCCCACGGTGTGTAAGGGAATCCCTGAGTGTAAGAGAGAATCCCCGAGTGTCCCAGTGTTTGTAACGGAATCCCAGAGTGAGTGAGAGAGTCCCAGGGGTGAGTGAGAGAGTCCCAGGGGTATGTGAGAAAGTCCCAGAGTCCCGTGGTGTGTAAGGGAATCCTCGAGTGTATGAGAGAATCTCCGAGTGTCCTATTGTTTGTAACGGAATCCCAGAGTGAGTGAGAGAGTCCCAGGGGTGAGTGAGAGAGTCCCAGGGGTATGTGAGAGAGTCCCAGAGTCCCATGGTGTGTAAGGGAATCCTTGAGTGTATGAGAGAATCCCCGAATGTAAGAGAGAATCACAGAATTTTCCCAGAGTGTGCCAGAGTGTGTAAGGGAATCCCAGAGTGTCCGAGAGGACACGCCGTACTGGTCTCTTACCCTCCCTCGATCTCTTCATAGCTAACTGCCCCCCCCCCCACCCCGCCGCTAGTTGAATTTGTCCGAGAGTGTTTAACAGAATCCCAGGGTGTGTGTGAGAGATTCCCAGGTTGTGTGTGAGAGAGTCCCAGGGTGTACCAGAGTGTGAGAGATTCCCAGGATGTGCCAGAGGGAATCCCAGAGTGTATGAGAGGGAATCCTAGAGTGTGTAAGAGAATCCCAGAATGTGTCAGAGTGCGTGAGAGAATCCCAGAGTGTCCCAGAGTGTGTGATAGAAACCCAGAGTGCCCCAGGGTGTGTGTGAGAGAATCCCAGGATGTGTGTGAGAGAATCCCAGAGTGTCCAAGAGTGTGTAAGGGTATCCCAGAGCGTGTGGGCGAGGGTCCCAGTGTCCCAGGGTGTGTAAGGGAATCCTAGGGTGTGTGAGAGAGTCCCAGTGTCCCAGATCGCGTAAGGGAATCCCAGTGTGTGTTAGGGATTCCTAGAGTGTATGAGAGAATCCCAGAGTGTCCCAGAGTGTGTGAGAGAATCTCATAGTGCCCCCGAGTGTGTAAGGGAATCCCAGAGTGTGTAACGGAATCCCACAGTGAGTGAGAGAGAGTCCCAGAGTCCATGGTGTGTAAGGGAATCCCCGAATGTTAGAGCGATTCCCCGAGTGTGCCAGAGCGTGCGAGAGACCCCCAGTGATTGTAAGAGAATCACAGTGTCCCGGAGTGAGTGGGAAAGGTTCCCAGTATCCCAGAGTAAGTGGGAGAGGGTCCCAGTGTCCCAGAGTGTGTGAGGAAGTCCCAGGTTGTGTGAGACAGTCCCAGGTTGTGTGAGAGAGTCCCAGAATGTGTGAGAGAATCCCATAGTGTCCCAGAGTGTGTGAGAGAGGGTCCCCGTGTCCCAGATTGCGTAAGGGAATCCCAGAGTGTGTGAGAGGGAATCCCAGAGTGGGCGAGAGAATCCCAGAGTGTCCCAGGGTGTGTGCGAGAGTCCCAGTGTCTCAGATTGCATAAGGAAATCCCAGATTGTGTTAGAGATTCCTAGAGTGTGTGAGAGAATCCCAGAGTGTGCAACAGAATCCCACAGCGAGAGAGAGAGAGAGAGTTCCAGAGTGAGTGAGAGAGTCCCAGAAACCCATGGTGTGTAAGGGAATCCCCGAATTTTAGAGAGATTCCCCGAGTATGCCAGAGTTTGCGAGAGAACCCCAGTGAGTGTAAGAGAATCACAGTGTCCCAGAGTGTGTGTGTGTGTGAGGGAGTCCCAGAGTGTGTGTGAGAGAATCCCAGAGTGTGTGGGCGAGGATCCTCGCGTCCCAGATTGCCTAAGGGAATCCTAGAGTGTCCCAAAGTGTGCAAATGATTCCTAGAGTGTGTGAGAGAATCCCAGAGTGTGTGTGAGGGAGTCCCAGAATGTGTGAGACAATCACAGAGTGTGTGAGAGATTCCCCGAGTGTGCGAGATAATCCCAGTTTGCGTAAAAGAATAACAGTGTCCCAGAGTGTGTGGGTGTGGGTCCCACAGTGCGTGGGAGAAGGTCTCAGTGTCCCAAGTTGTCTGGGAGAGTCCCAGAGTGTGTCAGAGAATACCATAGTGTCCCGGAGTGTGTAACGGAATCCCAGAATGTGAGAGAGAATCACAGTGTCCCAGAGTGTGTGAGAGTGTCCAGAGTGTGTGAGAGAGAATCCCAGAGTCCTATGGTGTGTAAGGGAATCCTCGAGTGTAAGATAAAATCACAGAATGTCCCAGAGTGTTTAAGGGAAACCCAAAGTGTGTGTGTGAGTGAGTGAGTCCCAGGCTGTGTGTGTGTGAGTCAGTCCCATGCTGTGTGTGTGTGAGTCAGTCCCAGGCTATGTGTGTGTGAGTCAGTCCCAGGTTGTGTGTGACCGAGTGAGTCCCAGGCTGTGCGTGTGTGTGTGCGCGAGTGAGTCCCAGGCTGTGTGTGTGTGTGTGCGTGTGTGAGTGAGTGAGTCAGTCCCAGGCTGTGTGTGTGTGAGTCAGTACCAGGCTGTGTGTGTGTGTGAGTCAGTACCAGGCTGTGTGAGTGAGTGAATGAGTCAATCCCAGGCTGTGTGTGTGTGTGTGTGTGTGAGTGAGTGAGTCCCAGGCTGTGTCCCACACTCACACCATCACACGAACATTGACCGCCTCACACTCACTCACTCCATCGCCATCACCCCGACACCCTCACACTAACTCCATCAGCGTCGCCCTGACCCCCTCATACTCACTCCATCACTCTTACCCTGACGCCTCAAACTGACTTCCACACTGTCAATCTGAACCCCTCACACTCACTCCATCACACTCACCCTGTCCCTCTCACACTCGCTCCATCACTGTCACACTGACCCCCTCACACTCACTCCATCACCGTCACCGTGACCCCCTCACACTCACTCCATCACCGTCTTCCTGACCACCTCACACTCACGTGATAACAGTCACACTGAACCCCACACACTCACTCGGTCACCGTCACCGTGAACCCCTCACACTCACTCCATCAAGTCTGCCAGACCCCCTCAAACTCACTCCATCACAGTCCTCCTGACCACCTCACACTTACGCGATTACAATCACCTTGACCCCCTCACACTCACACCATCACCGTCACCCTGAACCCCACAAACTCACTCCAACACCATCATACTGATCCCCTCACCCTCACACCATCAACATCACACTCATCTCCTCACAATCACTCCATCACTGTCACCCAGTCCGCCTCACACTCACAACATCACCGTCACCCTGACACCCTCACACTCACTCTTTTACCGTCCCCCTGTCCCCCTCACACTCTCACCATCAACGTCACCATAACCCCCTCACACTCACTCCATCACCGTCACACTGACTCCCTCACACTCACTCCATCATCCTCACCCTGACCCACTCACAATCACTCCATCACCGTCACACTGACCCCCTCATACTCACTCCATTACCATCACCCTGATTCCCTCACATTAACTCCATCAGTGTCACCCTGACCTCCTCACACTTACTCCATCACCGTCACCCTGACCTCCTCACACTCACTCCATCAGTGTCACCCTGACACCCTCAGAAAAATTCATTCACCATCACCCTGACCACCTCACACCCACTCCATCACGGTCACCCTGACCCCCTCACATTCGCTCCATCACTGTCACCCTGACCCGTTCACACTCACTGCGTCACCGTCACCCTGACCACCACACACATTCACTCCAACACCATCACACTGCTCCCCTCACCCACACTCCATCAACATCACACCCATCCCTTTACACTCACTCCATCACTGTCACACTGACCCCCTCACACTCACTCCATCATCCTCACCCTGACCCTCTTACACTCATTCCATTACCGTCACCCAGACCGTCTCACACTCAGTCCATCATTCTCAGTTTGTTTAGAATTCAGCCTCTTTGTTCTCAGCTGTTGTGATGCAGGGGGTGGCTTCATTCTGTCTCTGCCAAGCTTGTTTTCTCCTTCTGCTGTGATTCTGGGAGATTCCTTTCTGCAGGTTAGAATATTCAGTGGCTGAACTTTGAATGATTTTGACTCTAACAGAGCAGTGGCCTTGTTTTCAGCTCATTATTCACTTTCCATTTCCTGGTTGTTTTGAATGTTACAGAAACAGGCTGTGAGCAATGTTTCCATTCACTCGTATTGGATTCATTGAGAACCACGTGGTCGGTCAGTTTCAGGCTGATGGATCAGTTTCTCTGTCCTATTAGATGATGCCACTTGCTCAGTTTCCGATGGCTCACCTCAGTGTCAGTCCATCAGCTGCTGAAACCCTCCATCCAGCATTTGTTCCCTCTCACATGACTACTGCAACACAGTCCCAGCTTGCCTCCAACATTCTACCTCTATATACTCACGATCACCTCGGATTCTACTGTCAGTATCCGTACAGCAAGTCACGTAAGTCATCCACTTCCATTTCACGCTGCTCTACATTACATTCAGTCCAAATGTAATTTCAGAATTCCATTCATTGCGTTTAAAAAACACCCATGATCTTGTCCTGTCCATGCATCCAGGTTCCATCAGGTAGGTGGGTGTCCGCGTGGTTGGATTGGAGCAACAGCAAGACACAGAGGACCATACATGGGACAAATATGGTGTTGGATGCGGGATGTTTAAGGAGTGAGAGCTGGTGTATTGTTGGGGATTGCATCTCAGGAGAGTGGCACAGCGGTTGCCAGGTTTATAGCACCACAACTCAATGGCTTGAGTTATTGGGAGAAGTTGGACAAGCTGGGATATTTTTCTTCAGAGCAGAGTAGACATAAGGGAGATCTTATAGAAATGTATATGATCATGGATAGGGTGAATGCATTCACACTTTTTCCCAGGGTAGAAGAATTGAGGACGAGAGGGCATCAGTTTAAGGTTAGAGGGGAAAGAATAAAAGGGAACCTTACCAGCAACTTTTACTGTGGCTGCGTCCAAGACTCCAGGATGGGGTGTTGTATCCCTGGTGCCTGGGTCAAAGACATCTCTGAGCATTTGCTTGAAATTCCGAATTGGGAAAATGGGAGGCCAGAGGTCATGGTGCACATTGCTACCAACAACACGGGTCGACAAAGGGATGAGGTCCTGAGGAGTAAGCACAGGAAGTAGGGAACGACTGAAGAGCAGGACCTTGAGGGTAGTAATCACTGCGTTACCACCAGTCCCATGTGCTTGTGAGACAAGAAATTGAAAGATAGCAGAGATGAATGCATAGCTGAAGAGCTGGTACAGGGGGAGAGTTTCAGGATCTTGAATCATTGGGACCTCTTCTGGAGCAGGGGTGACCTGAACTAGAGGGGAACTGATATCCTCACAGGGGGGCTTGCTCCTGCTACAGGGGAAGGGTTTAACCTCGAATGGCAAGGTCCTGGGAATCACAGCAGCAGGGCAGCACGTGGGGCGTAAGGAAGGTCGGAAGATGTATACGAGTCAATCAGAAAGGAAATACAGAGAAATGAACACCATAGTACGAATGGGCTGATTGTGTTAATTTCAACACAGGGCGCAACATACCTAAGGTAGTTAAGCTTAGATCCGATATTGTGGCCATTCCAGAGATTAGGTTCGGAAATGGACAGCACTGGCTGCGCAATATTCCAGGGTTTCATTGTTTCAGATAAAATGGAAAGGAGGGGAAAAGAGGTGGAGGAGTTGCATTACCAATTGGGTGAATGTTCCGTCTGCATTCAGGACATACTGGAGGGGCTCACCCATTGAGGCAACGTGGATAAGAAGGATGCAGTTGATGGGATTATACTGTAGGACCCTCAATCTGCCAATGATACCTCGAGGTACAAATATCTCGGCATTTATGAAACGAGGCAATAACAACAGAGTTCTCAAAGTGACTTTAACTTCCCCACCATTTGCTGGCACTACTTTAGAGCAAGAGGCTGAGATGGTGCAGAGTTAATTAAGTGTATCCAAGAGGGTTTCTTGAAATAGTAATGTAAAGGAGGGGGGGCAATAGTGGACCTATATTGCTGAATGAGCCTGGCCAGGTGACTGACCTTTCAGTGGGAGACCAGTTTGGAAACAGTGATCACAACTTAAGGTTTTTTTTAAGGCAGCTACGAATAAATGGGATGTTTCTAAATTGTGGGATTGCAAATGATGTCAGTATTAGGCAGGAGCTGGGGAGTATTAATTGGGAGTATCTGTCATTAGACAATGCCACATTGGGCACGTGGGAGTTCGTTAAAGGATTGCTGATCGGAGTTCACGACTAGCATGTTCCAGTAAGGTGGAGGGATAAGGCTGGTAATGTAAGGGCCCCTTGGATAATAAGGGAGGCTGGGAATTTAGTCAAAAGGAGAAAAAAAACAAGCCCATGCAAGGTTTGGGAAGCAAGAATTGGACGTGGCATGTGAGGAATGTTAAAAAACAAAAGCTGGAAGGAACCTGAACAGGGAAGGAGCAGAGCAAGGAGGGGCCATGCCCTTCGCAAGGAGGGTTAAAGTGAATCCCAAATCGTTCTGGAGATAATTACCCACAAGAGGATACGAACATGGATCGTTACAGCACAGTACAAGCCTTTTGGCCCTCAATGTTGCACCGACCTGTGAAAACAATCTGATGCCTATCTAGCCTACACCCTTCCAATATTACATATGTATGTCCAATGCCCATTTAAATGCCCTTTGCATCGGCGATTCTACTACTGTTGCAGGCAATTAAGTCACCTCTCTACCTTCTTTTCTCCAACTAAAACAGCTTCCCTTCCCTCAGCCTTTCTTTGTAAGACCTTCCTTTCATACCAGGCCATATCCCAGTAATTGTCCTCTGAACCCTTTCCAAAGCTTCCACATAACTCGGAAGAAGGTCGGGCCAGTCAAGACTAAAGGAAGGAAGTTGTACTTGAAGTCAGTAGAAGTGGACGAGATCCTAAATAATTACTTTGCATCGGCATTCACCCAGGAACAGGATATAGGGGATAATGAGATTTGTGTGGAGCATGCTAATGTGCTCGGGCATTTTTGAGGTCGAGAAAGGAGCGTTAGATTTCTTGAAGATCATTAAAATGGATTAATCCTGAGGGCCCGATGGGAGCTACCCCAGGTTATTTGAGAAAGGCAAGACAGGAGATTGTTGGGGTCTTGGCCATGATTTTTGAATCCTCGCTAGCCACTGGAAAGGTTGCAGAGGACTGGTGAGTAGCTTATGGCGTTCCTCTCTTCAAGAAGGGAAAAAGGGACAATCCAGGAAATTATAGACTCGTGAGTCTCACCTCAGTGGTTGGGAAGCTTTGGACAGAATTCTTACGGATAGGATTTATGCGCATTTGGTAAAGAATGTCCTAATTAGGGACAGTCAGCGCAGCGTCATAAGATGCACAGGGTTGACTGTCAAAATGTTTTACCCAGAGTTGAAATATCTTTACTAGAGAATGTGCATTTAAGGTGAGAGGGGGAGAGCTCAAAGGAGATGTGAGGGGTAATATGTTTTCCACAAAGAGTGGTCGGAATCTGGAACATGTTGCCAGGGATAGTGGAGGAGGCAGAAATGAGAGGGGTGTTTAAAGGTTTTTTGGGTAAGCACGTGAATATGCAAGGACATGGAACAAAGATAGGCAGAAAGGATATGTTTAATTTGGTGTCACATTGGCTGAAGGGCCCGTTCCTGTGCTGTGCTGTTCTTTGTTGTGTTTCTTTTGTGACAACATGACGGTGAACCCCTCTGTTAATTAAACCAAAACCCAGAAAAGTTCACCTCCCCACATAATCTGTTAAAGTCTGAGTGACAGAAAACTCACAAATTCCACTATTTAAAGAAAATAGCATCAATTTATTTTTAACTCGAAAAGTGAATATTAATCAACTATTCATAAATCTGAGCTCTCCCTTTCTCTTCACTGCTTATTATCTGCCTCCAGCTCTATAACTATACGTTATTTCAGTCAGGCACTTATTAAAATTACATCAATTTAATTTTAAACCGATACAGTGACTCGTTTCTTTCTGCTTCTGGCCAGTCATATACGGTACACAGGTAGTGGTAAGCTCTCAGTTCAGAAGAGCGTTTTCTCTCTCTATCACCTTCAACTTTATAACACTTTGAGCATTATCTTATCAGGAAGTTCATTTATTAAAGTGACAAGCAGCAGATTGTTTACATGACCTTTTTGGCTTAATATTTCAATTTCAACATAAAACAATGGCTTGTGTTTATGAGAGGATCTTGTTGCTGTGTGCAACAGATTGTCACTAATAAGATTATGCTCCCGATAATGCAGATTTCCTTTGTCTGTAAATTCTGCACGAAGTGATGTAAACACCTGGACAGAGGTTTGGTTTTCCAATGTGATTTCCATTAATGTACTTAGTGGAACCTCAGGCAGTCAGATGGACACAGATGGGTGCAAATTTGTTTTCTTCCCTGAAGGAAGCACACGCTGCCATCAGAGTGTTTGTAACAGAAGGGCACTGACTCATTCCTGGGACTGGAGGTTGTTTACAAAGTGGGACTAAGTGGGTGAGTACTGCATGTGAATAAGAAGTGTTTTCATGGAACTGGATATTATTTCCAAAGAGATTGGCATGGTTGATGTTGGCAGCTGTCTCTGCTGATAGGAATCTACAATGGGTCACAGTCTCAGGACTGGAGAGCAGCCTGAGTGACTGAGATAAGGAGAAATGACTTCACTCAAACACCTGGGAATCTGTGATCATTTCCACCTCAAGAACGGAATCACTGACTACATTCCAGAGAATAATTTGCAATGTTTGCGATACTAAGTGGATCAAAGATGTTGCAGAAACTGGGTGAGTTCTGAAAAGTTAACGATGATGTTACTAAAATGAACACAAATACTGTGGCTGCTGGAAATTTGAAACAGACCGGCCGCAACTGTGGAGAGAGAGAAGCAGAGTTAATGTATTGCATTTGATGTAACTTTGATGTAAATTTTGTGCAACGTCACCCTGACACCCTCACACTCGCTCCATCACGCTCACCCTGGCCACCTCACACTCACTCCATCACCGTCACACTGACCATCTCACACTAACTCCATTAACGTTGCCCTGACCCCCTTACACTCACTCCATACCTGTCACCCTGACCCTCTCACACTCACTCCATCACACTCACCCTGACTCTCACACTTACTCCATCACTGTCACCCTGACCCCCTCCCACTGACACAATCACCGTCACCCTGACCCCCTCACACTTGCTCCATCACCGTCACATTGACCCTCTCACACTCACTCCATCACCGTCACCCTAACTTCCTCATACTCTCTCCATCACCATCACCCTGGCACCCTCACTCTCACTCCATCACCCTCACCCTGGCCACCTCACACTCACTGCATCACCGTCACACTGACCCACTCGCACCAACTCCATCACCGTCACCTTGATCACCTCACCGTCCCTCCATCAACGTCACCCTGATTCCCCCACACTCACTCCATCACGGTCACCCTGACCCCCTCACACTCACTACATCACCGTCACCCTGACCCGCTCACACTCATTCCATCACCGTCACCCTGACCCGCTCACACTCATTTCATCACCGTCATCCTGATCCCCTCACACTCACTCCATCTCTGTCACACTGACGCGCTCACGCTCACTCCATCATCGTCACCCTGACCCCCTCACACTCACTCCATCACTCTCTCCCTGATTCCCTCATACTCCCTCCATCACCGTCACCATGACCCCCTCACACTCAAATCATCACCGCTACCGTGACCCCCTCACACTCACTCCATTACCGTCTTCCTGATCACCTCACACTCACGCGATTACAGTCACCTTGACCCCCTCACACTCACTCCATCATCGTCACCCTGATCCACACACATTCACTCCAACACCATCATATTGATCCCCTCACCCTCACGCCATCAACATCACACTCATCTCCTCACACTCACTCCATCACTGTCACCCAGTCCGCCTCACACTCACGTGATTACAGTCACCTTGACCCCCTCACACTCACTCCATCACCGTCACCCTGATCCCCACACACTCACTCCAACACCATCATACCGATCCCCTCACCCTCACGCCATCATCTCCTCACATTCACTCCATCACTGTCACCCAGTCCGCCTCACACTCACACCATCACCGTCACCCTGAGCCTCTCACACTCACTCCTTCACCGTCACCCTTTCCCCCTCAATCTCTCACCATCAACGTCACCATGACCCCTTCACACTCACGCCATCACCGTCAACATGACCCAGTCACACTCACTCCATCACGATCACCCTGAGCCCCTCACACTCACTCCATCACGCTCACCCTGACCCCTTCACACTCGCTCTATCACCGACAACAGAACCACCTCAGACACACTGCATCACCATCACCCTGACTCCCTCACATTCACTCCATCAGTGTCAGCCTGACCCCCTCACAAACACACCTTCACCAGCACCCTGACCCCCACACAAACACTCCTTCACCATCACCCTGGCCCCCTCACACTCACTCCTTCACCGTCACTATGACCCTCTCACACTCACTCCATTACCGTCACCCTTACCCCCACACACATTCACTCCAACACCATCACACTGAACCGCTCACCCTCACTCCATCAACGTTTCACTACCCCCTCACTCTCACTCCATCACTGTCACCCAGACTGCCTCATACACACCGTCAGCCTACGCCCTCACATTCATTCCAATATCCTCACCCTGACCCCCTCGCACTCTCTCCATCATCCTCACCCTGAACCCCTCACACACACTCCATCACCGTCTCCCAGACCCCCACACGCTCACTCCATCACAGTCCTCCTGACCACCTCACACTCACGCGATTACAGTCACCTTGACCCCCTCACACTCACTCCATCACCGTCTCCCTGAACCCCACACACTCACTCCACCATCATCATACTGACCCCCTCACCCTCACGCCATCAACATCACACTCATCTCCTCACACTCACTCCATCACTGTCACCCAGTCCGCCGCACACTCACACCATCACCGTCACCCTGAGCCCCTCACACTCACTCCTTCTGTCACCCTGTCCCCTTCACACTCACTCCATCATCACACTCTGACCCCCTCACACTCACGCCATCACCGTCACACAGACCCCCCCTCACACTCACACCATCACCGTCACTCTACGCCCTCACATTCACTCCAATATCCTCATCCTGACCCCTCACACTCACTCCTTCACAGTCAACTTGTCCCCCTCGCACTTGCACCATCAACATCACCATGACCCTCTCACACTCACTCCATCATCATCACGCTGACCCCCTCACATTAACTCCATCACGGTCACCCTGACCCCCCTCACACTCACTCCATCACCGTCATCCTGACCCCCACACACATTCACTCCAACATCATCACACTGATCCCCTCACCCAGACTCCAGCAACGTCACACTCATCCACTCACACTCACTCCATCATTGTCATACTGACACCCTCAAATTTATTCCATCATCCTCACCCTGACCCTCTCACACTCACTCTATTACCTCACCCTGACCCCCTCACCGTCACTCTATCATCCTCACCCTGACTCCCTCACACTCACTCCATCATCCTCACCCTGAACCCCTCACATACACTCCATCATCCTCACGCTGACCCCCTCACACTCACTCCATCATCCTCACCAAGACATTCTCACACTCACTCCATCATCCTCACCCATTCCCCCTCACACTCACTCCATCACCGTCACACTGACCCCCACACACTCACTCCATCACAGTCACCCTGATCCACTCACACTTTCTCCATCACCATCACACTCGTCCCCTCACACTCAATCCGTCACCGGCACCCTGACCTACTCACCCTCACTCCATCACCGTCACACTCATCCCCTCACAGTCACTGCATCACCGTGACCCTGACCTCCTCACCCTCACTCCATCACCGTCACAGTCATCTCCCCACACTCACTCCATCACCACTGCCCTGACCCCCGCACATTCATTCCATCACAGTCAACCTGAACCCCTCACACTCACTCCATCTCTATCACCATGACCCCCTCACACTCACTCCATCACCGTCACCATGACCCCCTCACACTCACTCCATCACCGTCTCCCTGACCCCTCGCAGTCATTCCTTCACTGTCACCCTGACCCCCTCACACTCGGTCCATCATCATCACCATGACACCCTCACACTTACTCCATCACCATCACGCTGATTCCCTCACATTAACTCCATCAGTGTCACACTGACCCCCTCAGAAAAACACCTTCACCATCACGCTGACCCCCTTACACTCGCTCCAGCACTGTCACCCTGACCCCCTCACACTCACTCCGTCACCGTCAACCTGACCCCCTCACACTCACTCTGTCACCGTCCCATGACCCCCTCACACTCACTCCATCATCCTCACCCTGGCCCCCTCACACTCACTCCATCATCCTCATTCTGTTCCCCTCACACTCACTACATCACCATCACACTGAATTCCTCACACTCACTCCGTCACAGTCAGCCTGATCCACTCACACTCACTCCATCACTGTCACACACATCCCCTCACACTCACTCCATCACAGTCACCCTGACGCCCTCACACTCACTCCATCATCCTCACCCTGACTCCCTCGCACTCACTCCATCATCCGCACCCTGAACCCACCACATACACTCCATCATCCTCATGCTGACCCCTCACACTCACTCCATCGTCCTCACCAAGACATTCTCACACTCACTCCATCATCCTCACCCTTTCCCCCTCATACTCACTCCATCACAGTCACCCTGATCCCCTCACACTCAATCCGTCACCGTCACCCTGACCTCCTCACCCTCACTCCATCACCGTCACACTCATCCCCTCACAGTCACTGCATCACCGTCACCCTGAACTCCTCACCCTCACTCCATCACCGTCACACTCATCTCCTCACACTCACTCCATCACCACCGCCCTGAACCCCTCACACTCACTCCATCTCTGTCACACTGACCCCCTCACATTCACTCCATCACCATCACCATGACCCTCTCACACTCACTGCATCACCGTCCCACTGGCCCCTCACACTCGCTCCATCACCGTGCCATGACCCCCTCACACTCACTCCATCATCCTCACCCTGACCTCCACACACTCACTCCATCACTGTCACCCGGACTCCCACACATTCACTCCATCACCGTCACACTGACCACCTCACACTCACTCCATCACAGTCACCCTGACCCCCACACTCTCACTCCATTACAGTCACACACATCCCCTCACACTCACTCCATCACAGTCACCCTGACGCCCTCACACTCACTCCATCATCCTCACCCTGACTCCCTCGCACTCACTCCATCATCCGCACCCTGAACCCACCACATACACTCCATCATCCTCATGCTGACCCCTCACACTCACTCCATCGTCCTCACCAAGACATTCTCACACTCACTCCATCATCCTCACCCTTTCCCCCTCATACTCACTCCATCACAGTCACCCTGATCCCCTCACACTCAATCCGTCACCGTCACCCTGACCTCCTCACCCTCACTCCATCACCGTCACACTCATCCCCTCACAGTCACTGCATCACCGTCACCCTGAACTCCTCACCCTCACTCCATCACCGTCACACTCATCTCCTCACACTCACTCCATCACCACCGCCCTGAACCCCTCACACTCACTCCATCTCTGTCACACTGACCCCCTCACATTCACTCCATCACCATCACCATGACCCTCTCACACTCACTGCATCACCGTCCCACTGGCCCCTCACACTCGCTCCATCACCGTCCCATGACCCCCTCACACTCACTCCATCATCCTCACCCTGACCTCCTCACACTCACTCCATCACTGTCACCCGGACTCCCACACATTCACTCCATCACCGTCACACTGACCACCTCACACTCACTCCATCACAGTCACCCTGACCCCCACACTCTCACTCCATCACAGTCACACACATCCCCTCACACTCACTCCATCACTGTCACCCTGACCCGCTCACACTCATTTCATCACCGTCACCCTGATCCCCTCACACTCACTCCATCTCTGTCACACTGACGCCCTCACACTCACTCTATCATCGTCACCGTGACACCCTCACACTCACTCCATCACTCTCTACCAGACCCCCTCACACTCACTTCGTCACTGTCACACTGACTCCCTCACACTCACTTCTTCATCCTCACCCTGATCCCTCACACTCACTCCATCATCCTCATCCTGTTTCCCTCATGTACACTCCATCATCCTCACGCTGACCCCCTCATACTCACTCCATCATCCTCACCAAGACATTCTCACACTCACTCCATCATCCTCACTCTTTCCCCCTCACACTCACTCCATCACAATCACCCTGCTCCACTCACACTTTCTCCATCACCATCATACTCATCCCGTCATACTCAATCCGTCACCGTCACCCTGACCTCCTCACCCTCACACCATCACCATCACACTCATCCCCTCACAGTCACTGCATCACGGTCACCCTGACCTCCTCACCCTCACTCCTTCACCGTCACACTCATCTCCCCACACTCACTCCATCACCACCGCCCTGACCCCCGCACACTCATTCCATCACAGTCACCCTGAACCCCTCACACTCATTCCATCTCTGTCACACTGACACCCTCACACTCACCCCATCACCATCACCATGACCCTCTCACACTCACTCTATCACCGTCACACTGAATTCCTCACACTCACTCTGTCACAGTCACCCTGATCCACTCACACTCACTCCATCACAGTCACACACATCCCCTCACACTCACTCCATCACAGTCACCCTGACTCCCACACACTCACTCCATCACCGTCACACTGACCTCCTCACCCTCACTCCATTACCGTCACACTCATCTCCCCACACTGACACCAGCCCAATGGCCTGGCACCCTCACATTCATTCCATCACAGTCACACTGACCTCCTCAGACTCACTCCATCACAGTCACTCTAATCCACTGACACTCACTCCATCACCGTCACACTCATCCCCTCACACTCACTCCATCACATTAACCCTGACTTCCTCACACTCATTCCCTCACTGCACACGGACTCCCACACATTCACTCCATTACCGTCACCCTGACCTCCTCACCCTCACTCCAATACCGTCACACTCATCTCCCCACACTCACACCAGCCCAATGGTCTGGCACCCTCACACTCATTCCATCACAGTCACCCTGACCTCCTCACACTCACTCCATCACAGTCACTCTGACCACCTCACACTCATTCCGTCACCGTCAACCTGACCCCCTCACACTCGCTCCATCACGGTCCCATGACCCCCTCACACTCACTCCATCATCCTCACCCTGACCTCCTCACACTCACTCCATCACTATCACCCGGACTCCCACACATTCACTCCATCACCGTCACACTGACCACCTCACACTCACTCCGTCACCGTCCCATGACCCCCTCACACTCACTCCATCATCCTCACCCTGACCCCCTCACACTCACTCCATCATCCTCATCCTGTTCCCCTCACACTCACTCCATCACCGTCACACTGACTTCCTCACACTCACTCCGCCACAGTCACCCTGATCCACTCACACTCACTCCATCACAGTCCACACATCCCCTCACACTCACTCCATCACAGTCACCCTGACTCCCACACACTCACTCCATCACCGTCACACTGACCTCCTCACCCTCACTCCATTACCGTCACACTCATCTCCCCACACTGACACCAGCACAATGCTCTGACACCCTCACACTCATTTCATCACAGTCACACTGACCTCCGCAGACTCACTCCATCACAGTCACCCTGATCCACTGACACTCACTCCATCACCGTCACACTCATCCCCTCACACTCACTCCATCACATTCACCCTGACTTCCTCACACTCACTCCATCACTGTCAGCCGGACTCCCACACATTCACTCCATCACCGTCACACTGACCACCTCACACTCACTCCATCACAGTCACCCTGACCCCCACACTCTCAAACCATCACAGTCACACACATCCCCTCACACTCACTCCATCACTGTCATCCAGTCCGCCTCACACTCAACCATCACCGTCACCTTGACCCCCTCATACTCACTCCATCACCGTCTCCCAGACCCCCTCACATTCACTCCATCACAGTCTTCCTGACCACCTCACACTCACGCGATTATAGTAACCTTGAACCCCTCACACTCACTCCATCACCATCACCCTAAACCCCACACACTCACGCCAAAAGCATCATACTGATCCCCTCACCCTCACACCATCCAAATCACACTCATCACCTCACACTCACTCCATCACTGTCACCCAGTCCGCCTCACACTCACACCGTCACCCTGACGCCCTCACACTCACTCACTCACAGTCACCCAGTCCCCCTCACACTCGCACCATCAACGTCACCATGACCCCCTCACACTCACTCTATCACTGTCACAGTGACTCCCTCACAATCACTGCACCACCATCACCCTGCCCCCTCACACCCACTCCATCATCCTCACCCTGACCCTTTCACACTCACTCTATTATCGTCACCCTGACCCCCTCACCCTC
The DNA here is from genome assembly GCF_037043375.1 of Chiloscyllium plagiosum. Classification (NCBI taxonomy): domain Eukaryota; kingdom Metazoa; phylum Chordata; class Chondrichthyes; order Orectolobiformes; family Hemiscylliidae; genus Chiloscyllium; species Chiloscyllium plagiosum. Next base: position 33,379,392 of record NW_028270182.1, on the reverse strand, counting down.
ACTCCATCATCCTCACCGTGACTCCCTCACACTCACTGCATCATCCGCACCCTGAACCCCTCACACACACTCCATAATCCTCAGCCTTTTCCCTCACACTCACTCCATCACCGACACACTGACCCCCACACACTCACTCCATCATAGTCACCCTGATCCACTCACACTATCTACATCACCGTCACACTCATCCCCTCACAGTCACACCATCACCGTCACCCTGACATCCTCACCCTCACTCCATCACCGTCACACTCATCTCCCCAGACTCACACCATCAACACCGCCCTGACTCCAGCACACTCATTCCATCACAGTCACCCTGACCCCCTCAGAGAAACACCTTCACCATCACCCTGACCTCCGCACACTAACTCCATCACAGTCACCCTGAACCCCTCACACTCACTCCATCACCGTCACCCTGACCCCCTCACACTCACTCCATCACAGTCCTCCTGACCACCTCATTCTCACACGGTTACAGTCACCTTGAACCTCTCACACTCACTCCAACACCACCATACTGATCCCCTCACCCTCACACCATCAACATGACACTCATCACCGCACACTCACTCCATCACTGTCATCCATTCCGCCTCACACTCAACCATCACCGTCACCTTGACCCCCTCATACTCACTCCATCACCGTCTCCCAGACCCCCTCACATTCACTCCATCACAGTCTTCCTGACGACCTCACACTCACGCGATTATAGTAACCTTGAACCCCTCACACTCACTCCATCACCATCACCCTAAACCCCACACACTCACTCCAAAACCATCATACTGATCCCCTCACCCTCACACCATCCAAATCACACTCATCTCCGCACACTCACTCCATCACCGTCACCCAGTCCGCCTCACACTCACACCGTCACCCTGACGCCCTCACACTCACTGACTCACAGTCACCCAGTCCCCCTCGCACTCGCACCATCAACGTCACCATGACCCCCTCACACTCACTCCATCATTGTCACACTGACTCCCTCACAATCACTGCATCACCATCACCCTGCCCCCTCACACCCGCTCCATCATCCTCACCCTGACCCTCTCACACTCACTCCATCACTGTCACCCTGACCCACTCACACTCATTCCATCACCGTCACCCTGATCCCCTCACACTAACTCCATCTCTGTCACACTGACGCCCTCACACTCACTCCATCACCGTCACCATGACCCCCTCACACTCACTCCATCACAGTCCTCCTGACCACCTCATTCTCACACGGTTACAGTCACCTTGAACCTCTCACACTCACTCCAACACCACCATACTGATCCCCTCACCCTCACGCCATCAACATGACACTCATCTCCTCACACTCACTCCATCACTGTCATCCAGTCCACCTCACACTCAACCATCACCGTCAACTTGACCCCCTCATACTCACTCCATCACCGTCTCCCAGACCCCCTCACATTCACTCCATCACAGTCTTCCTGACCACCTCACACACACGCGATTATAGTAACCTTGAACCCCTCACACTCACTCCATCACCATCACCCTAAACCCCACACACTCACTCCAGAACCATCATACTGATCCCCTCACCCTCACACCATCCAAATCACACTCATCTCCTCACACTCACACCGTCACCCTGACGCCCTCACACTCACTCACTCACAGTCACCCAGTCCCCATCACACTCGCACCATCAACGTCACCATGACCCCCTCACACTCACTCCATCACTGTCACACTGACTCCCTCATAATCACTGCACCACCATCACCCTGCCCCCTCACACCCGCTCCATCATCCTCACCCTGACCCTCTCACACTCACTCTATTATCGTCACCCTGACCCCCTCACCCTCACTCCATCATCCTCACCGTGACTCCCTCACACTCACTGCATCATCCGCACCCTGAACCCCTCACACACACTCCAGAATCCTCAGCCTTTTCCCTCACACTCACTCCATCACCGACACACTGACCCCCACACACTCACTCCATCATAGTCACCCTGATCCACTCACACTATCTACATCACCGTCACACTCATCCCCTCACAGTCACACCATCACCGTCACCCTGACCTCCTCACCCTCACTCCATCACCGTCACACTCATCTCCCCAGACTCACACCATCAACACCGCCCTGACTCCAGCACACTCATTCCATCACAGTCACCCTGACCCCCTCAGAGAAACACCTTCACCATCACCCTGACCTCCTCACACTAACTCCATCACAGTCACCCTGAACCCCTCACACTCACTCCATCACCGTCACCCTGACCCCCTCACACTCACTCCATCACAGTCCTCCTGACCACCTCATTCTCACACGGTTACAGTCACCTTGAACCTCTCACACTCACTCCAACACCACCATACTGATCCCCTCACCCTCACACCATCAACATGACACTCATCACCGCACACTCACTCCATCACTGTCATCCATTCCGCCTCACACTCAACCATCACCGTCACCTTGACCCCCTCATACTCACTCCATCACCGTCTCCCAGACCCCCTCACATTCACTCCATCACAGTCTTCCTGACCACCTCACACTCACGCGATTATAGTAACCTTGAACCCCTCACACTCACTCCATCACCATCACCCTAAACCCCACACACTCACTCCAAAACCATCATACTGATCCCCTCACCCTCACACCATCCAAATCACACTCATCTCCGCACACTCACTCCATCACCGTCACCCAGTCCGCCTCACACTCACACCGTCACCCTGACGCCCTCACACTCACTTACTCACAGTCACCCAGTCCCCCTCGCACTCGCACCATCAACGTCACCATGACCCCCTCACACTCACTCCATCATTGTCACACTGACTCCCTCACAATCACTGCATCACCATCACCCTGCCCCCTCACACCCGCTCCATCATCCTCACCCTGACCCTCTCACACTCACTCCATCACTGTCACCCTGACCCACTCACACTCATTCCATCACCGTCACCCTGATCCCCTCACACTAACTCCATCTCTGTCACACTGACGCCCTCACACTCACTCCATCACCGTCACCATGACCCCCTCACACTCACTCCATCACAGTCCTCCTGACCACCTCATTCTCACACGGTTACAGTCACCTTGAACCTCTCACACTCACTCCAACACCACCATACTGATCCCCTCACCCTCACGCCATCAACATGACACTCATCTCCTCACACTCACTCCATCACTGTCATCCAGTCCGCCTCACACTCAACCATCACCGTCACCTTGACCCCCTCATACTCACTCCATCACCGTCTCCCAGACCCCCTCACATTCACTCCATCACAGTCTTCCTGACCACCTCACACTCACGCGATTATAGTAACCTTGAACCCCTCACACTCACTCCATCACCATCACCCTAAACCCCACACACTCACTCCAAACCATCATACTGATCCCCTCACCCTCACACCATCCAAATCACACTCATCTCCTCACACTCACACCGTCACCCTGACGCCCTCACACTCACTCACACACAGTCACCCAGTCCCCATCACACTCGCACCATCAACGTCACCATGACCCCCTCACACTCACTCCATCACTGTCACACTGACTCCCTCATAATCACTGCACCACCATCACCCTGCCCCCTCACACCCGCTCCATCATCCTCACCCTGACCCTCTCACACTCACTCTATTATCGTCACCCTGACCCCCTCACCCTCACTCCATCATCCTCACCGTGACTCCCTCACACTCACTGCATCATCCGCACCCTGAACCCCTCACACACACTCCAGAATCCTCAGCCTTTTCCCTCACACTCACTCCATCACCGACACACTGACCCCCACACACTCACTCCATCATAGTCACCCTGATCCACTCACACTATCTACATCACCGTCACCCTGACTCCCACACACTCACTCCATCACCGTCACACTGACCTCCTCACGCTCACTGCATTACCGTCACACTCATCTCCCCACACTGACACCTGCCCAATGCTCTGGTACCCTCACACTCATTCCATCACAGTCACTCTGACCTCCTCAGACTCACTCCATCACAGTTACCCTGATCCACTGACACTCACTCCATCACCGTCACACTCATCCACTCACACTCACTCCATCACATTCACCCTGACTGCCTCACACTCACTCCATCGCTGTCACCCGGACTCCCACACATTCATTCCATCACCGTCACACTGATTTCCTCACACTCACTCCGTCACAGTCACCCTGATCCACTCACACTCACTCCGTCACAGTCACACACATCCCCTCACACTCACTCCATCACAGTCGCCCTGACTCCCACACACTCACTCCATCACCGTCACACTGACCTCCTCACCCTCACTCCATTACCGTCACTCTCATCTCCCCACACACTCACTCCAGCCCAATGGCCTGGCACCCTCACACTCATTCCATCACAGTCACACTGACCTCCTCACACTCACTCCATCACAGTCACTCTGACCACCTCACACTCATTCCGTCACCGTCAACCTGACCCCCTCACACTCGCTCCATCAGCGTCCCATGACCCCCTCACACTCACTCCATCATCCTCACTCTGACCTCCTCACACTCACTCCATCACTGTCACCCGGACTCCCACACATTCACTCCATCACCGTCACACTGACCACCTCACACTCATTCCATCACAGTCACCCTGACCCCCACACTCTCACTCCATCACAGTCACACACATCCCCTCACACCCACTCCATCACTGTCACCCTGACCCGCTCACACTCATTCCATCACCGTCACCCTGATCCCCTCACACTCACTCCATCTCTGTCACACTGACGCCCTCACACTCACTTCATCATCGTCACCGTGACACCCTCGCACTCACTCCATCACTCTCCCCCTGACCCCCTCACACTCTCTCCATCACCGTCACCATGAGTCCCTCACACTCACTCCATCACAGTCCTCCTGACCACCTCATTCTCACACGGTTACAGTCACCTTGAACCTCTCACACTCACTCCATCACCGTCACCCTGAACCCCACACACTCACTACAACACCACCATACTGATCCCCTCACCCTCACGCCATCAACATGACACTCATCTCCTCACACTCACTCCATCACTGTCATCCAGTCCGCCTCACACTCAACCATCACCGTCACCTTGACCCCCTCACACTTACTCCATCACCGTCTCCCAGACCCCCTCACATTCACTCCATCACCGTATTCCTGACCACCTCACACTCACGCGATTATAGTCACCTTGAACCCCTCACACTCACTCCATCACCATCACCCTAAACCCGACACACTCACTCCAACACCATCATACTGATCCCATCACCCTCACGCCATCAACATCACACTCATCTCCTCACACTCACTCCATCACTGTCACCCAGTCCGCCTCACACTCACACCATCACCCTGAAGCCCTCACACTCACTCACTCACAGTCACCCAGTCCCCCTTACACTCGCACCATCAACGTCACCATGACCCCCTCACACTCACTCCATCACTGTCACACTGACTCCCTCACAATCACTGCATCACCATCACCCTGCCCTCTCACACCCGCTCCATCATCCTCACCCTGACCCCCTCACACTCACTCCATCATTCTCATCCTGTTCCCCTCACAATCACTCCATCACCATCACCCTGACTCCCTCACATTAACTCCATCACAGCACCGTGATCCCATCATCCACACTCCATCAACGTCACACTCACCCCCTCACACTCACTCCATCACTGTCACATTGACTCCCTCAAATTCATTCCATCATCCTCACCCTGACCCTCTCACACTCACTCTATTATCGTCACCCTGACCCCCTCACCCTCACTCCATCATCCTCACCGTGACTCCCTCACACTAACTGCATCATCCGCACCCTGAACCCCTCACACACACCCCATAATCCTCAGCCTTTCCCCCTCACACTCACTCCATCACCGTCACACTGACCCCCACACACTCACTCCATCATAGTCACCCTGACCTCCTCACGCTCACTCTATCACCGTCACACTCATCCCCTCACAGTCACACCATCACCGTCACCCTGACCTCCTCACCCTCACTCCATCATCGTCACACTCATCTCCTCAGACCCACACCATCAACACCGCCCTGACTCTAGCACACTCATTCCATCACAGTCACCCTGACCACCTCAGAAAAACACCTTCACCATCACCCTAAACGCATCACACTAACTCCATCACAGTCACCCTGACCCCCTTACACTCACTCCGTCACTGTCACACTGACCCCCTCACACTCACTTCTTCATCCTCACCCTGACCCCTCACACTCACTCCATCATCCTCATCCTGTTCCCCTCACACTCACTCCATCACCCTCACACTGACCTCCTCACACTCACTCCATCCCTGTCACCCTGACATCCTCACACTCATTCCATCACTATCACCATGACACCCTCACACTCACTCCATCAGTGTCACCCTGACCCCCTCACACTTACTCCATCATCCTCATCCTGTTCCCCTCACACTCACTCCATCACCGTCACACTGACCTCCTCACACTCACTCCATCACTGTCACCATAACACCCTCACACTCACTCAATCAGTGTCACTCTGACCCCCTCACACTTACTCCATCATCCTCATCCTGTTCCCCTCTCACTCGCTCCATCACCGAAACCGTGACCCCCTCACACTCACTCCATCACCGTCTCCCTCACTCCCTCACCGTCATTCCTTCACCGTCACCCTGACTCACTCACACTCGCTCATTCAGTTCACCATGAACCCCTCACACTCACTCCATCACCATCACCCTGACACCCTCACATTAACTCCATCACCGTCACCCTGACCCCCTCACACTCACTCCATCACGATCACCATGACCCCCTCACATTTGCTCCATCAGTGTCACCCTGACTCCCTCACACTCACTCCATCACCGTCACGCTGACCTCCTCACACTCACTCTGACACCGTCACACTGACCCCCTCACACTCACTCTATCACCGTCTCCCTAACCACACCCACTCACTCGGTCAACGTCACCCTGATTCCCTCACACTCTCTCCATCACAGTCTCCCTGACACCCTCACACTCACAGCATCTCCGTCACCCTGAACCCCCACACTCGCCCCATCACCGTCACCATGACCCTCTCACACTCACTCCATCACCGTCACACTCATTTCCCCACACTCACTCCATCTCCACCGCCCTGACCCCCTCACACACATTGCATCACAGTCACACTGCCCCCTAACACTCACCCCATCCCCGTCACCATGACCCTATCACACTCACTGCATCACCGTCATCCTGACCCTCTCGCACTCACTCCATCAACTTCACACTGATCCCCTCACACTCGCTCCATCACTGTCACCCTGACCACCTCACACTCACTCCGTCACCGTCACCCTGACGTCCTCACACTCACTCCGTCACTGTCACACTGACCCCCTCAGAAAAACGCCTTCAACATCACCCTGACCTCCTCACACTCACTCCGTCACCGTCATACTGACCCCCTCAAACGCATTCCATCATTCTCACGCTGACCCGCTCACACTCACTCCATCATCCTCATCCTTTTCCCCTCAAACTCGCTCCATCACCGTCACACTGACCTCCTCACACTCACTCCATCACCGTCACCCTGATCCCCTCACACTCAGTCCATCTCCGTCACAGAGACGCCCTCACACTCACTCAATCATCCTCGTCCTATTCCCCTCACACTCACTCCATCAACGTCACACTGACCTCCTCACACTCACTCCATCACTCTCACCCTGATCCACTCACACTCACTCCATCACTGTCACCATGACACCCTCACACTCATTCCATCACCGTCAACCTGACCCTCTCTCACTCACTCCATCAGTGTCACCCTGAGCCCCTCAGAAAACCTCCTTCACCAAAACCCTGACCCCCTCACACTCACTCCATCACCATCACCCTGACACCCTCACATTAACTCCATCAGTGTCACCCTAACCTCCTCACACTCACTCCATTACCGTCACCCTGACCCTCACACACTCACTCCATCAGTGTCACCCTGACCCCCTCAGAAAAACGCATTCACCATCACCCTGACCCCTTCACACTCACTCCATCACGATCACCCTGACCCCCTCATATTTGCTCCATCAGTGTCACCCTGACTCCCTCATACTCACTCCGTCACCGTCACACTGACCCCCTCACACTCACTCTCTCACCGTCTCTCTTACCCCACCCACTCACTCGGTCAACGTCACCCTGATTCCCTCAAACTCTCTCCATCACAGTCTCCCTGACATCCTCACACTCACAGCATCTCCGTCACCCTGACCCCCCACACTCGCCCCATCACCGTCACCATGACCCTCTCACACTCACTGCATCACCGTCATCCTGACCCTCTCGCACTCACTCCATGAACTTCACACTGATCACCTCACACTCAATCCCGCAACATCATCCTGACATCCTCACACTCACTCCATCACCGTTAGGTTCATCCCCTCACACTCACTCCATCACCGTCACACTCATTTCCCCACACTCACTCCATCTCCACCACCCTGACCCCCTCACACTCATTCCATCACAGTCACACTGCCCCCCTAACACTCACCCCATCCCCGTCACCATGACCCTCTCACACTCATTGCATCACCGTCATCCTGACCGTCTCGCACTCATTCCATCAACTTCCCACTGATTCCCTCACACTCACTACATCACCATCACCCTGACAACCTCACAGTCACTCCATCACCGTCACCCAGACCCTCTCACACTCACTCAGTCACCGTCACCCTGATTCGCTCACACTCACTCCTTCACCATCACGCAGACCCCCTCACACTCGCTCAATCACCGTCTCCCTGACCCACTCACACTCACGCGATCCCAGTCACACTGCACCCTCACACTCACTCGGTCAACGTCACCCCGAACCCCTCACACTCAATCCATCACCGCCTCCCTGACACCCTCACATTCACACCATCTCCGTCACACTGACCCCCTCACACTCACTCCATCACCGTCATCCTGACCCTCTAGCACTCACTCCATCATCATCACCCAGACAACCTCACACTCACACCATCTCCGTCACACTGACCCCCTCAGACTTACTCCATCGCCTTCACCCAGATCCCCTCAGAGTCATTGCATTACAGTCACACTTATCCCCTCGCAGTCACATCATCACACTCACCCTGACCCTCTCACACTCACTCTATCTCAATCTCACTGAACCCGTCACACTTACGCCATTACCTTCACCCTGACCCCCTCACACTCACCTCATCACCCTCACCCTGACCCACTCACACTCACACCATCACCGTCACCCGGACCCTCTCGCACTCACTCCATCTCCATCACACTGACCCCCTCACACTCACTCGATCACAGTCACATTGACTCCCCCACACTCACTCCATCACCGTCAACCTGACTCTCTCACACTCACTCTATCTCCGTCACACTGACCCCATTAAACTCACTCCATCAGCGTCACACTGACAACCTCACAGTCACTCCATCACCGTCATACTGACACCCTCACACTCCCTTCAACACCATCATTCTGATCCTCTCACACTCACTCCATCACCGTCCCCCTGACCCCCACGCACACTCATTTCAACACCATCACACTGATCCCCTCACACTCTCTCCATCAACGTCACACTCATCCACTCACACTCACTCCACCACCGTCACCCTAACCCCCTCACTCTCCCTCCATCATCCTCACCCTGATTCCTCGTGCTCACTCCACCATCCTCATTCTGACCCCATCACTGTCAGTCTATCATTCTCACGCTGACCCCCTCACACTCACTCCATCACCATCACCCTGACTCCCTCACATTCACTCCATCACCGTCAACCTGACCCTCTCACACTCATTCTATCTCCGTCACACTGACCCCATTAAACTCACTCCATCAGCGCCACACTGACACCCGAACAGTCACTCCATCACCGTCACACAGACCCCCTCACACTCACTCCATCACCATCACCCTGACTCCCTCACATTCACTCCTTCAGTGTCACCCTGACCTTCTCAAAATCACTCCATCAGTGTCACCCTGACTTCATCACACAAACTCCATCACCATCACCCTGAACCCCTCACACTCACTCCATCCCCGTCACACGGACCCCCTCACACTCACTTCATCACCGTCATTCTGACCCTCTAACACTCACTCCATCTCCGTCTCACTTACCCAATTCATCTCGCTTCTTTAACGTCATTCTGACCCCTTCACACTCACTCCATCACCCTAACCCTGTACCCCTCACACTCACTACATCCCCGTCAAACTGACCCCCTCACACTCATTCTGACCCTCTCACACTCACTCCATCACCGTCACCCTGACCCCCACACACACTCACTTCAACACCATCACACTAGTGGGCGGCATGGTGGCACAGTGGTTAGCACTGCTGCCTCACAGTGCCAGAGACCCGGGTTCAATTCCCGCCTCAGGCGACTGACTGTGTGGAGTTTGCACGTTCTCCCCGTGTCTGCGTGGGTTTCCTCCGGGTGCTCCGGTTTCCTCCCACAGTCCAAAGATGTGCAGGTCAGGTGAATTGGCCATGCTAAATTGTCCATAGTGTTAGGTAAGGGGTAAATGTAGGGGTATGGGTGGGTTACGCTTCGGCGGGGCGGTGTGGACTTGTTGGGCCGAAGGGCCTGTTTCCATACTGTAAGTAATCTAATCTAAACTGATCCAGTCACCCTCTCTCCATCAACGTCACACTCATCCCCTCACACTGACTCCACCACCGTCACCCTGACCCCCTCACACTCGCTCCATCATCCTCACCCTGACCCCTCACGCTCACTCCACCATCCTCACTCTGACCCCATCACTGTCACTCTATCATTCTCACCCTGACCCCTCACACTCACTCCATCACCATCAACCTGACTCCCTCACATTCACTCCATCACCGTCACCCTGACCCCCTCACATTCACTACATCACCGTCACCATGACCCCCTCACACTCACTCCAACACTGTCACCCTGACCCCCTCACACTCACTCCTTCACCGTCACCATGACCCCCTCACACACACCAGCATCGTCACTGTGACTCCCTCACACTCACTCCATCACCGTCTTCCTGATTACCTCACACTCACGCGATTACAGTCACATTGAACCCCGCACACTCGTTCGGTCACCGTCACCATAGCCCCCTCACACTCACTCCATCACCATCTCCCAGACCCCCTCAAACTCACTCCATCACATTCCTCCTGACCACCTCACACTCACGCGATTACAGTCACATTGACCCCCTCACACTCACTCCATACCGTCACCCTGAACCCCACACACTCACTCCAGCACTATCATACTGATCCCCTCACACTCACGCCATCAACATCACACTCATCTCCTAACACTCACTCCATCACTGACACCCAGTCCGATTCACACTCACTCCATCACCGTCACTATGACCCTCTCACACTCACTGCTTCACCGTCCCACTGCCCCCTCACACTCGATCCATGGCCGTCACCATGACCCCCTCACACTCACTCCATCACCGGCTCCCTATACCCCTCACAGTTATTCCTTCACCATCACCCTGACCCCTCACCTTCGGGCCATCACCATCACCATGACCCCCCACACGCACACTCCATCACCATTACACTGACTCCCTCACATTAACTCCATCAGATCACACTGACCCTCTCACACTCACAACATCACCATCACCCTGACTCCCTCACATTGACTCAATCAGTGTCACCCTGACGCTCTCACACTCACTCCATCAGTGTTACCCTGACCCCCTCAGAAAAAACGCCTTCAACATCACCCTGAGCCCCTCACACTCACTCCATCACGTTCTCCCTGACCCCCTCACACTAGCTCCATCACTGTCACGCTGACCCCCTCACACTCACTCCGTCACCGTCACACTGACCCCCTCACACTCATGCCATCATCCTCACCCTGACCCCCTCACACTCACTCCATCATCCTCATCCTTTTCCCCTCAAACTCGCTCCATCACCGTCACACTGACCTCCTCACACTCACTCCATCACCGTCATCCTGACCCTCTAGCACTCACTCCATCATCATCACCCTGACAACCTCACACTCACGCCATCTCCGTCACACTGACCCACTCATCCTCACTCCATCACCGTCACCCTGATCCCTCACACTCACAGATTCCCAGTCACACTGAACCCTCACACTCACTCGGTAAACGTCACCCTGAACCCCTCACACTCACTCCATCAATGTCTCCCTGCCACCCTCACACTCACACCATCTCCGTCACACTGACCCCCTCAGACTTACTCCATCGCCTTCACCCAGAGTCATTGCATTACCGTCACACTTATCCCCTCGCAGTCACATCATTACAGTCACCCTGACCCTCTCACACTCACTCTATCTCAATCTCACTGAACCCCTCACACTTCGGCCATTACCCTCACCCTGACCCCCTCACACTCACTCCATCACCCTCACCCTGACCCACTCACACTCACACCATCACCGTCACCGGGACCTTCTCGCACTCACTCCAGCTCCATCACACTGATCCCCTCACACTCACTCGATCACAGTCACACTGACTCCCCCACAGTCACTCCATCACCGTCACACAGACCCCCTCACACTCACTCCATCACAGTCGCCATGACACCCTCACACTCACTCCATCACCATCACCCTGACTCCCTCACATTCACTCCTTCAGTGTCACCCTGACCTTCTCAAAATCACTCCATCAGTGTCACCCTGACTTCATCACACAAACTCCATCACCATCACCCTGAACCCCTCACACTCACTCCATCCCCGTCAAACGGACCCCCTCACACTCACTTCATCACCGTCATTCTGACCCTCTCTCACTCACTCCATCTCCGTCTCATTTACCCAATTAATCTCGCTCCTTGAACGTTATTCTGACCCCCTCACTCTCACTCCATCACCCTTACCCTATACCCCTCACACTCACTACATCCCCGTCAAACTGACCCCCTCATACTCCCTTCATCACCATCATTCTGACCCTCTCACACTCACCCCCTCACACTCGTTCCTTCATCCTCACCCTGACCCCCTCACACTCGCTCCATCATCCTCACCCTGACCCCCTCACACTCGCTCCATCATCCTCACCCTGACCCCTCACGCTCACTCCATCATACTCACTCTGATCCCATCACTGTCACTCTATCATTCTCAACCTGACCCCCTTACACTCACTCCATCATCATCACCCTGACCCCTTCACACTCACTCCAACACTGTCACCTTGACCCCCTCCCACTCACTCCTTCACCGTCACCATGACCCTCTCACACTCACTCCATCACCATCACCTGACTCCCTCACATTCACTCCATCAGTGTCACCCTGACCCCCTCATAAACATTCCTTCACCATCACCCTGACCCCCTCATACTCACTCCTTCACCGTCACCCCGACCCCCTCACACCCATTCGGTCACCGTCACCCTGACCCCCCCCACACTCACTCAAGCACCGTCTCCAAACCCTCACACATTGACTACATCACCATCACCCTGACCCCCCACACTCAATCCACCACAGTCACTCTGATCCCCTCACACTCACTCCATCACCGTCTCCCTGACCCCCTCACTCTCACGCAATTACAGTTACACCGAACCCCTCACACTACTCGGTCACCGTCCCCCTGATTCCCTCACACTCACTCCATCACCGTCTCCCTGACCCCCTCACACTCACTCCATCACTGTCACCATGACCACCTCACACTCACTCCATCACCGTCACCCTGACCCCCTCACTCACACTCCATCACCTTCACACTGATCCCCAATCACACTCTCTCCATCTCCGTCATCCTGACCCCCTCACACTCACTCCATCACTCTCACTCTGGCCCACTCACACTCACTCCATCCCTCTCACCCTGACCCCCTCACAGTCACTCCATCACCATCAAACTGACCCCCTCGCACTCTCTCCATCACTGTCTCCTTAACCCAATCACACTCACTCCATCACCGTCACCCTGACTCCCTCACACTTTCTCCATCACCGTCACCCTGATCGCCACACACTCACTCCATCACGGTAACCTGGACCCCTCACACTCACTCACTCACCGTCACCCTGGCCCTCTCACACTCACTCTATCACCGTCACCCTGACCCCCCTCACCGTCATTCCGTCACCAAACTCTGACCCTCCTCACACCCACTATGTTACAAAATGCCCCTCACACCTTCCACCGTCACTCTCATTCGGGCACATACGCACTGCCCCACATGACCCCCACCATCGCGCTCACACCCACACTCCACCACCATCACACACACTGCCCCACACCACCCTCACCATTACGCTCATCCCCACATACTCAACCACCATCACACATACTGCCCCACACCACTCTCACCGTCACACTCACCCCCACATACTTCACCACCATCACACATGCAGCCCCACACCTCTCCCACCGTCACGCTCACCCCCACTCATTCCACCACACTCGCACACACTGCCCCACACCACCCTCACCATTACGCTCATCCCCACATACTCAACCACCATCACACATACTGCCCCACACCACTCTCACCGTCACACTCACCCCCACATACTTCACCACCATCACACATACTGCCCGACACCACTCTCACCGTCACGCTCACCCCCACACACTCCCCCCACCATCACACACACGGCCCCACACCACACCCACCGTCACGCTCACCCCCACACACTTCACCACCACCACACATACAGCCCCACACCTCTCCCACCGTCACGCTCACCCCCACTCACTCCACCACACTCGCACACACTGCCCCACACCACCGCCACCGTCGCGCTCACCAGCACACTCTCCACCACCGTCAGACACACTGCCCCACTCCAAACCCACCGTCACTCTCACCTCCACACACTCCACCACCCTCACACACACTGCCCCACACCACTCCTCACCATCACGCTCACCCCCACACACTCCACCACCATCACATACACTGCCACACACCACCTTCATCGTCATACTCACCCCCACATAATCCACAACCATCACACATGCTACCCCACATCACCCCCACTATCACACGTCACCCCACACACTCCACAACCATCAAACATACTGCCCCACACCATCCCCACCGTCACGCTCACAACCACGAACACCACCACCCTCACACATTCTGCCCCACACGACTACCACCATTACCCTCACACCCATACATTCCATCACCATTTCACACACTGCCCCACACCACCCCCACCATCACGCTCACACCCACACAATCCACCATCATCACACACACTGCCCCATACCATCCCACCGTAACGCTCACTCCCACACACTCCATCACCCTCACACATTCTGCCCACACGACGACCATCATCACCCTCACACCCACACACTCCACCACCCTCACACACAATGCCCCACACCACCCTCACCATCACGCGCACCCCCACACACTGTCCCACACTTACACACATTGCCGCACACCACCCCCACCGTCACGCTCACCCCCACACACTCCACCACCCTCACACACAATGCCCCACACCACCCTCACCATCACGCTCACCTCCACACACTGCCCCACACTTACACACATTGCCCCACACCACCCCCACCGTTATGCTCACCCCCGCACACTCCGCCACCCTCACATGCTGCCCCACACCACTCTCACCATCGTACTCACCCACACACAATCCACAACCATCACACATGCTGCCACACACCACCTTCACCGTCACGTTCACCACCACACACTCCACCAACCTCACACATACTGCCCCACACAACCCCCACTGTCACGCTCACCCACACAAACTCCCCTAACGTCATGTTCACTCCCCTGCATAGTCGCACACCTTCACACACTCTCCACCACATGTAACCCCACTGTCATGCACTCATCCTGTACAAAGCCTCACCATGAGACTCAGTCAAGCACACTGTCCCATACTGTATCGCTCACTCTCCCACACACAGCCCCACCCTGACTCGCAGACCCTGTGCGCTGCCCCACCATCACACTCACTCTCCCGCACACTCCCATTGTCCTGTTCACTCCCTTGCACACGCCCCCATCGTCACTCTCACTTCCCCACACTCTCTCCCACCATCACGCTCTCTCCTCCACACATTCCCCCGCCATCAGGCTCACTCCCTCGCCGCAAACTCCCCCAGCATCACGTTCACACGCCCACGCAGTCTCCCACCATCACACTCCTCACACACCTTAAACAGAGCTCCTGCCTGTGAACACCGACCCAGATGATCCCCTCTAAATGGCCTTTAATTCCATTTCCATTCTATTCCCTGAGTAACAGACAGTATGTCCCACACAATGTGTTCTGTTTGTGATATCCTGTTGTACCAGTCTCAGCCACAGCCTACGGTGCCACTCCACCTGTTACCCCCTAGTAACGGCTCATATTCTCACACTCACTATGTCCCCAAGTAATGGCATCTGGCCCAAGCTCCATACTGTTGCCCTGGCAATGACCTAATATGCCGTCCGAATCTCTGTTCCTTAACACCGGTCTGAAGATCGACAACCCTCTTCTGTTCCCCCAGCACCGAAGGAATCGAGGAAGACAGTAACATTGGGAGGTTATGATCGCAAGATGGAGAGAGAGTGAATGAGATTGGGGAAGGCAAGGACAGTGGAATTGAGTGTGTAAATGGGAAAATGAGAGAGAAATAGCAGTGCAGTGTGAGAGTGGGAGGGATATATGGAGGTAGAGGGACAAAGGGAGCAAGGTGAATTCTGCTGAGAGCCAAGTTGGAGTGGGAGACCCAGAAGGGAATGTAAGGACAGAGGGAGTTAAACCCAGCTCCTGAGCTCCTGGCGCAGTGCCCTCCCCTTCCCTGAGGACCAGGACTTGGGGCTGAGTCTGTCTCTCTCCAGCTCAGCTTCTCCAATAAAAAGACACACAACAACATCGGTCACTCTGCTGCTCGGCACGCTTTAATGAACATTTTTATTGTTTACAAATGGCAGTGATGAATGCAGTCAGTGGGATGGTGCCTTTTCTCATTGGCCCCTGAGTTGTGAGAAATATTGAAATGTTTCCCTGTAACCCCTCTGTGGGATAAGGATGGACAAACCAGCGCTACCCTCAGTCTGTTACCATAGCGACAGGCTGCTACATCGCTGAAACACTGAACTAAAATGAGAAAATCCTGGATGGATTGATTAATGAGGGAATTTGATGGATGGATGGATCTGGGTGAAGGGATATTTCAGCACATTCTTCAGCTGCTGCCTGAACTGAGTCTGGGTCACGGCATAAATCGCGGTGTTTGTGCAGCAACTGAGGAGCTGCAGCATGAAGCCCAATTCCCGCACAAAGGGATCGA
The DNA here is from genome assembly GCF_037043375.1 of Chiloscyllium plagiosum. Taxonomy (NCBI): domain Eukaryota; kingdom Metazoa; phylum Chordata; class Chondrichthyes; order Orectolobiformes; family Hemiscylliidae; genus Chiloscyllium; species Chiloscyllium plagiosum. Next base: position 33,361,979 of record NW_028270182.1, on the reverse strand, counting down.
GAGTCACAGACCGATACCCAATCCACCACATCCGTCTCCATATACAATACAGCATTAACATTGGCCATAACAGGATGAAATTGGCCGAGATCACAAACAGTAAAATGATGGATTTTTTTCGGTTTCTCATTTCAGTGTCAGACTGAGCGTCCCCATTGGTGTGAGCGCGGAGTCTCCTGCGGGCTCTGCTGGTCACTAAAATGTGTCTGACGGTGAGAACATTGAGCAGCAGAATCAGGAGAAATGGGACACACGGGGTTAGAATGTGATGGAGGAACTCGATTGTGACCCAGACAATGGAGAATAGAACAGCGTGTGCTATATCACAAAACCAAGGGCCGTTCCACATCCGATACCGAGCCGTGAGCATAAAATACCAGGAAATGTTCTTTAAACAGCTCAGCACAGTCACTGCTCCCAGAACCACAGCCGCCGTTTTCTCACTGCAATATTTACTTTTCAGCTTCTGGCAACAAATGGCCACAAACCGATCAAAGGTGAAAGTGACGGTGAACCAGACAGAGCAGTCAGTGGCTGCATAAAGCAGGACGGCGTGGATATTACACACGGGGACGGAGTCCCTCAGGAAATAAAACTGTTTCAGATAAACAATGGGAATGTGTCTCAGGATCAGGTCGAGGATAATGACCAGGAGATCCGCCGCTGCCATGGCCCCCAGGTAACGTCTGACAGATGGAGACAATCCACAATCTTTATAAAGCAGGACGTAGATGGTCACTACGTTAACTGTGAGGAAGGAAAACAAACCCATTATCCATCAGTCTGGAGGCAAAGGGACCCGTTTGATTGGGAACACAGTGAGATTTTCAAATGTGTCCCTGTATTCAGGGATTTATTAAAATAATCGGAGCTGGAATAACAAATGGGAAGGTCGGAATTACTGCCAAAATATGACATAAATCACAAGAAACCCTCCCTGCCCAAACAGTTAGAGACACATCCATAAGGACAGATGGTTTCTGGAACATTCCCACAACATCGATCACTCGAGAGCAGACACAGGTCACTCCTTCCCAGTTCCTAATACGGAGGGTGGGAACATTGCTGTCCTGAAGGATTCAACACCAGTTTCCTGAGCAGTGCATTGATATATAAACCTGGACTAGATATCTGTCCAGCACGGGGAGCTGTGCAGACCACAACACGGCACTAATGTGTGAACCTGAAACAAATATCCATCCAGACCACATAAACCTCAACAAGATAGTCTGATCAGCACAGCTACCTGTGCAGTGATCACCCGTGAATTCATCTGTAAACCAGGAGCAGTTACTCTCCCAGCATATAGTACTGTGTCCAGCACTCCAGTGCATTGCTCAGTAACACTGTGTTAGATCCCTGTGCAGTGTGGGGAATCATGCAGCCCATGCTGGAAGTGACAAAATGTGCAGCTCACATCCATTTACATCTCCATATCTCCAATGTAGCATGACAAGGGGATGCTTTGTGTGTGAACATCACTGCCAGAGAGAGAGATGGTGAGTGAATCAGTTTAAATATTACCACGTGGGATGCGTTTGGGGTATCGACAGAGAGGGGGGACTGAGAGACAGTGTCATGGAAGGATGTGTTCCCAGGTTTGTGAATGCTGAAATGTAAACACATCGATAGCATCCTGTAACATGAGCCTGTCTTCATTGCGTATGACAGAGGGATTGTCTCCACGAGGCTGAGCTGGTTTCCTGGTGCTAGCTTATCGAACTCACCTAATTAACTACTCACCTCACCCCATGGTGTCCCTCTCATTCAATACCAGCCTGATTCTCCCACCCATCATGGCTGGAGGTACACACCACGCCCGGTGGTGTATTCCGTGATCCCTGGTACTGATGCCATCTTTAACAATCCAATGGACACATGTTTGAGCTTTCCCTGTTTGGTGCTGCCCTGCACAGTTTATCTCGAACATGGCAGATAAGGGACAATTACACCACGGTTTGTCGACACGGGCATGGAGGTCCTGGTGGATGGCCTAGCACAGAGGGGGACCATTCTCTTACCAGAGGGGGCACACCAGCAGACCCACCAAGCATGGTCTAGGCGCACCACCTACCACAGTGCAGTATCTGCGATCTGAAGAAATGACCAGTAATACAGGACAAGTATCAATAAACTTCCCCCCTCAGTCAGGATAAGGGTCACTCAGCTTCCCCTGTTCTCTCACACTCACTGTATATCTGTTACAGCACCGATACCCGAACAAGGCTCATGGTCCACTCCCACCCTCCATCTCTTTCTCCCATTCCAGGAGAAACAGACTGGAATAGGACAGAAAGGGCCTATCCGGCTGGTGGAGTGCCCGATATGCATTCCCTCACCCCCCCCCTACCCCCGCCATGTGGGGAGGACCCTGCTACGAGCTGGAGAGGACCGGGACACCTCGTGTGGAGATTCTGAAACATTCATGTCCCACCGACCGAGTAAGGAGCAATGTTCAGTGAAGAGCAATTCTCACTTTAAACCCACTGGCAGTTCCGTTTCCGAGCTGGTACAAATGGACTCCCCCTCGTCTTGGCGGGAAGGAGGGTGGGCTCACAACACATTGTCACCACCACCTCCCGGGAAGGGAGCACAGAGACTCCCTCCTACACCTCCCCCTGAAAACAGCTCAGATACTGAAGCTAATAGTTATTGCTCTCCCCACTAGTCCTGACATCTTCAATAATCTGTGTTCATATACACCTAGGACCCTCTGTTCCTGCACCCCCTTTATAACAGTACAGCCTGTTTTATATTTTCTTCTAATGTCCTTCCTTCCAAAGTACATCATCTCACACTGATCTGCATTTATTCCCATCTCCAATAAACCTGAACACTACACCAATGTGTTACTGGCCTATTGGCGTACCACACTGTCCTCCAGAAACATTATAATGCTTTAAGGTTTGGTGCCATCTATAAGCATTGATTTGGAGCTGGCGGGGTTGGAATGGCGTGTACAAATTTAAAAACCTTGCGTTGTGTGATTGTTAACATTGTACACACGTTGAGATTGTCAGAGAGTCACAGGCCCACGGAACTACTGAAATCCTGCCACACTGCCTTGTGTGAGCAAGTTAATGCTTACATAGTGTCACAGAGGGAGTCAAATAATGACATGCTATCAATGTAGGAACAGAAAGCCTAACACACGCCAGACAGAGCGAATGAGGTTTTGATGAAGCACAGAAGAAGAGGAAACCTGATAGGCTCCCTTTATCTGCGTGTCACCCAGTCTATTTGCGTGTCTGTGTCGGGTCGGTCGGACAGTCTGTGTTGTTTAAACTGATGCAATATCACCCTCTGCTGGCCTCCCCACACCACTGCATAGGCATTGGCAGAGGGTGAAATCCAAAAAGGATTCATTCAAGGGTGGGAGGAAGGAACAGCTCACAGCACTATCCAAACTGATTTACTGATCTGAATGTATTTTAAGCTTGTAACTGCATCTGCGTCCATCACTTCCACTGGAAGTTCATTCCACGCACAAACCTTCTGTGTAAAAAAAATTGCATTTCATGTCTTTTTAAAACATTTCTCCTCTCATCTTAAAATATCCCCCTAGTCTTGAATATCCAATCCTAGTAAAAAGAGAACAACCAATCACCTTATCTAGACCTCTCATGATTTTATAAGCCTGTATAACCCATCAAGTTTCTTCTGACCAGTGAAACAGTCCCAGCCTAACCAGTCTACATTTATAACTCAGCCCCTCTGTTTCTGACAGCATCCCGGTAAATCTCTTCTAAACACTCTACACCTCAACAGCACACTTTCTATAACAAGGTAAGCAGAATTAGACACAGTATTCCAGAAGAGTACCATTTATAAGAAAGGTGATAAGGACAAGCCAGTGAACGAGAGACTGGTGAGCCTGAAGTCAGTGGTGGGCAAGTGTTTGGAGGAATGCTGAGGGATAGGATGTATATGTATTTGGAAAGGCAAGGACTGATTAGGGATAGCTAACATGGCTTTGTGCGTGGGAAATCATTTTTCTAGAACTTAATTGATTTTTTTGAAGAAGTAACAAAGAGGATTGATGAGGGCCGAGAAATGGACGTGAACTAGATGGAGTTCACTAAGGCGTTCACCATGGGTGAATGGTGAGCAAGATTAATTCTGATGGAATACGGGGAGTTACAGAACTGGCTCGAAGGTAGAAGACAGAGGGTGGTGATGGAGGGTTGGTTTTCAGACTGGAGACCTATGACCACTGGAGTGCCACGAGGATGGGTGCTGGGTCTGCTACTTTTAGTCATTTATATCAATGGTTTGGATATGTACGTAGAAGGTATTGTTAGTACGTTTGCAGATGACACCAAAATTTGATGTGGAGTGGACAGCGAAGAATGTTACCTCAGATTGCAACTGGATATTGATCTGATCGGCCAATGGGCTGAGGAGTGGCAGGTGGAGTTTAATTTACATAAATGTGAGCTGCTGCATTTTGGGAAAGCAAATTGCGGCAGGACTTGTACACTTAATGGTAAGATCCTAGGGAGTGTTGCTGAACAAAGCTGTGTTAGTTAAATATTTGATAGAGAAGTGAGTCACGGATAATGGGATACAGACAGTAAAGTGGGGCTGACAACATAACGTGACCAGCCACAATCTTAGTTTCTGGTGAAGAAGGCTCAAAGTATCTAATATCCCACCCTTACTCCTCAGTCCCATGTTTCTGGATTCCATTCAGCTCCTCAAACGTGCTAGACAGGAGCAGTTGGAGGCTACTTACTCCTATAACCTGTTACACAGAAACGGAGGAGACCATTCAGCCCTTCAAGACTGCCCCACACGCTTTGAGGTGATTTGGGAAATGTAATTGGAAAGCCCAGGCTGGTTATGAAAGAGGCCCCTCATCTCTCTTTACATAGCTTCCCCTCTCCGCAACTTGTGCTTTATTTATTGGTCATGTTGTAGACGCAGATTCACTGTGAATACAGCCCCCATACCTCACCGAGAGATGGCTCACAAAATTCTCTGGCCTCCCTGACTGCAACATTCAATAACAGACCTTCCAGGAAAATAATATCCACTAACTTTCCAAGGACAGAATGTCAGAACATCAGATACAGGAGCAGGTCGTTCACCCCTCAACACCCCATTCGCAAACACGCTCCCCACCCTACGCCTGACTTTCCCTTCACTAAGATCATGTCTGATCTGATCTTGCTCCCAAATTCTCTTTAATGCCCAGTTGTCCATCACCCTCACCTCTCTGACAGATCAAAATCCATCTACCTCCTTTTTAAGTATTTTCAGTGATCTAGAACATAGCACATAGAAAAGTGTAGCACAGAATAGGCCCTTTGACTCACGATGTTATGCCGAGAGTTAATACTCATGTAAAATATAATAACTTAATCTATGCACCCCTCAATTCACTGCCATCCATGTGCATATCCAGCAGTCGCTTAAATGTCCCTAAAGACTCTGCTCCCACCACCACCGCTGGCAATGCATTCCATGCATTCAGAATGCTCTACGTAAAGAACGTTCCTCTGAGGTCTCCGCTTTATCTTTCTCCAAATATCTTATGACTATGACCCCTCGTACCAGTTAATCTTGCCCTGGGGAAAGGTCTCTGGCTGTTGACTCTATCCATGCCTTGTATACCTCAATCAGGTCATCTCTCTTCCTCCTTTGCTCCAGAACGAAAAGTCAACCTCTTTTCCAGTCCAATCAGCATCCTGGTAAACCTTCTTTGCCCCCTCTCCAAAGACTCTGTATGTTTCGTATAATAGGGCGACCAGACCTGAACACAATATTCCAAGTGTAGTCTCACCAGCAACTTGTAGAGCTGTAGCAACACGTCGCGGGTCTTAAACTCAATTCCCCCTTTTAATGAAAGCCAAAACACCATCTGCTTTCTTAACAACCCTATCCATGGGAGTCACAACTTTCAAGGATCTATGTACTTGAACACAAAGATCCCTCTGTTCATCCACACTGCCAAGAATCCTGTCTTTAATTCGACAATCAGCATTCATGTTCGACCTTCCAAAATGCATCGCTTCGCATTCATTCAGGAGAAGAAGAAAAAAATGTGCTGTGACCTATTACCCTTCTTGAAAAGAGGAACAACTTTCGCCTCCTTCCAATCCCCTGGTACGACTCCCATGGAGAATGAGGAGGCAAAGATCTTCGCCAGTGGCTTAGCAACCTTCTTTCTCACTTCCCGGAGCAGCCTAGGATAAATCTGGTATGGCCCCAGGACGAATCAATCTTAATGTTTGCCAAAACATCCAACACATCAACTTCATCAATCTTAATCAGATCAAGCCTGTATTCCAGCTCCTCAAATTCACAACAAGTTCCCTTTCCTTGGTGAAAACCAAAGCAAAAACTCATTTAGGGCTTCCCCTATCGGCTCAGATTCCACGCACAGGTTCCATACGCTATCCTTGATCGGCCCTACCTTCGCCCTGATCACTCTCTTGCTCCTCACGTATGAGTGAAACGCCTTTGGGTTCTCCCTAATCCTTCCTGCCAAGCATTTTTCGTGTCCCCTTGTGGCTCTCCTCAGTCTATTTCTGAGCCCATTCCTAGCAAGCCTGTAATCATCTAATCATGTAATCTAGCTCTCAAACTCTGTGGAATACGGAATCGCTGACATTCACGACGCGTTGTTTGAGGCAAACACTCCGTTCTCCAAAACCATGATCTCCTCATATGTGGAAACGAGGTGAACACAAGGGGTCAGGTTACAGTGACTGGCCCTGATATCAAAGCAGCATTTAACCAAGGATACAATCAAAGAACCTCAACAAAATTGTACTGATTGGGAATCAGTGTAAACCGCCCTTTGGTTCGAGTGATTTGAAACACAGAGCAAGATGTTTGTGGTCTGTGGCCGATAATCCTCACAGTCCCAGGACACCTATTCAGGAGATCCTCAGCATAGCTCCCTTGGCACAAACAACTTCAGCTGCTCCATCAATGTCTTTTCCTCATCAGGTCAGAAGTGGGGATGTTCACTGAAGATCACACAATGTTCCGAACAATGTGTCAGCCCTCAGCTCCTGAACCAATCTGTCTGTCCATGTGCAGCAAAACCTGAACAGCAGTCAGGCCTGTGCTGTTAGAGTGTCGGTCACATTCATGTAACAGTACGGTTACACACTTCACATTTCCACAGTGAAAGGAGGAGCTCATTCAATACCTCAAGCTCACTTCACAGGAATATGAAAAAGCCATTCAACCCATCAATACTACTGCATCGGAAGAGCGATAGCCCATTCAGTCCCTGCAGCTTATCACACATGAAGAGAAGGAATTCAGTGTTATAGACAGACCACAGCCTCTTAAAATATTTTAATGCAATAGCCTAGATCCAACTATTTTCTAATTCTAAAGGCAAATGTGATGTAACTGTGTAAAATGTGTCCAGTCAAACTACTCGATATTATCCAAAACAATTTATTTAAACACTGTCATTAAAACACAATGAAAGAAAGAAGAATGCACAACAACAAAACTATTGGAAAACATAACAGAATAATAGATATAGTACATTTTGATAACTAACTGTACCAATAGAGTAAGATCCCATAAACACAACTACTTGGCAAAAAGGAAAGTTCAGAAGCAGATTCTCACATACAGTGCCCCAGTGCAGGAGGTAAAGATCCATATAGAGAAAATTCAGAGAGAATAGCATCCAGGAAACTAACACTGAAGTTTCCAAAGCTGTTGAGATCCTAATAGTTTCTGATGTTACTGAGAAACCAAAACTCATAGATCCTACCCTGTGAGAGTTGACCACATCCATTCAGGATGCACTAAAATTAACCCAAGAACTTCTAAGCTGTTTACTCAAGTGGTCTTAACTAACCAGCTCATCTTCTCTAAATAGAAATTTGGACAAATAACCTCTTAAAGCTATAGGTTCATCACACGAGTCAGCACATCAAGCTGTTAAACAGGAACCACTTTTACCCAATCAAGCCCTTTGCGCTCTCCAATCATACGAGGAAGAAACCATTCATCCTCTCAAGTCATTTACACAGAGATATGAGGAGGCCATTCAGCCCGTTGAGTCACTTACACAGGAACAGGAAGAGGCCATTCAGCTTCTCAATTAATTTCGCAGGAACATGAGGAGGCCATTCAGCTCCTTGGCTCAATTACACAGAGATGGGAGGAGGCCATTAAGCCCATTGAGTCACTTTTGCAGGAACAAGAGAAGGCTATTCAGCCCCTCAACTCACTTACACAGGAACAGAAGGAAACCGTCCTCCTGATTGAGATACTCAAACAAAACAGAATGAGGTAACCGACGCTGATTCGTAATGAAGGGCTTATGCCCGAAACGTGGATTTTCCTGTTCCACGGATGCTGCCTGACCTGCTGGGCTTTTCCAGCACCACAGTCTCCACTCTGTCTTCCAGCATCTGCAGAATTCACTTTCTCCCAAGTGATTCTCAAACATGATAAACAAGTGGAGCAAAGGCTGGAGACTGAGCCTGTTGCAGTCTGGAGACTGGGCTCGGCATGGTCTGGAGACTGTGTGGTGTGGAGTGGGGACTGGCCCAGTGTAGTCTGGGAACTATATGGTATGGAATGGAGACTGGTCCTGGCCCCATATGTTGACTGGGCCTGGTGCAGTTTGCAGACTGGGCCTGGTGTGGGCTGGTCACTGGGCCCAGTGCCATCTGGAGACTGGGTCTGGTGCAATCTGGAGACTGGGCCCGATGCGGTTTGGTTAATGGGCCAAGTGCAGTCTGCAGACTCGGCCCGATGCGGTCTGGTTACTGGGCCGAGTGCAGTCTGAAGACTGGGCCCGATGTAGTCTGGGTACTAGGCCAAGTGCGGTCTGGAGACTGGGCCCTGTCGTCTGGAGAGTTGGCCTGGGGTAGTCTAGAGTCAGGGCCTGGTGCGGTCTGGAGGCTGTGTCCAGTGAGTTCTGGAGACAGTGCCCATTTCAGTCTGGAGACTGAACTCGGTGTGGCCTGTAGAATGGGCCTGGGGTAGCTTAGAAACTGGGTGCTGTGCGGTCTGGAAACTTGGACTGGTGCATTCTGGAGACTGTACCAAGAACCGTCTGGAGACTGGGCCTGGTGCGGTCAGGAGACTTAGCACAGTGCAGTTTGGAGACTGGGCGCGGTGCGGTCTGGAGAATGTGATCATTGCGATGGGGAAACTGACACCAGTGTATTCTAGAGTCTGTCCCCGTGTGGTCTGGAGTGGGCCCAGTGCAGTCTGGATACTGGCCGGTGCAAGCAGTAGACTGGGCCCAGTGCGGTCTGGTGACTGGGCCCAGTGTTGTCTGGACACTGGATCCGGTGCAGTCTGGAGACTGGGCCTGGTACGGTCTGGAGACGGGGCCTGGTATGGTTTGGATACAGAGCACAGTGTGGCCTGGAGACTTGGCCCAGTGCGGTCTGGAGATTGGGCTCAATGTGGTCTGGAGACTGGGCTTGGTGCAGTCTGGAGACTGGGCCAGGTATGGTCTGAAGACTGGGCCTGGTGTGGTCTGGTGATTAGGATCAGTGCAGCCTGGAGACTGGGCCTGGTGTGGTCTGGAGACTGGGTCTGGTGTGATCTGATGATTAGGATCAGTGCGGTCTGGAGACTGGGCCTGGTGTGGTCTGGAGACAGGGCCCAGTGCAGTCTAGTGTTTAGGCTCAGTGCGATCTGGAGACTGGACTCAATGTGGCTTAGAGACTTGGCCCAATGCGGTCTGGAGACAAGCCCCAGTGTGGCCTGGAGACTTGGCCCTTTGCGGCCTGGAGACTGGGCCTGGTGCAGTATAGAGAGAGGGTCTGGTGTGTTCGGGAGACAAGGCTCAGTGTGGCCTGGAGACTTTAGATTAGATTAGATTACAGTGTGGAAACAGGCCCTTCGGCCCAACAAGTCCACACCGACCCGCCGAAGCGCAACCCACCCATACCCCTACATTTACCCCTTACCTAACACTACGGGCAATTTAGTATGGCCAATTCACCTAACCTGCACATCTTTGGACTGTGGGAGGAAACCGGAGCACCCGGAGGAAACCCACGCAGACACGGGGAGAACGTGCAAACTCCACACAGTCAGTCGCCTGAGTCGGGAATTGAACCCGGGTCTCTGGCGCTGCGAGGCAGCAGTGCTAACCACTGTGCCACCGTGCCGCCCACTTGGCCCTTTGTGGTCTGGAGACTGGGCCTGGTGTGGTCTGGAGCCAGGGCCCAATGTGACCTGGAGACTTGGCTCTTTGCGGCTTGGAGACTGGGCTTGTGCGATCTGGAGACTGGGCATGATGCGGTCTGGAGATGCAGCCCGGTGTTGTCTAGCGATTAGGCTCAATGCAGTCTGGAGACTCGGTCAGCTGCGGGCTGGAGACTGTGCATGATGTTGTCTGGAGACAGGGCCCGGTGCAGTCTGGTGATTAGGCTCAGTGCAGACTGGAGACTGTGCATGATGTTGTCTGGAGACAGGGCCCGGTGCAGTCTGGTGATTAGGCTCAGTGCAGACTGGAGATTTGGCCTGGTGCGGTCTGGAGACTGGGCATGGTGCTGTGTGGAGACAGGGTCCAGTGTGGTCAAGACAGGAGACCACTTCACCCTGGATACTGGACCGTGTGCGACTTGGAGAGTGGGGTCCACTGCGCACAAGAGATTAGGTCCAGTGCGGTCTGGAGACTGGGCCCAGTGCAGTCTGGAGACTGGGCTCAGTGCTGTCTGGAAACTGGACCCGGTGCCATTTGGATACTGGGTTCAGTGCGGTCTGGTTACTGGGCCAATATGGTCTGAAGTCTGAGTCCGGTGTGGTCTCGAGACTGTGCCCAGTGCGGACTGGAGACTGGGCCCTGTGTGGCCTGGAAACTGGGCTTTATGCGGTCTGCTGACTGGGCCTGATGCAGTCTGGAGACTAAGCCCTGTGGTCTGGAGACTGGTCCCTATGGTCAGGAGAGTGGATCTGGGGCAGCCTGGAGTCAGAGCCAGGTGCGGTCTGGAGACTGGGCTCGCTTCAGTCTGGAGACTGGTCCTGCTTCAGTCTGGAGAGTGGCCCGGCGTGGTCTGTAAAATGGGCTTGTTGCGACCTGAAGACATAGCCCAATTCGGTCTGGAGACTGGGCCCGTTGTGGTCTGGAGAATGAGATCATTGTGGTCTGGAAACTGGGACCAATATAGTGTGGAGACTTGGCCTAGTGCAGTCTGGACTGGGCCCTGTGCAGTCTGAAGACTGGGCCCAGTGCGGGCTGTAGGCTGGGCTCAGTGCGGCCTGGTGACTGGGCCCAGTGTGGTCTGGAGTTTGGGTCTGGTGCAGGCTGGTGACTTGGTCCGGTGCAATCTGGTGACTAGGCGCTGTGTGGTCTGCTGTCTTGGCCCAGTGTGGTCTGGAGACTGGATATGGTGTAGTCTGGTGACTAGTCCCAGTGCAGTCTGGAGACTGGGCCCAGCGCGATCTGGAGTGGGCTTGGTGCAGTCTGGAGACTGGGCCCAATGCGGTCTAGAGATTGGATCTGGTGCAGGCTGGTGACTTGGTCCGGAGCGGTCTGGTGACGAGGCGCAGTGTGGTCAGCAGACGTGGTCCAATGTGGTCTGGAGACTGGACCCGATGCAGTCTGGTGACTAGCCCCAATGCAGTCTGGTGACTAGTCCCAGTGTGGCCTGGAGACGTAGCAAAGTGTTGTTTGGAGACTGGGCCCGGTGCGGTCGGGAGACTGGGTTGGGTGCAGACTGGTGATTTGGCCGGTTCAGTCTGGTGAGTAGTCCCAGTGTGGTCTGGAGACTGGGTCTGGTGCAGTCTGATGTCTGGGCCCAGTCTCCAGTCTGGGCCTGGAGACTGGGCCTGTGCAGTCTGGAGAGTGGGCCCGGTGCGGTGCAGTCTGGTGATTAGGCTCAGTGCAGTCTGGAAACTTGGCCTGTTGCAGTCTGGAGACTGGGCCTGGTCCGGTTTGGAGACTGGGCTTGGTGTGGTCTGGACACAGGACCAATGTGTGACCTGGTGACATGGCCCTTTGAAGCCTGGAGACTGGGCCTGTGCGGTCTGGAGAGTGGGCCCGGTGTAGTCTAGTAACTAGGCCCAGTGCAGTCTCTAGACTTGGCCTGGTGCGATCTGGAGACTGGTTCCGGTGCAGTCTGATCACTGGGCCCAGTGTGGTCTGGAGATTGGATCCAGTGCTTTCTGGTAACTGGGCTGGGCGCTGTCTGGAGATTTAGCCCAATGCTGCCTGGAGACTGGGCCCAATGCGACCCTGAGACTGGGCATCGTGCGGTCTGGAGACTGGGCATGGTGCTGTCGGGAGACTGGGCCTGGTGCAGAATGGAGACTGGATATCGTGAGGTCTGGAGTCTGGGCCTGGTGCAGTCTGGAGACTGGGCTTGGTGCAGTCTGGAGACTGGGTATGGTGTGGTCTGGAGACGGGGCCCGGTGTGGTCTGGAGACTAGGCCTGGTGAAGTCTGGAGCCAGGTTCCTGTGCACTGTGCAGACTGTGCCTTGTGTGGACTGGAAACTGGGCCCGGGGAGGTCTGGAGACTGGGCCCAGTCTCGCATGGAGGTGTCGCCGTTTGCGTCCTGGAGACTGGGCCTGCGCAGTCCGGAGAGTGGGCCCGGTGCGGTGCAGTCTGGTGATTAGGCTCAGTGCAGTCTGGAGACTTGGCCTGGTGCAGTCTGGAGACTGGGCTGAGTGCAGTCTTGAAGCTAGGCCCGGTGCAGTCTCGAGACTGGGTCCGGTGTGATCTGGTTACTGTGCCCAATGCGGTCTGGAGTCTGAGTCCGGTGTGGTCTCGAGACTGCGCCCAGTGCGGTCAGATGAATGGACCCTGTGCGGTTTGGTGACTCTGTGCATGACAGACTGGAGACTGGGCCCTGTGTGGTCTGGAGACTGGACTTGGAGTGGTCTGCTAACTGGGCCTGATGCAGTCTGGAGGCTAAGCCCTGTGGTCTGGAGACTGGGCCCTGTGGTCTGGAGACTGGACCTGGGACAGCATGGAGTCAGGGTCAGGTGCGTTCTGGAGACTGGGTCCAGTGTGTTCTGGAGACTAGGCCCGATGGAGTCTGGAGACTGGACCTGGTGTTGTCCGGAGACAGGGCTCGATTCAGTCTGGAGACTGGGCCCGCTACGGTCTGGAGAGTGGGCCCGGTGTGGTCTGTAGAATGGGCCTGATGCGATCTGGAGACATAGCCCAGTGCGGTCTGGAGACTGGGCCCAGAGTGGCCTGGAGAATGGGATCATCGCGGTCTGTAAACTGGAACCAGTGTAGTCTGGAGACTTGGCCTAATGTGGTCTGTAGACTGTGCCCAGTGCAGCCAGATGAGTGTGCCCAGTGTGGTCTGGAGACTGGGTCCGTTGCAGTCTGATGACTGGGCCGTGTGCAGTCTGGAGACTTAGACCAGTGCTGCCTGGAGACTATGCCCAATGCGGTCTGGAGACTGGGCATCGTGCCGTCTGGAGGTGGAGCCTAGTGCGTTCTGGAGATTGAGCCAGGTGTAGTCTGGAGTTGGCGCCCAGTAAGGCCTGAAGACTGGGCCGTATGTGGTCTGGAGAATAGGCCTGGTGAAGTCTAGAGACAGGGTCCTATGTGCTGTGCAGACTGGACCTTGTGTGGACTGGAGACTGGGTCCTGGGAGGTCTGGTGACTGGTCTCAATGCGGTCTGGAGATTGGGCCGAGTGCAGGCTGGTGACTTGGTCTGGTGCAGTCTGGTGACTAGGCGCAATGTGGTCTGCAGACTTGGCACAGTGTTGTTTGCAGACTGGACCCAGTGCAGTCTGGTGACTAGTCCCAGTGCAGTCTGGAGACGGCCCAGTGCGATCTGGAATGGGCTGGGTGCAGTCTGAAGACTGGCCCCGTTGTGCTCTGCAGACCGGGCCCAGTGTAGCCTGGTGACTGTGTCCGGTGCTGTCTGGTGACTGGGCCCAGTGCAATCTGGAGACTTAGCCCAGTGCTGCCTGGAGACTCGGCCCAGTGCGGTCAGGCGACTGGGCAGGGTGCAGACTGGTGACTTGGCCCGGTGCAGTCTGGGGACTAGGCCCCGTGTGGTCTGGAGACTGGGTCCGGGGCAGTATGATGACTGGGCCGGGCTCGGTCTGGCGATTTGGCCCAATGCTGCCTGGAGACTAGGCCCAATGCGGTCTGGAGACTGGGCCCAATGCGATCTGGAGACTGGGTATGCTGCTGTGGGAGACTGGGCCCAGTGTCGCCTGGTGACTGGGCCTAGTGTGGTCTGGAGACTGGGTCCGGTGCAGCCTGATGTCTGGGCCGGGCGCAGTCTGGAGATTTAGCCCAATGCAGTCTGGAGACTGGGCCAGGTGTGGTCTGGAGACTTGGCCTGGTGCGGACGGGTGACTTGGCATGGTGCGGTCTGGTGGCTGAGCCCGGTGTTGTCTGGATATTAGGCCCTGTGCAGCCTGGAGACCGGGCCATGTGCGGTCTGGAGACTGGGCATGGTGCGGTCTGGAGACTGGGTCTGGTGTCGTGTGGAGACAGGGTCCAATGCGGTCTGGAAACTGAGCCCAGTTCGGCCTGGAGACTGGTTCTTGTGCGGACAGGAGCCTGAGTCCCGTGCAGACAGGAGACTGAGCCCAGTTCGGCCTGGAGACTGGGCCTGGTGCAGGCTGGAGACTGAGCCTTGTGTGGCCTGGATCCTTAGCCTGGTCTGGCCTGGAGACTGGGCTCTGCGCGGCCTGGAGACTGAGACATGTGCAGACTGGAGACTGAGCCCACACAACACATACACAAACGTCCACACACACAGACGCAGGCAAACACACGCATGCACACACAGACATGCACAAGCGCATACACGCACACAGTCACACACAGACAGAGGCCAACACACACACGCACATCCATGCACACTGACACAGGCAAGCACAAACACACAGATACACACACACACGCACACCTTAACATAGACACACACACACAAATACACATGCATACACACAATTACAGACGCACACGGGCAGACAAACACACACAGACACATAAAGTGTGCACACGCACACAAACACAGGTAAACAAACACAGGAAAACACACGCACAAACACACGCAGACAAACACCCACACACGCATGTATATGCAGACATTCGCCACCTCATGCCTGCCTTGCGATTCCATAAGACCGTGGCTGATCTGATTCTGGCCTCACGTTTATTTCCTCTTGGGATATAACGCAGGACGTGTGACTGAGCCGTTAGAGTGGGAGCACTTTGATATCAGTGACCTTAATTCTGTTTGATATTGTTCTGGAAAATAATAGGCATTTGACACAATTTAACATGATAAATTGGGGCAAGGCGCATTGTGATAGCATTAGGTAGAAGCTTTAAAAAGATGATTTGGGGAACTTATTCTCAGATAGAGGGACATCTGGCAAGTTGAATTCTTTCAAAAGTTGACAGTGAGATTTAAGGGACAGCGTGTTCCTGTTAGTGTGAAAGGCAATGCTAGCAGGAGTAGGGAACAGGACATGTCAGTGGATATTGAGGCTCTGGTCAAGGAAAAAGAAGGAGGGCTGTTTCAAGGATAGGCAGCTGGGATCACGGGAATCTATTGGGGTGCATACAGGGTATAGGAGAACACTTCCCAGGGATATCAGGAGGGCCGAAATGGGGCATGACATAGCTATGGCTGATAAGGTTAAGGAGAATGCAAGGAGATCCTACAAGGATATTAAGGGCAAAAGAGAAACTAGATAGAGAATACGGCCCCTTAAGAAAGTCAAACAGCTATGTATGTGTGGGCCCACAGAATTAGAATCCTGTTTAGTAGCTTCATTGGCACATGCACTGACATGAGGACAGTGAAAAGTTTACAAATCCCCATGTGTGACGCAATCTTACGACAAAGTTCCCCTCCTCCCCATGGTACAGAATCTCGTTACAAAGCAGAAAAAAAAAGTTAAAATGTAAAACATTACAGCCTTTCCTATAGAGCAGGAAAAACACCTAAACACAGTTAACGGTTCAGCAACACAGTCCAGAAGGGCCTGGCCATGCTGGATTCACATACCTCAGAAGAACTCAACCTCCCTCACTCTGCTGCCTTCCAGCATGTTCCTGCTCGATGGGGACGGTACCACATGAATATATCACGTCACTAGTTACTGTGGAGAAAGACATGGAAGTGACGGAATTCAGGCAAATAAATCCATGTAGTGATGTTTTGAAACGAGGCCACATTACTGAAGAGGAAGTGCTGGAGGTCTGAAGATGCATAACCATAAGTAAATACCCAGGACCTGTTCAGGTTATTGTGGGAAGCTGGGGAAGAAATTGCAGGGCCCCTAACTGAGATATTTATATCATTCCTTAGAGTTCTGAGGAAGGGTCACTGGATCCGAAATGTTAACTTTGGTTTCCCGGAACAGATGCTGCCAGACCTGCTGAGCTTTCCCAGCACTGTCGGGTGGTTGTTCCTGATATACAGCATCAACAGTTGTTTCAAATTTTATTTGTATGATTGACAACCACGGATGAGGCCCTGGAGGACTGGAAGACAGCTAGTACTGTGACTTTTTTTTTAAAAAGCAGCAAAGAAAAGCCAGGGAACTCCAGACCAGTGAGCCTGATGTCAGGGGTGGCCAGATGTTCAGAGGAGGTTCTGAGAGATGGGATCACCATACATTTAGAAAGTCTTGGATAGGCAGCACGGCTTTGTATGTGGGAAATTGCGTCTCACAAACTTGAGTGAAATGTTTCAAGAGGTGGTCAGGATGATAGACGAAGGGAAAGCAGCACACACTATCTATGTGGATCTTAGTGAGGCCCAACACGTTCCCACATGGTTCCACGGGGGATCAGCGTCAGCTAGTCAATTACATACTAAACGGTCTTAACAGTAGGAGACAGATGGTGCTGGGAGAGACTTGGTATGTCCAGTGGTGTGCCAGAAGGACCATTGGTTCCACTGTTGTTAGTTATTTTTAAATTGAAGATTTTAATGAGAAAACCCGAATAATGGACAGTAGGTCTGTGGACTACGCCAAAATTTCTGGTATAATGAATGATGTAGAAGGTCATATAAATGGAAAATGAGATCATGATCAACTGGGCCAGTGGGCCGAGTAATGACACATGGAGCTTCATGCAGATAAATGTGAGGTGTTGCATTTTGTAAGACAAACCAGGGCAAGATTAACACAGTTAACTGTAGGGCCGTGGTGAGTGTTGTCATTCAAGGATACTCAGGAGCGCAGGGAGATAGTTCCTTGATAGTGGAGTCGCAGGTCGACAGGGCGGCGAAGGAGGAGTTAGGCATACTTATCTTCATCAGCCAGAGCATTGATAATAGGAATTGGGACTTCATGTTGTGGTTGTCTAAGAGAATGGTAAGGACACATTTGGAGTACTGAGTACAATGCTTTTCACCCTGCTATAAACTGGAAGTTACAAACTGGAAAGGGTGCAAAACGTTTTAAAATGATGTGAGAGGGGCTGGAGGTTTTGACATCTCAGGTTTTACTGGATCGGCTGGAAATGTTTTCTCTTTGCATAGGAGGCTGAGAGTGACCTTATAGAGGGTTCCTAATTAATGAGGGGCATGGATAGGGTGAATAGCCAAGGTCGTTCCTCAGGGAAGAGATGTCGAAAACCAAAGGACACACATTTAAGGCGAGAGGGGAGGGATTTAAAAGGGATCTCAGAGACAAATGTTTCGCAGACTGTGTTGTGTATATATATAATGAGCTGCCAGAGAAAGTGGTACAGGGGAACACAACTACAATATGGAAAAGACAATTGAATGGGAACATGAATAGGAAAGGTTTAGAGGGGTATGTGCCAAATGCAGACAATTACGATTAATCAGTTCAGGAAGTCTGGTGAGCATGGACATGTTGTCCAAAGGGTCTGTTGCATATTGTATGACTGGAAGACTCTATGACACCATGACTCATCTTTCATCACCAATTCTTTGTTTCCCTCAATTCATTTCTAGGTTAAACGTCCCCTTCAAAGATGAAGCTGCTGTTACTTTAAAAAGAGAACTCCTGGTATTGATGTAGTAATGTAGACCACAGAAGCAGAAGCAGAATTGTATTCAACCACAACCTGTGACTTTTCACACGGCAATCCCTCAGTCCACCATTATCATCAAGCTGGTCAGTGAAGATTATGCGTAAAAATGCCAGGGTCAGAACCATGTGTATAGAAACCTGACGATAAACCGTGAATGCTACCACACTTACTGCTTACATTCCAAACAGCAGGACTAACCTCTGACAAAGAGGGTGAAATGATTCCAAGACCAATAGATCAGATCAAAGCTCTGCAGTCCTGCTACACGCAGTCATACATATTCTTGGATGAATGAACAACTTACTGGAAGAGAGGACTCCACAAATATCCCCTTCCAAAATAACAGAAAAGTCTTATACATCAGTGTAAAAGACAAGGATGTTTTATCTGCACCATCCTCAGCCAGGCGTGTTGAGTTGATGATCCACCTAACTCTCGTCATGATGCCCACATAATCACAGATGCCAGTCTTTTACCAATTCGATTTGCTGTATGTGACATGAAGCAACAGCTGGACACTGTAGATAAAACAAAAGCAATGGGCTCAGGCACCGTTCCTGCAATAGGCCTGAAGACTCTTGCTGCACAACAAGCTGTGTCCCTGGTGAAACTGTTTCATTCCAGCTCCTACTCTGACTTCGCTTTGGCAATGAGGAGAATTACTCAACAATGTCCCAGCCCCTAAGTGGAGAATAATTACCACCTGACTAATTACCACTGCCTCAATCCCGTCACGATAGTCAAATTGCTGAGAGTTCATTTTGACAGAGCTGTCAAGCAGTAAAGAAATAACCTGCTCAGTGTGGTTTCCGATCAGTTCCCATGTGGAGGTAGTGCGGTTGTGGAAATATCGCTGGATTACTAATCCAGACCATGCTAATGCTCTGACACCTGGTGGAAGTTAATAACAATTAACAAAACATCGAGATCTAAAATCTCGTGTCAGTAACAGTGACTTTGCCTCCACTGTTGACTGTAAACAACGATCTCCTTCCCCTGTGTACTTTCAGGAAGTGAATCTCCCGTGCTTTCCTAGTCTGGCCTAAAAGTGACTCCAGACCCACAGGCATGTAATAAACTCTTCAATGGTCTCTGAATGGCCAAGCAAGTCACTCTACAGTATCAAACAGCTCCGGGATCTTCAAGGATTTACCTGGACAGAGCATCCGGCACCGGTCTCGATATCGGAAAAGGTAATGGGAAACACAGTCCCGTTGACCCTGCAGCGACCTCATTCCTAACATCTGAGATCTTGTGACAACATTTACAGAGCTTTCCCACAGACTGCACAGAAATATCGGGAAAGAAGGAGGTCGTTCAACACATCGAGCCTTCCCCATTCCAGTTCATGTTCAAACTTTCCTCAATGCATTTCTCCCATACACTGCACACATTTTTTTTTTAAAATAAAAGTTAGCTTTAGAGGGATGGCAGTGAAGGCAGTGCAATGTTCCTCCTGCAACATGTATGAGGTGAGGGATGCCATCGACGTCCCTGCCGATTACACTTGCAGGAAGTGCACCCATCTCCAGCTCCTCCAAGACCGTGTTAGGGAACTGGAGCTGGAGTTGGATGAACTTCGGATCATTCGGGAGGCAGAGGGGGTCATAGATCAGAGTTATAGGGAAGTAGTAACTCCAAAGATGGCAGATAGATGGGTGACAGTGAGGGGGACTGGGAGGAAGCAGCCAGTGCAGGGACCCCCTGCGGCCGTTCCCCTCAAGAACAAGTATACCGTTTTGGATACTTGTGGGGGGGATGACTTACCAGGGGTAAGTAACGGGGCTCAGGTCTCTGGCACGGAGCCTGTCCCCGTTACTCAGAAGGGAAGGGTGAAGAAGAGCAGAGCAGTAGTAATTGGGGACTCGATAGTTCGGGGCACAGATAGGCGGTTTTGTGGGAACGAGAGAGACTCACGTTTGGTATGTTGCCTCCCAGGTGCAAGGGTACGTGATGTCTCTGATCGTGTTTTCCGGGTCCTGGAGGGGGAGGGGGAGCAGCCCGAAGTCGTGGTCCATATTGGCACCAACGACATAGGTAGGAGGAGTGCTGAGGATGTTAGACAGGCTTTCAGGGAGTGAGGTTGGAAGCTCAGAGTAAGAACGAACAGAGTTGTTGTCTTTGGTTTGTTAACCGTGCCACGTGATAGAGATTCGAGGAATAGGGAAAGAGAACACTTAAATGCGTGGCTACAGGGATGTTGCAGGAGGGAGGGATTCCGGTTTTTGCATAACTGGGGTTCTTTCTGGGGACGGTGGGACCTCTATTAACAGGATGGTCTACATCTGAACCTGAGGGGCACCAGTATCCTTGGGGGGAGGTTTGCTAGTGCTCTTTGGGGGGGGGGGGGGGGTTTAAACTAACTCTGCAGGGGCATGGGAACCCAGATCGTAGCTTCAGGGTGCAGGGCCTGCAGTGTAGGGAGGTTAGGAACATGGCATCAATTTCAAAGGAGGGTGCCTGTAAACAGGAAAGTGGCTTGAAGTGTGTATACTTCAATGCAAGAAGTATACGAAATAAGGTAGGTGAACTTGCAGCGTGGGTTGGTACCTTGGACTTCGATGTTGTGGCTATGACGGAGACATGGCTAGAACAGGGACAGGATTGGCTGTTGCAGGTTCCAGGATTTAAATGTTTTAGTAGGGTCAGAGGTGGGGGTAAAAGAGGGGGAGGTGTGGCATTGCTTGTCAAAGATAGTATTACAGTGGTGGAAAGGACGATGGATGAGGACTTGCCATCTGAGGTAGTTTGGGCTGAGGTTAGGAACAGGAAAGGTGAGGTCACCCTATTAGGAGTCTTTTACAGGCCTCCTAATAGTCCAAGAATCATTGAAGAAAGGATAGGGAAGGTGATTCAGGAGAAGAGTGACAGTAATAGGGTGGTTGTTATGGGGGACTTTAACTTTCCTGATATTGATTGGGAAAGCTATAACTCAAGTTCGTTAGATGGGTCAGTGTTTGTTCAATGTGTGCAGGAGAGTTTCCTGACACAATATGTAGACAGGCCAACAAGAGGTGAGGCCATACTGGATTTGGTTCTGGGTAACGAACCAGGCCAGGTGTTAGAATTAGAGGTAGGTGAGCACTTTGGGGATAGTGACCATAATTCGGTGATTTTTACTCTCGTGATGGAGAGGGATAAGTGTGTACTACAGGGCAAGAGTTATAGCTGGGGTCAGGGAAATTATGATGCGGTGAGGCATGACTGAGGATGTGTGGCTTGGAAAAGTAGACTCCAAGGCAAGAGTGTAAATGATATGTGGAGCTTGTTCAAGGAGCAACTATTGAGTGTCCTTGATAATTATGTACCTGTCAGGCAGGGAGGAAAGGGTCGTGCGAGGGAGCCGTGGTTTAATAAGGAATTGGAATCCCTTGTTAAATGGAAGAGGGCGGCCTATCTCAAGATGAGACGTGAAGGTTCAATTGGGGCGATTGAGAGTTATAGGGTAGCCAGGAAGGACCTGAAGAGAGAGATAAGAGCAGCAAGGAGGAGACATGAATGGTCCTTAGTCGGTAGGATTAGGGAAAACCCTAAGGCTTTCTATAGGTATGTTTGGAATAAAAGAATGACTAGGGTAGGAATAGGTCCAGTCAAGGATAGTAGTGCGAAGTTGCGTGTGGAGGCGGAAGAGATTGGGGAGACACTGAATGAATACTTATCTTCAGTATTTACTCAGGAACAGGGCATTGTCGTCGATGTGAATACTGAGTCACAAATAAGTAGAATGGATGGCTTTGAGGTATGTAGAGAAGAGGTATTGGAAATCCTGGAAAAGTTGAAAATAGATAAGTCCCCTGGGCCTGATGGCATTTATCCTAGGATTCTCTGGGAAGCAAGGGAGGAGATTGCAGAGATATTGGCCTTGATTTTTATGTCCTCTTTGTCTACAGGAGTAGTGCCAGAAGACTGGAGGATAGCAAATGTGGTTCCCTTGTTCAAAAAGGGGAGTAGGGATAACCCTAGTAACTATAGGCCGGTGAGTCTCACTTCTGTTGTGGGCAAAGAGAGAATTGTAAGGGATAGGATTTATGCACATCTGGATAGGAATAATGTGATCAAGGATAGTCAGCATAGTTTTGTGAAGGGCAGGTCGTGCCTCACAAACCTTATTGAATTCTTTGAAAAGGTGACGAAGGAGGTTGATGAGGGGAAAGCGGTAGATGTGGTATATATGGATTTTAGTAAGGCGTTTGATAAGGTTCCCCATGGTAGGCTACTGCAGAAAATACGGAGATATGGCATTGAGGGTGAGTTGGAGGTTTGGATTAGGAATTGGCTGGATGGAAGAAGACAGAGGGTAGTAGTTGATGGCAAAGTTTCTTCATGGAGTGCCGTCACTAGCGGTGTTCCGCAAGGATCTGTTTTGGGACCATTGCTGTTTGTCATTTTTATAAATGACCTGGAAGAGGGGTTAGAAGGTTGGGTGAGCAAGTTTGCGGATGAAACGAAAGTCGGAGGAGTTGTTGACAGTGAGGAAGGATGTGGCAGGTTACAGCAGGATATAGAGAAGCTGCAGAGCTGGGCAGAAAGGTGGCAAATGGAATTCAATGTAGCTAAGTGTGAGGTGATTCACTTTGGGAAGAATAACAAAAAGATGGGGTACTGGGCTAATGGTCGGATACTTGGTAGTGTGGATGAGCAGAGGGATCTTGGTGTCCATGTACACAGATCTCTGAAAGTTGCCACCCAGGTAAATAGTGCGGTGAGGAAGGCATATGGCGTACTTGCTTTTATTGGTAGAGGAATTGAGTTCCGGAGTCCTGAGGTCATGATGCAGTTGTATAAGACTCTGGTGCGGCCGCATCTGGAATATTGTGTGCAGTTTTGGTCGCCATACTATAGGAAGGATGTGGAGGCACTGGAACGGGTGCAGAGGAGGTTTACCAGGATGTTGCCTGGTATGGAAGGAAGATCGTATGAGGAAAGACTGAGACACTTGGGGCTGTTTTCATTAGAGAAAAGAAGGTTTAGGGGTGACTTGATTTAGGTGTACAAGATGATTAGGGGGTTAGATAGGGTTGACAGTGTGAACCTTTTCCCGCGTATGGAGTCGGGTATTACAAGGGGGCATAGCTTTAAATTAAGGGGGGGTAGATATAGGACTGAAGTTAGGGGTAGGTTCTTCACTCAGCGAGTCGTAAGTTCATGGAATGCCCTGCCAGTAGCAGTGGTGGACTCTCCCTCTTTATGGGCATTTAAGCGGGCATTGGATAGGTATATGGAGGATAGTGGGTTAGTATAGGTTAGGTGGGCTTGGATCGGCGCAACATCGAGGGCCAAAGGGCCTGTACTGCGCTGTATTCTTCTATGTTCTATGTTCTATGTACATCCCTTAATGTGATTAGGAGAAAGTGAGGTCTGCAGATGCTGGAGATCAAAGTTGAAACTTTATTGCTGGAACAGCACAGCAGGTCAGGCAGCATCCAGGGAACAGGAGATTCGACGTTTCGGGCACAGGCCCTTCTTCAGGAATGAGCAGAGAGTGTTCAGCAGGAGAAGATAAAAGGTCGGGAAGAGGGACTTGGAGGAGGGGCGTTGGAAATGTGATAGGTGGAAAGAGGTCAAGGTGAGGGTGATAGGTCGGAGTAGGATGGAGGCGGAGAGGTCAAGAAGAAGACTGCAGGTCAGGAAGGCGGTGCCGGGCTGGAGGGATCCGGCTGAGACAAGGTGGGGGGAGGGGGGATGAAGAAACTGGTGAAGTCCAAGTTCATCCCCTGCGGTTGGAGGGTTCCCAGTCGGAAGATAAGACGCTCCTCCTCCGACCGTCGCGTTGTTGTGGTTTGGCGGTGGATGAGTCCAATGACCTGCATATCCTCGGTGGAGTGGGAGGGGGAGTTGAAATGCTGTGCTACAGGTTGGTTGGGTTGGTTCGTCCGGGTGGCCCAGAGGTGCTCTCTGAATCGCTCCGCAAGTAGGCGGCCTGTTTCCCCAATATAGAGGATTCCACACCGGCTGCAGCGGATGCAGTAGATGATGTGGGTGGAGGTGCAGGTGAATCTGTGGCGGATATGGAAGTTTCCTTTGGGGCCTTGGAGAGAAGTGAGGGGGTAGGTGTGGGCGCAAGTGTTGCACCTCCTGCGGTTGCAAGGGTAGGTGCCGGGAGTGGAGGTTGGGTCGGTGGGGGGTGTGGATCTGACAAGGGAGTCGCGGAGGGAGTGGTCTCTACGGAAAGCTGATAGGGGAGGGGAGGGAAATATATCCTTGGTGCTGGGGTCTGTTTGGAGGTGGCGGAAGTGACGGCGGATGATGCGCTGTACATGGATATTGGTGGGGTGGTAGGTGAGGACCAGTGGGGTTCTGTCCTGGTGGCGGTTGGAGGGGCGGGGCTCAAGGGCGGAGGAGCGGGAAGTGGAGGAGATGCGGTGGAGGGCACCGTCGACCATGTCGGGGGGGAAATTGCGGTCCTTGAAGAAGGAGGCCATCTGTGTTGTACGTATTTTGAACTGGTCCTCCTGGGAGCAGATGCGGCGGAGACGAAGGAATTGGGAGAATGGGATGGCGTTTTTACAGGGGGCAGGATGGGAGGAGGTGTAGTCCAGGTAGCTGTGGGAGTCGGTTGGTTTGTAGTAGATGTCCGTGTTGATTCGGTCGCCTGAGATAGAAACAGAAAGGTCTAGGAAGGGGAGGGAGGAGTCCGAGACTGTCCAGGTGAATTTGAGGTCGGGGTGGAAGGTGTTAGTGTAGTGGATGAACTGTTCAACCTCCTCGTGGGAGCACGAGGTAGCGCCGATACAGTCATCAATGTAGCGAAGGAAAAGATGGGGGGTGGGGCCAGTGTAGTTACGGAAGATGGATTGTTCCACATACCCTACGAAGAGGCAGGCATAGCTGGGGTCCATGCGGGTGCCCATGGCTACTCCTTTTGTTTGGAGAAAGTGGGAGGATTGGAAAGAAAAGTTGTTCAGGGTGAGGACCAGTTCGGTCAGTCGAAGGAGGGTGTCGGTGGAAGGGTACTGGGTGGTACGGCGGGAAAGGAAGAAGCGGAGTGCTTTGAGTCCTTCGTGATGGGGGATGGAGGTGTACAGGGACTGGATGTCCATGGTGAAGATGAGGCGTTGGGGACCGGGGAAGCGGAAATCCTGGAGGAGGTGGAGGGCGTGGGTGGTGTCACGAACCTAGGTGGGGAGTTCTTGGACAAATGGGGACAGGACCATGTCGAGGTATGCCGAGATGAGTTCGGTTGGGCAGGAGCAGGCTGAGACGATGGGTCGTCCGGGGCAGTCAGGTTTGTGGATTTTGGGCAGGAGGTAGAAACGGGCGGTGCGGGGTTGTGGGACTATGAGGTTGGAGGCGGTGGATGGGAGGTCCCCTGAGGTGATGAGGTTATGGATGGTCTGGGAGATGATGGTTTGGTGGTGGGGGGTGGGGTCATGGTCAAGGGGACGGTAGGAGGAGGTATCTGCGAGCTGGCGTTTGGCCTTAATGTGATTAACCTTGGGAAGGTATAAAATAGGAACTGCAGCAGTCCCTTTGGTCCGTTGGATTTGCAACCCAATTCAACATAATGATGGCTGACCCTTTATTTCCACACAACACTCCTGGTATCTACCCATCCCTTTAGTGACCCCAGAACCTTATTTATATTCAGTGATTTGGCTTCCAGGTGCGAGAGATTTCCTCAGGTCGCCAGCTGTGAGTGCAGATATTTATTCTAATCTCATTGCAAAGTGGTCTGTCTGTACCTAATACTGTGGCCCCTTGTTTGAGACGTCCCAGCCAGGGGAATTACTATCCCTGTTTCCAACCTGTCTCACTCGTTCAGTGTTTTATATATTTCTCTGAGATCTCCCCTCATTTTCCTAGTCCGCATGGAATACAGGCCCAGTCGCCCCGAACTCTTATCCCACAATAAACCTGTCATCCCAGAGATCAGTCTGGTCTCCCTTCGCTGCTCTCGCTCAATGTCAAGTTTTTCCTTTATTACCTGCTTTCTGCTCCTGCAATATTGTTTTCAGTGACTGGTGTATCGGGAGATCCAGATCATTTTCAGTGTTACAGCTACCCAATTGCTGGGCTTATATACACTGGTCAGCGTGCCAATAGCATTCACAGTATTGACTCCTGGCTTCAGAACTCACTGCCCTGCATGGACCTCGTAGGTCTGCGCAGAAGGAAACAAAAATGCAGCTTAAGTCCCTTTATAGATCAATATTTTTCAATCAATCCCTTTTCAAACGATAGGCTGTCAATCTATTCTCCCCACCAAAGGGCACACAGTCACCTCTACTCACACTGCTCTCCATCTGCCACGTATTTGCCTATTCACCCCACTTATCCCATTCACCTCGGAGCTTTTTTAAAGCCTCCTCACTCACTCACAATCCAACAGCATTTCATCCTTCAGCAGGCTGGGATATATTGCATTTCATTCCAGCAACCAAATGTTTAATGTATATTGTGAACCATTGGGGCACCAGTACTGATCCTTGCGATACCTCAGCAGCTTTCCTCTGTTAAAAAAAGATTTTTCAATGTATTTATTTCGTGGATCTGCGTGCCATTGGCTGGGCCATCATTTATTGCCTGTCCCTAGTTTGATGAGCTGCTTTGTTGAACACTGCAGTCCACCTGCTCTGTTTGACCTTCACTGCCATTAGGGAGGGAATGTCAGGCTTCTGACCCAAAGACAGTGAAGGAACGGTGATATATTTCAAGTCAGGATGGTGAATGGCTTGGAGGGAACTTGAAGATGGTGGTGTTCCCTTACATCTGCTGCCCTTGTCCTTTTAGATAGATGTGGATATGAGTTGGGAAGATGGGGTCTGAGGATCTTTGGTGAATAATTTCAGTGCAACTTATAGATAGTAAAAAATACTGCTGCTGCTGAGCGTTGATAGTGGAGGATTGTGAATGAAGTGACAGTTAAACCGTCTGTTTTGTCCTGGATGGTATCAAGCATCTTGAGTGTTGGTGGGGCTGCACTCATCCAGGTAAGTGGGGAGTACTCTACCACACTTCTGACTGATATATTGTAGTTTCTGCACAGGATTTTGGAAGTTAGGAAGTGAGTTACTTGCACAGTATTCCTCACTTCTGACCTGCTTTTGTGGTTACTTTGTTTAAATGGCAAGTCTGTTGAGTTTCTAAGCAACGATTACCCCCCAGAATTTTGATACTGGGGATTCAGTGATGGTAACACCATTGAATGGCAAGGGCAGGTTAGATTGTATTTTATTTGTGATGGTCATAGTCTGGCATTTGTGTGGCATCAATATTACTTGCCACTTGACAGCCTGGATACTGTCCAGATCTTGTTGCATTTGGACATGGACTATTTCAGTATCTGAGGAGCCACAAATGTTGCTGAACATTGTGCAATCATCGGCGAACATCCCCACTTCTGGCCTTATAATGGGGGAAAGGTCAATGATGAAGCAGCTGAAGACGTTTGGGCCTAGGCCACTGCTCTGAGGTCCTCCTGCAGAGATGCCCTGGAGCTGAGTTGACTGGCCTTCATCAACCTCAGCCATCTTCCTACATATGCCTGAAGAAGGGCTTATGCCCGAAACGTCGATTGTCCTTCTCCTTTGATGCTGCCTGACCTGCTGCGCTTTTCCAGCAACACATTTTTAAGCATCTTCCTACGTGTCAGGTATGATTCTAACCAGCGAAGAGATGGCACGATACCTACTGATTCCAGTTTTGTTTAGGCCCCTTGATACCACATTTGGTCGAAAACAACCTTGTTTGAAAAGGCTGTCACTCTCACCTCACCTCTGGAATTCGGCTCTTTTGTCCATGTTTGAACGAAAGTAATGAGGTCAGGAGCTGAGTGGCCTTGGTGGAACCCAAACTGGGCATTCTTGACCATGTTTTTGCTGAGCAGGTGCTGCTTGAAAGCACCAGCACCTTCCATCCATCACTTTACTGATTATCGAAAGTAGACTGATGGTTTGTTAATTGGCCAGATTGGATTTGTTCTGCTTTTTATGTGTAGGAGATACTTGGAGTAATTTTTCACATAATCGGGTAATTGTTGTTGCTGTAACGTTACTGGAATAGCTTGGCTCAGACTGTGACAAGTTCTAGAGCACAAGTTTTCAGTACTATTGCCAAAATGCTGTCAGCATGTGTACCTTTTGGAGTATTCACTGTCTCTGTTTCTGGATATCGCGTCGAGTGAATGAAATTGGTTGATGACTGGTGACTGAATTGCTGAGGACCACTGGAAGAGGCCGAGATGGATCATCCACTCAGCATTTCTGACTGAAGATTGTTGCGAAATCATCAACTTTATCTTTTACGCTGAAGGGCGAGGCTTTTCCATCATTTAGGATGGGGATACCTGTGGAATCTCTTCCTCCAGTGACTAACTATTCTCGATTAGATGTGGAAGGACTGCAGAGTTCAGATCTCTTCTATTGCTTGTGCGATCACTTAGCTCTGTCTGTCACTTACTGCTTATGCTGTTTGGCACACATGTTGTCCTGGTTGGTGGCTTCACCAGGCTGACACCTCATTTTCAGGTATACCTGGTGCTGCTCCTCCCTCCTGCACACTCCATTGTACCACGGTTGATCCTCTGGCTGCATGGTAATAGTTGACAGGCGGATATGCTAGGCCATGGGGTTGTGCGGGAGTATAATCCTGTTGATATTGATGACCCGCAACACCTGATGGAAACCCAGGTTTGAGCTGCTGGATATGTTCGAAGTTTGTCCCATTTAGCACGGTGAAAGTGCCACCCAAAATGTTGGAGGTTATTCTCAATGTGAGGGTCTCCACAATGGCTATGCGGTGGTCATTCTTACCGATACTGTCATGGACAGATACTCCTGCAAATGGCAATTTGTAAGGATGTGGTCAAGTATGTATTTTCCTCTTTGGTTCCTTCACCGCCGGTCAAACTGTTATATCCTTTCGGATCTGACAAGCTTAATCAGTAATGCTGCTGCAGAGTCACTTTTGGTGGTGGACATTGAAATTCCCCACCCAGAGTACACTTTGCGTCCTTGTCACCCTCAGTGCTTCCTCCAAGTATTGTTCAGCATGGAGGAGTACTGATTCATCAGTTGAGAGAGGCTGGTACATGGTACTCAGCAGGAGCTTTCCTTTCCCATGTGTAAACTAATGCCATGAGACTTCATGGGATACAGAGTCACTGTTGAGGAATCCCAGAGCAATTCCCTTCCAACTGTATCCCACTGCGCCATCACTTCTGCTGTGTTTGTCCTGCTTGTGAGACAGGAGATATCCCAGGAAAATGATGGGGTGTCTGGGACATAGTCATAGTCACTGAATCATACCATACAGTGTCAGGCTGTTGCTTCACGAGTCTGTTTATTTCTATTCTCTGTTTCCTGCCAGCTGTCCCATCCTAGAAACATGTCCATATATTCGTCCCAATCCACTCAGAATTGATTTTACAAACTGGGCTTGGAGCTTAACCAAAACATCTCTAAAACTCCAAATGTTTTACATCCATTGCTTCTCTTTCATTTGTCTCTCAGTCTGTTTGTCAAACATAATTCCCATTTCATAATTCTATGTTAGTGTTGTCTATTACCATTACTTTCAGTCCCGATAATTTCTCCTAAAACATTTACTTACTATGTTCTATGTTCCATTTGCTCTATCATTTTCCCACACCAGACTTGGTTTTCCTTGTATTGTTAGAAAGTTCTGTAAAGACAGAACTGAAGTAGTGGCTTCATAGTTCTACCATTTCCCGGTTCCCCAATCCCCATTCTCTGTTTTCAAATTGTAAGGAAGCTACTCTTGTTTTCTCATACTTCTCACATTGACATGATTTAGCAATCTATTACAGTTCACTCTTAAAACCCTTGTGAATATACTCTTCAGAAACTCATCAATTCTTGCCTTGATAATTGACCTTCCACACCATACACTCACAGGAACATATACTCTGTGCCAACAGAAGAACACCACGATCTATATTAGTCCCACTTTCCTACAGCAGGCCCATAGCCTGGAATGTTATGATACTTCTAAGTGGTCGTCTAAGCACTTTTGAACGTTTGTGGGGTTACCCATGATAACTCCACTCTCTGGAAATACATTCCAGACTGCAACACCTTCTGGGTGAAACAAAATCTATTAGTCCTCTCTGTACCTCAAACATTTCACTTTAAAAGTGTGCTCCCTTGTTCTTGACCATCAAATTAAAAGGAACAGCTGCTGTCTATCTTCTGTGTACAAGTCCCTCGTTATCTTATCCTTCTGAATCACATTCCCCTCAGCCTTTCTTGCTCCAAAGTAAACAACCCGAGCTTTTCCAGCTTCTCTCCATAGGTGATATGCTCCATCCCAGGGAAAACCCTGGGGAATCTCCTCTGGACCCCCTCCACTACAATCACATCCTTCCTGTAACGTGGCTCACAGAACTACATACAGTATTCCATCTTTGCCTAATCAAAGCCCTGTATAGCTCTTATGATCTCCGCCCTGGTTAATAAACACAAGGTCCAATTCTTAACTCGTTAATTCATTACCCTGGCCAGTCACCTTCAGGAATGTGTGGAGAAGCAAGCTCTGAGCTTTCTAGTGTGCTCCCATTCATTGAGTCCTCCCCTGTCTGGTTCCTTCCTCCAAAGTGGATCGCCTCATGTTTATCAGAATTACATTCCATCTACCACTGATCCATCCATCTAACCATTCCATCTGCATCTTCCTGTAACATCAGGCCTTCCTCCTCACTGCCAATCAACTGCACAATCTTTGTATCAAACGCAAACTTACTTTACACAACTACCCCCTCCAGATTCACATCTACACCATTTACGAATACCACAAACAATAAGGGATACCGCTCTGATGCTGAAGGTACATCAGGGACACAGATCTCGAGTCACAGAAAAAGCTTTCTCCCACCACCCTCTGCCTCCTTGCCACTAAGACAACTTCCGTTGTAACTTGTCAAGTTATCCATGATAATGAGATTTTAAGTTATGTTCCAGTTTCCCATGTGGAACATTGTCAAAGTCCTTGCTGCAAAACTAAATAAGCGACGTCCTCAAATTAATTCAATCAAATCCATTCGATGTGACTTCCCTCTGATAAAGTCATGATGATTATCCCTGAGCAAACCTTGCGAATCTGCTTGGAGTTCAATTTTCTCTTTCCCTATTTTCTCCAGTAGTGTCCCTAACAGTGATCGAATACTCACTCGTCGATAGTTCCCTGGTCTATCTCTACCACTGGTACTGTGAAGTGGAACCGCATTAGCTGTTCTCTAGTACTCTGGCCCTGTGGTCAAATTCGAATTAAAATTTTCAGTCAGAGTCTTTCCTCCCTTGACCCCGATAGCAGCCTGTCATACAACTCGTCCAGACCTGGGGATTGGTCCAATTTCATAAGGGACAAAGCCTCAGATCCCTGCTCGTATTTTACATCAATCTGTTCAAGAGCTTTCCAGTCCATCTTCTCGAATTCTGTACCTGCCTCCTCCATCTCCCAACTAAAAGAGATGTGAAGGTTTCATGTAACAATCTATCAATGTTCACCATCTTCACACACAGATTGTCCACTTTGGTTTCTAATGGACACTAACTGTTTGCTGATTATTCTGTTCTACTTGTCCGTGTAGAATATAGTGGGAATTCTCCCTAATCTCGCCTGTTTGCACTTCTCTATGTCCCTCTGTTATTCAGTCCCCTCAATGTTTCTACGTTTCTCTACAATGACCTCTAATCTTTTGAAACTCGGGATCACAGGCTGAGTTTCCCCATTAGACAATCTTGCGATTTTAGGGATTAATCTGGATAACACCTTTTGCAGTTCCTCTGTAATCAGTATATTCTCCCTTAGATCGGAGCTCCAAACGGTACGCAATACTCTAAGCTAAGTCTCACGAACACTCTATGCAACTGGTGCACAACACCTTCTATATTGCAATTACATTTACATGAATGCAAACCTAATTTTACTGTCCCATTGGCATATGTCCTTCCGAATACCTTTCGTTTTAACTAATTCGTATGAGCTTACTGTGTGAGTTCTTAAATAAATGCTCCTGAATATCCAACTATACATTATCCATTTGTTCTTCATTGCCTATGTCCACAAGATTAATCTTCAAACCATTCCAAAAATTTTTGGGACTTATGGTATTCTTTTCATTGATGCATTATCATACTCTCCAGTTTTGCCATTACCTTCTATGTATCTAGTAGCACGATCTTTGTAACTGAGCCCAACAGACACTCGAGCGCGGATGACAAGTTATCTAGTCTGTAGTTCACCGCTCTCCATCTTTATCCTATCTTCAACTGTTGGATACTATTTATAACCTTCACCATATCCAGATTGGCTAAATGACTTTCAGTAATGTGCAGGAAAATAACATGAAAATCCACATATCCAATCAATATGTCTATTGCTGCTTCATCTGAAATACTTGTATGAAGGATACCTGGTCTGTCAGATTTATCAATACTCAATCCAGCTGTCTTTTCAAAGACGACCTCATCACTAAGAGTGATCTTAGATTTTACTTGCACAAGTCCCATGGTCTCTTGGTATTTGTGAGAGAATTTCTGGATATTCTTCCTTGAAGATGGACACAAGAACAACTGTTTCTTTTCCCTGCAATTTCTCTGTTCTCTACAATAAATGATCCTGTCTGCACACTCACTGTCCCACATTTGACCTTGTTTTTGTTTTTGTTTCATACATTGATAGAAGCTTTTTAGCAGTCTTTATGGTTTACTTTTGTTTGCATGCTTTACCTTTTCTGATTTTCTTCTTTTTCTTGTTTATCCTTTGCTGGGCTTTACATTTTTCTGAATCCACTGGCTTACTACAACACTTGGCATTTTTCTAAGCTGCCTCCTTTGATCTAGTAGGTAGATGAAGGTGGGGCTGATCAGATGGAAGGTGGACACATAGGAACGTTCAAAAGGGCGGTGCTGAGTTGGAAGGTTGGACTGGGATAAGGTGGGTTTTAAGGAAATAGGGAAACTGGTGAAATCCACATTGACCCCTGTGGCTGGACGGTCCCAAGGTAGAAGATGACGCTTTCTGCCTCCAGGCTTCTGGTGGTTCAGGAGCGGCGATGGAGCAGGCCCACAACCCTCATGTCCTTGGCAGAGTGGGAACGGTAGTTAAAGTGATCAGCCACAAGACGGTGGAATTGGTCAATGTGGCTTTTTCAGCGATGTTCTCTGAAATGATCCACAAGTTGGCGCCCTGTCTCGCCAAGGTAGAGAAGACCACATTGGGTTCAAGGATGCAGAAGATGAGGCGTTCTCTCTCCCTTCATCACCTATCACTTTCAACCACACCTTCACCTACCTATCGCATTCCCTGCTACCTCGCCCCTGCCACACCCTCTTCTCATTTATCTCTCAGCCCGTTTGGCCCGTAAGCCTCATTCCGAAATGCTTTTGCCCAAAACATCGATTCTCCTGCTCCTGGTATGCTGCCTGACTGTACTTTCCCCGCACCGCTCCCTTCGAATCTGATCTCCAGCATCTGTACTCCACACTTCCTCCCAACACCTTCATGGCTTGTATGACTCAGGTTTATAATGGTTACTTCGAATAAAACAAAAAATGTCTTGTACTCAAACAGCATAAAAGAAAACCAATACATTGTGGTCACTGTTCCCAAAATGTCCTTTACAGCAAATTTTTCAATTAGCTCTTCTGATCACTCAACACCAATTCCTAAATAACCTGATCTCGAGCTCCGTGCTCGACATAATGTTAATGCAAATCATCTCACACGTGCTCATGAAATCCATTTTTTCCCAGCATTAGCATTTAGTTGGGTTAGATATGACGTCAACAGTATATCTCATTTCCTGTTTTATACCATGCCCAACATATTTATTGCAGCTCTCACATTGATATATAACTCCCATCAATGTTTCCTTCTCCTTGCTATTTCTGTGCTCCACCTTATTAGATTCTGTAGAATCTGGGCGACGTGGGCTCAGGAGAAATTGAGAAATTGAGCAGTTCAGGCCTATATTCTCAAGTTTATAAGAATGAAAGGAGATCTCATTGAGGTCTATAAAAAGTTAAGAGTAATTGAAATCGTAGACGTGGAGTGGATATTTTTCATGTGGCGCAATCTACAGTAAGAGACCGAGTTGTAGAATTGAGAGAGAGCAGGAAAGCGGAACAGAGGCAGCAATGACATCGAACATGATTGTATTCAATAGTGGAGCAGAGATGATGTGAGCCATGGTTGTATTCAATGGTGGAGCAGAGATGACATCAGTCATAATTGTATTCAATGGCAGAGCAGAGATGACACCAACCATGATTGTATTCAATGGCAGAGGAGAGATGATATCAACCATGATTGTATTCAATGGCAGAGCAGAAATGACATCAGCCATGATTGTATACAATGGCAGAGCAGAGATGATATCAGCCATGATTGTATTCCATGGTGGAGCAGAGATGACACCAGCAATTATTGTATTCAATGATGGAGCAGGCTCGAGCGGCTGAATAGCCGACTGATGCTCCTCGTTCTTATTCAACCCTTCCACTGTGTTACATAGGAAAGGGCGAGGACTGGTTATCAAACAGGAAGCAGCCATTCCGGATAAATCAGTCTTAATTAGTTGGACTGGTCGTAAACTGTTGAGTCATATTGCGACCAATGCTGGGTCCTCAACTATTTACAATCTATATCAATGATCAGTGGGATAGAACAGATGTACTGATACTGAATTTGGTGATGTCGCTGTGATAAGGAAGAGATTACATTATCATGAGAGTGTGGAGAGTCTGCAAATAGATACAGAGGATTAAATGCAATGGATAATCGTTTGGCAGGTAGAATATAACATTATATAACCTGTCATTTCATTTACAGGAATAATGCAAGGCAGCATGTTACTGAAATGGAGAGGGATTACAGGAATTAATGAGACTGTGTACTGGGAGGTCCACGCAGACACGTTCAAACATGGGAGGTTTTGCTCCATCCCTGATCGTCTGCTCCTTGATGCTCCAAGTGACCCAATTGCTCTCCGTATATATGAATATTTTGATGTAGTTGGTTGGTGG
The DNA here is from genome assembly GCF_037043375.1 of Chiloscyllium plagiosum. Classification (NCBI taxonomy): domain Eukaryota; kingdom Metazoa; phylum Chordata; class Chondrichthyes; order Orectolobiformes; family Hemiscylliidae; genus Chiloscyllium; species Chiloscyllium plagiosum. The sequence continues at coordinate 33,327,041 of NW_028270182.1, read as the reverse complement.
TGGGATGATGTGCATCAAGGGGACGGCCTTTATCCAAAATACATTCATTCCTGAAGACGACGGGAATGGCTGCCTCCTTATGAATGAAGGAACTGTGGCTGCTTTCAGGACAGTGGTATTCACCAACATGATGTACTGTACACGGACACAATGTAACATTAATAGAAAGAAAGCTCCTTTGTTTCCTCTACCTCTCCCCATTGACATGGGTACTCTGAAGATGGATGTACACCACCGGGAATCCTACCATACTGGGAAAATAAGGATACACCCGCTAGCTCCCTGCTGTTGGAGAAATAATATATTTACCTCATTCACCATGTACATCCTCCGTCACCCTTTGCTGTTCATGTTATACACCCAGGTGCTACAGCTACAGTCCCCATGCTCCATCCAGAGTTGGGTCACCAAATCCTCAATTCTCCCTGAATGTCTGAGGCAGCTTACAATACAACCTCCAGCAAACCATCCCCAGCCACTCCACTAAAGTTTCAATTACAGGTGTCAGTCAGAAACCCCTCGGCTACAAGTGTTGTGGACCAGTCCAGATCCCCCCAAAATATGTAAGAAGGCCGTTTAGACCTAAACCTTTCCTTGTTTTGAATATAGATGTGAAGTGTGCGTTCCAGATATGTTGTGAATGGTCAAACCACTCGACATTATGCAAAATATAATCTATTCAAATGCTTTAGTTAAAATACAATCAAAGAAAATAATATTTGGGATAGCTCATATGTTGGAACACTTACACAAACAATAGATACCGTACCTTCTTGGTTTACACCGCATAGCACAAAGATATATTCAAATACAGATCCTTACAGCAGTTTTTCAATCCAGGAGGAAACAACGTCAACAGAGATCTCAGAGAGAAAAGCAGCTAGGGATCATGTATTGAAACTTCCCATCCTTCTGGGATTCCCAGCGGCTTCTGGATGCTGCAGCTAAAAACAAAATGAGAACACCTGGTCTGGGAGAGCTGGCCACTGCCCTTCCATTGTTACCACCGTTTTAATGAAATCTAAAGGCTTTCTCAGTTATTTACTTAAACTGTTCTCAGATAGCAGTTCTGCACCTCTGCCTTGATAACCTCTCTTCAAAAAATCGCAAGAGAAAATAACCGTTTTATAGTGATAGTATCCTCACGACTCACCTTTAATAAAATAATCCATCAATATACAAAAGTGGATTCATTTTAGACCTCCTAATGTTCCTCTAGTAGTAGACTGAAATGCTACTACATTGACTCTGAACATACAAATGTTCACAACGAGATTCGATTTCAGTCATTTTACTCCTGCCACAGAATGCCTTTGACTTTCTTCATCCAAGTCTCCACAACATGTCAAAACTTAGGTTTTCTCGCCCTGTCACCTGTATAATTTCAAATTGAATGGCAGCAATAATAAGCTCAATCGAATCAGACTGTTTTTTTTCCCCCTAAACGTCTCCAAAAACTTTAAAGGGTCACGATCAGTGATAAAGATTTGTCTCAGGTATGTTATTCGCAATTTAAATGCTGAAATGTTGTAACGCCAACACCAAGCTTAAGGCCACCAACCCCATTGTGGAATAAATCTGTTGATTTTCCATTAGACACTCCAACCACACGTTACATAACTGAACACTTCTCATCTCTCCAATACTCCCTCTGAATGACATAGGTCCTCATGTCTCAGCATAAAAGAGTTGCATACTTCTATACCTGCTAGATTAGATTACTAACAGCGTGGAAACAGGCCCTTTGGCCCGAAAAGTCCACACCAACGCAGACCCATTCCCCTACACGTAATGCTACGGGCAATTCAGCATGGCCTATCCACCGAACCTGCACATTTTTAGATTGTGGGAGAAACAGGAGCATCAAGAGAAAGCCCACGCAGTCACGGGGAGAATGTGCAAACTCCATACAGGGAGTCACCTGCAGCGGGAATTGAACCTCGGTCTGTAGCGCTGTGAGGGAGCAGTGCTGAGCACTCTGCCACCGCTCCGCCCGTGCTACTCCTGCCCTATGACAGAAAACCTTAGTTTCACAGGTATATGTTTTAAGAAAATCTCGCACATTCTTCTCAATCTCTCACATAAACCAAACTTTGATTTCTGAACCTAATCAGCAGCAGCAGACATTTCAGTTTCTCAGCTTGCCATTGTTACTCTCTGCTCTTCCACACGAGTTCTCACGACTGCAGGAAGTGAATTGTTGAACTTCTCCAAAATAAGAAACTCTCTAAGAGTGCCATAGGTTTGCTCAGTTTTTAATACCCTTACCCACCTTTCAAAATTACTTTGTTTGATCTTTTCAAACGCAATGTGCGCTTAACCAGGGACCCTTTTTTAGATTCATGAAACGCTGTCTGTTGGTTGTGGCACAAGCTCATAAGCACATCAGATGGTTTTCTTCACCAGCCCATAATGGCCAGATACTGCTTCTAATAGGGATGCAAATATCTATCAGCTTTGTTTGAATAAACTAAATCCACATGGTCACTGGCCACTGCATTTGTTTCGCCATTTCTCAAATGAAATTCAAAAGGGATCCCCATCCTTCTAATCAAATTTAGATAATGCCTGGATGTATTTAAACTGAACCCCATCAGGCCATTGGCAACCAAAGTGTTGCTCAACCTCACTATCCTCCTCGTTCAGCCTATCGACTACCTTCATCTCCGCCCTCTATGTCATCTGTCCTCTCTAATTGTTAACTTTTGAAGGTGAAACTCTCTACTTTTCTTCTCTCTTTCTTCTTCATTTCCTTTTCTTTTATTTCTACTTTTCATCATAATTCAAACTGTTTCAATTCCTTCTCATGGTCAAAGTGCAACACTTGAAATTGAATTCTAGCCATTTCCAAAGATTCTGATGGCGTTTCCACCAAATGTAATTGCCGAGCTATAGCTGTAATTATCTCTCATTTTCTCACAAATGCAACCCCAACTCCAGCTTGTCTGCCAATTCCTGCAGCTTTGCCTCCATTACCTTTTGTAAAACCCCCAAAATCACTTCTGACACACCCAGTGAACTCTTAATGACTGAAAAAAAACTTTATTCACAAAACATTGTTTAAACCAACCGAATTCAACATCCGGAACAAAAGACATTAACAACTACCATACAAGACCTTTGAACCCAATAGCCTCCTGGTGCATACTCTCCAGTGTCTGCATGAGCTTATTCTGGATGCTCTGGTTTCCTTTCCGAATCCAAAGATGTGCATGCCAGGTGAATTGTCCACACTAAACTGTAGTTTTCACGGATGTGTGGGTTAGGAGCCTTAGTCTGTGTAAATGTGTAATAATAGGGTCGAGGAATGGGTCTGGGTAGGTTACTCCTCTGAGGGTCAGTGTGGACTTGTTAGGTTGAATGGCTTTTTGCACACTGTAGGGATTACAATTCTAAACCCAATTTGGTATTATCGATTTAGAACCAGCCAAGAGTCCCTAATTAGATATAGACCAACCAGACCGCCTCAAACTATTTTAAGAATGTAGCTTGGATGTCAACCTTTCCTTATTTTAAAGGTAGATGTGAAGTGGGTGTTCCAGATGTGATGCTACTCGTCAAACCACTCACCATTAACTTAAACACAATATATTTAAACACTCTAATGAAAATCCATACAAAATGAAGAGTAATTTAGAATAATTTAACTATTGGAAACCTTAACCGAATAATGGATACATTACCTTCGACAAATGAACTGTTCCAATATACTAACATGCCATAAACACACCCTTGGCAAAAAGGACCATTCAGACATACATTCTTGCATGCAGTTCTCCAATCCAGGAGGACATAGCATCAAGTCAGGTTTCAGAGAGAGTACCAGCTGGGGCGTTTTACTGCTATTTATTATAAACACTAAAAGCGTCGTAAGTTATTTACTTGAGCCGTTTTCAGTAGGTATTTTGGCCTTTAAGATCTCATATTTACAAAACAGGAAAAAATAATCTTTTTGTTTAAAATGACAGCATTGTCACATAATTTTGATGCCTGGTCCTTTACTTTAGGGGCTTCCTAATGTTACTGGTCGCAAAATCACCTGAGAGGGACAAATCCAGGCACAGACCAAATTACAAGGATGTGTCTCATAACTTCTGAAACACCCCTATCCATAGACCATCACATGGGACAAACAGGGAAGGGAACAACAGCCTGACACACACAATTTCATTATTTCTGAGCTACACAATGCCAGCACTCGATATACTAAGGAGCCAAAGCCCAAGACTAGGGAAAGATACAGAGGTCAGTGAGAATCAGATTAAAGACACAAACAGACAGTTAATTAACTGCAAATATGTTTTGGAAATATGGGGAAAAAGACAGGGCAGTGGGACGAATTGGAGAAGTGAGATCCTAGAGAGTAAAATTTCAAGAATGAGAACATTGAATAAAGGCATTGTCAGATCAGCTGGAATGGTTTGCTATATCAAATTCTGAATCTGCGTCTCAGAACACCACAAATAACATAAACTGGGACAAGATGACAGCCCAGCATGGAGAGCTGTGCAGACCATGCTAATGTGTTGCTCAGTAAACTGTACTATCTGCCCACCATGAGAGTATTGCAAACTTTACTATCATATGCGCACTATACTCGCATCAGGTTACCGTCTACAATGGAATATTTGCTGTGTGTGTTTGTGTTCATCAGAGACTGAGGGAGAATATGAGTGTGTGCGCGATTGGCGTGGTTGAATGTCAAACTCATTGTTTGAGAAGGAACGCACATGGAGGAATCTATTTTAAATACGAACAACTGGCAGGCTTTGTGTTAATCGACAGAGAGAACGAGAGAAGTTTCATGGACAGATGAAATAAAGTGTTTGAGAATGATAAAATAAAGACATTGCCAGACACAATAGCAATACACATCGGCGTGCACATGAATGACAGCTGGATGGGAGTTTCGTGTGATTTCGAATCAGATTTGCTTCGGCAGTTTTGAAGACAGGAGCGTCAGCAGCAGATTATTGGCTTCCTTAAGACTGTATTTCATAGTTCAAGGTTCAAACAGCAGATAGAATAAGCAGTGAGACATATTCTGAGGTGGTGAGTATTTCAAGTTAGAAATGCTCAGGACATGGTGTTAGGAATCGGCACATGGTCAAAGGGATCACAAATAGTTGTGACTTGTTTTCTTCAACCGCTGTTATTGGTCAGGGATGAGATGGAAAAAGTGGAAGGAAGTGGAGTTTGGAACCGGAACAGTACAGAGTGACCTCCATGCTCTTAATATTTAAATAACAAAGGCAATGATACAATAAATTGTAGTTCGCCGCTGAAACTGAGTATGTCAACATAAAGACCCGTGAGTAACACTGCCAGAGCAGAGAGGGAGACAGTAATTGAACACGTTCATTGATGCAGTTATTAATGGTCTGTAGAGTAAATATCTGGATTAAGAGTTTCAACAGGAGCAATAATAGTGACAAGAAGTGTAGACTATATGAAAGATCAGTAATATATTCATAACTGGTTTATAAGAAAAAAAATCTGGTCAGTGACATTTACCAGGAACACCAACGTTAGCCAGGAAAGGATAATAAAAATATTGAACAATGAGAAGTGCTTAATAGATCCGCAATGATAATGACAACCAATCAAATGCAGAAAAACGTCAAACGCAATTGGATAAACTCCTGTCTATTGTTGGAACATGCCAGTCTAATGTTCCCAGATTCTGATACATTTTTGGAACTTTCCAGTTTAATGTTCTCAGATTCTGATCATTGTTGGAACATTCAAGTCAAATGTTCTCAGATTCTGATCTCTCCTCCCCTCTCTCTAAATCTGCTGATCCCTGTCAGTGCTGTCGGTGATGCTCCCGCTCATGTTATGGAATAACACATTGAACGGCGCCCATTTGTCATTAAAAGATGGAAACCCTCCACTGGAATAATTAGGATCCATCGAGATTGGCATTAATCACAGTCACTGAACAAACACTGGGAAACTGAGAAAAGGCTCCGATAACGGATGAATGGGCACCGCACAACAATCAACAGACAGGAGGGTTCCCTCCCAGTTGGGGAACACTTCAGTGGTCCAGGACCTTCAACCTCGGACCTTCTGGTGACCACCCTCCAAGGCTGACTTCAGGACAGGCAGCAGCGAACAGTGGCCGAGCAGAGGCTGATAAGTAATTTCGGTACCCATAGGGAGGGCCTCAACCGGGACCTTGGGTTCATGTCACATTACAGGTAACCACCATTGCTCTATACACACACACAGGCACTCCTATACACACACATGCATATGGACACACATATACACATACACACACACAGACACTCTCACACACCGTTACAGAAACCCACTTTCACACAGGCATCAGCACAGAGACTTAGACCACTCTACACTCATGCACTCACATATCCACTCTGTTTCACTGATACTCAAAACCCTCCCACCCTAGACACGCACCACACACTCCCACACTCACACATGCAACGCCTCACAGACCTAAGACACTCTACATCAGTGCACACACATATACACTCCCTCTCACACTCACAACCCCCAACCCAGACAAACAACACACACAAACAGGCAAAGACCCACATGCACACATATGTTGTGGGGTGAATTTGTACTTGCAGAGTTACATTGTACTTTGCTAAAAAAAAACTACATGAATTCATGTAAACCTCTGAGCTCAAAAACTGCATGAATTCATGTAAAACTCGGTTATCTCACTTTTCAGATTAGAATCAATCTAAACATTATGGTGTAGACAGAGAACACAGGGAGCGAACACCTTAAACATATTGTCTAGTTATCACTCAATGTTACAGCTAGCCTGAGAATGCAACTTTAAATGAAAAAGGTTTTGTGATTTACACATGAAAGAAATGAAACTATCATGGTATTCGAACAGATGAAAGACTCAACAGTGAATCAAGTTATTTTTCAATGTATAATTTCAGTTACATCACACTGTAAATTTTTGCTATAAATTCTGTGCTTTAGAATTGCGTCCTCCACTATCACCTGATGAGGAGCGGCGCTCCGAAGGCTAATGTGCTTCCAATTAAAATTATTGAACTATAACCTGGTGCTGTATGATTTTTAACTTTGTACACCCCAGTCCAACACCAACATCTCCAAATCATGACTGAACAAATAGGCTCAGTTAACCAGTTCCACACATCACTTTTCATATCAATATAAAAGGGAACATTTACTGGGTTTGGATGGAATGGATGAGGGTTGCTGAGGGATGGACCATAAACTTTTAAACCTTTTAAATCTTTTTTTAACTTGTATATGAGAGTAGGATCAGGACTATATATGTTCCGCTCTGTTTATGAAAGGAGGCAATTATAAAATAACAGATCAGTTGCCTAAAAATAAACTCGGTGGGTGAGTTTCTGGATACGTCAACACAAAGTGCGGTACTTATTGACCAGTGTGAGGCTACTCCTGGTTTTAATGCCCTGTTATCAAATCCTTTTATAACCTTGAGACAGACCATTGAGACTGCTGCTCAGTAATAGGCTGAAGCAATTCTGTGCCTATGGACCTCTTACACAGGGATAAGAGAAGGCCATTCAGCCCATATTAGCCTGTTGCTACTTGAAAAGGTGGAAATCTAGAATATTGGCACATTTTGCCAACAGAATCATTGAAAACAAACAGCTGTGTCGCTGCAGCTGTATGTGGTATTACTGAAAGGGCACCTGGAGTACACAGTGTTGTTTGAGTTTCTGTAACTGAGAGAGAATGGGCCTCCATTAAATACAGTTTATGGCTGCTCGTAATCCATGGGTTGCTGTGTCATTTAATGTCTCGGGTCTGTAACACAGGGGCAGGAGGTGACCATTCAGCCTTTCCAGTCTATTACACAGGGCCACGAGGAGCCCATTCAGCCTCTCGAGCCTGTTACAGAGGGGCAGGAAGTGTTTATTTAACTTTCAAGTCTGTTACGCGTAAGTATTAGTTTTAAATTGGATTTGGAAGAGGAAAGACCTGATGTAAACATTAAAGTTCTAACTTTTAACAAGGCCAATCTCGAAAGTGTTACGCGAGCCCTGTGAAAGGCTGATTGGAATATCCTCTTCACAGGTAAAGGGATGGTTGGAAAATGTAAGGCCATTAAAAATTGGTTTCAGAGAGTCCCGACGAGCCAATGTGTTCCCATTAGTGAGAGGGGTAAAGCTGGTAGGTGCAGGGAGTGATGGATGGCTAGATATATTGATGTTCTGGTCAAGATAAGGAAGGAGGCATATGTCAGGTAAACAGAGCTGAGATCATGTGGATCCCAAGAGGTATATAAGGGCAGTAAGTATATATTCAATGGGGAAATCGGGCCAGAAAAATGTAGAAAAATGTTTAGAAATAGGGTTAATGAAACATTGAAGAAATTCTACAAATCATTTAATGGCAAAAAATTAACTAGGGAGAGAATAGGGCTCCTTAAAGATCAGTAAGGCTACCTATGTATGGACCCACATATACAGAGATTGGAGGGATACGAAACAAGTATTTCTGCTCAGAGTTTAATGTGGAGGAGGTTACAAGAGCGAGTAAATGAAGATATATATGATAACTTGACAAGTGTCTATATTACAAGGAGGTGTTGGACATTTTAAAACACATAAAGGTGAACAAATCCCTGCGACCTGATCAGTTGTTTCCCAGATATTTGTGGGAAGCTAGGAAATCGATTGCTCAGCATTTTGCTGATATATTTTTTTTTTAGATTAGATTAGATTACTTAGATTACTTACAGTGTGGAAACAGGCCCTTCGGCCCAACAAGTCCACACCGACCCGCCGAAGCGTAACCCACCCATACCCCTACATTTACCCCTTTACCTAACACTACGGGCAATTTAGCATGGCCAATTCACCTGACTTGCACATCTTTGGAGTGTGGGAGGAAACCGGAGCACCCGGAGGAAACCCACGCAGACACGGGGAGAACGTGCAAACTCCACACAGTCAGTCGCCTGAGGCGGGAATTGAACCCGGGTCTCTGGCGCTGCGAGGCAGCAGTGCTAACCACTGTGCCACCGTGCCGCCCAATTAATGTTAATTTGTAACATTAATTTCCACAGGTGAGGTGTCAAAAGATTGGAGGGCTGCTAACATCGTGTGATTATTTAAGAAAGTAGGAAAAAACAGGTAACGATAGATCGGTGAGCCTGACGTTAATGGTGACTAAATTGTTAGAGGGGATTTCAAGGAAAAGGATCGATATACATTTGGAAAGACAAGGACTGAAGAGGGCTTTGTACATTGGAGATCACGTCTCACTGACTCGGTGAAAGTTTTTGAGGAAGTGATGAAGATGATTAATGAAGGCAGGACAGTGGATGTTGTCTTTATGGAATTCAGTAAGAAAACCAAAATGTTCTACTTGGTAGACTGGTTACCAAGTTTAGACTGCCTGTGATCCAGGGAAAGCTTGCCATTTAGATCCAACATTTTCTTGAATATTGGAGACAGGGCGTGACAGTGGACATTTGTTCATTAAACGTGGAGACCTGTGACCAGTGGCGTGCCACAAAGATCAATAGGGGATCCGCTGCCTTTTGTCACTTGTATAAATCACTTGCATTTGAGTATATGAAGTACGGTCAGTAAGTTTGTAGATAATACCAAATTTGTTGGTGTAGTCGACAGAATGATATCTCAGACTATAATGGGACTTTGCTTAGGTGAACCGAGGAGTGGCAGATGGAGTTTATTTTAGATAAATGTAAGATGTTGCATTTTGACAAGACAAATCAGGGAAAAACATATAGGTAGGATCCTGCCAATCAAGGAGAACTGCATAGAAATTATCGAATCTCTACAGTGAGGAAACAGCCTATTCGGCCCATCGAGGCCACAGCGAACCTCTAAACAGTATCCCACTGGACAAACCCCTCTCCTATTCCTCTGAGCCTGCATTTCCCATGGCTCATCCACCTCGTCTACACATTCCTGGGTACTTTACGCAATTTAGCATGGCCAATCTACCCTTATCTGTATATCTTTATACTGTCGGAGGAAAATATAATATCCGGAGGAAACTCATGCAGACACGGGGAGAATGTGCAAACTCCACACAGGCAGTCATTCAAGGATGGAATTAAACCCATATCGTTGCGCTCTGAAGCAGCAATGCTAGTCTCTGAGCTACTGTGTCACCTTGTGGTGCAGGTTCTCCGTTCCTTGAAAGTGCCGTCACAGGTAGATCGTGTAGTGAAGAAGGCACTTAGTGATCTTCCCTTTATTGGTGCGTGCTTTGTGTCTAAACATTTTCACGACATGTTTCATCTGTACAGGACATTGGTTTGGCCACTTTTGTAATACTGCCTTTAATTCTGGTCTCCCTGCTGTCGGAAGGGCGTTGTCAAACTTGAAATGGTACAGAAGAGATTTAAAATAATGTTGCAGGTTTTAGAGGGTTAGAGTTACAGGGAGAGTTTGAAGGGGCTGGGACCATTTTCAAGTGTTGAGGCTGAGGGTTGATCTTAAAGAGGTTTATAAAATCATGAGGGTCATAGACAAGGTAAACAGTCAATGTCTTTTCCCAGGATAGACGAGTCCAAAATAAGAAGACAAAGGTTTAAGGTCGGAGGGGAAAGATTTAAAAAGGGAGATGAGGCACAACATTTTCACACAGAGACCGCTGTGAGTATGGATTGAGCAGTCAGAAGAGGTGGTGGAGGCTGTTACATTTACACCATTTAAAAGGCATTTGGACGGATACATGCATGGGAAGTGTTTAGAGGAAGATGGGCCAAGTGCTGGCAAGGGGTATGAGATTTATTTAAGATATTTGGTCGGTATGGACGATCAGACCGAAAAGTATTTTTCCGTGCTGTGAATCTCTGAGACGCTATTGCCTCTTGAATGTATGACACAGGGACTGGAGGAGGCTATTCAGCTTCTGAATTCTGTCAGTCAGCTTGTTTGCTCAATTGCTGAGAGTAAAATGCAAAACTATATCATTCAAATTTTGATGGTGTTTTACAGGAAGAGGAAAAAAGGCTTTTAGTCAGGAGAAGCTGTCAGGAATGTGGAGAGTCCATTAAGGCACTCAAGTCCATTCCACAGGAGCAGCAGGTGAGCACAGAGCTATTGGAGTCTGTTACTCAGGAGCAGGAGGGGGACATCTACTATCGCAAACCTTGGATCAGGAGGCAGTCACTCAGCTGACCAAGATTGGGACACAGCAACAGGACGCAGTCATTCAACTGCTTGAGACTGGGGCACAGGGAAAGGAGGGAGTCACTCAGAGCTCGAAACTGGGGCACAGGAAATCTGGATGTTAGTGAGGCCCCAGCATACTGTTATGCAGGAGGTGACTCATTCCCGACCGGTATGGGAGACTGGGAGAGAAGGGGAGTTTGCTTGGAACAAACAGAAATATATGAATTAGTTGCATTGGTGGTCCATTCAATCCTGCCCCACCATTCACAAAGACCACGGCTGATCTGATGGTGATTCTCTCATTCCATTTCACAGAGACTCCACTCTCTGCAGCCTCTGCTCCGTTTGTTGGTCATATTGCATACTCAGATGCTGCAACAACCCTCACCATGACTCATCCGGAAGGATGGGTCTAACAGGATGAGTCAGGATTTGAAGGGTCCAATCACAAGAATGAAAACACAAAATAAAGGTATTGTCAGGTGTTTAGTTCTCTCACATTCTCAATCCAACTCACATAACCAGCTCATCCATTACATATTCAGGATGGAGCACAGTGTAGATGCGGCTAGTGTACAGCTGTATGCAACACAGCAATGTCCAGAGTGAAACTCTGTGCAGCCCACACCAATGCTTGATCTATAATCCTGGACTAAATGTCCAGCTTGGGGAGCTGTGCAGTCCGCACTGGTTCATTCATATATAAACCCAGGCTATTGCATTGTTCGGTAACACTGTATTAGATCACAGCTCAGTGTGGGGAAAAATGTAATCAATGCTGGAAGTGACAGGATGTGCAGTTCCCATCCATTTACAGCTCCATATATCCACTGTATCTTGACAAGGGATGCTGCGAATGTGAAAAATCACTGCGAGGAAGAGATGTAAATGGACACAATTTAAACACCAATAGTTCTGTTAAAGGCGCATATCACTCTAGTATTTAATGATGAAATAACTGAGGTTTTCTGAACGGGACAAAGAAGTAAGAGCGGAATGGTGATATTATAGTGGTTGCAGTATAAGCCTCTAAATAATCATGGGAATTAGAGAAATAAATATGCAGCAAAACTGGCTGGACTTGCAGGAGCAATAGGGTTGTCATAATCGCTGATTTTAATTTTCCTAACATAGACTGGGACTTCCAGATGGTTAAGAACTTAGATAGAACGTAATTCGTTAAGTTGTGTTCAGGAAGTTTTCCACAAGCAATATATAGAGGGTCCTACTGGGGAAGGGACAAACTCGACCTACTTTTGGGAAATAGGGTAGGATACATGACGGAGGTAAAGTGGGGGAGAATTTTGGGAAAAGTGACTAGAGCTGTATTAATTTTAAAATAGTTATGGCATGGACAAAATTGGTCCACGGATTCAAGTTCTAAGTTGGGGCAATGTGTATTTTGTTGAAATTAGACAGGGAATTGCAGGGGATGATTGGAGTAGTTTGTTACCAGGGAAAAGGATCCCCGACAAGGGAGCGGACTTCAATAGTGAGATAGCTCGAGTTCAAGGTCTACATATTTCTGTGAGGATGAAGGGAAAGTGAGGCTGGAAGAGAGGACCCTGGATGACAAAAGATATTTAGTCTCTGACCAGCTAAAAAAAGGAGGCGTACAGGCAGCTGGGATCAAGGGAATCCCTGGATGTACACAGGGGATACAGGAGTTTAGTGAAGAAGGAAATCAGCAAGGCGAAAAATGGGTATGAGATAGCCTTGGCTGAGCAGATTGGTGTGAATCCAAATTCAGTACAGTTACGACAAAAAAACAACTAGAGAGAGAATAGGACGTCTTAAAATAAAAAAAATAGGCACGCATGTGTAAAACCTCAAGAGAAGGGTGAGGACCTCAATTTCCCCTCTGTGTTTATCATGAAGAAAGGCATGAAGACCTCTGACCTTTGGGAGGTTAATTGTCATATCTTGGTACAGTCCATATCACTAATGGTACTAATGGACATATTCGAATGCTTAAAGTCAGATAAACCTCTTGGTCCTGACCAGACATATGTAAGAGGTGAGAGAAGACCGTTCAGGGGCCAAGGACCCGGAAGACTGCGCGTTAACAAATGTGCCCTTATTCAAGAAGTGTTGCAAAGAAAAGCCTGGGAAATAGAGACCCGTAAACTTCACACCTGTTTTCGGTAAACCACTTGAGAAGGTTCTGAGTGATAAGATGCATGCATTTGGAAAAACAGAGGTTGACTTGGAGCAGTCAGCATAGCTTTGTGCGTGGCAGATCATGCCTTAAAAAATTTGTTAGATTTTTTGAGGAAGTGACCAGAAAGGTTGACAAGGGCAGGGTGGTGGACATATTCTATGTGGATTTCAGTAAGGCCTTTGATAATGTTCCACATGGTAGGCCGCTCTGGAAGGTTAGATCGCATGGACTCCAATGTAAACTGGCAAATTGGCGACACAATTGGTTTGACGGTTTGAAGCAAATGGCTATGGTGGAGGTATGCTTGTCGGACTGGAGGCCTTTGACTAGTGAAGTGCCTCAGTGCCTGTTTGTTATCTATATCAATGATTTGGACCAGAGTGCACAACGCAAGGTTAGTACATTTGCAGATGACTCTAAATTAGGAGACATCATTTACTGTGAGGAACATTATCAGAAATTGCAGCAGTACCTTGATAAGCTAAGTGAGTGGGCTGAGAAATAGCAAATGGCGTTTAATAAAGATAAGTGTGACGTCTTGCATTTTGGAAAGTCAAATACAGGTAGGAGTTTAATGATGAATGACAGGCTCTTAAGGAGTGTAATGGAACAAAATGATATTGGAGATCAGGTGCACGGTTATCTGAAATTTGAGTCGCAGATATACAGGACAGTGAAAAAGGCTGCTGGCACACTGGCCTACATCAGGGCATTGAGTATAGAAGTTGGGACATTATGTGGCAGTTGTACAGGATGTTGGTAAGGCTGCAGTTGGTGTATTGTGTTCAGTTTTGTTCACCTTGCTCTAGAAACGATATCATTGAACAAGAAAGAATGTAGAAGAAATTTACAAAGATGTTTCCTGGGTTAAAGGCACTAAGTTATAGGCAGAGGTTGGACAGGTTAGAACTTATTTCCTTACAGCTTAGGAAACTGAGGGGGTTTTTATAGAAGTGTAACACTTATAAAATCATGAGAGGGGTGTATAGGGTGAATACTTCAATTTTTTCCCAAGGTTAGGGAGTCGAGTACTAGAGGACACCCATGAATGTTTGGAAAGGAAACAATATATAAAAAGGAACCTGAGGGGCAACAATTGTACACAGAGAGTGGTACGCATATGGACTGAGCTGCCAGTGGAAGTAGTTGAGGTGGGTACAATAACAACATTGAAAAGGCATTTGGACAAATACACAGATAGGAAAGGATGAGATGGATACAGAAGAAGGGCAGCGAATTGGGGTGAGTGTGGATGGGCATTTTGGTTGGCGTGGACCAGCTGGGACAAATGGTCAGTCATACTGGCGGTCTCGTGCAGTATGACTGTAAATGAGTGTGTTTTGGAGTGGAGTCGGCGGAGGGGGGAGGTAGACTGAGAAAAAATGTCATAGAAGGATATGTTCACTGGTTTCAGAATGCTGAAATCAAGACATTTTGATAGTATCATTAAACACGGGTCAATATTATGAAGAATTATGAGTGAATGGGATATTGCTGTGAGTTCAGGCGATAGAGAGTTTTGGATGAGCATTTATTCTGCAGCTTTGTAACTGGGATTGAGGACAGCAGAGTCTTCGCCTCACTGGGCTGAATCTAACAAAAAACTGTCTCAGAGACAATTTCATTGAGTGTGACAGCGTGGTTGTATGCACGAGGCCGACCTAGTTTCCTGGTGCCATTTTACAAAATTCATCTCATTGACTACCCATCCCACTCCATAGTGTCCCTTTCATACAATGCCAGCCCGATTCTCCCACCCATCATGACTGGAGGTACTCACAGTCGCCTGGATGTCCCTGGATATTCTGTGATTCCTGGCAATGATGCCCTCTCTAAAAGGCAAATTGTCACACGGTTGAACTTTCTCAGATTGGAGCTGTCCTGCACAGTTTACTCGAGCATGGCAGCTAAGGGGAAATTACACCACGGTTTGTCGACAGCAGCACGGAGGTCCTGGTGAATGGGCTAGTACAGAGGGGGACTATTATCTTCCCAGAGGGATCACACCACCAGACCCACTGAGCCTGGTCTCAGCTCCCCACCCAGCTCAGTGCAGTATCTTCGGTCTGAAGAAATGCCCAGCAATACAGGACAAGCGTCAATAACCTTGCCCCCTTTGTCAGGATAAGGGTCACCGTATTCTCTCTGCTCCCTCACACTCACTGCATATCTGTTATATCACCTTCCCCCGAACAAGGCTCATGCTCCACCACTCTCACTATGCATGCATCATCATCCCTCTCTTTCTCTCTTGCATTTCTCCTGCCCCCCACACAGTTATAGAATATTCTGGAGAATGCCAATTATGGAATGTTCCAGATAATGTCCCAACTTGTTCCCAATTTCAGGAAAACGGCTGTGCCCCAGTGTGTAACATGTAAGAGGATGGAGTAGAGATGTATGTTTTACAAATCACACACAATTAAAATCCATCATGAGGCCATTCAGTAATTCATTACGTTCGGTGATGATCTGATGGTTTTCTCAGCTCCATGTCACAGGAGCCTTCATTCATTCAACCACCAGCTTCCTGTTACCGAGCAGACAATTCTCAGGCATTTTTTTACCACGGGTTTCTTCCTGCATGCATTCAGAAGGCATTTCGCATGGGAACAGAATCTCCGAACAATATATTTCATCTTCTTGATAAATTCATGCAACAGTCAGCATGCTTTCCACAGGCCAATCAAAAACATGCACTTATTTTCTGGTTATCGATATCTAATCACAATTAGTCATTATGGTTATTTCACTTGTCTCACCTTATTGTATTCAGCCAAAGACACCTTCCAAACACTTGTCTCAATATAAAATACAATTTCTAGCAGAGAACGTTTTTATCCTCAGTCGTTGTCATGACCGTTATATCAAACATACATTTTTCCTTGTCATGAAAGTTTATCTTGTCCCTTGTCTGTGACTATTCTGTGTGCAACAGTTCCACAGTCTCCCACTCAATTGGCTGGATGGTTGCTTTGTGATGCAGAGGGAGGACACCAGCGCAGGTTCAATTCCTCACACTGACAGAGGTTACCATGAAGGGGATGATCTCTCAACCTCACCCCATCACCCATGTGGTGACCGTCAGCGTAAACCAGCATGAGTAGACTCTCTAATGAGAGTTCTTTGGGACTCTATTCTATCAATGTTAGCATTTTATTTTTCTTTTAACAAATGTTTTATTGAAGAAGAATCTTTTATTATTATATTAAAACAATAACAAAACAACTCAAATAACTGAAAAAAATACACTGTTGTGCATGTACATGCAAAACAAGTTAAAGTCTCTAAACGGACAGAAGAAAAAAAAACAATAAATAATAAATAAATAATACGGCTCAGCATAACAAAGTGATAGCTCTCGTTCTTCAAGAGCATTAACTGATACACATTCATATGTTCATAATTCTTCAATTTGATTCATTAGACAATATCATCATGACTATATAAATGCCCTTTTTAAAGTGGCAGGTAAGCCTGTATCGCGGTAATCCAAAAAGGGTTGCCATATCTTATATAAATTTTGGTACACCATATACTGGTGAGAAAGTCCAAAGGGATATTTTCCATGACGAGTTTACAACTACCTAACAGACCCAGGGGGTTTTCAGACATTCAACACAACAGAATATTTTTCCTAGCACAGGAAGTATGGGGGAGATACTAAACGAGTATTTTGTATCAGTATTTACTGTTGAAAAGATATGGAAGATGTAAAATGTAGGGAAATAAATGGTGACACCTTTGCAAACTGTCCATATTACAGAGGGGAAATTGTTGGATGTCTTGAAACGGGTCCCCAGGACATGATCAGATGTACCCTAGAACTCTGTGGGAAGCTCGAGAAGTGATTGCTGGGACTCTTGCTGAGATATTTGTAATATGGATAGTCACAGGTGAGGTACTGGAAGACTGGACGTTGGGTAACTTGGCGCCACTGTTTAAGAAGGGCGGTTAAGACAAGCCAGGGAACTATAGAGCAGTGAGCCTGGCATTGGTGGTGGGCAACTTGTTGGAGGGAATCCTGAACGACAGGGTGTGCATGTATTTGGTAAGGCAAGGACTGATTAGAGATAGTCAACATGGCTTTGTGCGTGAGAAATCATGTTTTGAGGAAGTAACAAAGAGGAATGATGAGGGCAGTGGGGCAGATGTGATCTATATGGACTTCAGTGAGGGTTTTGATGAGGTTCTCCATGGAGACTGATTAGCAAGCTCAGATCTCATGGAATACAGGAAGAACTAGCCATTTGGATACAGAACTGGCTCAAAGGTAGACGACAGAGGATGGTGATGGACGGTTGTTTTTCATATCGGAGACCGGTGACCAGTGCAGTGCCAGAATGATCGGTGTTGGATTCACTACTTTTTGTCATTGACATAAATGATTTAGATGCGAGCATAAGAGGTGCAGTTAGTAAGTTTGGAGGTGACACCAAAATTGGAGGTGTAGTGGGCAGAGAAGAAGGTCATCTCAGATTACAACGGAATCTTGACCAAATGGCCAAATGGGCTGAGAAGTGGCAGATGGAGTTTAATTCAGATAAATGTGAGGTGCTGCACTTTTGGAAAGCAAGGTTTAGCAGGACTTATACACTTAATGGTAAGGTTCCAGGTAGCATTGCTGAACAAAGAGACCTTGAAGTGTAGGTTCATAATTCCTTGAAAGTGGAGTCGCAGGTAGATAGGATAGTGAAGAAAACATTTGGTATGCTTTCCTTTATTGGTCAGAGTATAGATTACAGGAGTTGAAAGATCATGTTGCGGCTGTACAGAACATTGATTAGGCCACTGTTCAAATATTGCTTGTAATTCTCGTCTCCTTCCTATCGGATAGATGTTGTGAAACTTGAAACGGTTCAGGAAAGACTTACAAGGATGTCGCCAGTGTTGGAGAATTTGAGCTATAGAAAGAGGCTGAACAGGTTGGGGCTGTTTTCCCTGGAGCGTCGGAAGTGGAGGGGTGACCTTATAAAGGTTTGCAAAATTATGAGTGGCATGGATAGGGTAAATAGGTACCTGGGGTCGGGGAGTACAGAACGAGAGGGCATAGTTTTAGGGTGAGAGGATAAAGATATAAAAGAGACCTACGGGGCAACTATTTCACACAGAGGGTGGTGCGTATGTGGAATGAGTTGCCAGGTGTAGTGGGGGAGGCTGATTCAGGTGCAATATTTTAGAGGAATTTGGATGGGTAAATGAATAGGAAGGGTTTGGAGGAATATGGGCTGGGTGCTGGCAGGTGGGACTAGATTGGTTTGGGATATGTGCATCTGCGTAATATACTTTGAGAAACCGGGTTCATCTCCAATTCGGTCCCTAAGACCAACTCTACCACACCTAACACAGTGCTCCAATATCTACGAAGCCTGCAGCAGGACCACATGCAACGAGTAAGAGTGTCTGTAGTCATTCTGCATTTAGGACATGCTGAATATAATCCCACTTTGAACTTTGAGAGAAAATCTGGTGTCAGATAGACTCTATGAAGAATTTTCAACTGCACGGAATGGGCCGTATTACAGATCAAAATCCTTTGAGCATTCTCAGAAATATTCTCCCATGTCTCTGAAGAGAGCTAAACCCCCAACTCTCTCGCACAGACGTCACGAAGCTGCACAGTCTTGTCTGAGGGGACACTATCCAACTAATGATAAAGGGTACTGACAGAGAGGGTATTCTGAACAGGAAGAACCCACTTCTCTCTATCGGATCTATAAGTGTCGGTTAAAAGTAGTTTTTTAATCAAATCTCTCGTGTGAAAAAAAAAAACAGAAGCCTCTACTCGGCAGCCCATACTTACGGGTTATTTGATCAAATGATATCATTGTTTTTCCCTCAAGTAGCACGTGGTGGCTCAGTGGTTTGCACTGCTGACTCACAGCAACAGGGTTTGGTTCCAGCATTGTGTGACTGGCTGTGTGGAGTTTGTATATTGTCAACTGTGTCTGCATAGGTTTTCTCCCACAGTCACATTGACGTGCAGGTTCGATGAATTTGCCATTGCTAAATTGCTCATAGTGTTGCAGGATCTGTAAGTTGGGTCATTAATCAGGGTAAATATAGCATGGTAGGGGAATGGCTCTGGGTGGCTTACTCTTCAGAGGATCTAAGTGGACTTGTGGGGCCCAAGGACTGGTTTCCACACTGTAGGGATTCTACTAATTCTAAATCACCCAAGCAAGATACCCACCTCGCTGCCCACAGTTTAAACCTGGAATCCCATATCCACGGTTGACAACACGGTATACCAATTATAAGGGTAAGAAACATGATTTTGGCTATATTGTCCTCAATGTGACGCATTGTCCTTCATTCTTTAACAGTATTGATCATCATTAGGTTATAACAATACTCCATAAACGTTGTCATTTTGTCTAAGAACAACAGAATAATAAGGGTTCACTTTGTCTGGGAGAGTTCAATGTCTAGCCATATTGATGCCGAGATCTCTGCGGCCCAGGCACTCAAACATGATGAGAAAAAACTTAATTGATTGCTTTTAATCGGGGAAATCAACTCCCCACAATCTGTGGGCCAGTTGCAATTTTGTTAGCTCGATAAAGAATCGCTTATGGTGCCAAATAAAAGAGCTGAACCAGCCATTCTTTCCCTAAAAAGCATCTTAGATTAATTACTTACAGTGTGGAAACAGGCCCTTTGGTCCAACAATTGCACACCGACTCGCCGAAGCGCAATTCAGACAGATCCATTCCCCTACATTTACCCCGTCACCCAACACTATGGGCAATTTAGCATGACCAATTCACCTGACCTGCACATTTTTGGACTGTGGGAGGAAACCCATGCAGACACGAGGAAAATGTGCAAACTCCACGCAGTCAGTCACCTGAGCCGGGAAGTGAATTCGGGTCATTGGCGCTGTGAGGCAGCAGTGCTAACCACTGTGCCACCGTGCCGCTACATGCGTCATTTGTTTGGGAAATATAAAAGAAAGCATTCATACGGGGTATAGGAAATGAGGAAGGACGTTTATTTTAATATCAGCTATCCAACCTAGCCAGGATATTGGAAATGCCTCCCATCTTTGAAGATCTTGTTTAATTTTGTCAAACAAATGGACATAGTTCATGTTAAACAAATGATCAAAGACAGATGCAATGAATATACTGAAATAGGGAAACCACCGCCGTGACCATTTAAAAAGAAACCAGGATTTGCCTTCAGTATCAGGTATTTCCCTAAGACCTCCCATAGGCATGGCCTCCAACTTTGTAAAATTAATCTTATCGCCGGAAAGGCAACAAGTGAATTAATGCATTGCATCACGTGAACTACCGAAATTGTGGGATTTGACAAAAACATAAGACGCTCATCTGCACACAATGAAATCTTACGTGATTTTTATCCCACTTCTGAGGCAGATATGTTGGCATCCCTACGGATGGTCTCCGCCAATGGCTCAATCACCACCGTAAACAACAATGGCAAAAGGTGTCAACCTTTGCGGCTGTCTGGAGAAATATTAATATTACTGGTTGGCCACACCATTAGTGAGAACCGCAGCCAGAGGATCGCGGTAAAGGACTCTCACCCACTTGATAAAACTTTGCAAAGACCAAACCATTCTAATGTACAGAAGAGATCCGGCCACTCAACCCAATCAAATGCCTTCTCTCATCTAAAGAGATCAATAATCCCTGGACAGATTGTTGTTGACACTCTTGGATCATATTGAGCAAACTCTTCACATTGTATGAAGATCTGCGGCCCTTTATAAAGTCTGTTTGGTCCTCTTTGGCAACGGAAGGCAGCAAAGCTTCCAGCCTGAATGCACGGGTCTCAGATAGGATTTTGTAACCAACATTTTAAAGTGAGATTGGTGTGTAAGAAACACAATCCTCCAGGGTCTTCCTTTCTTCAGCATCAGAGAGATATGAGCCTCTCGTAAGGATGGAGGGAGGGGTTCGTGACTGTATGAGTGACGGAACGTGTTAAACATCAGCCCTGACAATAGGTTTATAAATTATTTATAAATTTAACTAGGAAATCCGTCAGGAACGTGCGCCTTTACATTCTGAAACTGCTTCACACCCTCCTGCACTGACAATGGTGCATTAAGGCACAACACCTATTCAGGGGTTACTCCTGGAAGACCCAGTTTCTTGAAAAATGAGTCCATCGTAATCAATCTATCCTCAAAATGTTCTGTCTGAAATAATTTGGAGAAAAATCTCAGACAGGAGACATTAATCTTTTTGGAATTGAAGGTAATGATCCCAGTACCTTCCCTAATTCAGGTAATGGCTTGAGAAGAGCGCTCGTTTTCCTGCCAGGATAGGCTAAATACTTGCCTGGCTTATCATCATGTTCAAATAACCTTTGTTTTGCAAAAGTAAGTTCCTTCTTGGCTATCTCTTTGGGTGTGGAATTCACTGTAGACTAAAGCATTTTGATCCTCTGCAGCTTAGCCACTGAGGGTCTATCACATTATGCCCTCTCGGCCGCCCTCAGCTGTGCTGCAAACCAACGTTCCTGCTTCCCCTTCTGCTGCATCCTAAGGCATAAGCTTTAGCAATTTCCCATAGAATGGATGGGTTACT
This sequence comes from Chiloscyllium plagiosum, assembly GCF_037043375.1. NCBI lineage: Eukaryota > Metazoa > Chordata > Chondrichthyes > Orectolobiformes > Hemiscylliidae > Chiloscyllium > Chiloscyllium plagiosum. The sequence goes on along the minus strand of NW_028270182.1, from coordinate 33,305,169 downwards.
GGTTGAATGTGAATTAATGGCTAAGAAAGATCTGAATTCATTGCAGAAATACTCAATGAACTAACTAGACTTATGAATAAAGGGATAGATTCTCAAATCTGTTATATTGCCCTTAATCTTAATCAATAGGTATACTGCTTCATGGTAATATTCCAAATTGTGCAGGATGCCACCAAAACTATGATTGTTGCAGGATGGGGAAGATATCAACCCTCGTGCGGTATTTCTGCATGTTAAAGAAGAAAATTAAATGCCTACTTGTAAGGTAGATCTGCCTACAGACATCCACCAGCTCTAAATCTGCAGACAAATCCACTAATTGCTTACATTATAACGAGGGTACTGGGGGACCTTTGGACATTCTGTCCACTGTGGGGTACGTGAGACAATTGAAATCGTCTACAATAATGTGCCACGAGGCAAGATAACTTAATTTGGAAACTGCATCTAACATGGTTTCCGAAGGATGCGACAGGATGCAATAAACATTCAAAATACTGTATTCTTTCCCATAGTTCAAGGATTTCGGGATATGATCTTCCTTTGAGTGTCAAATATAATCTAGTAATTTACCTGGAAGTTTCTTCCTATCCAGTATGGCTTCTCCCCTACTCCTACTATTAAAAAACAAGAAATAAATCCGATCAAACCCGCCCTGCTGTAATTTCAAATGTTCCTTGTCATCAAGGTGCATCTCCTGCAATAGGACAACATCCACCCTCTCCTTTCTAAGACGAGAAAGTACATTTTTCCTCTTGACTGGACGACGGCTCCGCTTATTGTTCCAGGTACACCATTTAAGTACATCATTCTCCATCACACACTGTAGCAACATTTGAACTCTAGAGAGGAAGAACTCGAATTACACATCACTGATCATGAATGAAAAACAACTCATACAGCTTAAAAACAACACAAACAAAGATTACGACAACTAACAAGCTCTCAAAACGTTCCAAAACTAAACTAAAAAAACACAAAAAATGAAACAAAATCCAAAGTGCCAATGACACTCGATAGGGAATTTACCCCACACCCGCCCAGTGGGGACGGTTCCATATCACAAAACTTTATCTTCTGCATACTACCAATATGACATCCGGGGCAATGAACAACAAAAATCGGCCTTCAACTGCCCTTTCGTCTGTATTTAGTCATCACAACTATCTTTGTAACCCATTTTAGCTTGAGTCACACCCCAGACACAAGCAAGGAAAGAAAAAAATACTAATACCAATGAAGAAGTTAAAAGTGAATACTCTACCCATCCCCGACTACAGTTTAACACTGGTTAATACCAGAAAGAACATATTACTGGGGCCCTCTTGAATTAAAGCAATCGGAAGATTGTGTTCTGGAAGATTCCATCAATCTTTGTTTATCTCCATAACTATGTAACCACACAAGGACAGGGCGAAGGCGTTGGTCTGAGTTTGACCTGCGCACCATAACCTGACGAATTGTCTCAGTCTTCACCTGTCCCTTTTCAGTTTTGAAGTGAAGGAATCACGGCAGCCAATTCTCAATAAACTCACTGGCTGCCCACCTTCCGTCCGGTCCAGCAAACCGAAGATGTGAACATCCTCATCCTACCCCTGTTCTCGACGTCGTCGTCATGTTCAGTTCAGGTATGGACCTGGTTTTCAAAGGCAAGTCTCCTCTCCTGAGAGGAATTGATTACGGTCTCTGTCACTGCAGTTCGGCGGTTGACATCGTCTGTTCTGTTTCCAAGGCTGTCAAGTTGCTGCTCATGTTTTTGGAGCACGGCTGAGAGTGGCTGTAGCCACGGCTGAACTGTTCTTCAATCATGGCTTCAATCATTTCACATAACTTGGTGAACTCAGTGACCAAGGCCTGGTGAGTAACTGGGTCCATGGAACGAGCAGAGTGGGTTGCAGCTACAGCCTCAGACATGTTCGATGCTTCTGACGGGTGCACCACTTGTTGGGACTTAATCGATCCTTTCCCATGTTTTGTCATTTCGACTTGACAAAACGGGATTAGTAAAGATTCTGTTGCTCTTTTAGTGTTGAATTTTACGTAAATGGCTGGGATGGGATGAGTTAGAGAACCGCTTTTCCAGTGCTGTGATGCAGAGCCCAGTAAAACAGACCTTTTGGATCGCCGCCATCTTGTATTCCCCCTTAACATTTTATCGATATTATCATTTCATTTTGCATTATATTCCTGGATGTTCTGGACCCGTGTAAGTTGATACAAATTGCTGCAAATTGCTGCCCATTCCTCGAAAATCCTTGACTCTGTTGTTATTCATGAACCTTCTGTCGGTACTTCAAAAATATTAAATATCTCTGCCTCCAGTGCTCTGTGGGGATGACAATTCCAAACACTCACAGCACTTTGAGAAAACGAATATAAACCTTAGGATCTGAGTGTGAGATTAATTTTTTTGTGTGTGTCTCCTTATCTGAGAAAGGATATAATTACATTGAAAGCACTTCAGCGATGTTTCAGTTCACGTGTTCCTGGGGTGAATGGCTTATATTATGAAGGTTTTAACAGGTTACTCGTGGAATGAGAATGAAACATACAAGACGTTGAGGAGAGTGGATCAGGTACATACCCACTGGGTGTTTGTAGTCCAAATTTGTTGTCATTGTCATAGAACCTCTACAGTGTGGAGGCAGGATATTCCATCCATTAAGCCCGCACTGATCCACCAAACAGCATCCCACCTGGACGTGCCCCCTACCTTATCCATGTAACCCTGCATTTCCCATAACTAACCCACCTAACATAGGCATCCCTGGGTAATCCACTTTAAACTGCAGGTATTTGGAATGTGGCAGGAAACTGGAACACTGAAAGGAAATACACACAAGCATAGGGAGAGTGTTTAAACTCCACATGGAGGGTCGACTGAGATTGGAATTGATCCCAGCTCCTTGGTGATGTGAGGCAGCAGTGCTACCAACAGATCCACTATATTCCTCCGTTCGTTCTGTTAGTAACTTGTGGCTGACTAAAGAAATCTGCTTGACTTGTTCTTACCACTGAACCTGACCCAGTCTGAGACCTTTATCATCGGCCATATCACGAACCTGGTTACATTTAAAATTTGTTGTGAGCTGTCGAGGAGTGGACTAGAAAAGGAAAAAGTGACACCCTCCATCATCAGTCACAACTGGAGTGAGAAGAAATTCACAAAGTGAGAATATTCAAGTGGGAATCCTCTTTCCCAGAAGTTTGGGGTGGCAAAAATCTTTGTATTATATCGAGGCTGGCTTCGGCTGATTTTCCATAGACAGGTGAATCAGGGATAATGGCGCATGGAGAGAAAAGTGCAGCTGGGACCACAAAAGGATGAGCCATGACCTCATTTACAAGTGCAGTCGTGTCAAAGGGCCGACTGGACCCCTCGTGTCCATCAGTGCTATGTTCTGATGTTCCAATCAGCCCTTCGCATCTGCGACACAGGGGTAGGTCGAGGCCACTCCGATGGTTATGTGTATTTTGGAAATGTACTTGGAAAATCCAGGCTGGGCCAGGAAGTGACCCTCACCCCCAATCCCTGTTTCCAGACTTCCCCTCTCTGTGACTTCTGCTCCAGATATAAGTCATGTCCCAGATCCAGATTCGCTGTAAATACAGCCCCCATAACTCATCCAGGGTTAACTCAAACAAATTCACTGCTCATCAGAATGTAGCATTACACAACACAACTTCCAGGAAAATAGCCGGTTATTTTCCAAAAGCATAACATGTTAAATTAATAAATAGGAACAAGAGTAGGCTATTCGGCCCTCAAGACTGCCTTGTCATTTAATACGAAAATGACTGATCTACTCCAGGTCTAACTCCACTTTCTTGCCAACTCCTTGTATCCCTCCACACATCTCTGTGTCAGGGAATTCCAGACATTCACTACCTTCTGGGAGAAGACATCACTTTGCATCTCAGACAGAAATCGATATTACATATTCTCGAGTTCGAAACTCCACCCAGGAATGGTAACAACTTCTCAACATCTACTGCATCAACCGCTCTCTGTGTCTTGTATTTTTCAGCAGTACCACTCATTCATTTAAACCCCAATGAATAATCGCCTCGCCATTTTAGAGATTCTCAAGAACACAAACCTTCCATCCCAGGAACCGTCTTTTGAACCAACCTAGTTACTTGATGCAGCAGCATGCCGACTTCCTGTTTCATACACCTGAAGACTCCAATTCCTTTTTACTGCTCCTTTTATGGAAGTCCTCTCCATTAAATAACAGCCTGTCTTTTGGTTCTCAGTGTCATCCACAAACTCAGATATATTTTGCACTCAGCTCCCTCCTTCAGACTATCTGTATAGATTGTAAATAACTGACGCCATCGGACTGATAGCTGTGGTCCTCCAGCAGATACACCTTTATCACGAAGATTCATTAATCCTGACTCTCCGATTTCTATGTGCTCACCAATCATCATTCCATGTTAATACATTATCCATCATCCTACGAGCTTCTGTCTTGTTTAAGAACTTTTATTTTCTAATACCTTGTGGAAAATCTCTGGAAAGCCTCGTGTATACCAGACCCCCTTCATCAAATCCGCTTGTTACGTTCTCAGGCATTTCCAGAAATACTTTGCATGATTTTACAGGGCAAAGTATAATTTCTCTTTCATAAAACCACTCGGACCCTGCGTGAAGCTTTTCTAAATGTCCATGCTGGCCAAGGTTTCCAAATTAAGCTCGTCCCACCTGCTTTTATTTGGCCCACACGCCTCTAACTGATTCCCATTCATATGTTTGTCCAAATGAGTTTTAAATGTTGTACCTTTACTGGCATCTACCACTCTTGCTCTGACAGCTCATTCCATACCCAACCACACTTTGTGTAAAAAAGTTGCCCCTTCGTTCCTTTTAAATCTTTCATCTTTAAACCTATGCCTTCTATGGCTGAAATCCCCATGCCTTTGGAAAGATCATGGGTATTCACCCTATCCATATCTCTCATGATTTTAGAAACTTTAACAATGTCACCAGCCAAACTTCTACACTCCGTCTGATACCAATTTCAAGAACAAGCATTCAAAGATATGCACTGCAAATTTAAACAATACTAAACATGACAGGTAAACAATACTCAGCTCAAACTTCATATGGCGATTTGTTTTTCTCCCTATTACAGTACTAAGGCAGCATGAAATTGTTACTAGTGCCAATAAAAAGTCAAGCACCTGGATTCCTTTGTCTAAAGGGGGCGATGACCTCGACAGTGAAAACGTATCTATGGCCAGTTCTATATAATGCCACATAGTCAACATTCTTCCTCCTGGCCTTTCTATGACCTTGTCTGGTTGTGTCTTCTTTATCTTGCACTCAATAGAGAAAACCCCGTTCCCCCATTCACACCTTAATTTAAACACATTTTACATCATCCACTCGTTCACCAGTGCTAAATGCCCGTTTATCTTTGCCACGCCTTCTTTTCGCTGTCGCCCATCCCCCATCTCTGGCAAAGGATTAAAAATACCAGATTCCAATCATTTTCAGTTCTGAAGAAGTGTAACACGAAACTTGAAATGCTAATGCTTTTTCTCTGCCTCTGCAGATGCTGACAGATCTGCTGAGTTTCTCCAGAAATGAATAGGCACAGAACAAAATTTCACTAAAACAAATAACTATGGATACTGGAAATAAAAATATAAAAATTGCTGGAGAAACTCTGAGCTTTGTAAATGGTCACTGGACCTGAAAGTTTAACTCTGCATTCACTCTAGAAGATGCTGCAACATTTTCAGTGATTTCTTCAGCAATTTCTGTTCTTGGACAATTTCCAAAGAAGGAGGTCAAAGATGCTCAAACATGCTGTCCAACATGGAGCGCCGTACACTGGGGACTGAACAATAACGCATGGTGCACAAGTTCCTTGACTGTGAAACTGCAACGGACTGGCATCACTGACACTGCAGAGCTTTTAATCATGGTCAGGGAGAAAAACAGAGGGAAACACATTCACTTCAAATACCGAAGTTGACATTGTGGAAAAGAAACGATTTGGATAATTACCTTAAATGGATTGAGTTAAAGAAACAAATTGGAGGTGAGACACCAGGGACATGCCTTTAGCAGAATGAGAATAAGAAAATGGAAGTGTTACTGCATCAGAAAACAGGTTAGATCACTGAATACAGGGCTGATGCCAAGATCGGAATCACGTGCAACTAAACCTGTTGACATCCCGTTAAAGCGACCACAGTTGACTGGTTACTTTCCAAACAGCAGAATTAACTTCTGATGGAGAGGGAGTAATGATCCCAAGACTAACAGATCGGACCTAAGCTCTCTCGTCCTGCTAAATCCAAGCATAAATGTCAATGGACTATTAAACAATTTAGTGGAGGAGAGGACTCCGCAAATATCCTCATCCTAAATATCGGAACAACTCTGTACATCAGTCAAAAAACGTCAAGGTGTCTGCACTATCCTCAGACAGACGTGTTGAGTGGATGATCCAACTCACACTCATCATGATTCCCACAGACTCGCAGATGCCAGTCTTCAAACAACTCGATTTGATGTACGTGACATGAAATAACAGCTGGACACAGTAGATACGACAAAGGCAATGGGCCCTGACCCCATTCCTGCAATAGGACTGAAGACTTCTGCTGCACAACAAGCCGTGTCCCTGGGGAAGCTGTTTCATTCCAGCTACAACTCTGACATTTTCCTGGCAATGTGGAAAATTACTCAGCTATGTTCAGTCCCCGAAGAGGAGAATAATTACAATCTCACTAATTACCACCTCGACGTCCCATCACGACAGTCACCAATTTACAGATTGGCCAAGGAGCTACACCAAAGACCAAGAAACTTAGTATAAGGCTCACTCCACTCCATCCATTCCAACCAAGAATTTCTGAGGACCATTAAAGACAGTAAGATAGAAGGGGATGAAATAATGGTCTCCTTTGATGTAACAACCCTGTTTACCTCAATCAACATTAACCTGGCCAAGGAAACAATGAATACACTATTAGAAGACCCAAAGACACAGACACCAAACACCACGAACTTCATCAACAAGGAGAATATCATCAAGCTAGTTGACCTATGCCTTACCACCCACTTGACCTTCAACAACAAAACTTACAGACAAACCAATGGAACACCCATGGAATTTCCGATATCAGGGTTCTTAGTAGAGGCAATAATGAAGAGACTTGAGCAAACAGCTCTGCCAATCATCCAACCCAAACTCTGGTCCTTTGTCAACACGAAACGAAACAAGTTAGAAGAAACTTTGAAGACCATCAAAAATACCATTACTGGCATACGATTCATTAAAGAGGAGTAAAACAACAACAAACTGCCCTTCCTAGATGTAACAGTAGAGTGAACAGCCAATGGGGTACTTTAAACCAGCGTCTACAGAAAAACAACACATATGGACCAAATATTGAACGACAGAAGCAATCATCGCAACATCCACAAATGAAGTTGCATCAGAACATTATTTCAACGAGTCAACATACAGTGCAGCACAAAGGTAGTACGCAGAGCAGAGGAAAATCACCTATACTGGGTATTCAAAAAGAATGGGTACCCAATGAACACAGTCTGCCGATTTCTCAGCAACAAACCCAAACAAGCAGACAAAACACGTCCAGAAACCTTCGCCACTCTCCCCTGCATCAAAGACACCTCGGAAATGAATGCCAGACTACTCAGACCCCTTGGCATTATTGTAGGCTACAAATCTTCCAACACACTAAAACAGCAGCTAATGAACTTGAAAGACCTTATACAGACAATGAGTAAAACTAATGTCATTTAGAAAATATTGTGCAAGTAATGTACCGATCAATACATTGGACAGACAGGCAGAAAACTAGGATACATGAACACCAAAGAGCCAAAAAAAGGACATGACCGTTTCTCGCTATTATCCTCACATAAAGATTAAGGAGGACACCACTTCGACTGGGACAATACATCCATCCAAGGACAAGCCAAACAAAGACATGCACGAGAATTCCTAGAAGCATAGCATTCCTATCAGAACTCTATCAACAAGCACATCGAGTTAGACCCCATCTAACACCTGCTGAGAAAAGGAACAGGAAGTGACTTCACCACAGGAAATAACATCATCAAAGGAAATGACATCACCAACTCAAAGAAACCCAAACATACAAATAGAAAGCAGGAAGTTTCGGCATTGCTTTGCATACAGTCCACTGAAGATGTTACCTAGTAAAGTAATGAAACGTCTGGAAATGAACCTTTCAGCTCACCGAGTAAACCTACATTCAAATCCTCAACCTGAGCTACAAATCTTCTCAAAGCCCACTATGTTCATAGTTAATTTCGATAGCACAGCACATGCACTTAATATCGTGCAGTTGAGACAAATATCTTGTACTTGTTTAACAGTACAAAGTATTTTGTGTCGCTCAGTAATGGTAACCTGATTATATTAAATCCACACCAAGCTGAAAGCGGGAACTTCAAATATGACCCAAAATCTGGGTATGCTAATGTGGTGAGTAGTGTCCCTGTCTCTGAGCCAGAGCTGTGGATTTGATTTCAATTCCTGAACTTGTGTGGTAGTGTTCCTAGCTCGTAGGATTGGATTCAAGTCCTGCCTGTTGCAGAGGTATGTCACAGCATGTCAGAATACGCTGATGAGCAAACACACAGGAGAATAATGTTACAGCTTGATGGGTATTGCGCAGTGAGGATAGTGTCCCTTCCTCCGGACACAAAGGTCTCGTGTAAAACCCACAGAAGTGACTCAGGATATATCCGAACAAACTGATTAAAATGGATTTACAATTGTGACTTGATGGAGAAGGAAGAGGTGTCAGTATTGAATTTCAGAATTTAGACCCAGGATGACTGAAAATACAGTATTCGTGTTGATAGGAGTCCATTTCGGTGCAATAGAGCTTTATAAAATCGGAACGGTCATGGATAGGGTGAGTAGTCAGGAATTTTCCCTAGGTTAGGGGCGTCCAAAACCAGAGGGCCATTTGTTGAACGTGAGAGAAGAAAGGTTTTCAAGAGGCCTAAAGGGCACCTTTTCACACAGAGGGTGGTGTGCATATGGAATGAGCTGCCAGAGGCTGGTACAACTACAGCATGTAAAAGGCACCTGGATGCTGACCGACCCACCGAGCTTTTCCAGCAATTTCTGTATTCATTATAAAAATGCATTCATTTTAACACAGGTATTCTGAATAAATTATTTTTTTTAATGACGCAGGGACATGTAAACATATTTCAAATCGACTGAGACCATTTTCTGATAAGGGTATGACTCTGTGTATGACAGCAGCAATGATGCACCTACATGGAACAGGGAATGAGATGAAGACATAGATTGGACAATGGACAAGGAGACCTCACGTGGTCCAGTTTGGGAGAGGATAACATTATTGTGTGATTCAGCTCAGAGAGGGAGAAAATGTAATCTGCCCGAGAGAAAATGGCCTATTGCACACTCTCTCCTTCATTGCTCCTCATCACAGCAATGTGTGCGAGCTAAAAAAAACTCTATAGTCGTCGATATCGTCCTTATTTTTATAGAATCCCTGCAGTATTGAAACAGGCCCTTCAGCCCAACAAGTCCACACCAACCTTCCCAACCCATTCCCCTATATTTACCCCTGACTAAAGCACCTACCCGAGAAATCCATGGCTTCTACAGACAATTTAGCATGACCAATCCACCGAACCTACACAGTTTGAGCTGTGGTAGGAAACTGGATCACTCATTAGAAGCTCACAGAGGAAAGTGGAGAATGTACAAACTCCACAGAGACAGTCACCCAAGGCTGAAATCTATCCTAAGTCCATGGTGCTGTGGGGCAGCAGTGCTAACCACGTGCGAACCCTTTGGGTGATCGCTGACCAGAATTCATTGGAATGTACTCACTGCCTAAAGCAAAGGGAATTCAAACAAATCCAACTCTCCCTGGATGAAATCCCATTGCTAGCTGCTGTGTGAGTACAACATCTCAACATCTTCAGAAGCAGAATAACGTTTTGGACAATCTTGCAATTTTTCCTTTTGTCATTTCTTTCAAGTTAAAATGGCAGAGACTTTGTTTGTCGGTGTGTGTGTGTGTGTGTGTGTGTGTGTGTGTGTGTGTGTGTGTGTGTGTGTGTGTGTGTGTGTGTGTGTGTGTGTGTGTGTGTGTGTGTGTGTGTGTGTGTGTGTGTGTGTGTTTAGAAAGGGAATTATTGATTATATAATTGCAATACCCAAACAGTTTGCCATTCATCTTTCCATCATAGCTTGAGTAACATTGCTCTGGATCATAAACGTGTTATTTTAGCAGATTACATAAACCAGTCTGACTTGTTCCTAAAATTGAACCTGACCTAATCTGAGACAGGTATCACTGGCCACATCACAAACCTGGTTACATTGAAAATTTGTTGTAAGCAGTGGATGAGTCGGACTAGAAAAGGAAACAGTGAACAATAGATGGGTGAGCCTTATGTCAGTGATGGATAAGTTGTTGGAGGGGATTCTGAGAGATAAAATTTAAACACATTTGGGAAGGCAAGGGCTGATCGTGGTAGTCAACGTGGCTTTCTGCATGGGAAATCATGTCTCATTAATTTTGTTGAGTTTTTTGAAGAGGTGACAAAGAAGATTGATGAAGGCAGTTTGGTAGACATTGTCTATATGGACTTCAGCAAGGTGTTCATTTAAACATCAAAGAACAAAGAAAATTTCGAACCCAGGAACAGACACTTCTCCCTCCAAGCCTGAGCCGATCCAAATGAACTGTCCAAATCTGTCGCCTAATTGTATCCCTCTGCTCCCCACCTACTCATGCATCTGTCCAGATGCATCTTAAATGAATCTGCCGTGCCTCCCTCTACCACCTCTGCTAGCAACGCGCTCCGAACGCCCACCACCCTCTGTGTGAAATACTTACTGCATTTATCCCCCTTAAGGTTTCTACCTCTCACTTTGAAGGCTTGACCTCTCGTTATTGGATCCCTCACCCTGGGAAAAAGCTTGTCTCCATCCACCCTGTCTATACCCATTATGATTTTGCAAACCTAAATCAGGTCCGCCCTCAAACTCCTTTTTTCTAATGAAAATAAACCTAACCTTCTCAACCTCTCTTCATAGCTAGTATTTCATTCCGATTGGTAGACCGATTAGTAAGTTTCAGTCACATGTGATACAGAAGAAGCCAGTCACAATTGGCTTGACGAAAGAGGGATATTTTTCAGACTGGAGGCTTGTGAGCAGCTGTGTGCTTTAAGAATCAGTACTGAGTTCACTGTATTTCATCATTTATGTAAAAGATTTAGATGTGAATATTGGGGCTATAGTTAGTAGGTTTACGGATTACATCAGAAAGGTGGTGTCGCAGATTATCTCAGAGTACAACGAGACCACAATTAGCTGGGACAATGGGAAAGGAGTGACAGATAAAGTTTAATTTAGATAAATACGAGGTTTTGCATTTTGGGAAGGCAAATAAGGGCAGAAATTATACACGTAATGGTAAGGTCCTGGGGCGTGATGTGAAACAAAGGGACATAGGGCTGCAGGTACACTGTTCCTTGAAAGTGGAGTCGCAGTTAGACAGAGTGGGACAGAATACATTTGGCACATTTGCCTTAATCAGTCAGAGCATTGAGTATTGGGGTTGTGGTGGTATGTTGTATCTGGACAGGATGTTGGTGAGGCCACGTTAAGAATACTGCGTACAGCTCGGTTTTCGACAGAAAAGATTTACATATTCTCTCAGGAGTGGAGGTTTGAGCTTTCGGGAGAGGTTGATTAGGTTGAGGTGTTTCTCCCTGGAGTACCAGAGGCTGAAGGGTGACATTATAGTGATTTATAAAACCATCAGGGGCATGGATGTTCTGAACAGCCACGTTCTGCTCCCCAGGAGAAGGGAGTCCAGAATAAGAGAGCATAGGTAGGAGGGGAGAGGGCGAATGATTTAGTAGGAACCTGAAGATAAATGTTTCACATAGAGAGTGGTGTATGTACAGAAAGTGCTGTCAGAGGAAGTGGTGAAGGCAGTTACAATCGCACATTTAAAAAGTATCTGAAAGAGGAGGGATATTGGCTAAAATGCTGGCAAAGTGCCTCTATGTTCACATTGATTGAAAGCTGCATTAATTAAACATTTGATAGAGAAGTGATTCATGGATAACGGGACACAGACAGACAAGTGGGGAGGAGACCCCAACCTGATCAACCACAATCTTAGTATCTAATGACCCTCTCCTGCTACTCAGTCCCATGTTCCTGTGTTCCATTTAGCCCCTCATACCTGCTAGACAGGAGCAGTTGGAGGATACTTGCTGCTATAACCTGGTTCACAGCAACAGAGGAGACCATTCAGCCCTTCAAGACTGTCACACACGCTTTGAGATGATTTGTGAAATGTAATTAGAAAACTCAGGCTGGGTATGAAAGATAACACTCATCTCTCTTTACAGAGCTTCCCCTCTCCCCTCTCTGCACCTTGTGCTTCATTTGTTGGTCATGTTGTAGACACAGATTCACTGAATACAACCCCCATACCTCACCCAGCGATGGCTCACAAAATCATCTGGTCTCACTGACTGCAATAAACAATCACAGAACATCCATGAAAATAACACCCACTAACTTTCCAATAACAGAATGGGAGAACATTAGAAACAGGGGTCATTTACTCCCCAAGGCTGCCTTGCCCTTCACTAAGATCATGACTGATCTGCTCTTGGTCTCAAATCCTCTTTCATACCCAATTCTTCATAGCCCTCAACTCTCTGAACGATCAATATCCATCTATCTGCTCTTCAAATACTTTCAGTTATCTGGCTCTCCGAACACTCTTGAGAAGAGAAGTCCACACATTCAATACCACCTGTTTGAAGAAAGCACTCGCTGCTCCTATATCATGACTTATTGATGTGAACAAACGAGTTTGACACCAGGGTTCAGGTAATAATGACTGGCCCTGATGTCAAAGCAGTGGTTGACTTCTTTTGACATCAAGGAGCTTAACAAAACTGGACGTAATGGGAATCAGGGTAAACTCTCCAGTTTTTGGGGTCAAACATGGCACAAAGGAATATGTTCATCATCTCAGTCCTGGGTCACCTCTGTGGGCAATCGTAAGGGAAGTTTTCTCTTCACACATATCTTCAGCTGTTTCATCAATATCTCCCGGCCCTCACCCTCCCCGCCGTAAGATCAGAAGTGGGGATGGACACTGAATATTCCACGATGTTCAGAACATTTTGTCCCCCGTCAGCTCATGAACTGGTCTGTATTCACGAGCAGCAAGACCCAGACTCCATTGAGGCTTGCACTGTTAAAGGGTCCGTAACATTCATGTAACAGCACTGACTGACACTGCACATTGTCACAGTAAAATAAGCGTTCATTCAGCACCTCACGCTGGTTTCACAGAAATATGAGGAAATCATTCTGTCCATTGACTCTATTGGAGAAGAACAGGGACAATCCATTCAGTGCCTCCAGCCTATTACTTAGGAATAGAAGGAGTCTAGTGTGATGGGCTACACCAGAGATCCTCGAAACGTTTTGAAGCCTAGATTCTAATGTTTTCTTATTTTAAAGGAAATGAAAAGTGTCTGTTCCAGATGCAATGTGTCTGGTTAAACTACTCGGTGTGAAGCAAAACACCATTTATTTTAACACGAAAGATAAAATGAAACAAGAGATAGAGGAACTTAGAATAACTTATTTCTATTGGACAAATTGACAGAATAATAGATCGTGGAGCTATTACTAATGAACTGTCACAATATAGGAAAATCCCATAAACACAGCCCCTGGCAAAATAGAATATTCAGTCACAGAAAGTCGCAAACATTTCTCTTATCCAGAGTTAAAAACAGCATCAAGAGGAAATTCAGAGAGAGTAGCAGCCAGGAGACATCCACTGAAGTTTCCAACTCTGTTGAGACCCAATAGTTTCTGATATTGCTGAGAAACCAACACCCAAAGACCCTAATCTGTAAGAGCTGGCCACACCATTCAGGCTGCATTAAAATAAATGCAAGGTCTCCCTTTACTCAAGTAGTCTTAACTAGCCAGCTTGGTAACGATCATTCAACCTCTCTCTTAAAAGAAACCAGGACAAAATATTTTTTTAAAGCTGCAGCATCATCACACTTGTCAGTACATCGAGCTCTCAAACAGGAACCAGGGGTAACCAGCCCTTGGCCCTGTCCAATCGGACAAGGAAGAAGTCATTCAGTCCCTTGAGTCAATTACACAGAAACAGAATGAGGCCATTCAGCCCCTTGACTCACTTACACAGGAACAGTAGCAGGTTATTCAGGCAGTTTAGCCATTAATACAGGAACAATAGGAGGCCATTCTCACCTCAATGCACTTGCACAGGGGAAAAATGAGATATTTGATGCTGATCCTGATGAATGGCCTATGCCCGAAACGTCGATTCTCCTGCTGTGCTTTTCCAGCAAACCACTGTCAACTCTGATCTACAGCATCAGCAGTCCTCACTGTCTACTTTTGGATGCTCAAAAATGATGACCAAGTGGAGCAGAGGCTGCACAGACAAACTGCTCCACGTTGTTCCTCGTGGCTCCGTTGCTCATGATACACACGTGGGATTTTAACATGGTTTTCTAGTGTTGAGAAGGGAAGCCATACGTCTTGTGTGAAGTCTCAAGAAGGCATCTTTCATCTCCTAGAAGCCAGTCTGGTGTTCTCTATGCAGGGCGGATGCTGGTGGGAATGGCTACTTGTTTCAGAATGAAGGTATTGTGGCTGCTGTTGGGGATTGTGAACAATATGATGTTCAGTACTGGTTCACACACTGACTGCACAGTAATGTGGGGAGAGTTAATTAAGGCATAGAAACTATTAGGAAACCCACGTTAGACTGATGAATGGAATATCTAAGTTCAAATAATGCTGATCGTATTCATGTTGATCTTGTCGAGTGCTTGTCCTGTGCAGTGTAACCTGTATGGCTTACTCTGTCCAAGTCTATTTCCACCCTATGATCTGTCTGGCCATGCTTCCTATTATGTGCCTCCAACAGTCATAAATAACGTGTTTCCCTTTACTGAGGTACATGTGCCAATAAATCAAACCAATCAATCCTGGGTAAAGTATGAAATTTCTCACCCTATCAATGTCTGTTTTGGAAATAAGTGATCACTGTCACTCCTCGTGTTTCAGCATCGCCATTTCTTCGTCACTCACAGCTCTACCGATTAAACACTCAGCTTCTTCATTCTATCCTCACGTTACCATCATCCGTGTCTGTGGTAAGGAGATCATTCCCTACAAAGGAGATCAACTCTGTAGACAGTGCCCCAAATGCGTTCTCAGCAACGATCTTCAACAGCAAGAAGATGGCTTTTTTATGTACTCGAATAATCATACAATGAAGGATTGCATGCCATTGACTGCACCCATTATTTACACAGGTTTTAATTCAGAGCATCCAGCATAGACTTGTGACTGGGAGAACATGCTTCCCAAATCTGTTAGAGTTCTTTGATGAAGTGACCAGGAAGATTGATGAGGACAGAGCGGTAGATGTAGTCTCTATGGATTTCAGTAAGGTCTTTCAAAAGATTCCACATGGCAGGCTTCTCAGGAAGGTGACAACACTTGGAATGCTGGGGAAACTGGCCAATTGGATACACAGTTGGATTGATGGTAGGAAGCAGAAGGTTGAGTGGAAGGATGTTTGTCAGACCGGAGGCTCGGTCCATTGCTGTTTATTATCTATAATTTGGTTGAGAATGTACAAGTTATGATTAGTAAGCTTGCAGATGACACTAAAGTAAGTGGGAGCATGATCAGTGAAGAAGTTTATCAGAAATTGCAGCAGGACCTTAATCAGGTGGGGAAGTGGGCCAGGAAATGGCAAATGGAATTTAATATAGATGTGTGAGGTCTTGCATTTTGGAAACTCAAATCAAGGTAGCAGTTTCATGGTGAATGGGAGGGTCTTAAGGGTTGCATTGGGCAGAGAGACTCGGTGTTCAGGTGCACACGGTTCTCTAAGAGTACATTCACAGGTAAATAGGGCAATGAAGAAGGCTTTTGGGACATTGGCCTTCATTAGGCAGGATATTGAGTATTAAAGTTGGGAACTTATGTTGCAGTTACACAGGATTTTGCTAAGGCCGCACTTGGAGCATTGTGTTCAGTTTGGTCACCTTGTTATAGGGAGGATGTTATTAAATTAGAAAGAGTACAGTAGAAATTTACAAAGACGTTACCAGGACCCAATTGTCTGAGTTATAGGAAGAGGTTGGACAAGCTAGGACATTTTCTTTAGCTGTATAAGATCACAAGGGATATGGATAGGGTTAATGCTCTCAGTATTTTTCCAAGGTGTATGGAATCGAGGATTAGAGGGGATCAGTTTAAGGTTAAAGGGGAAGGAATAAAAGGGAACCTGAGAGGGCACGTTTTTACACAGAGGATGGTACGTGGATGAGCTGCCAGCAGATGTCGTTGAAGGGGGTACATTAACAACATTTCACAAGCATTTGGATAAATATGTGGATAGAAAAGGACTGGAATAATATGGTCCAACTGCACGGAAATTGGATTAGCATGGATGGACATTTACAAGGTAGAGTCGAACACTTCTGTTCATTAAAACCAAACACCCAGAAAAGCTCACCTCACCTCGTAATCTGTTAAAATATGATCGACACAGATCTCCTGCATTCCAGTATTTAAACAAAAAAATACAAGTTCGTTTCTTATCTTTAATAGTGAACATTCAACAACAACTATTCACAAATACATACCCCTCTTTTCTTAGCTATTTACTATCTGACTCCAACTCTGTAAAAATATGCTAGTCCAATGACCCACATATTAAGCATTACAATCTCAAGACCACATAGAATCCATCTTCCCCACTGTGTTCACTCTTCCAGCCTCTGACCTCCCTGGGTCATTTTTTTATTTACAAGTAGCTTTTTGCATGGACATGTATCTTTCATAGCAAGTGTTTAAGATGGCCAGTTAGCAATCCTGCTCTACAGCAGTTACTCTGCTGTTGGGTGGCAGTAGCTCTCCATTTAGTTTCAAAATGCTGGGTTTACATACTTTCCATGATACAATAATTCTCATAATTTGATTGCTTACCAGCTGTCCAAACAATAATATTCAAATACCGTTGGCTTCTGGTAACCTCAGCGTTATTTCAACTCTTTGGTTGTATTTGAATTGTTGTCAAAACAGCAACCAAACTCAGGTATCCATTATCCAGCTAATGGTGACAGGTGGAACAGTGTGACCTTTAGCTGGCATCTGTGACTATTATTTCTATTCAGCAAAACCCGATCTGTCATAAAGTGACCGGACATGCTTTTGGCTTCATAACACCTGCCCACTTCAGAAAAAGCAGAATGAAAAGATAGCTTCATTTCTTTTACTCTAATTTTTAATCCCATTATTATGAATTGCAAAAGTATTAATCTCAGCTGTACTATTCATATTAATTATGCACACATATATAACATTGGAGTTAGTCAAATCTTATCTAAACTTTTTCCTTTAAATCTGTGGTAACACATCTGCTATCACATTTTAGGACTCACAGCATGTACATTTTGTAAGTTTAAAGTCGGTAAGATAAGATTCCAATGAAATGCTCTCATATTGTGACCTTGAAATATTAAAAAAAATGCGGGAGTTTTGTCGTTATCCACAATCATCTCAGACAATTTGTTTGTCATATAAATATTAAAATATTGTCAGTCCAGTGCAAAACTTAATCATTCTTTTTGAATAATGGAGATTTGGTATTTTTTTCTTGTGGATATTGAGTTTTTCGGCAAGTAGCTAATTGCCATATTCAATTCCATCATCATCTTTCTGTATCAATACATCTCCGAGCCCTTTATCCTTAGTATCAAATACAATTTTCAAAAGTTTTCAAAATATTAGGTGCAGCTAAAACTGGTGAGGTGATTAATCCTGCTTTAAAATTCTCAAATGCCTCCTGGGATTGTTCTGTCCACCACAATTCTTCTTTAATCAATCCAGCAATGGTGCCAATACGCTGCTGAAGTTTGCAACAAACTTCCGATAGAGTCCACTCAGTTCCAAAAATCGAACCGCCTCTTTCTTCGAGTATAGTGGTGGAAATTCCTCAAAGCCATTCGTCTTTGTGTTCCATGGGGTCAACCTTCCATGGCCAATGTAATCTGCTAACAACATCACCTCTGGCTTTGCGAATTCTGTTTTCTTTAAGTTTATTACCAAGTTTGCTTCTTGTAATCATTCAACATGCTCTGCCAGCTGTAACATGTGAGCTTTTAATCAATTGCTAAAGACCACTACATCATACAGATAAACTGAACAATTTGTTCATCTGGTCACAACTCTCTTCAATGTCTATGGAGCATTACTCATTCACAAGACATTCTTTAACGTTTTTTTTTCCATATCCAGTGATTTATCAGACAGTTTAACTGAGTCAATTTTTTTTTAATTTGAAAGGGGCCACTAAACCTGGCTTTGAAGTGATTTACTGCCAGTGGTGGCAATGCTAATGCGTCATCCCCACGGGAAATCATCAAAGTTTCAGAGTTTTTATCTGCCACCTGCTTCATTCCATACTGTACCATCTTCATGTGCTGTTTAGCTAACTCACCTACTCCATCTAATCTCTCCTTCACCTCACATACATAATCCAAGTGTGACATCTCCAACTTCGGTCCTGTCAACTTATATTTAATTAATTTCAAAAGACCTCTCACTTCATGTACGAATATTAACTCAAAGGAAGCAAAGTGAGTAGGTTCATTTGGGGCATCTCTAATGGCAAACAATATAATGAGACGCCTTTATTCCAGTCATTCAGATAATTCTGACAGTATGCAGTTAATATTTTCTTCAGCATCTTATGCCAACTTTCCAAGGCTTCCTGCGTTTCGGGATGGGACGCACTTGATTTAGACTGCTGTATGCCAAAGGTATCCATGACGTCCTTAAACAGCTGATCGGTAATGAGACCCTTGGTCTGACTGAATCACATTGCATAGCCCACAGTGAGTAAAGAAAGCTACCTACTCATCCACCTCCCTTTTGCCTTAACATACTATAATGGAATTATCCCTGGAAATCGGGTAGACACATCCATTATGATCAGCAGATATTGGTTTCCACTTTTATTTTAGAAACAAGAGCTCCACAATCAATCATAACCCACGTGAAAGGTTCTTCGGAATACAGGAATTGGCAATAAAGGTGCTAGTTTTATTACTGTCCGTGACTTATCTTCCATTTGGTATGTATGACATCGACAACAAAAATTAACCACGTCCTTGTGCATTCCAGCCACTAGAAATGCTTTAGCCTGAGTCTTCCGTGCATCAACTCCTTGGGATTTTTCTTTCGGATTTCCTTCCTGTTGTAACTTATGACAGTGGGATCTTGTTACTACACTGTCTGGAAAACTCCCTGAGTATTTTCTCTCTTAATTCCCCAGTTTCCTCTCTTACTTTGGCTTCTCCACCACAAGGGGTGCCTCTCCCACCTTGGATCCAGCTAAATCATTCCCAAGAACAAACTGTATTCCTGGAACTGACACCCTGTCACTCAATCTCACTGTTACTTCCCCAACCTTGATTTGGCACTCCAATGTTAAACAAGAGAATGCTTAATTTCTCTCCCCATTTCACAAATTATCACGCTGTTGAGTAACATGTCAGAAAGAATGAAAATACTTCCATCTCTTACTATTAGAGGCCGAGGGAAAGCGAGGACTGCAGATGCTGGAGATCAGAGTTATAAAGTGTGGGGCTGGAAAAGCACAGCAGGTCAATAGCATCCGAAGGGCAGGAGAGTTAGCGTTTCAGGCACAAGTCCTTCATCAGGAAATTGGGAGTTAAGGAAGGGGGAAGGGGTTTAGAATTAACTAGGAGGATGGGGTGGAGCTGGGTGGAAGGTAGCCTGGAAGGCTTCAGGTATATGTAGGTGGTGTCTAATAGTTCGAGAGGAGGGTGAAGTGGATAGGTGGTAGGACAGCTGGATCCTCAGATTGTACGTCATTAACGTTGACTTCACCAATTTCCAACTCGCTCCTCCCCCAACCTCATTCCAGATCCATCGTTCAACTTCGCACTGCCTTCTTGAACTGTTCTAACTGTCCATCTTTCTTCCCATCTATCCACTCCACGTTCCCCTCCGACATATCAATATCACTGCCAACTACATCTTCCTTTCCCCCTCCCAGTGACCCTCCCGTCAGCCCAGCTCCTACCCTCCTATTTATTTTTCAGCCCCTTTCTCCCCCCGCCACATTCCTGACGATGGGTGTATGTCTAATATGTTGATTGTCCTGCTCTTCGGATGCTGCCTGATCTGTTGTGCCTTTCTGGCTCCTTACCTCTCAACTATTAGATACTGAACAGATCCCGTAGCTTGCCTAATTATAACTTCTTGTCCTCCCCCCACACCCCATTTTTTTCTTAGTAAGGTTTATCGACAGAGGTTGACTGTTTATAGAGATCAGGCACTGACTCCATACACAGCCCCTGCCTGGGCTGTGCACTCTCCTGCAGCTCCTCTGCTCGACTTGGGGTCTACTTTACCAGGTTCACTAATACCACTGGCTTAACCTCCTTTACCACATCTTTTCCCAAAGTGTTTTCCTTCAATGCCCAGCATGTGTGTCCCAGCTTACTGCAGTGAAAACAACGTTTCCCAGTGCACTTCTTAATCCATCGACATTATATTTTTATGTGTTCCACTACGTTATAGTGTGAACAGCTGAGGCCTTTCACTTCATTTCAAACTCTTTGGGCTTTTTTATCCACCTGTGGTAAACTATTGCCAGTGTGCTTTATTCTATGTTTTTAGTGTAAAATCTCCCATTCACCCAATTTCTTTCCCTCACAGGATGAAAATCCTCCCAGAATCTAAATTTCATCTCATGCACCAATGCATACTTAACTGCCATTTCTGCTGTGCTTCTCACTTCTTGAACTTCCTGTTCATTCACATGAATTCTTACCATGTCTGGAAAGTGAGTCTTTAAACTCGTCCAGCAGAATAATCTCCCATCGGGCTGCACAGATATTGTCCATTTTTAAGGCCTGCAACCATTTATCAAAATGACTGTGGTTAATTCAAGCTCAATATAAGTCTGACCTGGTCCTGTCTCGATATTTCTGAATCGCTGTCTACATTCTTCTCGTACCAATTCATAAGCACTCAAAATAGCCTGTTTGACATCTGCATAATCTCTTGCTCGTTCATGTAACAGCACTGCATATACCTCTTAAACTGTGCCAACCATCTTAGTTTGAACCAGCATTACCCACAGGTTCCCGGGACATGTCATCTGCAGAGATAATTTTGCAAATGAAATAAAAAAGGTTTTAGCATTTTTCTCACCTAAATATGGCAATATATTAACATACTGTATCCATCCCTACGTTCTCCCTTCATCATCATCCTGCTAATTTAACTTTCTTATCTAATTCCAAACTTCAGAATTTCAAATTCTCCCTCTCTTCCTTTTTCCTCTCTTTCTCTTTTTCTATCTTCTCTCTCTCTCTCTTTATCTTCTAATTCCAGTTGCCATATTTGCAATTTAGGTTTTTTCTAACTCGACTGCAGTTTCCTGCTTCTCTGATACACCAAGGTGCTTGACCAACTCCATTATGATTGCAGATTTTCTTTTGTCCCTGGTGAAACCCAATTCTATTCTACACGTTAATTCTAAAAGTATGCCCTTCCTTTGTCTTTCTACACGTTCTAGGCAAAGTTGGGAATCATCTTCAAACTTCAGAACCTCTTTAGCAATGTTAAAAGCAATTTCTTTAAATTTAGCCAACCACAAGCAAACAAAATTAAGTGAATTTTCTCACTTTTTTTATTTGAAGATCTAGGTCACTAACTGCCGAGTGATGGAATCTGCTGGGACCTTTTGTACCCCAAATCTGTTCAAATCTCTCCGAATACCATGCGACAAGCCCTCAAACCTTTGTGATGTCGATATCGAACTCCTCTGTTATTAAAACCACAAACCCAGAAAAGCTTACCTCACCTCGTAATCTGTAAAAACATGAGTGACAAAGTAGTGGCAAAATTCCACTATTAAGAGAAAAATAACAATTTGTAAGTATGTATGTTAACTTGCTGAGTTTGACGGTTTGTTTTCGGATGTTTCGTCACCATGAGTAGGGAACATCATCAGTTAGATTCTCCGGTGACGCACTGGTGGTATGCCCCGCCTCTCAATTTATAGGTCTTAGTTTCTTAAGGTGGGTGATGTAATTTACAGTTCTTCATTTCAAGGGAAGGTAGATTGGGTCTAAACTGATGTGTTTATTGATATACTTCAGACTAGAATGTCATGCCTCAAAGAACTTTCGTGCGTGGCTTTGTCCGAGGATGTGTGTGTTGTCACAGTCAACGTGGTGTCCTTCTTTGTCTCCATGAATGGAAACTAGTGATAGTGGGTCATGTCTTTTGGTGGCCAGTTGGTGTTCATATGTCCTGCTAGCACGACAACAGGACAGTCTGAAATGGAGGAAAAATCATTTTATATACACTGTTTAATCAGTGTGTGTTCAGATAAGGAAGATTGTTCATATGTGTACAACACATTCTGAATGAACAACGGAGACACAGTTAATGAAAAATGGTGCACATGATGTATAAACTTTATAAAGCATTAAAACATTATTTGATCCTCATCTGAAGTGATATGTTCCCCTTCTCTCAACATTCCCCCTTTTCTGGAATTCCCAACTCTAATCTCTCATTCTTATCATGATATGTGTTACAAATTCTTGCTTCTGGTGTCCCAAATTATTTCAGTTAATCCACTTTCTACCAGGAATAAAATATATTGGCCTGCTGTGGTCTTTCCAAAACTAGTGTCTGTCATATTATTGGAGATAAATGTTCTGGCATCAGACCCAGCATTTGAAAATATTGCTCTGTTGTATTTGCATTGTACAAAGGACCACAGCATACAGGCATTGCCAAAACATTGAGGGAAGTACATCTACTTCTTTCGATAATGTAGTTTTCTCATTTCCACAGTTCCATATCTATGTCCTCTTTCTTGTTCTCCCTTTGTATCTACTTAAGAAATCTACCAATTATTCGTTGTGTCCCATCTCGCAAAACGCCTTCTTTCGGTTTATATCTATTGCTCTGTTCTCGTTGTAATGTGATTATAATTGCGCAATGTAACTATAAAGACATGAGGGAGGAGCTGACCAGAGTTAATTGGAAGGGGAGCTGACCAGGAAAGACCATATAGCAGCAAAGGGAAGAGTTTCTGGGGATAATGTGGAAGATATAACCCGACATTCAAACCAAGAAGATGAAACATACTCTTGGGAGGACAAGGCAGCCATGAGTGATACGCCATCAAATTAAAAGAGGAAGCATACAATGTGGTGAAGATCATTGGGAATCCAGAGAATTAATTTGCTCTGAAACTACATAAGGCTGGCATCACTGACAGTACAGAGCTTTTAATCATGGTCAGGGAGAGAAACAGAGGGAAAGACATTCAAGTTAAACAAAGAAGATGGTATTACTCAAGGAAATAGATTCAAGTGAATTAAACATTTGGATTAAGATCAGTTAAATGCTTTTGTGGAATGTGTCAGATTGGAATCAAGACCAGGTGAGAGAGATCCTCAGCAGGATGAGAGTTTGAAAATTGAAGTATTAACACATCAGAAATCAGGTTAGGGCACTGAGTGCAGGGTTGATGGGTGAATGGGTCTCAGTGAGAATTGGGGAACAGACAGCAGAATTGCCTTGCAGATATTGCAGTTGGAAACTGCGTTTTCATGTAGTGCTGTACACCACAGCAGCAGGAGAACCAGACCTGCATTCAACCACAACTTGTAGCTTTTTGCCAGGATAACACTTCAGTCTGCCATTACCATCAACACCATCTATGGCTCGATGACGAGTGTGGGTGAACATATCAGAGTCAGAATCACATGAACCTTAATCATTAAAGCTACCGGACTTGACCAAAAGATATGATTGAAGTCCTGGAGTCGTGCCACATTCAGTCATAAATGGTGATAGACAGTTAAATAAATGACTGGAGGAGAGGACTTCATAAACATTCCCATCCCAAATAGTGGAACAGTCCTGCACATCAGTGTAAAAGAGAAGGATGTTTTATCCGCACCATCCTCTGCCAGAAGTGTTGAGTCGATGAGATACTTCACCCTCATCATGATGCCCACAAAATCACAGATGCCAGTCTTTAATTAATTCGATTTGCTGCATGTCAAATGAAGAAACAGCTGAACACAATAGATACCAATTGCAAAGGCAATGGGCGCTGACCCCATTCCTGCAACAGGACTGAAGACTTGTGCTGCACAACAGACCGTGTCCTTGGGGAAGCTGTTTCATTCCAGCTCAACTCTGACATCTCCCTGGCAATGTGGAAAATTACTCAGCTATGTCCCGTCCCCAAACGGGGAATAATTACATACTGACCAATTACCACCCCCTCATTCCCATCACGACAGGCAAATTGGTGGGAGTTCTCTCTGATAGAGCTGTCAAGCAGCACAGAAATAAACTGCTCAGTGTGGTTTCCGATATGTCCCCATGAGAAGATGGTGCTGTTGTGTAAATGTCACTGGATTACTAATCCGGACCAGGCTAGTGCTCTGGCAGCTGGTGGAAGTCAAAAACAATAAATATAATATCGAGATCTAAAATCTGGGGTCAGTAACAGTGACCTTGAAGCCAATATGGATTGTAAACAGAATTTCCTTCTCCAATCTACTTTTAGGAAGTGAATCTCCCATGATTTCCTGGGCTGGCCTAAAAGTGACTCCAAAGAACCTGACATGTGATGAGCATTTCAATGATCTCTGAAACGGGGAGAAAGTGAGGTCTGCAGACGCTGGAGATCAAAGCTGAAACTTTATTGCTGGAACAGCACAGCAGGTCAGGCAGCATCCAGGGAACAGAAGATTCGACGTTTCGGGCACATGCCCTTCTTCAATCTAACCTGCCCCTTGGCATTCAATGGTGTTACTATCACTGAATCTCCCAGTATCAAAGTCCTCGTGGGTAATCATTGCGCAGAAACTCACTGGACTCGCCACATAAACTACAAGAGCAGGTTAGAAGCTCGGAATACTGCGGCGAGTAACTCACATCCTAACTTCCAAAAGTCTGTCCATCATCTACAATGCATAAGTCAGAAGTGTGATAGAA
Organism: Chiloscyllium plagiosum; assembly: GCF_037043375.1. Lineage (NCBI taxonomy): Eukaryota > Metazoa > Chordata > Chondrichthyes > Orectolobiformes > Hemiscylliidae > Chiloscyllium > Chiloscyllium plagiosum. Next base: position 33,279,979 of record NW_028270182.1, on the reverse strand, counting down.
GACTCCCAATTTGCCTGGATGAGTGCAGCCCTAACAACAATCAAGAAGCTTTATACCGTCCAGGACAAAACAGCCAGTTTGACTTTCCCTTCATCCACAATGCTCCACCATCAACGCTCATCAGCAACAGTTTTTTTTACTCTCGACATGCTGCAATGAAATGATTCACCAAGGATCCTCAGAAACCATCTTCCCAACTCATGACCACGACTATGAAGAAAGACAAGGACTGCAGATATATGGAAATACTATCATCTTCAGGTTCCCCTCCTAGCCATTCACCATCCTGACTTGGAAATATATCACCCCTCCTTCACAGTCACTGGGTCAGAATCCTGGAATTCCCTCCATAATGTCATTGGAGGACAACCACAGCATATGGACAACAGCGTTCAAGAAGGCAGCGCGCCACCACCTTCTCAAAGGCAACTAGGGACAGGCAGTAAATGCTGGCCCTGCCAGTGTCACCAAGATTCACGAATTAAATAAATAGAAATTAACAGAGGAAGTTTGATGAGTTGTCACAGGGATCGGTGCTTGGGGCCCAGCTGTTCACAATGCCTTTTTAAACATTTGGTTGCTGCAATCAAATACAATATATCCCAGCCTGCTGACAGCACTAACGGATGTGGGATTGTGAGTGGGTGAGGAACTTATCAAAACGCACCGAGAAGACTAAGACAAGTGGAGTGAATGGGTAAATACGTGACAGTTGGAGAACAATGTGGATAGAGGTGACAGTATGCCCTTTGGTGGAAAGATAAACTGGTAGCCTACCATTTGAAAATGATTGGTTGAAACATGTTGATTTACAAAGGGACGTATGCTCCTTTTTGTTGTTTCCTTCTGCATAAACCTCTGAGGCCCATGCAGCGCAGTGAGTTCTGCAACCACATGTCAATACTGGACATGGCATTGGCACGCTGACTAGTTTACATAGACCCACTTAAATGGGTAGCTGTAACATTGAAGAAGATCTGATCTGCCTGTACACCAGTCGCTGAAAGCAATATTGCAGAAACAGAAAGCAGTGAGGAAGATAAAAAGTTTGTTGACCTTTATTTCAGGAGGATGTGAGTCCAGGAGAAAGGGTGTGTTACTGCAGCTGTCCAGTGCCTTGGGGAGATATCATCTTGAACATTGTGCAGTATTGTGTGCAGTTTTGGTCTCCTTACATAATAAAGGACAAACCTGAATTTGAGGGAGAGCAGTGAAGTATGACCAGACTGATCTCTGGGATGGCGGGCTTCTTGTGGGAGTGTATTCTCTGGGGTGACTGGTCCTGTATTCCATGGGCTTTCGGAAAACGAGTGGAGATCTCAGTGAAATATACAAAACTCTGACAGGGTGAGTCAGATTGAAAGCAGGGATGATAATTCCCCTGGCTGGGACGTCTAAAACAAGGGGCCACAGGCAGTCACTCTGCATTGGGATGATAATAAATGTCTGCTCTCACTGACTGGGGAACCTGGGGATTTCGCTCGCACATGGAAACCAAGACACTGATTATAAATAAGGATTTAGATATAGTAAAGGGATGGTGGGAGAGCCGGTGTACGGTGTGGAAATGAAAGGTTAACCATCATTACATTGAATTGGTTAGCAAACTCGATGGACCTAACGTACTACTGCACTTCCTATTTTATACTTTCCCAAGGTTACTCACATTAAGGGATATGTATATCATGTAGGGTAAGTGCATTGAGGAGATTCTTTCCATGAAATAGAATGGGGGAGGCTCAATGTGTTGTATGACCTACTCCTTTCCTGATGTTTTTGTGCAGTCTGTGGGAAAGCTCTGTAAATGTTGTGACAAGATCTCAGATGTTAGGAAGAAGGTCTCTACAGGGTCGACAGGACTGTGTTCCCATTCCCTTTTTCATACTGATGCTGAGGCCGAGTGTTCTGTCCGGTTTCATCTTTTCAGACCGCGGAGTAGTTAGATACAAATGAGTGCCTTGCTTGGCCGTTTCAGAGAGTAGACTATTGGGGTGGTAATTGGCCGGATTGGATTTTTTCTGCTTTTTGTATACAGGAGATATTTTGGGTAATTTTCCACATAATGGGAAAAGCCATTGTTGTAACCATATTGAAACAGTTTGGCTACGGGAGTGACAAGTTATGGAGCACAAGTTTTCAGTACTATTGCCAGAATGCTGTCAGAGTATGGACTCAATGGAGTATCCAGTATATCCAACCGTTTCTGGAAATCGCATGGACATGAATCTAATTGGTTGATGACTGGTAACTGAATCGCTGCGGACCACTGGAGGAGGCTGAGATGGATCATCCACTCAGCATTTCTGACTGCAGATTGTTGAGAATGCATCAGCCTTATCTTATACACTGAAGTGCTTGGCTCTTCCATCATGGAGGAAGGGGTTATTTGTGGAATCTCTTCCTCCAGTGAATTGTTTAATTGTCCCCAACGTTTCTCGACTAGATGTGGAAGGACTGCAGAGCTTAGATCTGATCCTTTGCCTGTGGGACCACTTAGCTCTGTCTAGCACTTAATGCTTATGCTGTTTGGCGCACAAGTTGTCCTGTTTGGTGGCATCAACAGGCTGACAGCTCATTGCCAGGTATGCCTGGTGCTGCTGTTGCCATCCTGCACACTCTATTGAACCAATTTTGATCCTCTGGATTGATGGCAATTGTTGTGAGTGAGATATGCCAGGCCATGAAGTTCTGTGGGTGTACAATTCTGCTGCTATTGATGACCCACAACACCTCATGGACACCCATACTTGAGTTGCGAGATCTGTTTGAAATCTGCCCAATTTAGCACCGTGATAGTACCACCCACAATGGTGGAGGCTATTCTCAATATGCAGGTGTGACTTTGTCTCCACAATGATTATGAGGTGGTCACTCTTACCAATACTGTCATGGATAGATACTTCTGCAACTGGCAGATTTGTAAGGTTGTGGTCAAGTATGTATTTTTCTCTTGTTGGTTCCTTCACCACCTGCCGTAGACCCAGTCTAGCAGTTATATCCTTTAGGACCCGGCCAGCCCGATCAGTAATGCTGTAGCTGAGATGCTCTTAGAGGTGTACATTGAAATCCTCCACCCAGAGTACATCTTGCGTCCGTGCTACCCTCAGTGCTTCCTCCATGTGTTGATCAGCATGCAGGAATACTGATTCATCAGTTGAGAGAGGCTGGTTCATGGTAATCAGCAGGAGGTTTCCTTTCCCATGTGTAAAATAACGCAATGAGACTTCATGGGATACGGAGTCACTGTTGAGGATTCCAAGAGCAATTCCCTTCCAACTGCATCCCACTGTGCCACAACTTCTGCTACTTCCATCCAGCTGTTGAGACAGGAGATTTCGGGGAAGGTGATAGGGAGTCTGGGATATAGTCATACTCACAGAATCATACTTTACAGACAATGTCAGGTTGTTGCTTGGCGAGTCTGTGTATTTCAATTCACTGTTTCCTGCCAGCTGTCCCATTCTAGAAATATGGCCCAATCCACTCAGATTTGATTTTGCAAACTGGGCTTGGAGATTTACCAAAACGTTTCTAAAAATCAAAATGTTTTGCATCCATTGCTTCTCTTTCACTTGTCTCCCAGTCTGTTTCTCAAACATAATTTCCATTTCATAAATCTATGTTAGTGTTGTCTATGACCATTACTTTCAGCCTCAATAATTTCTCCGAATCCGTTTACTTACTATGTTCTATGTACCATGTACTCTGTCATTTTCCCACACCAGACTTGGTTTTCTTTGTATTGTTTCAAACTTCTGCGAAGACAGAACTGAAGTACTGGCTTCATAGTTCTGCTATTTCCCTGCTCCCCATTCTCCATTTTCTGGTGTCAAACTGCATGGAAACTGCACTTGTTTTCTCTTTTTCTCACATTGACATAATTTAACGAGTTATTACCGTTCACTCTTATAATCCTTGTGAATATACCCTTCAGAAACTCATCAATTCCTGCCTTAAACTGCTCAATAATTGACCATCCACACCATACACTCACAGGAGCATAGACTCTGTGCCAACAGAAATACAGCACGATCTATATTAGTCCCACTTTCCTACACCAGGCCCATAGCCTGGAATGTTATGACACTTCCAATACTTCGTCCAAGTACTTTTTAGTGATTGTGAGCTTACTCGTGATAATTCCCCTCTCAGGAAGTATTCCCAGAACACAACACGCTCTAGGTGAACAAATGTTTAAATCCTCTCTTAACCTCAAACTTTTCGCATTAAAAGTGTGCTCCTTTGTTCTTGACCCTCTCACTTAAAGGAACAGCTGCTGGCTATCCACCCCATCCGTGTCGCTCATAATCTTATCCTTCTGAGTCACGGACCCCACAGTTTTCTCTGCTCCAAAGTAAACAACCCGAGCTTATCCAGCCTCTCTCCATTGCTGATATGCTCTATCCCATGGAACATTCTGGTGAATCACCTCTGCACCCTCTCCAGTACAATCTCATCCATCCTGGAATGTGGCTCCCCGAACTACATTCCATTTTGGCCCAACCAAAGCCCTTTATTGCTCTTATAATCTACGCCCTGATTAGGAAACATAACACCCAAGGTCCAATTCTTAACTAGTCCATTAAACTGTCCAGTCACATTCAGTGATATGTGGAGAGGCACACTCTGACGTTCCCAGTGTGCTGCCATTCATTGAGTCCTATCCTGCCTGGTTCGTTCTCCCATTGATCTGCCCATCTGACCATTCCTTCTAAATTTCCCTGCAACTTAAGGCCTTCCTCCTCACTGCTAACCACCCAGACAATCTTTATGTCAAACATACACTTACTTATCACACCTCCCCCACTCTCCACCTCGCCCCCTCCACATTCACATCCATATTTTTTATGAATAATATAAACAATAAGGGATACAGCACTGATCGCTGTGGTACACCAGGGGACACTGGTCTCCAGTCACACAAACAGCCTTCTCTCACCACCCTCTGTCTCCTGCTACTCAGACAATTTTCGTTGTAACTTGTCACGTTATCCTTCATATTGTGAGATTTTACATTATTTTTCAGTTTCCCAGCTGGAAATTTGTCAAAGGCCTTCCTACAGAACTAAAAATCGACCTCCTCAAACTAATTCAATCAAACCCATTGGACATGCCTTCCTTCTGATAAAGCCATGATGATTATCCCTGACCAAACCTTGTGACTCTGATTGGAGTTCAATTTTCTCCTTCCCTATTTTATCCAGTAGTTTCCTTAACAGTGATCTAATACTCGTACGTCAATAGTTACCTGGTCTATCTCTCCCACCCTTACTGTGAGGTGTAATCGTATTAGCAGTTCTCCAGTTCTCTGCCACCTCCCCTATGGTCAGATTCTAATTAAAATATTCAGTCAGGGTCTTTCCTCCCTTGACCCCAACAGCCGCCTGTGATACAACTCAGTCAGACATAGAGATTGGTTCAAGTATTTACAGAACAAAGCCTCAAATCCCTGCTCATATTTTACATCAATCTGTTCAATAGTTTCCAGTCCATCGTTTTGAATTCTGTACCTGCATCCTCGATCTCCCAAGTAAAATAGCTGTGAAGGTCTCATGTAACAATTCATCAATTTTCTCCACACAGATTGCCTCTTTGGTTTCTAATGGACGCTAACTGTTAGCTGATTAATCTGTTCTATTTGTACGTGTAGAAGATCGTGGGATTCTCCCCTATCTCGCCTATTTGTACTTCTCCATGTCCCTCTGTTATTCAGTCCCCGCTATGTTTCTAAGTTTCACTGCAATCACCTCTTGTGTTTTGAAAGTCGAGATCACAGGCTGAGTTTCCACATCAGACAATCTTGCCATTTTAGGGATTAATCTGGATAATCATCGGAGGGATTAATCTTGATGATACCATTTGCAGTTCCTCTATAGTCAGTCTATTCTTTCTGAGATTAGGACTCCGAACGTTACACAATACTCTAATGTTAGTCTCACCAACACTCGATGCGACTGGTTCACGACATCCTTTCTATTCCAATTACATTCGCAAGAATGTAAACCTAATTTTTAGTTTCCCATTTGCATATGTTCTTCCCAATACCTCTCACTCTAATTTTTCTTATGAGATTACTGTGTGAGTTCTTTAAAAAAAGCTCCTGAATATCCAACTCCACGTTACCCATAGGTTCTTCATTGACTATGTCTCCAAGCATCATCTTCAAACCATTCCAAAAAATATTTGCCACTTCTGGTTTTCCTTCCATCGGTACATTATCATAGTCTCCAGGTACTTTATTACTTTCTAAATATCTAGTAGCATGTTCTTTGTAATCGAGTCCAACCCGGCTGCGGATGACAAGACAACTGGTCTGTCGTTCACCATTCTCCAAATTCATCCTTTCTTAAACTGTTGGATAATATATAGAACCTTTGATTTATCCAGATTGGCTAAATGCCTTTCGTGAATGTGTCGGAAAATAAAGTGAAAATCCGCGATGCAATCAACATGTCTATTGCTACTTCCTCTGAAATTCTTGTATGCAGTACATCTAGTCTGACAGATTTATAAATACTCAATCCAGCTTTCTTTTCAAAGATAACCCCAACACTGATAAGAATGATCTTAGACTTTACTTACAGAAGTCCCATGGTCACTTGGTATTTCTGGAAGAATATCTGGACATTCTTCCATGAAGATAGACACAAAGAAACTGTTTCTTTTCCCTGCGATTTCTCTGTTCTCTGCAATAAATTACATTGAACGTACACCAACTGTTCCACATTTGACCTTGTTTTTAATTTTTTCATGCATTGATAGACGCTTTTTAGCAGTCTTTATGTTTTTCTTTCATTTGCACGCTTTTTCTCTTTTGGATTTTCTTCTCAGTTTCTTAGTCATCCTTTGCTGGGTCCTACATTTCACTGAATCCACTAGCTTACTGCAACACTTGGCATTTTTCTAAGCTGCCTTCTTTCATCTTATAGGGAGATGAAGGTGGAGTTGAAAGTGATAGTCGGAGAGGAGGGTTGCCCAGATTGATAGGAAGGAAGATGGACATATAGGAACATTCAAAAGGGCGGTGCTGACTTGGAAGGTTGGAGTGGGATAAGGTGAGATGAAGGGAAATGGGGAAATGGGGAAATCCACTATGATCCCCTGTGGTTGGAGGGTCCCAAGATAGAAGAGGAGGCTTTCTATCTCCAGGCTTCTGGTGGCTCGGGTTTGGCGACGGAGCAGGCCCAGGACCCGCATGTCCTTGGCAGAGTGGGAAGGGGAGTTAAAGTGCTCAGCCACAAGGAGATGGAATTGTCCAATGTGGCTGTCCCAGAGATGTTCTCTGAAATGATACACAAGTTAACCTCCTGCCTCGCCAATGTAGAGAAGACCACATTGGGTGTAATGGATGCAGAAGATGAGACGTTCTGTCTCCCTTCATCACCTATCACTGTCAACCCAATCTTCATCTACCTATCGCAAACCCAGCTACCTTCATTCTGCCACACCCACTTCTCATTTATCTCTCAGCCCTCTTGACCCATAAGCCTCATTCCTGATGAAGGGCTTATGCCCAAAACGTCAATTTTCCTGCTCCTAGTATGCTGCCTGACTGTGCTTTTCCAGCACCACACTCTTCGACTCTGATCTCCAGCATCTACAGTCCCCACTTTCTCCTCACAGCTTCATGGCTTGCAAGACTCGGATTTATAACGGTTACTTCAAATAAAACAAAAACTGTCGTTTATTCAAACAGCATAAAAGAAAACCAATACATTGTGGTCACTGTTCCCAAAAGGTCATTTCCAGCAAAAGGTTCAATTAGCTCTTCCGATCACTCAACACCAATTCCTAAATAACCTGATCTCGAGCTCAGTGCTCGACATAATGTTAATGTAAACCATCTCACACGTGGTCATGAATTCCATTTTTCCCAGCATTAGCATTCAATTGGGTTAACACAGTTTAGATATAATTTGTATAGCATTTGTATTGCAGCTTTCATTTTGATATATAACTCCCGTCAATGTTTCCTCCTCCTTACTCTATTTTGCGCTCCACCTTACTGGATTCTGTGGAATCTGAGCGATGTCGGCTCTGGGGAGATTAATGACAAAGATCATCTCGCCACATCATTTATGATCTTCTCAACCTTTCATTTCTCCAGATCTCCCGTTATGCTGGTGAAGTAGAGAAGGACAATGACCTTCCAACAATGCTCTGCATTCCCCCAGAGAGCTGAGGCAGCTCTAACCTGGGTGGGAACCTTACAGCAGGCTGGTAAAGTGTTGCTGCTGCTGTACAGTTCTTAGTGCGATCACATCTGGAGTAGTGTGTACAGATTTAATCTCTTCAATGAAGAAAAGATGTTGTTATATTGGAAGCATCTCAGGGATGGTTCCCTCAACTGATTACTGCAATGAAGGTGCTACCTTATAACGAAAGGATGATCAGGTTGACCCAGTAGCCATTGAAGTTAACAAAAATTAAAGATGATCTTATTTGAACATAGATGGCAGAAGGAGTCAACATGTGAAGCAAATAACACAGATAGTGGAGGAACCATTCCGTTTTCCAGTCTGTTACACAGGAACAATAAGAGGATATTCAGGCCTTCGAACCTGTTACATCAAATCAGGACGAGGCTAGTCAGCCCCTGGAGCCTGACATACATTTACAGAAGGAGGCCAATCAGCCACTCGAGCCTGTAACAGTAGGCCAGGCTGCATCAGTATCCTGTTAAATAGCAACAGGATCAGTCCATTAAGCCTACTGAAGTCTGTAACATAGGAACTGGAATAGGTCACACAGTGCCTAGAGATTGTTAAACTGGATAACAGGAGGCCGTTCAGACCCACCGAGCCTATTGGCAGGGAATTGGATAAGGATAAAAACTATCTGAGACTTCTTTCATGAGAACAAGATAAAACCAATCAATCCCTTGGTCCCATCTCCGGGATGCATGAGGAGACTGTTCAGTATTTCCACCTGTTATGGAGAAGTATGAGAAGACCCATCAGCCCCTCAAAATGTTACCCAGCAACAGGAAGATTCCATAATCTCCCAATCCTCCAAAGCATCAACAGGAGCAGGTCACTCTGGCCTTGGAGATGACAACACAGCAATTGGAGCAGATCTCTTAAAAACGTGTGCCCATTAAATAGAATTTCAAAGAAAACGTAAAGGCTTTCAAAAGGAAAGAACATATAGTAATGGTATACACCACAGGGACTAAAGTGTAACAATAAACTATTGTAATTTAAGTCTAATTGTTAGAGTCCATTGTTCAGGACATTTGCAAAGTGAAACCACAATCCATCAGAGTCAATATGGTTCTACGAACGTTAAATCGTGTTTGAATTGTTTGCTTGAGTTATTTGAAGATGTCATAAACAAGCTGGAGCGTGGGAATCGTGGAGATGGAACATATCTGGTCCTCCTGAAGGTATCGGATATGTCGCTTCTCCAAAGAGTAAGTGGTACGATCAGACAACATGGGTTTCGATGTAATTTATTAGCTTGGATGGAGGATTGGTTAACCAACAAAATGTAGTCAGATGGATTAAATGTGTCATTTTCTTTAGGCAAATGCAAATTATGGGGTGCCATTAATTTCAGTACTCATGCCTCACCCACTTGCGATTGATGGTATTACTGTACTCTTTTGATGGGATAGAAAATACGATACCACATTTTCAGGTGACACTAGCATTGGTGGGAAATTACTTCGGAATGATGATGCAAGAGATTTTAAAACTATATGGATAGGTTGGGTGAATAGGCCAACATTTGGCAAGGAAAATTATAGTGAATAAATATGGGGCTATTCAAGTTGGCCAGTACAATAGAAAGACAAATTATTATCTAAATGGAGAGAAAGTTCAAAGTGTTCAGGTGCAGAGGGATCTGGGTGTCTGCTTGCATATCACAGAAAACCTTCCTGCGGGTACCGCAAATAATGAGAAATTTAAGCATAATTTCAGTGTTTATTTATAAAAGGATAGAGTAGAAAGGTAGGGAGTGTTGGTGTAGCTAATGCAAGGCATTAGTGAGGCTGCAACTGGAGTACAGTTTGGATGTCCTGCAGAATGAGGTATTTCCATTGGAGGCAATTCAGAAGAGCTTCATCAGATTGATTCCATATTTTAAGTGTTCGTCTTATGAAGATAAATTGAGAAGTTTAGGCATATACTCTCCAGTTTATAAGAATGAAAGGAGATCTCATTGAGGTCTGTAAAATACTAAACGTAATTGAATGTGTAGATATAGAGTGGATTTTTTTTCATGTGGCGCAATCTACAACAAGAGACTAGAGTTTTAGGATGGAGAGATGGCAGGAAAGTGGAACAGAGGCCGTGTTGACATCAGCCTCATCGAGGGGTTGGATTCCTCACAGATACTCCTTGTTCTTATTCAACTCTTCCACTGTGTTGCACAGGAATGGGGAAGGAAAGGGTAGCATACAGGAGCAGGCACGCAGAATAAATCAGTCTCAATCAGTTAGACAGAACGTTACCAGCCGGGTCACAAAGTAAGCAGTACTTGGTTCTCAACTATTTACAATCTATATTAATGATCAGGAGGATGGAACAGATATACAGATGCTGAGTTTGGTGATGTCGCTGTGGTAAGCAAAAGATTAAATTATCAAGAGAGGGTGGAGGGTCTGCAAATAGATTCAGAGAGGTAAAGGCAGTAGATCATAGCTTGGCAGGTGGAATTTAACATGATATAACCTGTCATTTCATTTACAGGAATAACGGAAAGCAATATGTTACTGAAATGGAGAGGGATTTTAGGACTTACTGATACTGTGTACTAGGGGGTTCTCTCAGCCCCGTTCAGACATGGCAGGTTTTGCTCCATCCCTGATCGTCTGCTCTCAGACACTCAAAGTGACCCTATTGCTCTTCGTACACATAGAATACTTTAATGTGGTTGATTGGTTATGGGGATGGTGTATTGAAACGTGCATCAAGGGGACGGCCTTCATCCAAGATATATTCAGTTCTTTCTACGTGGAGACCCGATGACGATGGGAATGGCTGACTGCTTCTGAATGAAGAGGCCATGACTGCTGCCAGGATAGTGGGTATTCACCAACATGATGTACTGTGCATGGGTACACTGTAACATTAATAGAGAGAGGGAGCTCCTTCAGTTCCTCTACCTCTCCCCATTGACATGGGGACTCTGCAGATGCCATGTCCACCATCGGGAATCCCACTACACTGGATACACCCGGCAGCTCCCTGCTGTGGGTGAACCAATGTATTTACCTCATCCATCACATATATCCTCCATCACAGAATGGTGACATTGATGTTGAGATACTGCGAAATGATGGATATGTCATCTAGTTGTGTCTGGAAAGTTATGGATCACAGAAGCTGAATGAAACAGTGACCCTCACAGCCACTGGCAGTACCACCCTCCCCCTGGCGTGATGCTGCAGGACGTGTTGAAGGAGGTGACACCGCTCTGTGACCAGCTCCTTGTTCAGTCAGGGTACCCTCACTATGTGCGCCTGGGTTAAGTGAACCTTGGGAAGCTGTTCCTGGAATACTTGGGGTGGATACAGCAGATCTTTTTCCCCACACCCACTCACTCCGTGGTTTCAGAGTTTCCCTTCTCTGCAGCCTCTGCTTCATTTGTTGTTCATGTTGCAGGCTAAGATGCTCCATCCAGAGTTGAGTCACCAAATCCTAAGGTCTCCCTGAATGTCTGAGGCAGCTTACAGCACAACTTCCAGCAAACCATCCCCAGCCACTCCACTAAATTTTTAATAACAGGAGTCAGTCAGAAACCCCTCGGCTACAAGTGTTGCGGACCAGACCAGATTCCCGCAAAATATTTTAAGAAGACCGCTTAGACCAAAACCTTTCCTTATTTTGAATATAGATATGAAGTGTGCTTTCCAGATATATCGTGACTGGTCAAACTACTCGACATTAAGCAAAATATAATCTATTCAAACGTTTTAGTTAAAATACAATCAAAGAAAAGAACATTTTGGGATAGCTTATATGTTGGAACACTTACACAAACATTAGATACCGTACCTTCTTGGTATTCATGCTTGGCACAAAGATATATTCAAATACAGATCCTTACAGCAGTTTTCCAATCCAGGGGAAAACAACATCAACAGAGATCTCAGTGAGAAAAACAGCTGGGGATCATGTATTGAAACTTCCAACCCTTCTGGGGCCCGAACAACTTCTGAATGCTGCAGCTAAAAACAAAACGAGAAAACCTGCTCTGGGAGAGCTGGCCACTGCCCTTCCATTGTTACCACCGTTTTAATGAAACCTAAAGGCTTTTTCAGTTATTTACTTAAACTGTTTTCAGACAGCAGTTCTGCACCTCTGCCTTTAAAACCTCTCTTCAAAAAAACCCAAGAGAAAATCACCTTTTTACAGTAATCGTATACTCACAACTCCACCATCAATAAAACGATCCATTAATATACAAACATGGATTCATTTTAGACTTCCCAACCTTCCTCTATTAGCAGACTGCAAGGCATATATAAATAAACATATACATTACATTGACTCTGAGCATACAATCGTTCACAACAAGATTCGATTTCATTCATTTTACTCCTGCCGCAGAATGCCTTTGTCTTTCTTCATCCAAGTCTCCACAACATGTCAAAACTTACGTTTTCTCGCCCTGTCAACTGTATAATTTTAAATTGAATGGCAGCAATAATAAGCTCCATCGAATCAGACTGGTATTATTCTCCCCAAACCTCTCCAAAAACTTTAAGGGTCACGATCAGTGATAAAAACATTGTCTCAGGTATGATATTTACAGTTTAAATGCAGAAATGTTGTTACGCCTCCGTCAAGCTCAAGGCCTCCTTCCCCATTGTGGAATAAATCTGTTGATGTTTCCACTGGACGCTTCAACCACACATTACATAATGGAGCACTTCTCATCTTCCCAATACTCCCTCTGAATGACATAGCTCCTTATGTCTCAGCATAAAAAAAATACATGCTTCTGTGCCTCTTAATGCTATAACCTCTTTACCGGCTTCTCCTGGCTAATGCCAATAAACCTTACTCTCACAGGGATATATTTTAAGAAGATCTTGCACATTCTTCTCAATCCCTCACAGAAACCAAACATTGATTTCTGAACTAAATCGTCATCATCAGTCAATTCAGTTTCTAATCTTGGCATTTTAACTCTCTGCTCTTCCACACGAGTTCTCATGACTGCAGGAAGTGAATTATTGAGCTTCTCCGAAATAAGAATCTCTCTAAGAGTGTCATTAGTTTGCTCAGTTTTAAATACCCTTACCCACCTTTCAAAAGTATTTTTTTATTATTCTTTCAAAGTCAATGTGCGTTTAACCAGGGACGCTATTTTAGATTCCTGTAACACTGTCTGTCAGCTTCTGGCACAAGCTCATATGCACTTCAGATGGCTTTCTACATCTCCTAATACTCCTCAGACACCTCCTCCGATAGGGATGCAAATACCTATCAGCTTTGTTTGGATCAACTAAATCCACATGGTCACTGGGCACTGCATTTGTTTAGCCACTTTCTCCAATGAAATTAAAAATGTTCCCCCATCCTTCTCATCAAAGTTAGATAATGCCTGGCTGTATTTAAACAGATCCCCATCAGGCCTTTGGCTACTATCGGGTTGCTCATGCTCACTAACCTTCTCATCCAGCCTACCGTCTACCTTCATCACCAACTTCTATGTCAACTTTCCTCTTTAATTACTAACTTTTGAAGTTGAAACTCTCTGCTTTTCTTCTCTCTTTTTCTCTCTTTCTTCTTCATTTCCTTTTCTTTTATTTCTACTTTTCATCATAATTCAAACTATTTCAATTCTTTCTCATGTTCAAGGTGCCTCATTTGAAATTGAATTCGAGCCATTTCTAAGGAGTCTGATGGCAGATCCTCCAAATGTAATTGCCGAGCTATAGCTGTAATTATCTCTCATGTTCTCACAGACAATCGCAACCCCAACTCCAGACTGTCTGCCAATTCCTACAGCTTTGCCTCCATTACCTTTTGTAAAACTTTACTTCTTCCACACACAGAGAACTCTTAGTGACTGAAAGAATCTTTATACACAAAACATTGTTTCAACCAACCGAATTCAACATCTGGAACAAAAGACACTGACAACTACCATACGCAACCTTTGAACCCAATAGCCTCCTGGTGTGTACTCTCCAGTGTCTGCATGAGCTTATTCTGGATGCTCTGATTTCCTCACACAATCCAAAGATGAGCATGTCAAGTCAATTGGCCATGTTTAGTTGTTCATAGTTTTCAGGGATGTGTGAGTTAGGTGCCTTAGTGAGGGTAAATATGTAATAATAGTATAGAGGAATGGGTCTGGGTAGGTTACTCCTCAGAGGGTCGTTTGCAGACTTGTTGGGTCTAATAACCTGTTTGCACACTGTGGGGATTATAATTCTAAGCCCAATTATCGATTTAGAACCAGACAAGAGACCCCAGTTTGCTATAGACCAACTAGACCGCTATTTTAATCAAACTATTTTAATAAGGTAGCTTGGATGTCAACCTTTCCTTAATAACAAGATAGATGGGAATTGGATGTCCCAGATGTGATTCCACTCGTCAAACCACTCACCATTATGCAAAACACACTATATTTAAAAACTCTAATGAAAATCCATACAAAATGAAGAGGAATTTAGAATAACTTAGCTATTGGAAACCTTAACTGAATGATGGACACAGAACCTGCTACAAATGAACTGTTCCAATATACTAACATCACCTAAACACACCCCTTGGCAAAAATGAACATTCAGACATACATTCTTGCATACAGTTCTCCAGTACAGGAGGAAACAGTTTCAAGTGAGGTTTCAGAGAGAATAGCAGCTAGGGATAATTTATTAAAACTTCCAACCCTTTTGGGACCCAAGCGCCTGGTAACTGTTACAGCTGAAAGGGAAAAACTAGAAAGCCTGGTCTGTGCCAGCTGGCCATTGTTACGACAATTTTTAAAAAAACATAAAAGCCTCATAAGTTTTTTTAGTTGAGCTGTTTTCAGTACGCACTTTGCCTTTAAGACCTCTTACTAAAAAAAGGAGAAAATAACCTTTTCTTTAAAAAAACGTGACAGCATTGCCACACAATTTAAATGACTGTTCCTTTATTAAAGGGGCTTCCTCATGTTACTGACAGCAAGATCACCTGAGAGGGGCAAACACAGGTACATACCAAGTTACAAGGATGTGTCTTATAACTTCTGAAACACGCCTGTCCATGGACCATCACATGGGACATACCGGGAAGTGAACAACAGCTTGACACACGCCATTTCATTACTTCTGAGCTACACAATGCCAGCCGTCGATATACTAGGGAGCCAAAACCAGAGGCCAGGGAAAGATACAGAGGGACAGAGAGATTCACATTAAAGACAGAAACAGACAGTTAATTAACTGAAAAGATGTTGTGGAAATATGGGGAAAAAGACGTTACAGTGGGACTAACTGGAGAAGTGAGATCTTCAAAAGTAAAATTACAAGAATGCGAACATTGAATAAAGGCATTGTTAGATCAGAGTAAATGGTTTGTTACATCAAATCCTGAATTTGCTTCACAGAACATCACAAATACCTTACACTGGGACAAGATGACAGCCTAGCATGGAGAGCTGTGCAGAGCAGGCTAGTGTGTTGCTCAGTAAACTGCACTGTCTGCCAGCATAGTGAGTATTGCAAACATTACTGTCATATGCAAACTATACTCGCATCAGATTACTGCCTACAATGGGAAGGTTTGCTGTGTGTGTGTTCATCAGAAACTGAGGGACAGTGTGTGTTTGTGTGCACGCGATAGGTGAAGTTGAAAGCGAAACTCATTGTTTGAGAAGGAACGCATATGGAGGAAATTATTTTAAATAAGAACAACTAGCAGGCTTTTTGTTAATCGACAGAGAGAGAACGAGAGAAGTTTCATGGACAGATGAGATAAAGGGTTTGAGAATGTCAAAATAAAGGCATTGCCAGAGAGAACTGCAATATCCATCGGCGTGCACATGAATGACAGATGGATGGGGGTTTGGTGTGAATTCGAATCAGATTTGCTTCGGCAGGTTTGAAGCCAGGAGCGTCAGCAGCAGATTATTGGCTTCCTTAAGACTGTATTTCATAGCTCAAGGTTCAAACAGCAGATGGACTAAACCAGTGAGATATATTCTGGAGTGGTGACTATTCCAAGTTAGCAATGGTCAGGGTATGGTGTCAGGAATCAGCTCATGGTCAAAGGGATCACCCACAGTTGTGACTTGTCTGATTCAGTCGCAGATATTGGTCAGGGATGAGATGGAAACAGTGGCAGGAAGTGGAGTTTGTAACCAGAACAGTGGAGAGTGACCTCCATGCTGTTAATACTTCAAAAACAAGGGCAATGATACAATAAATTGTAGTTCTCCGCTGAAACTGAGTAGGTCAACATAAAGAAACATGAGTAACGCTGACAGAACAGAGAGGGAGACAGTAATTGAACACATTCCTTGATGTAGTTAGTAGTGGTCTGTAGAGTGAATCTATGGATTGAGAGTTTCAACAGGAAGATAATAGTGACAAGAAGTGTAGACTATATAAAAGAACCGTAATACAGTCATAACTGGTTTATAAAAAAACAAATCTGGACAGTGACACTTAGCAGGATCACAGACGATAGCCAGGAAAGGATAATAAATATATTGAATAATGAGAAGATCGTAATAGATCCACGATGATAAGGACAACCAATTAAATGCAGAAAGATACCAAACATAACTGGATAAACTCCGGTCTATTGTTGGAACATGCCAATCTTATGTTCCCAGATTCTGATACATTTTTGGAACATTCCAGTCTAATGTTCTCAGATTCTGATCTCTCCTCCCCCTCTTCAAAATCTGCTGATCCCTGGAAGTGCTGTCGATGATGCTGCCGCTCCTGTTATGCGATAACACATTGAACGGAGCCCATTTATCATTAAAAGATGGAAACCCTCCAATGGGATAATTAGAATCCATGGAGATTAGCATTAATCACAGTCACTGAACAAACACTGGGTAACCGAGCAAAGGCTACGACAACGGATGAATGGGCACCACACAACAATCAACAGACAGGAGTATTCCCTCCCAGTTGGGGAACACTTCAATGGTCCAGGATCTTCAACCTCGGCCCTTCTGGTGACCATCCTCCAAGGCGGACTTCAGGACAGGCTGCAGCGAACAGTGGCCGAGCAGAGGCTGATAGCTCATTTTGATACACATAGGGAGGGCCTCAACCGGGACTTTGGGTTCATGTCACATTACAGGTGAACACCATTGCACTATACACGCACACACAGGCACTCCTATACACACACATACATACGGACACACATGTACACAGACAGGTACACAGATACTCACACACACCCTTACAGACACACACACTCCCACACTCACACGGCACTCTCTCAGAGACTTAGACACTCTACACTCATGCACACACATATACACTCTCTCACTGATACTCAAAACCCCCCACCCCAGACACGCACACACACTCCCACACTCACACATGCACCCCCCTCACAGACTTAAGACACTCTACATCACTACAAACACATATACATTCTCTCTCACACTCACAACCCCCCAACACAGACAGACACAGACACGCATATACAAATGGACAAAGATCCACATGCACACATATAATTTTTGGGATGAATTTGTACTTGCAGAGTTACATTGTATTTTGCTCAAAAACTGCATAGATTCATGTAAAACTCTGTTATCTCAGTTTTCAGATTAGAATCAATCTACACATTATGGCATAGACAGTGAACACAGGGGGATAACACCTTCAATATATTGTCTAGCTAACATTCACTGTTACAGCTAAAACTGAGAATGCAACGTTTTTTTTAAAGGTTTTGTGATTTACACATGAAAGAAGTGAAACTATCATGGTATTCGAGCAGATGAAAGACTCAACAGACAATCAAGGTATTTTTCAAGGTATAATTTCAGTCACTGTAAAGTGGGCAAGTTTCTAGATTCCTTATTGACAAGTGTGAGTCTACTCCTGGTTTTAAGTGCCCTGCTCCCAAATCCTTTCATAACCTTGAAACAGAGCATTGACACCGCTGCTCAGCAATAGGCTGAAGCAATTCTGTCCCTATGGACCTCTTACAGAGGCATAAGAGAAGGCCATTCAGCCCATATTAGCCTGTTGCTACTTGAAAGGGTGGAAATCTAGAACATTGGCACATTTTGCCAACAAGGAGAAAGTGAGGACTGCAGATGCTGGAGATCAGAGCTGAAAAATGTGTTGCTGGAAAAGCGCAGCAGATCAGGCAGCATCCAAGGAGCAGGAGAATCGACGTTTCGTGCTTTTCCGGCAATACATTTTTCAGCACATTTTGCCAACAGAATAATTCAAAACAAAGAGATGTGTTGCTGCAGCTATATGAGGTGTTACTGAAAGGGCACCTGGAGTACATTGTGTTGTTTGTGTTTCTGTAACTGAGAAGGGATGCACTTCCATCAGATGCAGTTTAACGGCTGCTCGTAATCCACGGGTTACTGTCTCATTTAATGTCTCGGGTCTGTGACACAAAGACAGGAAGAGGCCATTCAGCCTTTCCAGTCTATTACAGTAAGGAAGGAGGAGCCCATTCAGCCTATCGAGCTTGTTACAGAGGGGCAGGAAGTGTTTCTTTAACTTTCTGTTACGCATAAATATTAGTTTTAAATTAGTTGTGGAATAGGAAAGACCTGATGTAAACATTAAAGTTCTAACTTTGAACAAGGCCAATTTTGAATGTGCTAGGCGAGCCCTGTGAAAGGCTAATTGGAATACCCTATTCACAGGTAAAGGGATGGTTGGAAAATAAAAGGCCATCCAAACTTCGTTTCAGAGAGTCCAGAGCCAACATGTTCCTATTAGTGAGAGGGGTAAGGCTGGTGGTTGCAGGGAGTACTGGATGGCTAGATATATTGATGTTCTGGTTAGGTAAGGAAGGAGGCATATGTCAGGAAAACAGAGCTAAGATCAAGTAAATCCAGAGAGGTGCATAAGGGCAGTAAGTGCATAGTCAATGCGGAAATCAGGCCAGAAAATTGTGGACATGAGATGCCTTTCGAAATAGGGTTAATGCGGTATTGAAGAAATTTTACAAATCCTTTAATGGCAAAAGATTAACTGGGAGAGAACAGGGCCCCTTAAAGGTCAGTAAGGCTACCTATGTGTGGAACCACACGAGATTGGATGGATCCGAAACAGAAGTTTCTCCTCAGTATTTAATGAGGAGGAGGTTACAAGAGCGAGAGAATGAATAAATATATAGTGGTACATTGAAAAGTGTCGATATTACAAGGAGGTGTTTGACATTTTAAAACACATAAAGGTGAACCAATCCCTGGGACCTGATCAGTTGTATCCCACATGTTTGTGGGAAGCCAGGAAGGAGATTGGTCAGCATTTTGATGATGTATTTGTATCATTGATTTCCACAGGTGAGTGTCAAAAGACTGGAGGGCTGGTAACATATGTCATTATTTAAGAAAGTAAGGGAAATTAAAACAGATAACCATGGATCGCTGAGCCTGACGTCAATGGTGACTAAATTGTTGGAGGGGATTTTTTGGCAAAGGATGTGTATGCAGTTGAAAATACAAGGACTGAAGAGGGCTTTGTATATTGGAGATCACGTCTCACTGACTCGGTGTAATCTTTTGACGAAGTGATGAAGATGATTGATGAAGGCAGGAGAGTGGATGTTGTCTTTATGAAATTCATAAGAACATCAAAATGTTCTACATGGTAGACTGGTTACCAAGGTTAGACTGCCTGTATTCCAGGGAGAGCTCTGCATTTAGATCCAAAATTTTCTTGAATATTGGAGACAGGCTGTGTGAGTGGACATTTCTTCATTAAACTTGGAGACCTGTGACCAGTGGCGTGCCACAAAGATCAATAGTGGGTCCACTGCCTTTTGTCACTTATACAAATCATTTGCATTTGAGTATATGAAGTACGGTCAGTAAGTTTGTAGATAATAACAAATTTCGCCGATCGTGAAGAATGATCTCTCAGACTATAATGGGACCTTGTTTAGGTGAGCCGAGGAGTGGCAGATAGAGTATATTTTAGTTTCATGTGAGGTGTTGCATTTTGACAAGACAAATCAAGGCAAGACATGATAGAACTCCACTGAAATTTTCGAATCCCTACAGTTAGGAAACAGGCTTTTCGGCCCATCGAGGCCACACCGACCCTTTAAACAATATCCCACTGGACAAACACATGCCCTATCCGTCTGAGCCTGCATTTCCCATGGCTAATCCACCACCCCTGCAGAACTCTGGGTACGGTGCGCAATTTAGCATGGCCAATCTACCCTTACCTGTATATCCTTGCACTGTCGGAGTAAAACATACAACCGGAGGAAACTCACGCAGACACGGGGAGAATGTACAAACTCCACACAGCGAGTCATTCAAGGATGGAATTAAACCCAGGTCGCTGCCCTGTGAGGCAGCAAAGCTAGCCTCGTGGTGCAGGTTCTCCGTTCCTTGAAAATGCCGTCACACGCAGACAGCGCAGTGAAGAAGGCACTTGGTGATCTTCCCTTTATTGGTGCGTGGTTTGAGTCGAACATTTGCATGACAAAATCTATACAGGATATTGGTTTGGCCACTTTTGTAATATTGCCTTTAATTCTGGTCTACCTGCTGTCGGAAAGACGTTGTCAAACTTGAAAAGGTGCAGAAGAGATTTAAAAGAATGTTGCAGGTGTTGGAGGGTTAGAGTAACAGGGAGAGTTTGAATAGGCTGGAACTATTTTCAAGTGTTGAGGCTGAGGGGGGACCTTATAAAATCATGAGGGGCATAGATAAGGTAAACAGTCAATGTCTTTTCCCAGGTTAGACGAGTCCAAAATTAGAAGACAAAGGTTTAAAGTGAGAGGAGAAAGATTTAGAAAGGGACGTGAGGGACAACATTTTCACACAGAGACTGCTGTGTGTATGGATTCAACAGCCAAAAGAGGTGGTGGAGGCAGGTGCAGTTACACAATTTAAAAAGCATTTGGATGGATATATGCATGGGAAGTGTGTAGAGGGATTTGGGTCACCTGCTGGCAAGGGGGACGAGATTAATTTAGGATATTTGGCGGTATGGATGTCCAGACCGAACGATCTCTTTCCTTGCTGTACGTCTCTGAGAGTCTGTTGACACTTCAGTGTATAACACTGGAACAGGAGGAGGCTATTCAGCCTCTGAATTCTGCCAGTCGGCTTGTTTGCTCAATTACTGAGAGTCAAATACAAATATACATCATTCACAATTTGATGGTGTTTTACAGAAACAGGGGAAAGGTCTTTAGTCAAGAAAAGTTGGCCATTCAGTCCCTCACCTCAATTCCACAGGAGCAGCAGGTGAGCACAGAGCTATTGGAACCGGTTACTCAGGAGCAGGAGGAGGACATGTATTTTCACAAACTTGGGATCAGGAGGGAATCATTCAACTGCTTGAAACTGGGACTCAGGAACAGGAGACTCAACTGTTCGAGACTGGGACACAGGAACAGGAGGCAGTCACTCAACTGTTCAAAACTGGGGCAAAGGGAAATCTGGAGGTTACTGAGGCCAGAGGATCCTGTTACACAAGGACAGTAGGAGGTGACTCACTCCCCACCAGTATGGGACACTGGGAGAGAAGGGGAGTTTGCTTGGAACAAACAGAAATATACGAATAAGTTGCATCAGTGGTCCATTCAATCCTGCCCCACCATTCACTAAGACCACGGCTGATCTGATGGTGATTCCCTCATTCCATTTTACGGAGACTCCACTCTCTGCAGCCTCTGCTCCATTTTTTGGTCATGTTGCCGACACAGATGCTGTAACAACAGTTACCATGACTCATCCAGAGGGATGGGTCAAACCGGATGAGTCAGGATTTGAACAGTCCAATCACAAGAATTAAAACACAAAATAAAGGCATTGCCAGATGTTTAGTTCTCTCACATTCGCAATCCAACTCGCATAACCAGCCCATCCACTACATATTCAGGATGGAGCACTGTGTAGATACGGCTTGTGGACTGCTGAATGCACCCCAGCTATGTCCAGAGTGAAACTACGTGCAGCCCACACCAATGCTGGATCTATAATCCTGGGCTAAATGTCCAGCGTAGGGAGCTGTGCAGTCCACACTGGTTCATTCACATATAAACCCAGGCTGTTGCATTTTTCGGTAACACTGTGTTAGATCACTGCCCGGTGTGGGGAAACTTGCAGCCAATGTTGGAACTGACAGGATGTGCAGCTTCCATCCATTTACAGCTACATATCTCCACTGTGCCTTGACAAGGGATGCTGCGAATGTGAAAGTCACTGCGAGGAAGAGATGTAAATGGAAACAATTTAAATACCAATAGTTCTGATTAAGGCGCGTAGCACTTGAGTATTTAAAGATGAAATAACTGAGATAATATCCAATGAGAATTTGTAAATGATGCAAACAAGTAAGAGGGGGATGGTAATGTTGTACTATACGCCTTCAAATAATCAATAGGAATTAGAAGAACAAATATGCAGGATGACTGGCGAGACTTGCAGGAGCAATAGGGTTCTCATAATAGGTGATTTTAATTATCCTAACATAGACGGGGACTTCCAGAGTGTTAAGAACTTAGATGGAATGTAATTTGTTAAGTGTGTTCAGGAAAGTTTCCACAAGTAATATATAGAGTATCCTACTCGGGAAGGGACAAACTCGACGTACGTTTGGGAAATAGGGATGGATAGATGACGGAGGTAAAGTGGGGGAGCATTTTGGGAAAAGTGACCAGAGCTGTATTAATGTTAAAATAGGTATGGTAGGGACAAAATTGGTCCACAGATTCAAGTTCTAAATTGGGGCAAGGCGAATTTTGTTGAAATTATGCAGGGGATTGCAGGGCTTGATTGGAATAGTATGTTTCCAGCTAAAAGGATCCCGGGAAAGTGGGAGGGCTTCAAAAGTGAGATAGTTCGAGTTCAAGGTCTGCATGTTACTGTGAGGGTGAAGGGAAAGTGAGGCTGGAAGAGAGAACTCTGGATGACAAGAGATATTGAGGCTCTCGCCAGAAAAAAAGGAGGCGTGGCTCAGGTACAGGTAGCTGGGACCAAGGGAATCTCTGGAGGTACACAGGGGATACAGGAGTTTACTGAAGAAGGAAATCAGCAATGCGAAAAGGGGGTATGAGATATCCTTGGCTGAGCAGATTAGGGTGAAGTCCATATGACAGTAAAGGTGCTGTTGGACATATTCGAACGCACAAAGTCAGATAAATCTCTTGGTCCTGACCAGATATATCTAAGAGCACTGCACGAGGCGAGAGAAGATAGTTCAGGGGCAAGGTCCCGGAAGACTGGGCAGTAGCAAATGTTGTGCCCTTATTCAGAAGGGTTGCAAAGAAAAGCCTGGGATATATAGACCAGTAAGCTGCACATCTGTTTCCGAAACCACTTGAGAAGGTACAGAGATATAAGGTATGCATGCATTTGGCAAGACAGAGTTTGACTTGGAGCAGTCAGCATAGCTTTGTGCCTGGCAGATCATGCCTGACAAATTTTGATAGAGCTTTTGAGGAAGTGACCAGGAAGGTTGACGAGGGCAGGGTGGTAGACATATTCTATATGGATTTCAGTAAGACCTTTGATAAGGTTCCACATGGTAGGCCGCTGTGGAAGGTTAGATTACATGGACTCCAATGTAAACTGGCAAATTGGCGACACAGTTGGCTTGACGTAATGAAGCAAATGGCTATGGTGGAAATATATTTGTCGGACTGGAGGCCTGTGACTGCTGGAGTGCCTCAGTGATCGGTCCTAGGCCCATTCCTGTTTGTTATCTATATCAATGATTTGGACCAGAGTGCACAACGCAACGTTAGTAGCTTTGCAAATGACACTAAATTAGGAGACATCATTGACAGTGAGGAACATTATCTGAATTTGCAGCAGTATCTTGATCAGCTGGGGAAGTGGGCTGAGAAATAGCAAATGGAGTTTAATATAGATAAGTGTTTTACATTTAGGAAAGTCAAATCCAGGTAGGAATTTAATGACGAATGATAGTGCCTTAAGGCGTGTAGTGCAACAAAAGGACGTTGGAGATCAGGTGCATGGTTGTCTGAAATTTCAGTCACAGATACACAGGACGGTGAAGAAGGCTGTTGGCACATAGGTCTTCATCAACGCACTGAGTATAGAAGTTGGGACATTATGTTGCAGTTGTACAGGATGTTGGTAAGGCTGGATTGGAGTATTGTGTTCAGTCTTGTTCAGCATGCTCTACAAAGGATATTATTGAACAAGGATATTATTGAATGTAGAACAAATTTCCAAAGATGTTCCCTAGGCTAAAGGTTCTAAGTTATAGGCAGAGGTTGGACAGTTTAGAACAGGTTGGACAGGTGGGAAACCGAGGTGGTTCTTATAGAAGTGTAGCTCTGATAAAATCATGAGAGGCGTGCATGTGGTGAATACTTCAAAATTTGTTCCCAAGGTTGTGGAATCGAGGACTAGAGGGTATCCATTAATGTTTGGAAAGGATAGAAAATATAAAAAGGAAACTGAGGGACAACGTTTTTACATAGAGTGTGGTACACATATGGACTGAGCTGTCAGTGGAAGTGATTGAGTTGGGTACAATAACAACATTGAAAAGGCATTTGGACAAATACGCAGATATGAAAGAATTAGAGGGATACAGAACAAGGACAGGGGAATGGGGTGAGTCTGGATGGACATTTTGGTTGCTATGGACCAGCTGAGCCAAATGGCCAGTCATAATGGCAGTCTCGTGCAATATGACTGTAAATGAGAGTGTTTTGGGGTGAAGACAGGGTGTGTGGGGGGGGGGGGGGAGACTGAGATAAAATGACATGGAATGATATGTTCACAGGTTCAGAATGCTGAAATGAAGACATTTCGAAAGTATCATGCAACACGGGTCAGTATTTCGAAGAATTATGAGTGAGTTCAGGCGATGGATAGTTTTGGATGAGCATTTGTTCTGCAGCTTTGTAACTGGGAGTGAGGACAGCAAAGTCTTCGCCTCACTGGGCTGATCCTAACAAAAAACTGTTTCAGTGACATTTTCATTGAGTGTGACAGAGGGGTTGTCTGCACGAGGCCGAGCAAATGTCCTGGTGTTATCTTACCAAACTCATCTCATGAACGACACATCCCACTCCATAGTTTCCCTCTCATACAATGCCAACCCGATTCTCCCACCCATCATGACTGGAGGTACTCACCATCGCCCGTATGCCCATGGATATTCCGTAATCCCTGACACTGGTGCCATGTTTAAAAGATCAATGGGCACACGGTTGTGCTTTCTCAGTTTGGAGCTGCCCTGCACATTTTCCCCAAGCATGGCAATGAAGGGGAAATTACACTACGGTTTGTCGTCAGCAGCACGGAGGTCCAGGTGGATGCGCTAGTCCAAAAGGGGACCATTCTCTTCCCAGAGGGGGCCACACTACCAGATCCACCGAGCATGGACTGAGCTCACCACGCAGCTCAGTGCAGTTTCTGGCGTATGAAGAAATTACATTAGATTAGATTACATTAGATTAGATTACATTACAGTGTGGAAACAGGCCCTTCGGCCCAACAAGTCCACACCGAACCGCCGAAGCGCAACCCACCCATACCCCTACATTTACCCCTTACCTAACACTACGGGCAATTTAGCATGGCCAATTCACCTGACCTGCACATCTTTGGACTGTGGGAGGAAACCGGAGCACCCGGAGGAAACCCACGCAGACACGGGGAGAATGTGCAAACTCCACACAGTCAGTCGCCTGAGTCGGGAATTGAACCCGGGTCTCTGGCGCTGTGAGGCAGCAGTGCTAACCACTGTGCCACCGTGCCGCCCATAAATGTCCAGCAAAACATGACAACCATCAATAAGCTTCCCCATTCTGTCAGGATAAGGGTCACCATATTTTCTCTGCTCCCTCACACTCACTGTATATCTGTTATTGCACCGACTCCCGAACAAGGCTCATGCTCCACCACTCACACTATTGCATGCAGTACCTTACCTCTCTTTCTCTCTTGCCTTTCTAATGCCCCCCCCCCCCCCCCCCACATAGTTAGAGAATTTACTGTAGAATGTCAATTATGGAATGTTCCAGGTATTGTTCCAACTTATTCCCAGTTTCAGGAAAATGGCTGTGCCCAAGTGCGTAACACGTTAGAGGATGGAGTAGAGATGTATGTTTTTCAAATCACACACAATTAAAATCCATCATGAGGCCATTCAGTTCTTCAAATATGCTCCAACATTCAATACGTTTGGGGGTGATCTGATGGCTTCTCAGCTCCATGTTACAGGAACTTTCAGTCATTCAACCCCCAGGTTCCTGTTAGCGAGCAGACGATTCTCAGACACTTCATGCCACGAGTTTCTTCGAGCATGTGTTCATTTCCCATGGGGACGAACTCTCCTTACAATATATTTCATCTGATTTATAAATTCATGCAACAGTCAGCATGCTGTCCACAGACCAAACAAAAACATGCACTTATTTTATGGTTATCGATATCCAATCACAATTATGATTCAGAGATGCCGGTGTTGGACTGGGGTGCACAAAGTTTAAAATCACACAACACGAGGTTATAGTCCAACAGGTTTAATTGGAAGCACGCTAGCTTTCGGAGCGACGCTCCTTCATCAGGTGATTGTGGAGGGCTCGATTGTAACACAGAATTTAAAGCAAAAATTTGCAGTGTGATGTAACTGAAATTATACATTGAAGAATTGATTGTCTGTTAAGTCTTTCATCTGTTAGAATACAGTGATAGTTTCACTTCTTTCATGTGTAAATCACAAAACACTTTTTTTAAAGTTGCATTCTCGGGTTAGCTGTTAACAATGGTGATAGCTAGATAATGTGTTGAAGGTGTTAGCCCCCCTGTGTTCTCTGTCTATGACTTAATGTTTAGATTGATTCCAATCTAAAAAGTGAAATAACCGAATTTTTACATAAATTCATGCAGTTTTTGAACTGAGTTCGACATGAATCTATGTGGTTTTTGAGCAAAGTGCAATGTAACTTTGTACCATAAAAATTCACCACACACAATATATATGTGTGCATGTGGGTCTTTGTCTGTCTGTGTGTCTGTCTGTCTGGGGTGAGGATTGTGAGTGTGAGAAAGTGTGCGTGTGTGTGTGTTTAGTGAGTGCAGAGTGTCTTAAGTCTGTGAGCGGGTGCATGTGTGGGAGTCTGTGTGTCTATAAGGGTGTGTGTGGGTGTCTGTGTGCGCGTCTGTGTGTATCTGTGTCCGTGTGCATGTGAGAGTGGTGTGTGTGTAGGAATATCTGTGTGTGTGTGTAGTGCAATGGTGATCACCTGTAATGTGACATGAACCCAAGGTCCCGGTTGAGGCCCTCCCGATGGCTACTGAACTTAGCTATCAGCCTCTGCTCAGCCACTTTCCTCTGCTGCCTGTCCCGAAGTCCACCTTGAAGGATGGTCACCTGTAGGTCCGTGGCTGAATGTCCTGGACCACCGAAGTGTTCCCCAACTGGGAGGGAACTCTCCTGTCTGTTGATTGTTGTGCGGTGCCCATTCATCCGTTGTCGTAGCCTTTGCTCAGTTTCCCCAATGTACCATGCCTCTGGGCATCCCTGCCTGCAACGTATAAGATAGATAATGTTGGCTGAATCACATGAGTACCTGCCATGTACACGGTGGGAGGTGTTCCCACGCGTAATACTGGTATCTATGACCACAATCTGACACGTTTTGCAGCGTTCACCGTGACAGTGTTCCTCTGGACCCATGGCGAGGAGTCACAGATAAAACTACACAGTGACAGCAACAATTTTCATCCAACCATCAAACTCACCATGGACTACTCTCGACTGTCTGTCTCATTCTTGGACACGTGCGTCTCCATCAAGGGCGGACACCTCAGCACCACACTCAACCGCAAACCCACAGACAACCTCACAATGCTACACTTCTCCAGCTTCCACCCAAAACATATTAAAGCAGCCATTCCCTATGGACAAGCCCGACGCATACACCGGATCTGCTCAGATGAGGAGGAACATGACGGACACCTGGAAGTACTCAAGGATGCCCTCACAAGAACGGGGTACAATGTTCAACTCATCGACCGCCAGTTCCGACGTGCCACAGCAAGGAACCGTAATGACCTCCTCCGGAGACAGACAAGGGCTGCAATTGACAGAGTACCCTTCGTTGTTCAGTACTTCCCAGGTGCAGAAAAATTACGCCATATTCTTCGTGACCTGCAACACATTATCAATGGAGATGAGCACCTCACCAAGACGTTCCCATACCTCCACTACTTGCCTTTAAACAACCGCCAAACCTCAAACAGATCATTGTTCGGAGCAAACTGCCCGGCTCTCAGTACAACTCCATAGAACCCTCTCTCGAGTTGAAATGTTGCTACAGTGTGTTCTGGGTAATGATGTGCTTAAATGGTCTACCTGGAGGATTAAGGTGAGCCATTGGCCAGAAAAGAGGAAAAATTTACTTTCTTGTCTTAAAAAGAGCGGGTGGGTGTTGTCCTATTGCAGTTGATGCACCTTGATGACAAGGAACATTTGACATTACAGCAAGTCGTGCTCGATCGGGTTTATTTCTCGTCTTTTAATAGTACGAGGAGGGGAGAAGCCATAATGGATAACAAGAATCCTCCATTTAACCGACTAGATTGTATTTGACACTCACGGGAGGCTTATACTAGCCAAACCCTTTAACTATAGTAAAGAATATAGTATTGTGAATGTTTATTGCACCCCCACCCCCCCCCCCCCCCCACCCCCGCCACCCCGCCACTCCCAGCGTATTCTCTCAAATTCCTTGTAGATACATTTTCCAAATTCAGTTATCTTGCATGGTGGCACATTATTGTAGAAGTTTTCAAGTCTTATGGACCCCACGGTGGACAGAATGTCGAAAGGTGCCCCAATGCCCTCGTTATAATGTAAGCAATTAGTGTATGACAGGTAACTAACACTCAGCCCAAACTTCATACTGTGATTTGTTTTTTCTCCCTATTACTACACTAAGGCAACATGAAACGCTTACTAGTGCCAATAAGAAGTCAAACACTGGAATTCCTTTAGCTAAAGGGGATGATGATGACGACAGTGAAAACGTATCTGTGGCCAGATCAATATAATACCACGTGGTCAACATTCTCCCTCCTGGCCTTGGCATAACTTTGTGTGGTTGTGTCTTTTTTATCTTGCATTCAATAGAGAGAACCCCTTTCCCCCATTCACACCTTAAATTCGATCCGTTAAACAGAATATTTTCGTTCACCACTGCTAAAAGCCCGTTTTTCTTTTGCCACACCCTCTTTTCCCTGCTACCCATCCTCCACATCTGGCAAGTGATTAAAAGACCATTTTGCAATTGTATTCAGTTTTGAAGAAGTGTCACACTGTACTGGAAACGCAAACTCTGTTTCTCTGTCTCCGCAGATGTTGACGGACCTGCTGAGTTTCTCCAGAAATGAATAGGCGCAGAGCAATTTTTTCAATTAAATAAATAATTATGGATACTGGAAATAAAAATAAAAGAAAAAACTTTATAGAAGGTCCACTGGACCTGAAAGTTTAACTCTGTATTCACTCTAGAAAATTCTGCAACATCTTTAGCAATTTCTTCAGCAATTTCTGATTATGAACAATTTCCAACGACGTATTGTCAAAGATGCCCAAACATCCTGTCCAACATGGAGCGCCGTACACTGGGAACTGAACAGTAACGCATGGTGACAAGTTCATTGACTCTGAAACTGCATAAGGCTGGCGTCACTGATACTGCAGAGCTCTGAATCATGGTCAGGGAGAAAACAGAAGGAAACACATTCACTTCAAATACAGAAGATGACATGACTGAAAGGAAAAGTTTCAGATTAGTACCTTAAATGGATATTGTTTATATAACAAATTGGAAGCGTGACACAAAGGAAAGACTTCCAGCAGAATGAGAATATGAAAATGAAAGTATTTCCGCATCAGAAACCAGAGTAGGTCACTGAATACAGGGCTGATGGGTGAATAGGTCCAGGTGTGAACTGGGGACAGTCAGTAGAATTGAATTGTAGATATTGCAGCTAAAACTGGGTTATCATCTGATGCGGTAGATTTCAATGACGATCTGTAACCTTTCTCCCAGGATAGTCCATCCAACTACCATTTCCATCAAGCCGATCCATGGGTCAGTGACGAGGTGGGTGAACATGGTCAGGTCGGAATCACGTGCACCTACACCTACTGCAATCCATTAAAGCTACGCACTTTTCTGGTTACACTACGAACAGCAGGACAAACATCTGATACAGCGAGAGAGAGATGATCCCAACACTAACAAATCAGATATAAGCTCTCTCGTCCTGTCAAATCCATGCATAAAAGTTGATGGACCATTAAACAACTTACTGGAGGAGACGACACCACAAACATCCCCATCCTAAATAATGGAACTGCGCTGTGCATCCATGTAAAAGATACAGTATCTCCACCATCCTCAGCCAGAAGTGCTGAGTCGATTACCCACCTCACCCTCACTATGATACCCTCAGAATCACAGATTCCCGTCTTCAACCAATTCAATTCACTGCACGTGACATGAAGCAACAGCTGGACACTGTAGATATGACAAAGGCATTTGGCCCTGACACCATTCCTGCAATAGGACTGAGGACTCTTGCTACAAAACAAGCCGTATACCTGAGGAAGCTGATTCATTCCAGCTCCAACTCTGACAACTCCCTGGCAATGTGAGTAATTAGCAACTGCAGTCCTCACTTTCTCCTAATGTGGGTAGTTGCTCAACTATGTCCCATCCTCTAAGAAGGGAATAATTACAATGGGACCAATTACCACGCCCTCAGTCCCATCACGCTAGTCAAATTGGTTGGGGTTATGTTTGATAGAGCTGTCACACAGCACAGAAATAATCGGTTCAGTGTGGTTTCCGGTAGGTGGAGATGGTGCTGTTGTGGAATTGTCATTGGATTGCTAATCCAGACCAGGATAATTCTCTGGCAACTTGTGCAAGTTAAAAACAATTAATAAAATATCGAGATCTAATACCTGGTGTCAGTAATAGTGATCGTGTATTCAATGTCGATTATACATGTCGATCTCCTTCCCCAGTGTACTTTCAGGAAGTGAATCTCCCGTGCTTTCCTGTCTGGCCTAAAAGTGACTCCAGACACACAGACATGTGACATACTCTTCAATGGTCTCTGAAACGGCCAAGCAAGGCACTCAATTGTATCAAACTGCTCCGAGGTCTTAAAGGATAAACCCGGAGAGAACAACCGACACCAGCCTCGTTATCAGAAAAGGGAACGGGAAACACAATCCTGTCGACCCTGCAGAAACCTCCTTCCTAACAGCTGAGAGCTTGTGACAACTTTTACAGAGCTTTCCCACACAATGCACAGAAGCATCGGGAAAGGAATACGTCATACAACTCATTGAGCTTTCCCTATTCATGTTAACGGCCGAACATCTCCTCAACGCAGTTTTCCCCATACAATATACATATCCCTTAATATGTTTAAACATTGTGAAACATAAAATGAGAACTGCTGTAGTCCATTCAGCCCATCAGTTTTGCGCCTTAATTCTATGTACAGGCAGTTCACTGATAACGCGTGTTGATTAAATACATTTCGGCTGCAATGCAATTTATGAACCTTTTTCTATAAAGTGATGTCGCATTCACTGTGACGCGATTCCTTGGCGGGCACCAGCTGAACAGTAAATTCTGCCTCAGAAACCCTCTGTCGAAAGAGGTACAATCAACGTGTTCAGCAAAAACAGGAATGCAATCGGCTCTGCAGGCCTTGAGTCTGAGCCTGAAACTGGGAATTGTAGTTTATATTTCGAAATACCGTTATTTCATACTGTGGGGAGAATCTTGGATAGAACTGTAATTCAGCATCGGCATCACATGGTCAGTCAGCCCCCGCGCGCTTTCTCGTGAAGATTGTGGTGAAAGGTACAGTGCTCCAGTGAGTGACTGTAGTGTGAAAGCGTTACATTTACAGCACTGTTCCATTACAACATGTCATTTAAATATTTATTTAGACTGTCCTATTGTGTGTTAGATCAAATTCAATTTTTGGTTTTTACTGATATTTTTGGGGGTTCGCCACTTACCCTCTTTTTTCCATAGACCCCATTATTAATATTGCACGATTTTCTAAAACACAGTGTTGCACAGGAACACAGTTATTGCGTTATTGGAGAACAACCTGAAATGATAGCTGATTTTCTATCTTCACACCATACTCCTGCTCTCTCCCTATCCCTTTAGTTTCCAGAAATCCTTATTTATAATCAGCCCCTTGACTTCCACAGCCTGATCTGGGAGAGAGTACCCCTGGTTCGCCAGTCTCCGAGTGCAGGCATTTATTCTCATCTCAATGCAAAGTGGCCTATCTGTAACTAATATTGTGGCGCCTTGTTTTAGAGATCCCAGCCAGGGGAAATTACCATCCCTGCTTCTCATCTGTCTCGCCCTGTCAGAGTGTTATATATTTCACTGAGATTTCCACTCATTTTCCTAAACCCCATTGAGTACATGTCCAGTTGCCCCAGACTCTGCTCCCACAACAATTCTGTCATCCCAGAGATCAGTCTGATCATCCTTTGCTGCTCTCCCTCAATGTCAGGTTGGTCGTCTGTTAGGAAAAGAGACCAAAACTGCACAATGTTCGAGATGGGGTCTCAGAAAGGCCCTGTACAGCTGCAATAAGATACATTTCCTCCTGTACTCAAATTCCCCTGAAATGAAGATGAATACAGCATTTATCTTCCTTCCTGCTTTCTGCTCCTGCAATATTGCTTTCAGTGATTGGTGTATAGGGAGATCCAGATTCCTTTCAAAGTTACAGTTCCCCACCTGCTGGGCCTACATACAATGGTCAGCGTGCCAATGCCATTCCCAGTATTGACTTCTGGCTTCAGAACTCACTGCCACACATGGACTCGGAGTTCTACGCAGAAATAAACAAAAATGCAGCTTAAGTTCATTTATAGTGCAACATTTTTCAACCACTCCTTTTTCAAATGAGAGGCTGCCAGTGCATTGTTCCCATCAAAGTACACAACATCTCATCTCCCCCATTACTCTCCACCTCCCACATATTAGCCCAGTCACTCCACTTGTCTCAATCACCTTGGAACATTTTTACATCCTCCTCATCCACTCACAGGCTGACATCGTTTAGTGCTGTCAGCAGACTTAGGAATATTGCATTTGCGCCCCTCACCCAAAGATATGATGTGTATTGGGAATAGCTGGAGCCCAATACATGATCCTTATAATATCCTCCAATCCTTCCTTTTAAAATTAAAACATTGTTTTAGTCCTACTCACTGTTTCCTGCCAGCTCTCCCATTCTAAATGTATGACCATATATTAGCCCGAGTCCCATAGGATTCGAATTTGCACAATAGGCTTGGGGCTTTATCAAAAATCTTTCTGATAGTCCACTCACATGACATTGATACCTCCTACATAATTTTACTAATAGCCTCTTTCTCAAATATAATTCCCATTTCATAATTCTCTGTTGACTTTGTCAATGCCCATTAATTTCAGTCCAATACTTTCTCTAAACTGTTTAGTTGCTATTTTCATTCTATTCCTTTTTCCTCACAAGACTAAAGTTCCCTAGTTTTGCTAGGAAGCTTTCTTTTTTGTTTTGTTTTCTTCTGTGAAGGCATAATTAAATTATTTGCTCCATAGTTCTGCTATTTCCAGGTCCTCAATTATCTGGTATCAGACTGTAAGAAATCTGCAATTTTTTTCTCTTAATTTTGTCATTGACATATTTCCAGAAAATATTGCAAGTTCTCTCTTATCAACTTTGTTAAGATAATCTTCAGAAACCCATCAATTCCTACCTTAAGCTACTCAATGATTGACCTTCCACAGCCATACAATCACAGAAGCACAGACTCTGTACTACCAGAAATACAGCATAGTCTACATTCGTTGAAACTTTATTGCTGGAACAGCACAGGAGGTCAGGCAGCATCCAGGGAACAGGAGATTCGACGTTTCGGGCACAGGCCCTTCTTCAGGAATGAGCAGAGAGTGTTCAGCAGGAGAAGATAAAAGGTAGGGAGGAGGGACTTGGAGGAGGGGCGTTGGAAATGTGATAGGTTGAAAGAGGTCAAGGTGAGGGTGATAGGTCGGAGTAGGATGGAGGCAGAGAGGTCAAGAAGAAGACTGCAGGTCAGGAAGGCGGTGCCGGGCTGGAGGGATCCGGCTGAGACAAGGTGGGGGGAGGGGGGATGAAGAAACTGGTGAAGTCCAAGTTCATCCCCTGCGGTTGGAGGGTTCCCAGTCGGAAGATAAGACGCTCCTCCTCCGACCGTCGGGTTGTTGTGGTTTGGCGGTGGATGAGTCCAATGACCTGCATATCCTCGGTGGAGTGGGAGGGGGAGTTGAAATGCTGTGCTACAGGTTGGTTGGGTTGGTTCGTCCGGGTGGCCCAGAGGTGCTCTCTGAATCGCTCCGCAAGTAGGCGGCCTGTCTCCCCAATATAGAGGAGGCCACTCCGGCTGCAGCGGATGCAGTAGATGATGTGGGTGGAGGTGCAGGTGAATCTGTGGCGGATATGGAAGTTTCCTTTGGGGCCTTGGAGAGAAGTGAGGGGGGAGGTGTGGGCGCAAGTGTTGCACCTCCTGCGGTTGCAAGGGAAGGTGCCGGGAGTGGAGGTTGGGTCGGTGGGGTGTGTGGATCTGACAAGGGAGTCGCGGAGGGAGTGGTCTCTACGGAAAGCTGATAGGGGAGGGGAGGGAAATATATCCTTGGTGCTGGGGTCTGTTTGGAGGTGGCGGAAGTGACGGCGGATGATGCGCTGTACATGGAGATTGGTGGGGTGGTAGGTGAGGACCAGTGGGGTTCTGTCCTGGTGGCGGTTGGAGGGGCGGGGCTCAAGGGCGGAGGTGCGGGAAGTGGAGGAGATGCGGTGGAGGGCACCGTCGACCACGTCGGGGGGGAAATTGCGGTCCTTGAAGAAGGAGGCCACAGAAGGAGGCCACAGACTTGCGGAGCGATTCAGAGAGCACCTCTAGGCCACCCGGACGAACCAACCCAACCAACCTGTAGCACAGCATTTCAACTCCCCCTCCCACTCCACCGAGGATATGCAGGTCATTGGACTCATCCACCGCCAAACCACAACAACCCGACGGTCGGAGGAGGAGCGTCTTATCTTCCGACTGGGAACCCTCCAACCGCAGGGGATGAACTTGGACTTCACCAGTTTCTTCATCCCCCCTCCCCCCACCTTGTCTCAGCCGGATCCCTCCAGCCCGGCACCGCCTTCCTGACCTGCAGTCTTCTTCTTGACCTCTCCGCCTCCATCCTACTCCGACCTATCACCCTCACCTTGACCTCTTTCCACCTATCACATTTCCAACGCCCCTCCTCCAAGTCCCTCCTCCCTACCTTTTATCTTCTCCTGCTGAACACTCTCTGCTCATTCCTGAAGAAGGGCCTGTGCCCGAAACGTCGAATCTCCTGTTCCCTGGATGCTGCCTGACCTCCTGTGCTGTTCCAGCAATAAAGTGTCAACTTTGATCTCCAGCATCTGCAGACCTCACTTTCTCCTCGAAGATAGTCTACATTCGGCCCACTTTCCAACACATGACCGAGGCCGTGAATCTTAAAGCATTTGAAGTGCACAACCGTGTCGTTTCTAATGGTTTGCGGTTAGCATGACAACTCCACTCTCAAGAGGTGCATTCCAGACCCCAACACCCTCTGGTTGAAAAACAATTCTCAAATCTTCACTGAACCGCAAATGCTTCACTTTTAAAGTGTGGCCCTTTGAGTAACAGCAACAACTGCTGTTTATTCAACCTTGTCCATATACCTCGTAATCCTATCCTTCTGAATCACAGCTCTCGTAGCCTTCTCTCCTCCAAACTAAACAATCTGAGGCGATCCAGCCTCTCTCCATAGCTGATATGTTCCATCGCTGGGAATATCTCTGCACCCCCTCCACTACAATTACATCCTTCCTGTAATGTTGTTCCCAGAACTACACACAGTATTCCATCTTGCCCTCACCAATGTTCTGCATAGTTCTTATAATCTATGCCTCGATTAATAAAGGCTATGTTTACATTCCCCTAGCCTTTCCCAGATTGTGTATTAACCTGTGCAGCCACATTCAGCGATGTATGGAGAAGCAGAGCTTTCCAGTGTTCTGCCATTCATTGAGTACTCCCTGACTGGTTCCTTCTTCCAAAGTGCATTACCTCATAGTTATTAGGGTTACATTCCATCTGCCACTGATCCACCCATTTGACCATTCCATCTACCTGTAACATAAGGCCTTCCTCCTCACTGCCAACCACCCGGCCAATCTTTGTATCAAATACAAACTTATTTATTACACACACCCACCCCTCGTCCATATTCACAGCTGCATCATTCATGAATACCACAAATAATAAGGTTAAAAATCTCTCACCATCAGTTACATCACGTGGTTGTGCACTTTGATGACGAAGCAGCGTTTCGAAAGCTAGTGCTGCTAAATAAACCTGTTACACTATAGTCTGGTATTATGCTATTTTTAGATTTGTCCACCCCAGCTCAACACGAGCACCTCCGAATCACAAATAGTAAGGGAACCAGCACTGATGCCCGCGGTACACTAGCCTCCAGTCACAATAACAGCCTTCTACCAGTCCCCTCTTTCTCCTGCTACTAAAGTTGATTTAGATGCAACTTGGCAAGTCACTAATAAGTCTTACGTATTCACTGGTTATTCTGTTCCGCTTGACACACTTGTAGGTTATCTGGAGATTCTCTGTAATCTTGTCCTGCCTTGCCCTGTGTTAGTCAATCCCTCCACGCGCAGAATTTCCTCTTTATTGCAGTCTTAAATGGTCTGTCCCTTATCCTGCCATTATTTGCCTTGAATGTGGATTAGACAGCCTGATAAATTTACTGTTAATTTCCAACTTGTCGTATGTTTTGTGAGTTTTATAAAGTTCACAGTGACCCAAGCTGATTCTTTGAAACTTTAGAGAATATAGACCGAGTTTCCTCATCACGCAATCTCGCCACCTGAGGGATTTATCTGGATAATGTCCATTACACTTCCTCTGTGGTCAGTATATTCTTTCTCAGATTTGGTCACCAAAACTGTTCTCAATAATCCAGGTACAGTCTCACCAACACTCTGTGAAACTGCTTCAACATGTCTTTACGTCTATATTCTGACTCCCTTAAAGGAAGGCAAACCAAACTTTAAGTTTCCACTTACATATATTCCTCAAAATACCCTTCACATCATTGCATTTTCGAACTCACTGTGTGAGTTCTTATAGAAAGTCTTCTGATAATCTAAAATATGCCAATTCTACTGGATCCCCATTATCTATGCTGTAAGAATCAACTTCAAACCATTCTCAAAGTTTGCTGTTAATGGCTAAATATCCAATATCACATCCTATATAATAGATTCCAACAGTTCCCATACAAATGTCAAGTTAATTTGTCAGCAGTTCTCTACATTATCTCTTCTTCCCTTTGTAGATGCTTGGATCCCTACCATTCATCTATAGTGCTTGGATCACGTTTACTAATGTTCAAAAATCTACAACAGCTTCCAGACTCTGCAGAATGAACAGGAAAATAGAACGCAGTCATCGACAATGCAATCAATGCTTCTATTTGTGATTTATTTCTGAAGATTTTGGTATGAAGTACATCTGGTTTGTCAAGCTTATCAATGCTCAATCCAGCTGCATGTTCAATATTGCCTTGTTACTGATATGAATTGACTTTATGTCTTCACTTCGACAAGTCGTATACGATCACTTCACATTTCTGGGTGATTTTCTGGATCTTACTCCATTAAGACAGATGTAAAGTAACTGGTCATTTACTTTGGTATTTCCGTGTTAACCAGCATAAACTCGTCTCTCCCGATTGCAAATTTCCACATTTGACATTTTTTTTTCTTTTGAAATATAGATCATAGATTTTTGTAGTCTTTGTGTTCCTGTTTGTTTGCATGCATGTTCGCTTTTTGATTTCCTGATCAGTTTCATGGCCCTCCTTTTCAGGATTGCAATTTTCGGAGAATTCTAAGGATTCCACAATGTCTGGAATTCTTCTGAAATCACTTCCTGTGATTAATATCTTCTTTAATTTGTTATGTTAATCATCATTGAGTTACTTACTCACTCTTTGGTGTTTTCACCTGAAATAAGTAGACATATCTTTCAGACTATGCGGTATTTCTATAAATCTCCTGGTCCTGACCAGATATATTCAGGAACACTGCACGACGGCAGAGAAGTAATAGTGGGGGCCCTGGTTGGTACTTTTGTATCATCAGTAGCCAACGGGTGATGTCCTGGAGGAATGGAGCGTAGCGAATGCTGTGTCCTTATTCAAGAAGAGCTACAAAGAAAAACCTGGGACCTATAGACCAGTAAACCTGACATCTCTAGTAGGTAAGTTTCTTGAGAAGACTCTGGGAGAGACGATATACATGCATTTGGCAAGGCAGGGTGTGATTATGAGCAGTCAGCATGTCTTAGTGCATGGGGAATCATGGCTCAAAAATTTGTGAGAGTGCTTTGGTGAAATGACCAGTAACTTTGAGAAGGGCATTGTGGTGTACGTAGAGTGTATGGATTTCAGTGAGGCCTTCATTAAGTTTCCACATGGTAGGCTGCTCTGGAAGTTTAGATCATATGGAGTTGAGGGGGAGCGGGCAAATCTGATCCAAAATTTGCTTGATGGTAGGAAGCATAGGGTAATAGTGGAAGTATGCTTGTCGGATGAAGGCCTGTGCTGAGTGGAATGCCTCAGGGGTCTGTTCTGGGACTTTTACTGTTTGTTTTATGCATGTATATCGTATATATAAAACTTTACATATTAAACACATCTATGATTTAGATGAGAATGTACAGGCATGAATTATAAATTTCAAGGTGACACTAAAATAGGTTTTATCGTGGACAGTGAGGAAGACTGTCAGAAATTTCAGAAATTACAGTAGTGCCTTGATCAGGTGAGGAAGTGGGCCGAGAAATGGTAAATGGAGTTTAATATAAATAAGTGTAAGTTCTTCCATTTTAGAAAGTCAAATCAAGGTAGGAGTTCCATGGTGAATGGCAGCGTCTTAAGGAGTGTATTGAGAAAAAGGAACCTTGTAATTCAGGTTTAATGTTCTCTTAAAGTGGAGTCACAGGTAGATAGCGCAGTGAAAAAGGCATTTGTCACACTGGCCTTCATCAGGCAGAGTAATGAGTATCGAAATGAGGGAGTTATGTTGCAGTTATACAGGATGCTGGTGAGGCAATACTGGTAGTGTTATGTTCAGTGTTGTTCACTTTGCTATAGGAAGGATGTTATTAAACTGGAAATAGTGCAGAAGAAATTTACAAGGATGATGCCCGGACTCAATGTTCTGAGATATAGTGAGAGGTTGGGCAAGCTAGGAGTTTTTACTTTAGAGTGTATGAGACTGAGGGGGATCTGATAGAAGTGTATAAGATTATGGGAAGCATGGATAGAGTGAATGCAGTCAGTCTTTTTATCCACAGGATTGAGCAACCCACGGACTAGAGGGCATCGATTTAAGATCCGATGGGAAAGAGTAAAAGGGAACCTGAGGGGCAATTTCTTTTACACACAGGGTGGTATACACATGGAATGAGCTGCCAGCAGAAGTGGTTGAGAGGGATACATTCTCAAAATTTAAAATGCATTTGGACAAATACACGGATAGGAAAGAAAAGGAAGGATATGGGGCAAGGGCAGGGAAATGGGGTTAATGCGATTCGACATGTTGTTCGGAATGGACCAGTTTGGGCTGAAGGGCCTTTCTCCGAGCTGTCGGGCTCTATGACTCTCACAATCATTGCTTCTCCCATTGAATGTTATATTATACTTGCCCAATTCATTGGTGCGTACTTGACCCTCTCACCTTCGGGCTTCCATGATGTTTGACCAGAATGTTCAAACATTCGATATTGTATTCAGACGCCGTGTAAAAATGCAACATATTGATGTCACTATTCTTCAACATCTGCTTCAGCGCAAGGTTATTAATTAGTCCTCCTGACAACACAACAGCAAATCTGAAATAAACTGCTCTCTAGTTTTGTTCACAACATACTGTTAACCTACCTAATACACACTTATGTAAGTTATTCTTCACAGCATTAGTAGTCACTGCAGTTTCGGTGCAACGTGAGACCATCCATTATTACTGCAGCACCCACGATTATTTGTTAGTCATTCACAGGATGACGGTGTCGCTGGATAACCAGCATTTATTGCCCAAACCAGAGGGCAGTTAAGAGTCAGCAGCGTTGTCTTGAGTCTGGAGTCGCATGCAGGCCACACCAGGTAAGGACAGCAGTATCCTTCCCTCAAGGACATCAGTGAACCAGATGAGTTTTTCCAACAATCGCCAATGGATTCCTGGTCATCATAAACCCTTGATTCCAGATACACATTGAATTCAAATTCCACCATCTTCCATGGAAGGATTTGAATTAATGTCCCCAGAATATTACCTGTGTGTCTAGGTTAAGAGCCCAGCGATAATATCACTGTGTCATTGCTCCCCCTTACATATACTTGCAAACCTACTCTGGTATTTACGTGACAGGTTTGGTTTTGATATATGACACACTAATGTTTGCTTCACCTTGTTATTTGTAACATCCACCCAAACTGATTCTGTGGGAAGTGAGGGAAAGGGTCTGTGGAGTTATTAGCGATAGACTTGGACAAGACGTTCAGGGAGACTCACCTTAACGCTGAGATGATCTGAAGAATTGGTCAGCAATACAGGACAAGCATCAATATTCTTTCCCCCCACTTTGTCAGGATAAGTGTCACCATATTCTTCTGCTCCCTCGCACTCACTGTATATCTGTTATAACACCTACCCCCGAACAAGGCTCACACTTTATCTCCAAATAAGGCTCAAGCACGACCACACTCACTGTTGAATTCAGCACCTTCCTCCCCAACCTTTTCTGTCGGGCTCTATGACTCTCACAATCATTGCATCTCAAGCACACTAATACTACTGCATGGATACAACACTGAGGTCAGACTCCCTCCGGACATCTCACCCTTCCCCCTTCCCCTATACCAGCATTAACAGCAGGGACACCCACTCCCACGCTCACTCCGTCCCTCCTCTTCTCCCATTCCAGGAGAAACATCCTGCAATAGTACATAAAGGGCCAAGCAGTGTGTTAGAGTGCCCCATATCCTTTCCCTCACCCTCTATCTCGAGATGTGGGGAGGATCCTGGAAAGAGCCAGAGAGGACCAGGTCACCTTGTGTGGAGATTCTGAAACATCGACATCCCACCAACCAAGTAAGCAGCAATGTTCAGTAAAGAGCAATTCTCAATTTAAACTCGCTGGCATTTCCAATCTCATCTCTCTCACTTTTCAGGCTTAGTTAAAAGCATTAATGAAAGACTAAAAATAAAAATAATGTTTATTCTCTTCAGTAAAAATGTTAAAAAGAAAAAAAAGATATAAGTTCATTCCGAAAAATCTAAAACATGACGTTCATTCAAAATTATGGGCAATCCTCGTAAATACTCGACATCATTTCTCTCAATAAATCTTGTTACGAGTGTTTGTATTCAAGCATCTGCTTCTTTAATTTCAACGGAATATCGTGCCCTGCTATGAAATGCTCATAGTAAATGTCTCTTCCTCTCTGAACTTTTCGTAAACTGTCCATATATTTCCAAATAACTGGATGTTTCACATCAAGTTCGCATTGTCATCTCCTGTGGGCAGCTTCTGCATTATTGTTTGTTTTGTCCTCATTGTTTAAAGTTCTTTCATATAAATTCCACATTCCAACTGGAAAAAGCTGTGAACGCCGACCATTTCCTCTGTGTAATCTTCTCCCTCCATAGTTATCCTTGAACCAGTCCAGCAGCGGATGCAGTTCATCTGGAAGCGCATCAGTCAAATGTTCAATAGCTTCATAAATGTTTTCAATCGGAATAAATGCAAGGCCAATTATCATTTTAACTCTGAAAGAAAACTCTGAGTCAATGTTATACTTACTCAAGTGTCTTTTTAACATTTTTACTAAAGGGAATAAACATTATTTTTATTTTTATTGCTTTGATTAATGCTTTTGTCGAAGCCTGAAAAGGAATAAATATGAGCTGCACTGAAATAGTTCTGCGCCTAAATGGGTCTTCGGCAAAATGGGCTGCACCAAACAGGCCGCACCAAACAGAATGAAGTACTCAGTAAATTACACAGCACATGGGGACGCTATATAACCATCCCAGGCTGTTATGCAGAAGCAGGGACGCCCTGGGTAGCTGTCAGGAAATACAGAGTATAGATCATTACTCATTTTGTGTTTGGAAAGCTGTAACGACTGGAATTCTTCAGGGATCTGTGTGAGCTCATCAACAAATTACAATCTATTCTAATGAACCGGATGAAGGAAATGGAGCTCAGTTCGCTCATGCACCAGGATAGTCATTCAATAAGATGTCAAATGGAGACAGAGCGTCTACAATGGGATACAGACAGAGGACGGCAGAGCGTCTGCAATGGAATACATACAAGGGGGAGGGCAGATCACCTGCAATAGGAGACAGGCAGGGGGTGGGGGGGTGGGGGCGGGACAGAGGATCTGCAATGGGATACAGAGCGAGAGGACAGAACATCTGCAATGGGTTACAGACAGGGTAGGGCAGAGCGTCTGCAACGGTATACAGACGGGGGGAGGGCAGAGCATCTGCAATGGGATACAGACAGGGGAGGACATAGCGTCTGCAATGGGATAGGGACAGGAGGAGGGCAGAGGGTCGGCAATGGGACACAGACGGGGGAGGGAAGAGCGTCTGCAATGGGAGACAGACTGGGGGAGGGAAGATCGTCTGCAATGGGATACTGATGGGTGAGTTTAGAGCGTCTGCTATTTGATACTCACGGGGGTGGGGGGGGGCAGAGCAGCTGCAATGTGATACAGACGGGGGAGAGCAGTGCTTCTGCAATGGGATACAGACACGGGGAGGGGAGAGCATCTGCAATGGGATATAGACAGGGGGAGGGTAGAGCATCTGCAATGGGATACAGACAGGGGTAGGGCAGAGCATTTGCAATGGGATACAGACTGGGAGAGGACAGATCATCTGCAATGGTATACAGGCGAAGGAGGGCAGAACGTCTGCAATGGGATATGGATGGGAGAGGGCAGAGCATCTGCAATGGGATACAGACAGTGGAGGGAAGACTGTCTGTAGTGGGATACAGATACGGGAGGGCAAAGCGTCTGCAATGGGATACAGACAGCGGAGGGCAGAGTGAGGCCAGTGCATCTACAATGAGATACAGACAGGGGAAGGGCAGAGCCTCTGAAAGGGAGACAGGCTGGGGAAGGGATGCATGCCGGCAATGGGATACTGATGGGTGAGGGCAGAGCGTCTGCA
Organism: Chiloscyllium plagiosum; assembly: GCF_037043375.1. Lineage (NCBI taxonomy): Eukaryota > Metazoa > Chordata > Chondrichthyes > Orectolobiformes > Hemiscylliidae > Chiloscyllium > Chiloscyllium plagiosum. Next base: position 33,236,470 of record NW_028270182.1, on the reverse strand, counting down.
GTGGGATACAGACGGGGAGGGCAGAGGGTCTGCAGTGGGATACAGACGGGGAGGCATAACGTCTGCAGTGGGATACAGACAGGGGGAGGGCAGAGCATCTGCAATGCGATCCAGACAGGAGAAGGGCAGAGTGTCTGCAATGGGATACATCTAGGGGAAGGCAAAGCGTCTGCAATGGGATATAGACAGGGGGAGGGCAGAGCGTCTGCAATGAGTTACAGACAGGGGAGGGCAGAGAGTCTGCAATCGGATACAGAAGGGGAGGGCAGAGAGTCTGCAATGGAATATGGACAGGAGGAGGTCAGAGCATCTGCAATGGGATACAGGCAGGGGGAGGGCAGAGCGTCTGCAATGGGTTACGGACAGGAGGAGGGCAGAGCGTCTGCAATGTGATACAGACAGGGGAAGGGAAGAGCGTCTGCAATGGGATACTGATGGGTGAGGGCAGAGCATCTGCAATGTGATGCAGACGGAGGAGGGCAGTGCTTCTGCAATGGGATACAGACAGTGGGAGTGCAGAAGGTCTGCAATGGGACACAGACTGGGGAGGGCACAGCAACAAGCAATGGCATACAGACAGAGGATGGCTGTGCGCAAAGCTTCAGCAAAAAAAAACACAGTACAATATATATGTGATGGAAATTTTCCGTTTTCGGGAAAAGATGAAACAGCAGAAATTTATTTAGATGCAAGGAGAATGCAGAACTCAGTTGTACAGAGGGATTTGTGTGTCTTAGTACATGAATCACATCAAATTAAATAATCTGAAGATGGACCAAGTGATTTGGAAGGTAAATGTCGTGATCCTGTTTCGTGCAAGGGGTGTTGGGTATGATCTTAGCGATGTTTTCTGCATCAGTACAGGGCATTGCTGAGATTACATCTGTTGTATTATGTGTAGGTATAACTGCCTAAACTGAAAATAAAAAACAAAATTGCTTTCGAAACGTCTCAAAAATGTTTCTCTTTTCTCATTCTTGGGATGAAGGCATTACGTTATGAAGAATTAACAGTTCGGCCTGAGAATGAGGCATGTTTTATTGATCATATAAGATCTTGAGAAGAGTGTAGTTGATGAATACCGGATGGATATGTCTTCTTGTGTGGGAGAATAAAACTGGAGAAATACTTTGAAAATAAGTCAGTTTCAAAGGAAAGGTCATTGGACAGAAAAATTGAACTGTGAATTCTCTTCCTACATGCTGACAGACAAGCTGAGCTTTTCCAGCAATTACTGTATATGTTTAAGAATATTCATTTTAACACAGATATTGTGAAGACATGAAACGCTTATTTTTACATTATGCAAGCACATATTAACACATCTTCAAAACAAGTAGGACCATTTATTATTAATGAATTGATTCTGCAATAACACACTGACCTGGAGTCGAGAATGTGATGGAGTCATATAGTTCGGACAATGGTTCAAGAAGAGCTCACAGAGTCCAGTGTGAGATTAATAACGTTACTGATTGAACTTACAGATGAAAAATGTAGGCTATCTGTGGAGAAACATTCCATTGCTCCCTTTCTGTTTCCCTACCACTCATCACAGCAATGTGTGGAGTGAAAAAAAGCCCAGTCGTCTTTCCCAATAATGGAGGATTCCTGATGAGGATTCATTCGAATCTCTACATTGCTTGAAGCAAAACAGTTCAGCCAAATTCAACTGTTTCATGAAGAAATCCCATTGTCAGAAGACCGTGCAAGCAGAATAACTACAGAAGTAATTATCCGACTCGATAGTGAGGGGAACAGACAGGAGATTCTGTGGCTGCAAATGGGAATCCAGAGTGGTGTGCAGCCTCCCACATGCGCAGGGTCCAGGATGTCTCAGAGCGGCTGAGAACGTTCTCACTGGGGGTGGTGGGGCGCGGTGTGTGGAGAAGCAGCCAGAAGTCATTGTGTACATTGGTACAAAAGACAGGTAGAAATAGTGATGGCATCCTACAGAGTAATTGTAGAGAGCTAGGGAAAAGGATAAAAGACAGGACCATGACAGAGGTAATATCCAGTTTACTTCCAGTTCTCAGTGCTAAAGAAGGTAAGAACAGGAGGATATGGCAGATGAAGGGGTGGCTAAAGAATTGGTGCAGGGGGGCAGAGGTATTTGGATCACTGGGATGTTTTGTGGGGCAAGGGGACCTGTTAAGGAAGGAAGGGTTGTACCTGAACTGGAAGGTGACCAGTATCCTAGCAGGCAGGTTTGCAACTGCTGCAAGGGAGTGTTTCAATTAGATTGGCTGGGGGTTGGGGAGGGGTGGGATCCTCAACAGCAGGGAGGAAAGTGTGAGGCTGTAAGAGATGCAGTAATCAGGAACAGTAAAATGAAGAGACAGGTCAGGCTAGGCAACGAGAGGGAGCAAGGAATGCCTGTTGGATTAAATTGCAAATGTTTCAATGCAAGATGGCTGACAGGTAAGGCCGATGAACTTAGTGCATGGATCGGTGCGTGGGACTGGGATATTATAGCCATTACAGAAACATGGCTAAGGGAGGGACAGGACTGGCAGCTTAATGTACCAGGGTACAGGTGCTTTATGCGGAACAGAGACGGTGGAAGGAGGGGACGGGGAGTTTCATTTTTGATTAAGGCGAGTATCAAAGCAATAAACAGAGATAAAATAACTGATGGATCATCCTGTGAGGATTTGTCTGGGGAGCTAATAAATAAGAAGAGAATGGTGATAGCATTTGGATTGTACTATATGCCCCCAAATAGTAAACGAGGAATTAGGGGAACAATAATATGTAGACAGACTGGGGAGTTTTGCAAGGCCAATAGGATTGCATTAGTAGGAGATTTTAATTTTCCTAACATAGACTGGGAATGGCATAGAATTAAGGATTGAGATGGGGTGTATTTATTAAGTGTGTTCATAATAGTTTCCTCAAGCAGTATGATTTTATTATATTAGATTACAGTGTGGAAACAGGCCCTTCAGCCCAACAAGTCCACACCGGCCTGCCGAAGCGCAACCCACCCATACCCCTACATTTACTCCTTACCTAACACTACGGGCAATTTAGCATGGCCAATTCAGCTGACCTGCACATCTTTGGACTGTGGGAGGAAACCGGAGCACACGGAGAAAACCCACGCAGACACGGGGAGAACGTGCAAACTCCACACAGTCAGTCGCCTGAGTCGGGAATTGAACCTGGGTCTCAGGCGCTGTGAGGCAGCAGTGCTAATCACTGTGCCACCATGCCGCCCACGAGAGTGTGCAACTCGGAAAGGGACGAAACTTGACCTACTCTCAGATCTAGGGCAGGGCAGGTGACTGAGGTGACAGCGGGGGAGCACTCTGGGACCCGTGACATAGTTCTATTAATTTTAAAATAATTATGGAGAAGAACAAAATTATGGAGAAGAACAAAACTGTTCCACAAGAACAAGTTCAAACTTGGGGCAAGGCGAATTTTGGTGGAATTAGACAGGATCTTGTAGGGGTTGTTTGGAGGAGTTTGTTTGCAAGCGAAGGGACCTCATGCTAGTGGGAGACCTTTAAAAGTGAAATGTCTACAGTTCACGGTCTATATGTTGCTGTGAGGGTAAAAGGCAAGGTTGGTAGGAAGAGGGATCCTCGGATGTCAGGGGATATTGAGGCTTTGACCAGCAAAAAGGAGCGTGGCTCAGGTCCAGGTAGCTGGGATCGAGGGAATACCTGGAGGTGTACAGGGAATACCGTAGTTTACTGAAGAAGGAAATCGGGAGTGCGAAAAGGGGGCACAAGATAGCTTTGGCTGAGAAGATTAGGGTGAATGCAAAGAGGTTCTTCAAGTGTATTAAAGTAAAGAGAATAACTAAATGAGAGTATGACCCCTCAAGTTCCAAAGTGGACATGCATGTCTAGAACCGTAGAAGATTTGAGAGATTCCCAATGAATATTTCTCCTCTGCCTTTACCATGGAGAAAAACATGAAGACTTGGGAGGTTAACAAAGGTAGTAGTGTTATCTTGGGGTGAGTCAATATCACAGGAGAAGACGTGTTGGATGCATTAGAATTTATGAAGGTGGATAAATCTCCTGGTCCTAAACAGATGCATCCAAAAACACTGCAAGAGGCTACAGAAGAAACTACGGGGACACTAGTTAATACTTTTGTATCATCGTTAGCTACAGTTTAGGTTCCAGAATATTGGAGATTCGCAAATGTTGTGCTATTTTTCAAGAAGGGAAGCAAAGAAAAATCTGGGATCTATAGACCAGGAAACCTAACAACTGTGGTAGAAACGTTACTTGAGAAGACTCTGAGAGATGAGATATACATGCATTTGGAAAGAAGGTTTGTTTACAAATAGTTTTTTGACAAATTCCCTACAATATGGGAACAGGCCATTTGGCCCAACAAGATCACACTAGACCTCCAAACAGTAACCCACCCAGTCCCATTCCCAGACCCTATATTTACCCCTGACGGATGCACATAACAGTATGGGTAACTTAGCATGGCCAATTCACCTGACCTATGCATCTTTGGATTGTGGGTGGAAAATGGAGCACGCAGAGGAAACACACACAAATCCAGTGAGAATGTGCAAACTCCACACAGAAAGTCACCCGATGCTGGAACCAAACCCGGATCCATGGCACTATGAGGCAGCAGTACTAGCCACTGAGCCACCATGCCACCCTTGCCTTTTTCAATATAGTTCAATGACCTAGGGACAAAATCCATTCTGCCCTTCACCCATGACACACGTTCCAATATCACATATCATGGATAATGTATTCTCCACTGAAAATGTCATCTTATTATTATTTACTAATTCTTTTGTTATTACTAATTTTAATAATTATTGTTAATAGATGTTTTTAGACTGGAAAGATTGAATGGCTTTGTGAGTGGAAGATCATGTATCTCAAGTTTGTTTGAGTTCATTGATGAAGTGACCAGAAATGTTGATGAGGGTAGGGCGGTATACGTAGACTATATGGTTTTCACTAAGTCCGTTGACAAGGTTACCATTGATAGGCTGTCCTGGAAGGTTAGAATCGCATGGACCCCAGAGGGAGCTGGCAAATTGCACACACAATTAGCTTCATGGTAGTAAGCAGAGGGTAATAGTGGAAGGATGCTCTCGGACTGTAGGCCTGTGACACATGAAGTGCCTCAGGGGTCGCTGCTGTTCGTTATCTGTATCAATGATGTTCTTGCGAATGTACAAGGCATGATAAGGAAACTTGAAGATGACACTAAAATAGGTGGTATCGAAGACAGTGAGGACGAATATCAGAAATTGCAGCAGGACCTTGATCAAACTGGAGAAGTTGGCCGAGGAATATTTTGGCAACGTTAGATCAAGGTAGGTGTTTCATGGTGATTGGTAGGACTTTAATGAGTGTAGTTGAGCAGAGGGACCATGGAGTCTAGGTCCACCGTTCTCTGAAAGTGGGGCCATAATTAGACATGGAAGTGAAGAAGGCTTTTGCCACAGTAGCAAGCATCGGTCAGGACATGGAGGAGAGCAGTTGGGAAGTTATGTTGCAGTTATTCAGGAAGTTGGTGGGGCACTTGTAATGCTGTGTTAAGTTTTAGTCACATTGCGATCGGAAGGATGTTTTTAATTTGGAATGTGTGCAGACGGAATTTACAAAAATTTTGCCAGGACTCAACAGTATGAATTATAGGGAGAGGTTGGACAAGCGAGGACTTTTTTTCTTTAGAGAATAGGAGACTGAGAGGGATCGCATAGAAGTTTACATGGATAGGATAGATCCAGCTGTTTTTTACCTAGAATTGGGGAATCGAGGAGGAGGGGGCACAAGTTTAAGAGGAGAGGGGAATGAATAAAAGGGAAACTGATGGAAACTGCTTTACACAGAGAGTGGTACACAAAGGGAATGTGCTGCCAACGGAAGTGGTTGAAGCATTTGTGTTAACGATATTTAAACGGCATTTGGGCAAGTATATGGATAGGAAAGGACGAGAATGCGATGGGCCAAGTGCTGGGAATGAGGTTAGTGTGGTTGGATATTTGGTTCAGCATGGACGAGTTTGCGCCAAAGGGCCTCTCTGCCTCTCTCCATGCTGTAAAACGTGATGACTCTACAAATAGAACGGCATTTGGGTCAAACTCTCATTTTTTCCTTTGGTCATGAGTTCGAATCACATTTGGACAATGTTCTTTCAAGTTAACTTTGCAGATATTTTGCTTTTCAGTTTATTATCGACAATACGTATGTGTGTGCGCATGTGCGTGTGTCTGTGTCTGTGTGTGTCTGTGTGTGTTTCTCAGTATTTTTCAAAGGAAAATATCAATGTACGTATTGCAATATCCTCTCGTCATTCCTCTTTCCATCATAGTTTGAGTAACTTTGTTTTGGTCATAAATGCGTTGTTTTAGCAGATTAAAGAAATCTGCCTGACTTGTTCCGAACACTGACTCTGACACACTCTGAGAACTATATCATTGGCCATATCACCAACATAGTTATCATTATTTTTTGTGGCCAGTGGAGTAGTGGGGCTAGAAAAGGGAGTAGTAAACCAAAACAACACAGGGAATTATCCACTCAATCAGCCAACGTTAGTGCCGAGGAGCTCGTTGGAGGGGATTCTGAGGGATAAGATTTACACCTATTTAGAAAGACAAGGACTGATTAGGATCAGTCAATATGGATCTGTGTGGTGGAAATAATGTTTAATTAATGTGATTGAGTGTATGAAGAGGTGACAAAGAAGATTGAAGAAGACACTGTGGTATATATTGTTTACACAGACTTCAGCAAGGCATATAATAAGGTTCCCCATCGTAGACAGTTTATTAAATTAGGTCGTATGTAATCTAGGAAAAGCGAACCAATTGGATACAAAATTGGATTGAAAGTAATGGATTGTTTTCCAGACTGAAGACCTGTGGCCAGCGGTGTGCTCAAAGAATCAGTGCTGAGCTCACTGCTTTTCATCACGGATATAAACAACTTTGATGTGATTATCGGAGTCATGGTCAGTAAGTTTACAGATAACATCACCAACGTGGTGCAGTTCACAGTAAAGAAGATTATCTCAGAATATAACGGGATCCTTGACCATCAATGATCCAAGGACTGGCAGATTGAGTTTAATTTAGATATTTGTGAGTTTTTGCATTTTGGTAAGTTAAAGCAGGGTAGTACCGTGAGGAATGTTGCTGAACAAAGAAACCTACGGGTGAAGATTCATAGTTTCTTGTAAGTGGAATTTAGGTCGGTAGAATGGTGAGGAATGTCGTTGGCATGCTGGCCTTAATCGGTCAGAACATTGACTATAGGAGTGGGGTAGCGTGTTGCGCTTGTACAGGACGTAGGTGAGGCCATTTTAAGAATACTGCGTACATGTCAGTTGACTCTGCTAAAGGATGGATGTTGTTCAGCTTGAAAGGGTGCAGAAAAGATTTACAAGGATTTTCTGGAACCTGAGGGTTTGAGCTACAGGGAGATGATGAACAGGTTGAGGCTTTTTCCCCTGGACTGTCAGAGGCTGAATGGTGATATGACAGAGGTTTAAAAAAGTCCTGAGCGGCATGGATAGTCTGAATGGGCAAGATCGTTTTCCCAGTGTAGGGGCGTCCAGAACTAGACGGCATAGTGTGAACGTGACATGGCAAAGACTTCGAAGGGACTTGAGAGGAAACGTTTTCATACAGAGGCGGGTGGGCGTACTGTCAGAGGAAGTGGTGAGAGCTGGTACAATTACATGTTTAAAATGTATCTGGAATGGTACATAAATAGGAATGGTTAAGAGGGATGCGGGCCAAATGTTGACAAGTTGGACGAGATCTGATTAAGATGCCATCTTGGCGTGGACAATTTGGACAAAAGGATCTGTTTCCAAGCTGTATGACTCTCTTATTCTCACAAGGGGATGAGGGAAAATTCTAAAAGGGCCATTCGAATGGGAATTATCTTCCCCAGAATTTTGTGGTGCCTCTCTGATTACAAGTATTCACAGCTGAGTTAGTTAAAGATTTGACAAAGAAGTGTGTCACGGATAATGGGACACAGGCAGGGAAATGAGGCTCAGACCACAATCTGATCAGCCACAATCATAATGCCTGGTGGAGAATGCTCAAATTCTCTAATGACCCACTCCTGATCCTCAGTACCATCTTTCTGCGTTCCGTTAAACCCCTCAAACTGGCGAGACAGGAGCTGTTGGAGTTCACTGACTGTTATAGCATGGTGCACAGGAACAGAGGAGACTATATCGTCCCTCAAGACTGTCCCACACGGTGTGGGAGATTTGGAAATGTAATTGGAAGACCCAGGCGAGACATAAAAGAAGGCGTACATGTTCTTTACAGAGCTTCTCCTCTCTGTAACTTGTGCTTCATTTGTTGATCATGTTTGAGACCCGGATTCACTGTGAATACTGCTCCTAAATCTCACGCAGCGATGGCTCACAAAATCCGCTGGTCTCCCTGATTGCAACATTCCATAAAAGACCTTCCAGGAAAATAACACCTACGAACTTTCCAATAACAGAATGGGAGAACATCAGAAACAGGGGCAGGTCATTCCCATCCCAAGCCTGTCTGGACCTTCACTAAGATCAAGGCTGACCTGCTCCAAGTCTCAAATCTTCCTCAATGTCCAAGTCTTCTTGAGCACTTCCATAGAACACAGAACAAAGAACAGGACTGATTTGGAGATGCCGGTGTTGGAATGGGGTGCACAAAGTTAACAATCACACAAAACCAGTTATACTCCAATAGGTTTAATTAGAAGCACGCTAGATTTAGGAGCGTCGCTCCTTCATCAGGTGATGGTGGAGTGCTCAAGCCTGACACAGAATTTAGAGCAGAAATTTACAGTGTGATTTAACTGAAATTATACAATGAAAAATTGATTGTCTGTTAAGCCTTTCGTTTGTTAAAAGACCATGATAGTTTCACTTCTTTCATATGTAAATCACAACACTTTTTTTAAAAGTTGCATTCTCAGTTTAGCTGTTAATAATGGTGATAGCTCGACAATATGTTGAAAATGGTGCCACCCCTGTGTTGTCTTTCTATGCCATGATGTTAAAATTGATTCTAGTCTAAAAAGTGAGATAACGGAGTTTTACATGAATTCATGCAGTTTTTGAGCTCAGAGTTCTACATGAATGTTAAGACCTTCAGTCCTCGACGTGGTGCCATTTGTCCTACTCTAAGATCAGACTCACCTACATGCTTCCATTCACTTTGTTCCATGTGCCTATCCAAGAGTCTCTTAAGTTTCCCTCAAGTATTTGACTCTACTACCATGGCTGGCAGCGCATCTAACACACCCAAAACTCTCGGTGTAAATAATCTACCTCTGAAATCTCCCGAAACATTCCTCCAATTATCTTAAATTTATGCCACCTAGTGATAGACATTTCTGTCCTCGTAAAATGTTTCTGGCCATTCACCCTCTCTTTTTCCAAGTATGTCGACGGCAAACACGAGGGGTCACAACTTTAAAGTGAGGGGAGACAGGTATAAGACGGATGTCAGAGGTAGTTTCTTTACTCAGAGAGTAGTAAGGGTATGGAATGCTTTGCCTGCATCTGTAGTAGATTCGCCATGTTTATGTGCATTTAAGTCGTCATTGGACAGGCAAATGGACGGACATGGAATAGTGTAGGTGGGATGGTTTTCAGCTGAGTATGACAGGGTGGCGCAACATCGAGGGCCGAAGGGCCTGTACCGCGCAATAATGTTCTATGTTCTATGTTCTATGCCTCTCATCATCTTGTACACCCCTATCAAGTCACCTCTCATCTATTTTTCCTCCAGTGAGAAAGGCCCTCGCTCCCTCACGGTTTCTTGATAAGACCTGCCCTCCTGTCGAGGCAGCATCATGGTAAATCTCCTCTTTACCCTCTCGAAAGCTTTCTTATCCTTCCAATAATGAGCAGACCAGACCTGAACACAATATTCCCTGTGTGGTCTGAGCAGGGCTCTATCGAGCTGCAGCATAACCTAGTGTCTCTTAAACTCAATCCCCTTGCAACTGATAGTCAAAACACCATGCGCCTCTTAACACCCAATCAACTTGGATAGCAACTTTGAGGAATCTGTGAGCACGGACCCCAAGAACCCTCTGTTCCTCCACACTGCCAAAAATCGTCCGCCTCGGAACCCTCCAACCACAAGGGATGAATTCAGATTTCTCCAGCTTCCTCATTTACCCCTCCCCCACCTTGTCTCAATCCCAACTCTCAAACTCAGCACCACCTTCCAGACCTGCAATTTTCTTCCTGACCATTCCGCCCCCACCCCCTCTCCGTCCTATCACCCTCACATTAACCTCTTTCAACCTATCGGATTTCCAACGCCCCTACCCCAAGTCCCTCCTCCCTACCTTTTATCTTAGCCTGCTTGGTTCACTTTCCTCATTCCTGAAGAAGGGCTCATTTTCGAAACGTCGATTCTCCTGATTTTTCCATGCTGCCTGACCTACTGTGCTTTTCCAGCAATACACTTTTCAGCTCCTTAGTTTCTCTTCCTGGCGGAGAAAGATCTTACATCTCCACACAGTCGCACAGTAACAGTTCCTCTCTCCAAAGAAGCAGTTGACAATGGAACATTACGTTTCTCAATGTCTCAGCGACTATAAGTGTTGCTGATGGAGTTGATCACCACACTCAGAGACGAGAGATAGAGGGAACATAACTCACGGTAAGCTGGAACATCCCATAATAAATATGGTATCCATGAATATTAGAAAAGGGGAAATTGTAGAATAACTTACCGCTATGTTTTCCTTCCAGTCCATAATCAGCAATCCCTTTGCTTCCTTTTCCTTTCTCTCTCTCTCCCTCTCTCTCTCTCTATCTCTCTATCTTTCTCTCTCACTTTCTCTCTCTTGCTGGACATCATCCACTCGACACAAACCTCCCGCTCACCCTTCCAACCATCCCTGATATAATAATATTATTTCTCAGTTGCATTCAGTTTTGATAGGTTCACTGAACTCGAAACGTTATTTGTGCTTTTTTTTCTGACAGACTGCCATACCTGCTAAGATTCTCCAACATTCTTTCAGACGGTGGAGAATGTTATTTCAGATCTCCAGCATCCACATTTGCTTGTTGATGTTGTTTCGCGGGATGCCAGAATCACTGGCAAGGGCAGTAGTTGATGTCCATCACAACTACCCTTGAGCACGCGGCCATTTGTCAAGGCAAAATGGAGGAAAACATATGGACCTGAGGTGACACTTAGTTCAGATCGTGCAAAAATGTTAGTGTTCTTTACCAAAGGTTATCAATAAAATAAGAAAAGAAATCCTGATGGTTTATGGTTTATAGAATGAAATTAGATTTCATTCCAATTTTTGATATTGGAACTTAAATTTAGTCATCGGCTGTGGTAGGATTTCAGACAATGTTTTTAGAGTCATAACTTGCGCCTCTGAATTACACTGTCAGTGACATTATTACTCTGTTTAAGAGTCCCTGTTGTGAAGTAACCGTCGAGACTAGAGCAAGTTTGTGGTCAAACTATTTGTAACTGGAAGAGAGGTCAGAAGAGAACTGGAGCCATAAAATCTGTCGTTAATGAAAGGGTAGATGAATGCGAAGTCAGTAACAGAACTCAGGCAATTCTGGAGATTGGGGATATTATGAAGGTGGGCGTCGGCAGGTTTGATGACAGAGAGAATATGGAGATATAAAACAGTTCACGATAAATGCAGAATCAATGTTCCGAACAGTCATTTACCTTCTCAGATGTTTATGAGGAATAGTTTGGAAATGCATGAGGAGGAAGTGGCGTTTGTGACTGAAAGTTTCTGTTTTTGTTAAATATAATCAACCAGAATAGCAGTAACATTCAGCATCATTCATAGAATTGACAGAGATAGACTATTCGGAACACCAATAATAGCGAGGGTGGGATAGTACCCAGCTTGAATAATCATCAGTACGGCTTGTATCCGCAACTCTAACCATGCCCAATCCCGAGAAAGCCAGTGAAGACCCGAGGATAAATCCCTGTCCATTATTGTAACATTCCAGTCGAATGGTCTCAGATTCTGATCTATTGTTGGAACATTCCAGTCTAATGTTCTCAAATTAAAATCCATTGTTGGACCATTCTAATGTTCTCAGATTCTGATTTCTCTCTGTTTCTCTGTAGCTCCTGATCCCAATCTTGTTGAGGTTGACGCTGCGCCGAATACTATGGCATAACAAGTTGAAAGAAGTCCCTAATTATGGAAGAGGGAAATCCTCCAGTGACACAGTTAGGTCCAGGAAGACTGATATTAATCACAGTCACTGAACAAACAGTTCCAGTTAACCCATTTCACGGCAACTCTGATATATCACAATAATACTTGGTGTGGGTGAGATTTTGATATCGACGATTATTAGGCTAATGGCACATCTCCAGTTGTAAACATCGAGGTGAGGGAGAGACATAATACTTTCTCTTCACAAGTTCGATGATTCTGCTGTGTTTTGGCAATATAGGAATTGCTGGGCTCCCGAGGCCGTCTGTGTCTGATCATTAGGCCCGTTGCATTTTTTTTTGCTTTATTTATTTATGTTTAACTTTGACTTTTGTCTGTCCAGCATTAAACGGCTTAGGTGGGTTTAGGCATTTTTGAGAGACACCTACAGAGCCATAGACGCTGTAGATACAGTCCATTCCTTGTGTTCTTGCAGCCACGGCCTGGTCCTGTGGAGTGATTTTCAAGCTCTCACAGAAACAGGATTCTTAGTTTTACCTTTTGACAGTTATTGCTGGAGTCTCAGCAGGGTTGGAAGGCAGTAAATCTCTCCCGGGTGCTACACACTGTCTCTGTGATGTTTCTCGGAACTGTCTTTTAATGTTCTTTCCTCCTGGATTGGAGAACTGCATGTCAGACAATCTGTTTCCTGCATTTGTTTTTTTGACATTTGAGTGCTTATTGGATGATACCATATTGGAGCAGTTACTGTATAGTAGTTAAATAAACTATTATTCTGTTAAGTTTTCCAATAGAATTAAGTTATTGCAACTTCCTCTTCCTTTTGTTGTCTTTTATCAACAGTCTTCGACTAAATTCTGTTTTGCTTAATGTCGAATATTTTGACCAAGTAAATTCTATCTCAAACACAGCACCTCACATTTACCAGCGGAATGGGCCGAGCTGGAGGAATGATTATCATGGCAGGAATTATGATACCCAATCCGCCTCTCAGATCCAGCCCGGACCCGTATAAGCCCAGATAAGGTACCTCCTCAACATGAAGCACTGCGTAGACCAGGCTAATGTACCGCAAAGCAATGTTCAGGATCGAGCACTGTTTAGAGCTCACAAGTTCACTACTTATGTGTCCAACAGTGCACTGATATATAAATTTGAACTGTGCAGAACACACAAAGGCATTGGTCTATACATACAGACTGGATATCTGTGCAGCATGGGGAGCTGTGCCGTAAATAGCAGTGAATTTATCTTTTAATCTGGAGCAGTTACCTTCCCAGTTTACGCAGCTGTGTGCACCAATCGCTGCATTACTATGTAACACTGTGTTAGATCACTGCCCAGCGTGGGGAAACTTGCAGCTCATACTGGAAGTGACAGGATGTGCAGCTCCCACCATTTTCAGCTCCAGACCTCCATTGTGGCATGACACAGGAGTGTTGTGGGTGTGAAACTCACTGTCAGAGAGAGATGGCGGGGGAATCAGTTTAATACCATAAATGGGAGGAGCTTGGTTAAAAGAGAGGAGGAGATGGAGAGAGAATTTCAAAGAAGGATCTGACGGTAGGTTTAAAAAATTGTGAAATGTGAACATTTCGATAGCATCTTGCAATAGAAGCCACTGTTTCTAGGAATGATGGGTGAGCAGGATATTTGTGTAAGTTAAGGTGATTGAGAGTTTTGGTAAGCAATTGTCCGGCAGCATTGTGACTGGGAGTAGGATCAGCAGAATCTTCGACTCATTGGGCTGAATCGTACAATAATTTGTCTCAGTGCAATTTTCATTTTCATTGAATGTGACAGAAGAAATATCTGCACGAGGCAGAGCTAGTTTCCTGGTGTTATCATTTCGACCTCACCTCATTAACTACACATTGCACCCCATGGTGTCCCTCTCATTCAACGCCAGCCCGATTTTCCTACCCATTATTGCTGGAGGTGCTCACCATCGCCCGGATGCCCCTGGTTATTCAGTGATCACTGGTACTGCTGCAATTATTAAAAGGCCAATGCACACGGTTGAGTTTTCTCAATTTGGAGCTGCTCTGCACAGTTTACCCGAGCATGGCAGATAAGGGGAATATACACCACAGCTTGTCGACAGGGGCAACGAGGTCCTGGTGAATGGTCTAGTAGAGAGGGTGACCTTTCTCTTCCCAGAGCATGGTCTTAGCACACCACTCAGCTCAGTGCAGTATCTGCGGTCCGAAGAAAAGTCCAGCAATACAGGAAAAGCATCAATAACATTCCCTGTTCTGTCAGGATAAGGGTCAGCATATTCTCTCTACTCTCTCACTCTCATTGTATATCTGCTTGCGCCTTCCCCAGAATAAGGCTCCATCCTCTCACCACTGCAATGCAGCACCTTCTCTCTCTCTCTCTCTCTCTCTCTCTCTCTCTCTCTCTCTCTCTCTCACCTACGCAATACCACCACATGGTTATAAAATGTTCTTATGAGTGCAGTTGGAAGAATTCTCTCGATGATGTCGTTTGTACAATTTTCCAGATAATTTTCAAAATAATTCAACTTCAGCAAAATGTTCATCCCCCTGTATGTAACGCGTCAGAGGAAGGAATACAGTTTTACTTTTTTTTTAAATCACTCAGGATGAAAGTGTACCATGAGGCCATTAAGCCTCTCAAATATGCTCAACTATTCAGACAAAGGGAGCACCTAAACACCTGAATACTCACTCTCTTCTTGAAGACAGGCTCCACTTTGTCTCCAGTTTCACTGGAACACTCCTTTAATCCCGAGAATTATGGAATATTTCACACAGTGCCACCAATCACTCTGTAACCACTTCTATTAAAACAAGTTATGAATTGCAGATGAGCTGTTTACCCTTGGTCTTTTCTGTTTGAGAAAAGCCTTGTACGTTTTGTGAGAGACAGTGCAAACCTTTTATCTGACTACAATTTTGTTTATAATATTGAAACTCTTCGTGCCTTCCCCTGCGAGGAACGATGTAAAATATTGATTTAAATTATCTCCCTGAAACCAGTTGCCCAGTCACATCCTACAGGTGCCCCACATATTCTTTCCTGCCTTCCTTCCAAGGGTCACACACACATGAATGTTTTTTATTCGATATGGGAAAACGTTTGTGGTTAGGTTCTTTTCATATTTTTTGCCAGTTTTGAAATGTTTTTCTTTGTATTTTGTTTTATACAATCTACTTCTTGTTCCGAAAGTAAACTTCCCAAATGTGTCCCACGCTAGAGCTCAACAATCTGAATTCTTTAGTTTGTGAGTGATTAGTATCCTTCACAGACTTTGTGCATCATGGGTGGTTCATCTTCACATCTTCATATCATCTTCTTTTTCACCAGAGCCAAAGATCAATGAGAGTTGTTCATCAGTACCTGCTTATATGTTCCCACCTCTCCCCCCCCCCCCCCCCCACACACACACACACACACACACATCTGCCGACCTTCATTTGTGTCTATTTTCACACTCCGTATTTGACCAAATATATAACATGAATCTGCATTTGTAATGCGTGGCTCTTTTCAATAATTCATGGGGAACCTATGCATTGGGCTGAACACATGATCAGCTGAAGGTTACTCCATTCTCCCAGTTTCCATGGCTCAGTCATTTCTGTTTGATGATGTCACATTCCAGTGGGAAGCTTCCTACTTGTCATCCTTTTCTCTCAAACGAGAAATCACCTAAATCTGATGGACTGAACCTTCAGCTGTGTCTGTCCCATCTCCTTCACTTCTGACCTCACTCCCCTTGTCCTCACTTCCTACTGCACGAGATTCCACATTCACAGAATCATCCTCTGCCACTTCCACTACCTCCAGCAGGACAGCATCATCAAACACATCTTCCCCTCCCGTCCACTGTCAGAAATTCACAGGGATCATTCCTTCTGTGGCACGCTCTATTACCCCGAAGACTTCCCCACACCACCATGGCACCTTCCCATGTAAATGCAGAAGCTGCAACTTTTGCCCATTCATCTATTCCCTCTTCACTGTCCAAAGCTCTAAACACACCTTCCAGGTGAAGCAGCATTTCACTTGTACGCTTTCAATCCAATCTCCTGTCATTGCTGCTCACAATGCAGTCTCCTTTACATTAGTGAACTAAACAGAAACTGCTTTGAGGAACAATTCCACTCTGCCTGTAAGAATGACCCTGATATTTTGATTGTTCCCCATTTCAATAACATACATTGCTCTCAAGATAATGAGAATTCTTTGAGGAGGTAACGACGGGATGGACCAGAGACAATTCTCTATCTGAACTTCCATAAGGCCTCTGATATGTTACCGCACAGCAGTCTGCAGAGTAAGATAAGGACCTATGGTGTCAGAGGCCAGGTACTAGCAAGGATAAAGGGTTCATAGGGAAATAAAAGCTTTATCTCAAAAGCTGTGATTTTTATTATGGAGCGAATAGAATTCAAGAACTTAGGAAGTGAGATTGTTCAAACCCCGACACCCCCCCTCGCCCCCATATTTCTGTATGGCCTAGTGGTGTTGTCACTCATCCACCTAACGGCACATCTTTGGACTGTGGGAGGAAACCGGAGCACCCAGAGGAAACACACGTGGGTACAGGGGAAATGTGCGAACTCCACATACAATTGCTCAAGAGAGGAACTGAACCTCGATACGTAGGGCTGTGAGGTAGCACTGCTAACCACTGAGCCACCATGACACCCAGAGGGAAGTTGAGAATCAATCTCCTTTCTTATCCTTCCTTCTTCCTTTTTCATAAACTTGGAAAATAATGTCAGACTGGAATTAATGTTTGCTTTCTTCTCCGATTTCTAGGTCTCCTTCCTCAAAAGTGCCTGGGTGTACATCAAAGCCAGATGGCCAGTTAATCTGCTCCAGAGTGTGTGCGCATGGAAGACCTAGTCTAAAATCCCAACAAGCATCTGCAGCTGGTCTGATCAGCCTGTTTCTGGGACACAGTCAGGAAGGACATTTTAAACATGACCAAGATTCACAGACGTTTCCTCAAGTCATTTGGTGTGCTTCTAAATTCAAACATAAAGTCCATTTATTTTTAAAATGTAGCATGGCTTAGAGTATAGCACAACACTGAGGAATGGTGATGCTCGAGCCTTTGTTTTGTGTGAAAGTGAGAATAGCACCTGATCTGGGCTTGCTGTAGGATTCAGTAAAGGTGGTTTGTTATAATTTACTTGTGGGATATGGGCATTGCTTGGTGGCCAGTATTTATTGCCCTTCCATAATTGTCCACAGAGCAGTTAAGTATCAGTGAACCACATTGCTGTGGGTCTAGAGTTACATGGAGAGCAGACCAGGTCAGGATGGCAGTTTCCTTCCCTGAAGAACCATTAGTGAACCAGATAGTATTTTTTTTCTCACAATCGAGAATGAATTCATGGTTTTCATTACCCTCTTAATTACAGATTTTTCATTTTATTGAATTTGTGGTGGAATGATGACATGAGTTCTGTCACAAAAGGTTTTCCCTCTAGTTTTGCCGAATACTGTGTTGTCACCATCAGGGAGGCAGAAAGCACAGAGCAAGTCAGCATACGTGTGCAAGATTGTCTGTTAACATCTAGTTATGTCAGTTTCCTTTGGATTCTCTTGAGGTCAAACAGTAAGAGCTTAATACTGATGCAAGTTTGATTCATTGGTCTGTAACTTTGATCATGTTGCATCTGCCACAGCTACCTAGACTACACCTCCTCCCACCCTGCCTCCTGTAAAAACGCCATCCCATATTCCCACTTCCTTCGTCTCCACCACATCTGATCCCAGGAGGACCAGTTCCAAAACCGTACAACCCAGATGGCGCCCTTCTTCAAAGACCGCAATTTCCCCCCAGACGTGGTCGACGATGCCGTCCACCGCATCTCTTCCACTTCCCGCTCTTCCGCCATTGAGCCCTGCCCCTCCAACCGCCACCAGGACAAAACCACAGTGGTCCTCACCTACCACCCCACCAACCTCCATATACAGTGTATCATCCGCCGTCATTTCCGTCACCTCCAAACGGAACGGTGGGCGGCACGGTGGCACAGTGGTTAGCACTGCTGCCTCACAGCGCCAGAGACCCGGGTTCAATTCCCGCCTCAGGCGACTGACTGTGTGGAGTTTGCACGTTCTCCCCGTGTCTGCGTGGGTTTCCTCCGGGTGCTCCGGTTTCCTCCCACCATCCAAAGATGTGCAGGGTCAGGTGAATTGGCCATACTAAATTGCCTGTAGTGTTAGGTAAGGGGTAAATGTAGGGGTATGGGTGGGTTTCGCTTTGGCGGGTCGGTGTGACTTGTTGGGCCGAAGGGCCTGTTTCCACACTGTAATCTAATCTAATCTAACCCACCACCAGGGATATATTTCCCTCCCCTCCCCTATCAGCGTTCCGAAAAGACCACTCCCTCCATAACTCCCACGTCAGGTCCACACACCCCACCAACCCAACCTCCACTTCCGGCACCTTCCCCTGCAACCGCAAGAAATGCAAAACTTGCGCCCACACCTCCCCATTACTTCCCTCCAAGGCCCCAAGTGATACTTCCATATCCGCCACAAATTCACCTGCACCTCCACACAAATCATCTATTGCATCTGCTGCACCCGATGTGGCCTCCTCTATAAGAGGGAGACAGGTCGTCTCCTTGCGGAATGTTTCAGAGCACACTTCTGGGACACCTGGACCAACTAACCCAAGCACCCCGTGTCTCAACACTTCCACTCCCCCTCCCACTCCACCAAGGACATGCGGGTCCTTGGACTCCTCCATCGCCAGACCATAGCAATACGACGGTTGGAGAAAGAGCGCCTCATCTTCCGCCTAGGGACACTCCAACCACAAGGGATGAACTCAGATTTCTCCAGTTTCCTCATTTCCCCACCCACCTTGTCTCAGTCAAATCCCTCGAACACAGCACCGCCTTCCCAACCTGCAATCCTCTTCCTGACCTCTATGCCCCACCCCACTCCGGCCTATCACCCTCACCTTGACCTCCTTCCACCTATCGCATTTCCAAAGCCCCTTCCCCAAATTCCTCCTCCCTACCTTTTATCTTAGCCTGCTGGACATTCTTTCCTCATTCTTGAAGAAGGGCTTATGCCCGAAACGTCGATTCTCCTGTTCTTTAGATGCTGCCTGACCTGCTGTGCCTTTCCAGCAACACATTTTCAGCTCTGATCTCCAGATCTGCATGTCTCACTTTCTCCTCTGTCTAAATTGTAAAAAGAATGGGACCAGCTTTTCAGAAAAAAAACAATGAATACAATGGAAGTATTCAACAAAGAAAAATCAACTCATACTATTTCTGACTCCCCAGCCGTATCTCTTTGCCACTGCAGCATCCCATTTGCTATCCTCAGCTGGTCCAAATCCTTTACATCGCAGCAGCATATTCCAGCCTCGAGTGAACCAAGCATTTACTGACCACAAATCTGTCTCTGTAAAGGTACATGTATCATGCCTCATCATCCACAACTCTCACCAACAGACTTGATAATTCCATCCTCTTTTGATCAGGTGTTTCTCCTTATACACCATAAATGTGAGCACTTCCAAAGGTCTGCTGCCTGTATTCTGGAAAGAGTTCTTATTGTGAAAACTGTCAGTCTGGCCTTAATGACTTTTGCCTCCTAAATTTCTAACTTCTCTTATCTAATTGTCACATTTTTGAAAGTCTTTCATGATTAATCCATGCCTTACTTTATGAATTTTAGTCTAACATCATCCTCCAAACTCTTGTGGTTTTAAGTTCTCTGACTGGTGGACGCCTTCCAGAGTAAACCTAAATCCTGGCCATGTATAGTTGCCTAATTGCAGAATTCCTTTCCAAATCCCATTCCTCTCCTGTCCTTCAAATGCATGTCTTTTGAAAGCTTTTAGTCTCTAGCTTCTTATTTTGTCTTTTTTCTTCAATATGTTTCTGACCGTAATTGTACCATGCTTACCGATGCTGACTGCCCAGATAGTTCTGTTGTGTGATCGGCTGGTGTGTATGGTGATACTGTAGGTCTGATTTGTAGATGTGTATGGCGATACCGTGGCTGCCAAGAGGTCAGTGCGTTCATTGCGCGAGTTTAGTCAGTGGCATCGCAGGTTTGATTAAAGTTGTTGAACAGGATGTGAGAAGTGTGACCAAGTGTTATGCAGATTTGCATATATCTCTTATCCACTAATGTAGTGTCCAAATTCAGTTTGGTTTGAATAAGACCTGTTAACATCCACTGGATGGATATTCTACAGAAATTACGTCAGTCCAGAGTGAGATCAGATTCCGTGCACTGAGCTCGAACTTAAAAAGCACTAGACCATTGTGGACAAGTTGAAGAAAGAACAGAAGAAATGTCAAAAGGAGCGATTGAAAGCACAGGAGGCCAGCCTCATCACACAACTAGAAGTGAGATTGAACACACCACGACGCTGCAGATTTCAGCTGGGCATGTATGGAGCATGCGATCTTGAAGAGATTGCAGTTCAGAACATTTCACATGTTTCCATACTGCGTTCCGAAAACCAAATCAGCATCCGTCTCCTTTAATTAAAAATTGTTGGAGTCTATGAAGTTTTGTTCTTGACATCTTAAGGAAAAGTAAGTTAGCAGGTTTCCTTTTTCTGTTTTTTTTTCCTCTCTCTGCCATGAATAAGATTTTTTTATATTCTGTCTAACGTTCATTCAAACCTAATTCCTCAAATTCCTCTACATAGCATCCTGTCTTCCTACTTTCAAGAGCTTCCTTTTTCCAATTGGGTCTTGTGTATTCTGATCTTATACTTCCTTCTTCCTGATCAATGTCTCATTATTCTTCAATAAAACAGCTTTGGGGCCTCTTTCTTGTTAAATTTGGCATATATGAATTGCTGTGATGTTGAATGGTGTGTGCAAGGGTTTGAGAGGAAAATCTGGAATAAATAAACTTATTATTGATGACATTCAACCTACTGTGTTTTTTGTTACCCATGTTAACCTTTCTTAATTTTGTGGTTAACAGATTGCACAGATAGCTAAAATTAAATTTGTTCATTCAGAAAAGTATTTGTGTTTATCTTGTGCAGTTAGCAAAATAGTGTCATGCGTACTTCTTTACATCCCAAAGTTTGATGTCATCTTCTCACCATGTTGCTTTCAGTCGTATGATCGGTTTATTAAGGCAGCCCAAACTGAATTCAGTAAAGATCTTGATGTTGCCAGCTCAACTTAAACCAATGTACAGATTAAAACTCTGTACTCTACTGCTACTGAGAAGCCAAAGATTAAACCGCTCTCTTCCTCTGCAGCGATACCTTCACTAATGGATGTTAATTGTATAACCTTATGAAGGGATGCCTCTTGTATTTCTCTTTTATACCCTAGTGGAACCTTTTTTTCAGATTAGTAGGTGACTAAATGATTCTTTACTTACGAGACCAGGACATTTACAAAGACTTTACAGCAGAGAAACGTGCCTTCTGGCCCAACAGGCAAGTGCAGATATTTAATTTCCATAGGAATATACTCCAACTTTGTCTCATCCCATCAGTATATCCTTCTGTATGTTTCTCCGTGAGGTACTTACCAATTTCCCCTTGAACATAGTCATTGTATTCAACTTAAGCATTCCTGGTACTAGATGTCACCTTTGTCAGGGAGAATGTTTTGTTTTGAATTTATGAGTTGATTCATTAATGTTAACTTCTTGTTCAGGTCAGCCTCACAAGTGAAAACATTTCTCCCTGCATGCAGTTTAAGCACCTTCATTTTTAAATTTCTCAATGAAATCTGGTTTTAAACATCTCCATCCAGTTACTATCTTGTAAAGTTAATGGTAGGGCCCTTGTGAGTGTTGATGAGAATAGAAAGACATCTCGGCTTGCAGATATATATTTCCTTAAAAGTGAAGTTTCAGCCAGAAATAGTGGTGAAGAAGTCATTTTGCATGCTTGCCTTCATTGGTCAGAACATTGACTGTAATGGTTGAGGCAAGTAGACAAGTCCCCTGGGCTGAATGGGATTTATCCAAGGATTCTCTGGGAAGCTAGGGAGGTGATAGCAGAGCCTTTGGCTTTGATATTTGAGTCATCATTATCGACAGGTTTGGTACCAGCGGACTGGAGGATTGCAAATGCTGTGCCCTTGATCAAGAAGGAGAGTATAGATGACTCAGTTAATTATAGACCAGTGAGCCTTACCTCTGGTGCAGGAAATGTTTTGGAAAGAATTATACGAGATAAGGTTTATGATCATCTGGCAACGACCAATTTGATATCACATAGTCAACATGGTTTCATCAAGGGCAGGTAGTGTCTCACAAACTTCACTGATTTATTGAGAATGCAACCAAGCATGTTTATGAGGGTAGGGCAGTTAACTTGGTATACATAGACTTCAGTAAAGCCTTTGATAAGGTTCCACATGGTAGGCTGTTGGAGAAAATGCAGAGACATGGAATTGAGTGTGATTTTGGCGGTTGGATTAGAAACTGGCTTTCTGAAGGAAGGCAGCGAGTGGTGGTTGATGGAAAATATCCAGCCTGGATTCCGGTTCCTAGTGGTGTGCCACAAGGATCTGTTTTGCAACTACTGCAGTTTGTCATTTTTATAAATGACTTAGACGCAGGCATAGTTGGATGGATTAACAAATTTGCAGACAACTCTAAAATTGGTGGTGTAGTGGACAGTGTGGAAGAATGTTACAGGTTGCAGGGGGACTTGGATAAACTGCAGAATTGGGCTGAGAGTTGGCAAATGGAGTTCAATGCAGCTGAATGTGAGGAGATGCACTTTGGGAGGAATAACAGGAAAGCAGAGTACTGGGTCAATGGAAAGATTCTTGGTAGTGTGGATGTGTAGAGGGATGTTGGATTCCATGTACATAGATCCCTGAGAGTTGGCACCCAGTTGCATAGTACTGTTAAGATGGCATATGGTGTGTACACTTTCATTCGTAGAGGGATTGAGTTCCGGAGCGGCAATATCATGCTGCAACTACTCAAAACGCTGGTGCAGCCATACTTGGAATATTGTGTGCAGTTCTGATGCCCATATTTCGGGAAGGATGTGGAAGCATTGGAAAAGGTGCAAAGGAAATTTACGAGGGTGTTGCCTGGTCTAGAGGAAAGGTCATTTGATGAAAGGTTGAGAAATTTGAACCTGTTCTCATTAGCAAGAAGACTAAGAGGGTATTTGGATGGAGATATACAAGATGATCTGAGGTTTAGATAGGGTAGACAGTGAAAGTCTTTTTTTCTGAGGATGATGACCTCAGTGTGTACAAGGGGTCATAACTACAAATTGAGGGGAGATAGATTTAAGACAGATGTCAGAGGCAGGTTCTTTCGTCAGAGAGTGGCTAGGGCGTAGCATGCATCAATGTAGTTAACTCAGCCACATTAACTAGATTTAAACAATCCTTTAGTTAAGAACATGGGTAATTTTAGGATAGTGTAAGGGGATGAGCTGAGAATAGTTCACAGGTCGGCACAACATCAAGGACTGAAGGGCTTGTTCTGCTCTGTATTGTTCTGTGACTATAGTGCTACAAGAGGTTTCCACTGTCTTAACCAGAGTGACAGGTTTTGTATTGTGGGCTTACGAAATGTCACTGATCTCTACCAAACATGTTCGAGGAGAAAGTGAGGTCTGCAGATGCTAGCGATCAGAGTTTAAAAATGTGTTGCTGGAAAAGCGCATTAGGCCAGGCAGCATCGAAAGAGCAGGAAAATCGACGTTTCGGGCATAAGCCCTTCTTCAGGAATCGGAAACGTCGATTCTCCTGCACCTTTCATGCTTCCTGACTTGCTGCGCTTTTCCAGCAACACATTTTTAATCAAACATGTACGAGGTAGAGCCAGGGCAATAATACGATGTTGCAACAGGAGGGGAACAGGTAACTCCCTACATAACGTTCTCACAAATTTTCACCTCCAAAATCGAGCGCCTTCCACAAAAGCACCTCTATATCCCACCACAACACTTTGCCCCACAATCGTGGTAACTGGTTATGCACTAGAAGTGCAACCGTCTGTTCAGGGTTTTCTGAAACACTTGGTAAAGACTAAAATCATCTGACATTGGGAATCCCACCACATTGCATGCATTTTCTATCGTTTTAACTCTGTTCTTGACTTCCCTTGCTTTTCCTAATGAGCCTGTTCAAAGTTGTAATTACACACACCTGCACAAGCTGTGAATTGAACCCAGGCCTCTCAGTCTAAGATTCGTGGTATTTTCACCGCATCTCAGGACGTCGACTCTAATTTTCCTTGTCCCTTAGCTTGTGCATCACGCCTGAATCAACTCTGCAATTAGGAGGAAGGAGCGGAACTGGATGACCGAACAGCGGCCGGTCCTCCACAGAGTGAGTGAGGAGCGGGGCCAACGCATTCTCCAGGTGTGAGCGCTTCAGGATTGGTCAGAAAGCAAACAGTTTTTGCAGGATTGATCATTCTCACTACATAAGTGGAGCATAAATCAATGTGAGATTTTAAGAAATAATTGAGATGTAAATCTGATAACATACATGTTTGAGAGGGACAGAGAGAGGGGAGAGAGAGAGAAAGAGAGAGAGAGGAACAGAGAGAGAGGCGCAGAAATACAAAGAGGGAGAGAGCAACAGAGAGAGAGACGGAGACAGAGAGGGAGTGGACAGAGAGGCAGGGAGAGAGAGGGACAGAGTGGAAGAGAGAGGGACAGAGAGAGAGAGAGAGCGACATAGAAAGAGAGAGAGGGAAAGAGAGACACAGAGAGAGGGGGAAGAGAGAAACAGAGAGAGGGACAGAGAGGCCTCGAGAGAGAGAGAGAGAGGGACAAAGTCGGGAGAGGGAGAGGGACAGAGAGACAAAGGGACAGAGAGACAGAGAGGGATAGATCAACACACACACAGAGAGAGAGGGAGACAGAGATGGAGGGTACAGAGAGGCAGAGAAAAAGAGAGGGATAGAGAAGAAGAGAGAGGGACAGAGAGACAGAGAGAGTGGGACAGAGAGAGGGATTGAGAGTCAAACGTACAGAGAGAGAACGGGACAAAGAGACAGAGACTAGGACACAGTGAGAGAGAGGGACAGAGAGAGAGAGAGCGGGGGAGGTACGGAGTGAGAGGGATAGAGAGACAGAGAGGGAGAGAGCAATATAGAGAGAGGCGGGGAGACGGAGAGAGAGGGGACAGAGAGACATAGAGAGAGAGAGCGACAGAGAGAGAGAGGGACAGAGAGACAGAGAGAGAGGAACAGAGGGACAGAAAGAGTGAGAGAGGGAGACAGAGAGGGAGTGGACTGAGAGGCAGGGAGAGAGAGGGACAGAGAGGAAGAGAGAGGGACAGAGAGACAACGAGAGAGGGACAGAGAGAGAGGGGGATATAGAGACAGAGGGACAGAGAGAGAGGGACAGAGAGACAGAGAGAAGGAGACAGACAGAGAGAAAGACAGAGAGAGAGAGCGAGGGAGGTACAGAGTGAGTGGGACTAAGAGACAGAGGGACACACACACACACACAGAAAGAGGGACAGAGAGAGATAGACGGAGAGAGACTGAGATAGAGGGACAGAGAGAGAGAGAGCGAGAGATAGAGCGACAGAGAGAGAGAGGGACAGAGAGAGAGGGTCAGAGAAAGAGAGCGGGACAAAGAGAGATGGACACAGGGAGGGAGGGAGAGAGAAAAGGGATCGCAGAGAGAAATACAGAGAGAGAGGGACAGAGAGAGAAAGGGAGAGAGAGAGAGGGACATAGAGAGAGGGACAGAGAGAGAGGGACATAGTGAGAGAGAGAGCGACATAGAAAGAGAGAGACTGACAGAGAGACACAGAGAGAGGGGGAAGAGAGACACAGAGAGAGATGGACAGAGAGACCTAGAGAGAGAGAGCGACATAGAAAAAGAGAGAGGGACAGAGATAAAGGGACAGAGAGACAGAGGGACAGAGAGAGAGAGAGACCGAAGGACATAGAGAGAGGGACAGAGAGAGAGAGGGAGAGAGAGAGGGAGAGAGAGAGAGGGAGAGAGAGACTGAGATTGAGAGGGACAGAGAGTCACAGAGGGAGAGAGGGGCAGAGAGTGAGAGACAGAGAGACAGACAGAGTGAGGGACAGAGAGACTGAGATGGATGGAGAGAGGGAGAGAGAAGCATAGAGAGAATTAGAGAGAGAAAGGACGACATAGATATGCACAGAGAGAGGGGAACACACAGAGAGAGGGATACAGAGTGAGAGAAGGAGCGGTACAGAGAGACAGAGAGAGAGGGACAGTGAGACAGAGCGGGAGAGAGCAACACAGTGAGAGGGAGACAGAGAGAGAGGGAACAGAGAGACACAGAGAGAGGGGGACAGAGAGACGGAGCGAGGAAGGTACAGAGTGAGAGAGACAGAGAGGCAGACAGAGAGACAGAGGGAGGGACAGAGAGAGAGAGAGACAGAGAGACACAGAGATAGAGGGACTGAGAACGAGCGAGAGATAGAGCGACAGAGACCGAGAGAGAGAGAGAGATAGGGACACAGAGAGGGTGAGCTACAGACAGAGAGAGGGACAGAGAGAGAGGGGGGCACAATGTGAGAGGGAGAGAGAGAGAGACATTGACAGAGAGTGAGAGGGACAGAGAGAGAGGGACAGAGAGAGAGAGAGAGGGTCACAGAGACAGAGAGAGGGACAGAGAGAGGGGGGACAGAGAAAGAGACAGAGAGAGGGACACAGAGAGGGTGAGGGACAGAGAGAGAGCGGGGCATAATATGAGAGGGAGAGAGGGACAGAGAGAGAGGGGGGCACAATGTGAGAGGGACAGAGAGAGAGACAGAGAGAGAGAGCGGGACCAAGAGAGAGGGAGACAGGGAGAGATGGACGGAGAGAGAGGGACAGAGAGAGGGACAGAGAGAGCGAGAGGGACACAGTGAGAGAGAGAGAGCGACATAGAAAAAGAGAGAGAGAGAGGGACAGAGAGACACACAGAGAGAGGGGAAGAGAGACACAGAGGGAGGGACAGAGACACTGAGAGAGAGTGTGAGGACACTGTGAGAGAGAGACATAGAAAGAGAGAGAGGGACAGGTCGAGAGAGACAGAGAGACAGCAGGACAGAGGGACAGAGAGAGACAGAGAGAGAGAGTGAGAGAGAGGGACAGAGAGACAGAGTGAGAGAGAGAGAGAGGGGGGGACAGAGAGCCGGACAGAGGAGCACAGAGGGAGAGAGAGAGACAGAGAGCCCGAGGGACAGAGAGATAGAGGGACACAGAGAGAGGGACAGATACAGAGAGAGATGGGCAGGGAGACTGAAAGAGAGAGAGGGACAGTGGGGGTGGGGGGGGGGGGCAGAGTGAGAAGGGGACAGAGAGACAGAGAGAGAGACTGAGGGACACAGAGAGTGGGGGACAGACAGACAGAGGGAGAGGACAGAAAGACAGAGAGAGGTGGACAACAAGACAGAGAAAGTGGGACAGAAGAGAGAGAGAAGGATAGAGAGAGAGAGAGAGAGGGAGGGAGGGAGGGAGAGAGAGAGGGGGACAGAAAGACAGAGAGAGAGGAACAGAAGGACAGAGAGAGAGAGAGACTGAGAGAGAGAGACTGAGGGAAAGAGTGGGAGGGGGACAGACAGACAGAGAGAGATACAGAAAGACAAAGAGAGAGACTCAGAAAGACAGAGAGAGGTGGACAAAAAGACAGAGAAAGTATGACAGAAGAGAGAGAGAGAAGGATAGAGAGACAGAGAAAGAGAGGGGGGAGGGAGAGAGAGAGGGACAGAGAGAGGGGAGAGAGAGAGGGACAGAGAGAGAGAAACGGAGAGAGTGGGGCAGAGAGAGAGGGACAGAGAGAGAGGGACAGAGAGAGAGCGGGACCAAGAGAGAGGACCACAGGGAGAGAGGGACAGAGATAGAGAGGGACAGAGGGAGAGGGACAGAGAGAGAGGGACACAGTGAGAGAAAGAGTGACAGAGACTGAGATAGAGAGAGAGGGGACAGAGAGTCACAGAGAGAGAGGAACAGAGACAGAGAGACAGACAGAGGGAGAGGAACACTAAGGGAGAGGGGACATAGAAAGAGAGAGAGGGACAGAGAGAGGGGGACAGAGACACAGAGAGAGGAACACACACAGAGAGGGACACAGAGTGAGAGATGGAGCGGGACAGAGAGAAAGAGAGAGAGGGACAGACAGACAGAGAGGGAGAGAGCAACACAGAGAGTGTGAGGGAGACAGAGAGAGAGGGGGACAGAGAGACAGAGAGAGAGAGGGAGGGACAGAGAGAGAGGGACACAGAAGGAGAGAGGGATACACAGAGAGAGACAGACAGAGAGACAGAGGGAGAGCGAGAAATGGACACAGAGCGAGGGAGGAACAGAGGGACAGAGAGAGAGGGACAGAAACAGAGAGAGAGAGACAGAGAGAGAGAGGGCGATAGAGAGATGGAGAGAGAGAGAACGAGGGAGGGAGAGAGAGAGAACGAGGGAGGGACAGAGAGACAGAGGGACAGAGAGACAGAGGGACAGAGAGAGAGAGACTGAGGGATAGAGAGACTGAGCGACAGAGAGAGAGCGAGGGTGGGATAGAGAGAGAGAGATGGACACAGAGAGTAAGAGACGGACAGAGAGACAGAGCGAGAAGAACAGAGGGAGAGGGATAGAAAGAAAGGGGCGCAGAGAGAGCGAGAGAAGGACAAAGAGAGAGCGAGACAGAGAGAGATACTGAGGGACAGAGAGACTGAGGGACAGAGAGAGAGAGAGCAAGGGAGGGACAGAGAGAGTGGGACAGAGAGAGAGCGGGACCAAGAGAGAGAGGACCACAGGGAAAGAGGGACAGAGAGAGAGAGGGACAGAGGGAGAGGGACAGAGAGAGCGAGAGAGACACAGTGAGAGAGAGAGAGCGACATAGAAAGAGAGAGAGGGACAGAGAGACACAGAGAGGGGGGGAGGGACACACACAAAGAGAGAGAGATACAGAGACACACAGAGAGAGTGAGAGAGAGATGGACACAGTGAGAGAGAGAGAGCGACATAGATAGAGAGAGAGGGACAGAGGGACAGAGGGACAGAGGGACAGAGGGACAGAGAGACAGAGAGAGAGAGAGAGAGAGGGACAGAGAGACGGAGGGGCAGAGAGAGAGGGACAGAGAGAGAGAGGGACCGAGTGACAGAGAGAGAGAGGGACAGAGGGACAAAGAGAGGAAGGACAGAGAGACAGACAGAGACAGAGAGGGACAGAGGGACACAGAGGGCTAGAGAGAAAGAGAGACAGATTGAAAGAGGGACTGAGAGAGAGGAACAAAGAGAGAGGAACAGAGAGAGAGTGACAAAGAGAGAGACACTGAGGGACAGAGAGACTGAGGGACAGAGAGAGAGAGCAAGGGAGGGACAGAGAGAGAGGGACAGAGAGAGAGAGGGACAGAGGGAGAGGGACAGAGAGAGCGATTGGGACACAGTGAGAGAGAGAGCGACATAGAAAGAGTGAGAGGGACAGAGAGACACGGGGGGGGGAGAGAGACAGAGAGAGAGAGGTAATGAGAGACGGAGAGAGAGAGAGAGAGAGATGGACACAGTGAGAGAAAGAGAGCGACATAGATAGAGAGAGAGGGAAAGAGGGACAGAGAGAGGCACAGAGAGACAGAGGGACAGAGAGACACAGAGAGAGGTACAGAGAGTCAGAGTGAGAGAGGGATAGAGGGACAGAGTGAGAGTGGGACAGAGAGACAGAGGGACAGAGAGAGAGAGAGAGAGGGGCAGAGATACCGAGGGGCAGAGAGAGTGGGACAGAGAGAGAGAGAGGGTCCGAGTGACAGAGAGAGAGTGAGGGACAGAGGGACAAAGAGAGAGAGGGACAGAGGGACACAGAGGGCTAGAGGGGAAGGAGAGACAGATTGAAAGAGGGACAGAGAGCCCGAGGGACAGAGAGAGAGAGAGAGGGACAGAGATAGAGAGAGAGAGAGAGACTGAGAGAGAGGGAGACTGAGAGAGAGGGAGAAAGAGAGAGAAGTACACAGAGATTGAGAGAGAGATGGGGCACAGAGAGAGAGCGGTACAGAGATAATGGAACAGAGAGAGAGAAAGGAACACAGAGTGAGAGAAGGAGCGGTACAGAGAGACAGAGAGAGAGGGACAGAGTGTTAGAGAGAGAAAGAGGGACAGAGAGAGGGGGGACAGAGAGAAAGAGAGAGAGAGGGACAGAGAGCGAGGGTGCAGAGAGACAGAGAGAGAGAGAGGGACAGAGAGTCAGAGAGAGAGGAACAGAGAGCGATAGAGGGACAGAGAGACAGAGGAACAGAGAGAGGGAGAGGTGGACAGAGAGACAGAGGGACCGAGAGAGAGGGACAGAGAGAGAGGGACACTGAGAGAGAGAGAGGGGCAGAGAGAGAGAGGGTTGCAGAGAGACAGAGGGACAGATAAACAGGGAGTGAGGGACAGACAAAGAGACAGAGAGAGCGAGAGAGAGAGGGCGACAGAGAGATGGAGAGAGAGAGAGGACAGAGAAAGAGACTGAGGGACAGAGAGACTGAGGGGCAGAGAGAGAGTGAGAGAGGGACACAGAGAGAGAGAGGGACAGAGAGACAGAGAGAGAGGAACAGAGAGAGAGGGCCAGAGAGACACACACACAGATAGAGCGAGAGAAGGACAAAGATTGAGACTGAGGGACAGAGAGAGTGAGGGACAGAGAGAGAGGGATGGATAGACAGAGAGTGGGACAGAAAGACAGAGAGAGCGGACCAAAAGGACAGAGAGAGAGAGAGACTGAGGGACGCAGAGAGAGAGAGGGACAGACAGACAGAGAGACGGACAGGAAGACAGAGAGAGAGAGCGACAGAAAGACAGAGAGAGGTGGACAAAGAGAGAGACAGAGAGGGACAGGAGAGAGAGGGGTAGAGAGAGAGGGACACAGTGAGAGAAAGAGGGACAGAGAGATAGATAGAGAGAGGGGGCAGAGAGTCACAGAGAGAGAGGAACAGAGACAGAGAGACAGAGAGAGGGACAGAGAGAGAGGGACACAGAGTGAGAGAAGGAGCAGGACAGAGACAGAAAGAGAGAGGGACAGACAGAGAGAGGAACACAGAGAGAGAGAGAGAGAGAGAGGGAGACGAGAGAGAGAGCGACAGAGAGATGGAGAGAGAGAGAGCGAGGGAGGGACAGAGTGAGAGGGACAGAGAAACAGCGGGACACAGAGAGAGAGGGACAGAGAGAGAGACTGAGGGATAGAGAGACTGAGGGACATAGAGAGAGCGAGGGAGGGATAGAGAGAGAGTGAGAGAGGAACACAGAGCGTGAGAGAGGGACAGAGAGACGGACAGAGAGAGAGGGCGCAGAGAGAGCGAGAGTAGGACAGAGAGAGAGTGAGACAGAGATAGACACTGAGGGACAGAGAGACTGAGGGACAGAGAGAGAGAGCGAGCAAGGGAGGGACAGAGAGAGAGGGACAGAGAAAGATAGCGGGACCAAGAGAGAGGGCCACAGGGAGAGAGGGACAGAGAGAGAGAGAGAGCAAGGGAGGGACAGAGGGAGAGGGACAGAGAGAGCGATTGGGACACAGTGAGTGAGCGCGACATAGAAAGAGAGAGAGGACAGAGAGACACAGAGAGAGGGGGGAAGAGAGATACAGAGAGAGAGAGAGGTACAGGGAGACAGAGAGAGAGAGTGAGTGATGGACACAGATAGAGACAGAGCGACATAAAAAGAGAGAGAGGGACAAAGAGAGAGACAGAGGGACAGAGAGACGGAGAGAGGGGCAGAGAGACAGAGTGAGAGAGGGACAGAGGGACAGAGTGAGAGACAAAGGGACAGAGATATCTTGGGGCAGAGAGAGAGAGGAAAGAGAGAGAGGGGGACCGAGTGACAGAGAGAGAGAGGGACAGAGGGACAAAGAGAGAGAGAGCCAGAGAGACAGGGAGAGCGAGAGGGAAAGAGGGACACTGAGGGCTAGAGGGAAAGAGAGACAGATTGAAAGAGGGACAGAGAGCCCAAGGGACAGAGAGAGAGAGAGGGACAGAGACAGAGAGAGAGAGAGATAGAGAGACTAAGAGAGAGGGAGACTGAGAGAGAGGGAGAAAGAGAGAGAAGTACACAGAGATTGAGAGAGAGAGAGAGGGACACAGAGAGAGAGCGGCACAGAGATAGTGGAACAGAGAGAGAGGGGGGACACAGAGTGAGAGAAGGAGCGGTACAGAGAGACAGAAAGAGAGGGACAGAGAGTCAGAGAGAGAGAGAGAGGGACAGAGAGAGAGGGGACAAAGAGACAGAGAGAGAGGGGCAGAGAGAGAGAGAGGGGCAGAGAGAGAGGGGGGCAGAGAGATAGAGAGAGAGGGACAGAGAGAGAGGGACACACAGGATGAGGGACAGAGAGAGAGAGTGACTGAGAGCCAGAGAGAGGAACAGAGAGACATAGAGGGACAGAGAGACAGAGGAACAGAGGGAGAGGTGGATAGAGAGACAGAAGGACAGAGAGAGAGGGACAGAGAGAGAGAGAGAGAGAGACAGAGAGAGTGAGAGGGACAGAGAGAGACAGACAGACAGAGAAGGGGGCAGAGAGAGATAGAGGGACAGAGAGACAGAGGAACAGAGGGAGAGGTGGATAGAGAGACAGAAGGACAGAGAGAGAGGGACAGAGAGAGAGGGACAGAGAGAGAGACAGAGAGAGTGAGAGGGACAGAGAGAGACAGACAGACAGAGAAGGGGGCAGAGAGAGAGAGGGCAGAGAGAGAGGGGGCAGAGCGGCAGAGGGACAGAGAGACAGAGAGGGAGGGACAGAGACAGAGACAGAGAGAAGGACAGAGAGAGCGAGAGAGAGACAGAGAGAGAGAGGGCGACAAAGAGATGGAGAGAGAGAGAGAAGGACAGAGAAAGAGACTGAGGGACAGAGAGACTGGGGGGCAGAGAGAGAGAGTGAGACAGGGACACAGACAGAGAGGGACAGCGAGACAGAGAGAGAGGAACAGAGAGAGAGGGACAAAGATAGAGAGACGGACACAGATAGAGTGAGAGAAGGACAGAGCGAGAGACTGACGGACAGAGAGACTGAGGGACAGAGAGATCAAGGGAGGGACGGAGAGAGAAGGGCAGAGAGACAGAGGGACACGCAGAGAGAGAGCGGGACAGACAGACAGAGAGAGGGACAGAAAGACAGAGAGAGGGGACACACAGAGAGAGTGAGACAGAGAGACTGGGGTCAGAGAGACAGAGGGACAGAGAGACAGAGAGAGGGGCAGAGAGACAGAGTGAGAGAGGGACAGAGGGACAGAGTGAGAGAGAAAGGGACAGAGATATCGTGGGGCAGAGAGAGAGAGAGGAAAGAGAGATAGGGGGACCGAGTAACAGAGAGAAAGAGGGACAGAGGGACAAAGAGAGAGAGGGCCAGAGCGACAGAGAGCGAGAGGGACAGAGGGACACTGAGGGCTAGAGGGAAAGAGAGACAGATTGAAAGAGGGACAGAGAGCCCAAGGAACAGAGAGAGAGAGGGACAGAGACAGAGAGAGATAGAGATAGAGAGACTGAGAGAGAGGGAGACTGAGAGAGAGGGAGAAAGAGAGAGAAGTACACAGAGACTGAGAGAGAGAGTGAGGGGCACAGAGAGAGAGCGGCACAGAGATAGTGGAACAGAGAGAGAGGGGGACACAGAGTGAGAGAAGGGGCGGTACAGAGAGACAGACAGAGAGGGACAGAGAGTCAGAGAGAGAGAGAGGGACAGAGAGAGGGGGACAAATAAACAGAGAGAGAGGGGCAGAGAGAGAGAGGGTCAGAGAGAGAGGGAGGCAGAGAGATAGAGAGAGAGAGGGAGAGATAGAGAGGGACACACAGGGTGAGGGACAGAGAGAGAGTGACTGAGAGTCAGAGAGAGGAACAGAGAGAGATAGAGGGACAGAGAGATAGAGGAACAGAGGGAGAGGTGGATAGAGAGACAGAAGGACAGAGAGAGAGGGACAGAGAGAGAGACACAGAGAGAGAGAGAGAGAGAGGGCAGAGAGAGAGGGGGCAGAGAGGCAGAGGGACAGAGAGACAGAGAGTGAGGGACAGAGACAGAGACTGAGAGAAGGACAGAGAGAGCGAGAGAGAGACAGAGAGAGAGGGCGACAGAGAGATGGAGAGAGAGAGAGAAGGACAGAGAAAGAGACTGAGGGACAGAGAGACTTGGGGGCAGAGAGAGAGAGTGAGACAGGGACACAGAGAGAGAGGGACAGAGAGACAGAGAGAGAGGAACAGAGAGAGAGGGACAAAGATAGAGAGACGGACACAGATAGAGCGAGAGAAGGACAGAGCGAGAGACTGACGGAGAGAGATACTGAGGGACAGAGAGAGCAAGGGAGGGACAGAGAGAGAAGGGCAGAGAGACAGAGGGACACGCAGAGAGAGAGCGGGACAGACAGACAGAGAGAGGGACAGAAAGACAGAGAGAGGGGACACACAGAGAGAGTGAGACAGAGAGACTGGGGTCAGAGAGACTGAGTGACGGAGAGAGGGCCAGAGAGAGAGAGGGGTAGAAAGAGACAGAGAGAGGGACAGAGAGAGAGAAGGTTAGAGAGACAGAGAGAGAGGAGGAGGGAGGGACAGAGAGAGCGACAGAGAGACAGAGAAAGAGGGACAGAGTCAGAGTGAATGACACAGAGAGAGATAGAGACAGAGAGAGAGGGGGAGAGAGAGAGAGCGAGGGAGGGACAGAGATTTAGGGACAGAGACAGAGAGAAGGACACAGAGAGAGATAGAGACAGAGAGAGAGGGGGTCAGAGAGATATCGAGGGAGGGACAGAGAGAGGGGGACAAGAGAGGCAGAGAGTAAGTGAGAGAGAGACTGAGGGGCAGAGTGAGGGACAGAGAGAGAGCGAGGGAGAGGGTCGAAAAGAGACAGACAGAGAGAGGGACGGAAAAGGCAGAGATAGAGAGGGATAGAAAGACAGAGAGAGAGTGAGTCAGGGAGACTGAGGGACAGAGAGAGGGACAGAGAGAGAGAGTATCACAGAGAGAGAGGGTGACAGATAGATAGGGACAGACAGAGAGAGGGACTCAGAGAGAGAGAGGGACAGAGAGACAGAGAGGGGGACAGAGAGACAGCGAGAGATGGACAGAGACAGAGAGAAGGACACATACAGAGAAAGAGAGAGAGAGAGAGAGAGACAGAGAGAGGGGGAGACAGAGAGAGAGAGAGAGCGCGCGAGGGAGGGACAGAGAGAGTGGGCCAGAGAGACTGAGGGACACAGAGAGAGAGGGACAGATAGACAGAGAGTGGGACGGAAAGACAGAGAGAGCGGAACAAAAGGACAGAGAGAGAGAGAGACGGAGGGACAGAGAGAGAGAGAGGGGGACCGACAGACAGAGAGACGGAGAGGAAGGCAGAGATAGAGAGCGACAGAAAGACAGAGAGAGGTGGACAAAGAGAGAGAGAGAGGGACAGGAGAGAGAGAGAGGGACAGAGAGAGAGAGGGACAGAGAGAGAGAGGGACACAGTGAGAGAAAGAGGGACAGAGAGATAGATAGATAGAGAGGGGGCAGAGAGTCACAGAGAGAGAGACACAATGACAGAGAGAGAGACAGAGAGAGAGGGACACAGAGTGAGAGAAGGAGCGGGACAGAGACACAGAGAAGGAGATAAAGACAGACAGAGAGAGAGAGCAACACAGAGAGAGAGAGAGGGCGACAGAGAGATGGAGAGAGAGAGAGAGCGAGGGAGGGACGGAGTGAGAAGGACAGAGAGACAGAGGGACAGAGAGAGAGGGACAGAGAGAGAGACTGAGGGATAGAGAGACTGAGGGACATAGAGAGAGAGGGAGGGAGGGTTAGAGAGAGAGAGTGAGAGAGGGATACAGAGAGTGAGGGACAGAGAGACAGAGAGAGAGGAACAGAGAGAGAGGGACAGAGAGAGGGGCGCAGAGAGAGCCAGAGAAGGCCAGAGAGAGCGAAACAGAGAGAGACACTGAGGGACAGAGAGACTGAGGGACAGAGAGAAAGAGAGAGCAAGGGAGGGACAGAGTGAGAGGGACAGAGAGAGAGGGACAGAGAGAGAGCGGGACCAAGAGAGAGGGCCACAGGGAGAGAGGGACAGAGAGAGAGGGACAGAGGGAGAGGGACAGAGAGAGGGATTGGGACACTGTAAGAGAGAGCGACATAGAAAGAGAGAGGGGGAGAGAGAGACACAGAGAGAGGGGGGACGAGAGAGACACAGAGAGAGAGAGAGGTACAGAGAGACAGAGAGAGAGAGACAGAGATGGATACAGATAGCGAGAGAGCGACATAGAAAGAGAGAGAGGGACAGAGGGACAGACAGAGGGATAGAGAGACAGAGGGACAGAGAGACAGAGAGAGAGTTAGGGGCAGAGAGATAGAGTGAGAGAGGGAAGAGGGACAGAATGAGAGAGGGACAGAGAGACAGAGGGACAGAGAGAGTGAGAGAGGGACAGAGATATCGTGGGGCAGAGAGAGAGAGGAAAGAGAGAGAGGGGGACCGAGTGACAGAGAGAGAGAGGGACAGAGGGACAAAGAGAGAGAGGGCCAGAGGGACAGAGAGAGCCAGAGGGACAGAGGGACACTGAGGGCTAGAGGGAAAGAGAGACAGATTGAAAGAGGGACAGAGAGCCCAAGGGACAGGGAGAGAGAGAGGGACAGAGACAGAGAGAGAGAGGGATAGAGACACTGAGAGAGAGGGAGACTGAGAGAGAGGGAGAAAGAGAGAGAAGTACACAGAGACTGAGAGGGAGAGAGGGGGCTCAGAGAGAGACGGCACAGAGAGAGAGGAACAGAGAGAGATAGGGACACTGAGTGAGAGAAGGAGAGGTGCAGAGAGACAGAGAGAGAGGGACAGAGAGAGAGGGACACACAGAGAGAGGGAGACAGAGAGAGAGGCGGCAGAGAGAGAGTGGGACAGAGAGAGAGAGAGAGACAGAGAGAGAGAGGGGGGCAGAGAGATAGAGAGAGAGGGATAGAGAGAGAGATAGAGGGACAGAAAGACAGAGGAACAGAGACAGAAGGGAACAGAGAGACAGAGAAAGAGGGACAGAAAGAGAGAGTGGGGCAGAGAGAGATAGAGAGAGAGAGAGAGAGACAGAGACAGAGAGACAGAGGAACAGAGAGTGAGGGACAGAGAGAAGGACAGAGAGAGCGAGAGTGAGACTGAGAAGAGGGCGACAGAGAGATGGAGAGAGAGAGAGAAGGACAGAGAAAGAGACTGAGGGACAGAGACACTGAGGGGCAGAGAGAGAGTGTGTGAGGGACACAGAGAGAGAGGGACAGAGAGACAGAGAGAGAGGAACAGAGAGAGAGGGAAAGAGAGAGAGAGGGACACAAATAGAGCGAGTGAAGGACAGAGAGAGAGACTGAGGGACAGAGAGAGAGCAAGGGTGGGACAGAGAGAGAGGTACAGAGAGACAGAGGGTCACGCAGAGAGAGAGAGGGACAGACAGACAAAGAGAGGGAAAGAAAGTCAGAGAGAGGGGACACCTTGAGAGAGTGAGATAGAGAGACTGGAGTCAGAGAGACAGAGGGACAGAGAGAGGGACAGAGAGAGGGAGGGGCGTAGACAGAGACGGAGAGAGGGACAGAGAGAAAGAGAAGGTTAGAGCGACAGAGAGAGAGAGGGGGGGGAGGGACAGAGAGGGATCGACAGAGAGACAGAGAAAGAGGGACAGAGTCAGAGAGAAGAACACAGAGAGAGATAGAGACAGAGCGAGGGAGGGGGACAGAGAGACAGAGCGTGGGAGGTACAGAGAGAGGGGGACAGGGAGACAGAGACAGTGAGAGAGACAGCGGGACAGAGTGAGGGACAGAGAGAGCGAGGGAGAGGGACGGAAAGGCAGAGAGAGAGGGACAGAAAGACAGAGAGAGAGAGTGAGCCAGAGAGACTGGGGGACAAAGAGAGGGACAGAGAGAGAGAGGATCACAGAGAGAGAGGGGGGGACAGAGAGAGAGGGACAGAGAGAGAGAGGGACACAGCGAGAGAGTCAAAGAGACAGAGAGGGGACGGAGAGAGAGAGGGACAGAAAGAGAGCAGTACACAGAGAAAGAGAGGGACAGAGAGACAGCAAGAGAAGGACAGAGACAGAGAGAGAGAGAGAGAGAGAGCGAGCGGGGGAGGGCCAGAGAGACTGAGGGACAGAGAGAGAGAGGGACAGAGACAGCGAGAGAGAGAGAGAGAGGGACAGAGAGACTGAGAGAGAGGGAGACTGAGAGAGAGGGAGAAAGAGAGAGAAGTACACAGAGACTGAGAGAGAGAGAGGGGCACAGAGAGAGACAGGCACAGAGAGAGATGAACAGAAAGAGAGAGGGACACAGAGTGAGAGAAGGAGCGGTACAGAGAGACAGAGAGAGAGGGACAGAGAGTCAGAGAGAGAGGGACAGAGAGAGAGGGGACAGAGAGACAGTGGGAGAGGGGCAGAGAGAAGAGAGAGGGGCAGAGAGACAGAGAGGGAGAGGGACGGAGAGAGAGACAGAGAAGGGAACAGAGCGAGAGACAGAGAGAGGGGCAGAGAGAGAGATAGTGGCAGAGAGGCATAGGGACAGAGAGACAGAGAGTGAGGGACAGAGACAGAGACATAGAGAAGGACAGACAGCGCGAGAGAGAGACAGAGAGAGAGGGCGACAGAGAGATGGAGAGAGAGAAGGACAGAGAAAGAGACTGAGGGACAGAGAGACTGAGGGGCAGAGAGAGAGAGAGCGTGAGAGGGACACAGAGAGAGAAAGGGACAGAGAGACAGAGAGAGAGGAACAGAGAGAGAGGGAAAGAGAGAGAGAGAGGGACACAGATAGAGCGAGTGAAGAACAGAGAGAGAGACTGAGGGACAGAGAGAGAGCAAGGGAGGGACAGAGAGAGAGGGACAGTGAGACAGAGGGACACGCAGAGAGAGAGAGACACAGACAGACAGAGAGAGGGACAGAGAGACAGAGAGAGGGGACACACAGAGAGAGTGAGGCAGAGAGACTGGAGTCAGAGAGACAGAGGGACAGAGAGACGGACAGAGAGAGGGAGGGGGGTAGAAAGAGACCGAGAGAGGGACAGAGAGAGAGAAGGTTAGAGAGACAGAGAGAGAGATGGAGGGAGGGACAGAGAGATAGAGACAGAGAGACAGGGGGACAGAGAGACAGAGCGAGGGAGGGACAGAGAGAGGGGGACAGGGAGACAGAGAGAGAGACTGAGGGAAGAGAGAGGGACAGAGAGAGAGCGAGGGAGAGGGACAGAGAGACAGACAGAGAGAGGGACAGAAAGGCAGAGAGAGAGGGACAGAAAGACAGAGAGAGAGTGAGCCAGCGAGACTGAGGGACAGAGAAAGGGACGGAGAGAGAGAGGATCACAGAGAGAGATGGAGGACAGAGAGAGAGGGACAGAGAGAGAGAGGGTCACAGAGAGAGGGACAAAGAGACAGAGAGGGGGACCGAGAGAGAGAGGGACAAAGAGAGAGCGGTACAGAGAGAAATAGAGGGACAGAGAGACAGCGAGAGAGGGACAGAGACAGAGAGAAGGACACAGAGAGAGAGCGAGAGCGAGACAGAAAGAGGGGAGACATAGAGAGAGAGAGCGTGTGAGGGAGGGCCAGAGAGACTGAGGGACACACAGAGAGAGGGACAGATACAGAGAGGGAGAGAGGGACAGAGAGACTTAGAGAGGGGGAGAAAGAGAGAGAAGTACACAGAGACTGAGAGAGAGGGGGGCACAGAGAGAGAGATGGAGCGTTACAGAGACACAGAGAGTGAGGGACAGAGAGTCAGAGAGAGAGAGAGGGGCAGAGAGAGAGAGGGGCAGAGAGACAGAGAGAGAGAGAGAGAGGGACAGAGAGAGGGACACACAGGATGAGGGACAGAGAGAGAGTGAGAGGCACAGAGAGTCTGAGAGAGAGGAACAGAGAGAGATAGAGGGACAGAGAGACAGCGGAACAGAGAGAGGGAGAGGTGGATAGAGAGACAGGGGGACAGAGAGAGAGAGAGACAGAGACAGAGAGAGCGATGGACACACAGAGAGAGAGAGGGACAGAGAGAGAGAGGGACAGAGAGACAGAGAGAGAGAGAGGGAGAGAGACAGAGTGAGAGAGGGACAGAGGGACAGAGTGAGAGAGGGACAGAGAGACAGAGGGACAGAGAGAGAGAGAGAGAGGGACATAGAGGGAGAGAAGGAGCGGGACAGAGTCACAGAGAGGGAGGGACAGACAGAGAGAGAGAGAAACAGAGAGAGAGAGAGCGAGGGAGACGAGAGAGAGAGGGCATTAGAGAGATGGAGAGAGAGAGAGCGAGGGAGGGACAGAGTGAGAGGGACAGAGAGACAGAGGGACAGAAAGAGAGAGAGGGACAGAGAGAGAGAGACTGAGGGATAGAGACACTGTGGGACATAGAGATAGCGAGGGAGGGATAGAGAGAGTGAGAGAGGGACATAGAAAGAGAGAGAGGGACAGAGAGACAGAGAGAGAGGGGCAGAGAGACAGAGTGAGCGAAGGACAGAGGGACAGAGTGAGAGAGTGACAGAGAGAGAGAGGGACAGTGGGAGAGGGACAGAGAGAGCGATTGGGACACAGTGAGAGAGAGCGACATAGAACAAGGGCGAAGAACAGAGAGACACAGGGAGAGGGTGAAGAGAGACACACGCAGAGAGACAGGTAATGAGAGACAGAGAGAGAGATAGACACAGTGAGAGAGAGAGCGACATAGAAAGAGAGAGAGGGACAGAGGGACAGACAGAGGGACAGAGAGACAGAGAGAGAGAGGGAGAGAGACAGAGTGAGAGAGGGACAGAGGGACAGAGTGAGAGAGGGACAGAGAGACAGAGGGACAGAGAAATAGAGAGAGGGACAGAGAGTGAGAGAAGGAGCGGGACAGAGTCAAAGAGAGGGAGGGACAGAGAGAGAGAGAGAGAGAGAGAGAGAGCAACAGAGAGAGAGAGGGAGGGAGGCGAGAGAGAGGGCGACAGAGAGATGGAGAGAGAGAGAGCGAGAGAGGGACAGAGAGACAGAGGGACAGAAAGAGAGAGACTAAGGGATAGAGAGACTGTGGGACATAGCGAGAGCGAGGGACGGATAGAGAGAAAGTGAGAGAGGGACACAGAGAGTGAGAGAGGGACAGAGAGACAGAGAGAGAGAAACAGAGAGAGAGGGAGAGAGAGAGGGGGGCGCAGAGAGAGAGGGGGGAACAGAGAGAGAGGGACAGAGAGAGAGAGGGACACAGCGAGAGAGTCAAAGAGACAGAGAGGGGACGGAGAGAGAGAGGGACAGAGAGAGCGGTACACAGAGAAAGAGAGGGACAGAGAGACAGCAAGAGAAGGACAGAGACAGAGAGAAGGACACAGAGAGAGAGAGCGAGACAGAGAGAGGGGAGACAGAGAGAGAGAGAGAGAGAGAGCGAGGGAGGGCCAGAGAGACTGAGGGACACAGAGAGAGAGGGACAGAGACAGAGAGAGAGAGAGAGAGGGACAGAGAGACTGAGAGAGAAGGAAACTGAGAGAGAGGGAGAACGAGAGAGAAGTACACAGAGACTGAGAGAGAGAGGGGCACTGAGAGAGAGAGGCACAGAGAGAGAGGAACAGAAAGAGAGAGGGACACAGAGTGAGAGAAGGAGCGGTACAGAGAGACAGAGAGAGAGGGACAGAGAGTCAGAGAGAGAGGGACAGAGAGAGAGGGGACAGAGAGACGGAGAGAGAGGGGAAGAGAGAAGAGAGGGGGCAGAGAGACAGAGAGAGAGAGGGACGGAGAGAGAGAGACAGAGAGAGAAGGGAACAGAGAGAGAGAGGGGCAGAGAGAGAGAGAGGGTGGCAGAGAGGCATAGGGACAGAGAGACAGAGAGTGAGGGACAGAGACAGAGACAGAGAGAAGGACAGAGAGCGCGAGAGAGAGACAGTGAGAGAGGGCGACAGAGAGATGGAGAGAGAGAAGGACAGAGAAAGAGACTGAGGAACAGAGAGACTGAGGGGCAGAGAGAGAGAGTGTGAGAGGGACACACAGAGAGAGAGGGACAGAGAGACAGAGAGAGAGGAACAGAGAGAGAGGGAAAGAGAGAGAGAGGGACACAGATAGAGCGAGTGAAGAACAGA
The DNA here is from genome assembly GCF_037043375.1 of Chiloscyllium plagiosum. Taxonomy (NCBI): domain Eukaryota; kingdom Metazoa; phylum Chordata; class Chondrichthyes; order Orectolobiformes; family Hemiscylliidae; genus Chiloscyllium; species Chiloscyllium plagiosum. Next base: position 33,194,433 of record NW_028270182.1, on the reverse strand, counting down.
GAGAGAGACTGAGGGGCAGAGAGAGAGAGCAAGGGAGGGACAGAGAGAGAGGGACAGAGAGACAGAGGGACACGCAGAGAGAGAGAGAGGGACAGACAGACAGAGAGAGGGACAGAGAGACAGAGAGAGGGGACACAGAGAGAGAGAGTGAGGCAGAGAGACTGGAGTCAGAGAGACAGAGGGACAGAGAGACGGACAGAGAGAGGGAGGGGGGTAGAAAGAGACCGAGAGAGGGACAGAGAGAGAGAGAAGGTTAGAGAGACAGAGAGAGACGGAGGGAGGGCCAGAGAGAGAGCGACAGAGAGACAGAGAAAGAGGGACAGAGTCAGAGAGGACACAGAGAGAGATAGAGACAGAGAGAGAGGGACAGAGAGACAGAGCGAGGGAGGGACAGAGAGAGGGGGACAGGGAGACACAGAGAGAGAGAGAGACCGAGGGACAGAGAGAGAGCGAGGGAGAGGGACAGAGAGATAGACAGAGAGAGGGACAGAAAGGCAGAGAGAGAGGGACAGAAAGACTTGGAGAGAGAGAGCCAGCGAGACTGAGGAACAGAGAGAGGGACTGAGAGAGAGGATCACAGAGAGTGAGGGGGGACAGAGAGAGAGGAACAGAGAGAGAGGGACACAGAGAGAGGGACAAAGAGACAGAGGGGGGGACCGAAAGAGAGAGGGACAGAGAGAGAGCGGTACAGAGAGAAAGAGAGGGACAGAGAGACAGCGAGAGAGGGACAGAGACGGAGAGAAGGACACAGAGAGAGAGCGAGGGCGAGACAGAAAGAGGGGAAACATAGAGAGAGAGAGCGTGTGAGGGAGGGCCAGAGAGACTGAGGGACACAGAGAGAGAGGGACAGATACAGAGAGGGAGAGAGGGAAAGAGAGACTGGGAAAGAGAGACTGAGAGAGAGGGAGACTGAGAGAGAGAGGGGCACAGAGAGAGAGGGGCACAGAGAGAGAGGAACAGAAAGAGAGAGGGACACAGAGTGAGAGATGGAGCGGTACAGAGAGACAGAGAGTGAGGGACAGAGACTCAGAGAGAGAGAGAGGGGCTGTGTGAGAGAGAGTGGTGCAGAGAGACAGACAGAGAGAGAAGGGGACAGAGAGAGGGATACACAGGATGAGGGACAGAGAGAGAGTGAGGGGGACAGAGAGTCTGAGAGAGAGGAACAGAGAGAGATAGAGGGACAGAGAGACAGCGGAACAGAGAGAGGGAGAGGTGGATAGAGAGACAGAGGGAAAGAGAGAGAGAGAGACAGAGAGAGAGAGGGAGACACAGAGAGAGAGAGGGACAGAGAGAGCGGGACAGAGAGACAGAGAGAGAGAGGGACAGTGAGAGAGAGAAGGACAGAGAGAGAGAGAGAGAGAGAAAGAGAGAGAGAGAGGGGGGAGAGAGAGAGAGAGAGGGGGAGAGGGAGAGGGAGAGAGAGAGAGAGAGGGAGAGAGAGAGGGAGAGGGAGAGGGAGAGGGAGAGGGAGTCACAGTGAGAGAAAGAGGGACAGAGAGAGAGATAGAGAGCGAGGGGGACAGAGAGTCACAGAGAGAGAGGAACAGAAACAGAGAGACAGAGAGAGGGACACACAGTGAGAGAAGGAGCGGGACAGAGTCACAGAGAGGGAGGGACAGACAGAGAGAGAGAGCAACAGAGAGAGAGAGAGAGAGGGAGACGAGAGAGAGGGCGACAGAGAGATGGAGAGAGAGAGAGCGAGGGAGGGACAGAGTGAGAGGGACAGAGGGACAGAGAGAGAGGGACAGAGAGAGAGACTGAGGGATAGAGGGAGAGGGACATAGCGAGAGCGAGGGGGTATAGAGAGAGAGTGAGAGAGGGACACAGAGAGTGAGAGAGGGACAGAAAGAGACAGAGAGAGGAATAGAGAGAGGGGGACAGAAAGAGAGGGGCGCAGAGAGAGAGTGAGAGAAGGACAGAGAGAGCGCGAGACAGAGAGAGACACTGAGGGACAGAGAAACTGAGGGAGAGAGAGAGAGAGCGGGACCAAGAGAGAGGGCCACAGGGAGAGAGTGACAGAGAGAGAGAGGGACAGAGGGAAAGGGACAGAGAGAGAGCGATTGGGACACAGTGAGAGGGACAGAGAGACACAGAGATAGGGGGAAGAGAGACACACGCAGAGAGAGAGAGATAATGAGAGACAGAGAGAGAGAAAGAGATGGACACAATGAGAGAGAGAGAGCGACATAGAAAGAGAGAGAGGGACAGAGAGAGGGACAGAGAGATAGAGGGACAGAAGACAGAGAGAGAGGGGGCAGAGAGGCAGAGTGAGAGAGAGACAGAGAGACAGAGGGACACAGAGAGAGAGAGGGGGACAGAGATACCGAGGGGCAGAGAGAGAGGGACAGAGAGAGAGAGGGGGACCGATTGAAACAGAGAGAGAGAGGGACAGAGGGGCAACGAGAGAGAGGGACAGAGAGAGGGACAGAGGGACACAGAGAGCTAGAGGGAAAGAGAGACAGTTTGAAAGAGGGACAGCGAGCCCGAGGGACAGAGAGAGAGAGGGACACAGATAGAGAGAGAGAGACTGAGAGAGCGGGAGAAAGAGAGAGAAGTACACAGAGACTGAAAGGGAGAGAGGGGCACACAGAGAGAGCGTCACAGCGAGAGAGGAACAGAGAGAGAGGGGGCCACACAGAGTGAGAGAAGGAGCGGTACAGAGAGACAGAGAGAGAGGGACAGAGAGACAGAGAGAGAGGTGGACAGAGAGAGTGGGACACATAGGATGAGGGACACAGAGAGAGAGGGACAGAGAGACAGAGGAACAGAGAGAGGGAGAGGTGGATATAGAGAAAGAGGGACAGAGAGAAAGAGGGACACAGAGAGAGAGAGGGACACAGAGAGAGAGAGGGACAGAGAGAGAGAGAGACAGAGAGAGAAGGGGACAGAGAGACAGAGAAAGAGAGGGGCAGAGAGAGAGAGGGGCAGAGAGAGAGAGGGGGCAGAGAGACAGAGGGACAGAGGGACAGAGAGACAGAGTGAGGAACAGAGACAGAGACAAAGAGAAAGACAGAGAGAGCGAGAGAGACAGAGAGAGAGGGCGACAGAGAGATGGAGAGAGAGAGAGAGAAGGACAGAGAAAGAGACTGAGGGACAGAGAGACTGAGGAGCATAGAGAGAGAGTGAGAGAGGGACAGAGAGAGAGAGGGACCGAGAGACAGAGAGAGAGAGGAACAGAGAGAGAGGGACAGATAGAGAGTGAAAGGGACACAGATATTGCGAGAGAAGGACAGAGAGAGACTCAGGGACAGAGAGACTGAGGGACAGAGAGAGAGCAAGGGAGGGACAGAGAGAGAGTGGCAGAGAGACAGCGGGACACGCAGAGAGAGGGACGGCAAGGCAGAGAGAGAGGGACAGAAAGACAGAGAAAGATTGAGCCAGAGAGACTGAGGGACAGAGAGAGAGACAGAGAGAGAGAGGATCACAGAGAGAGAGAGAGAGGGCGACAGAGAGAGAGAGCGAGACAGAGAGAAAGAGAGGGACAGAGAGACAGTGAGAGAGTGACAGAGACAGAGAGAACGACACAGAGAGAGAGAGAGAAAGAGAGCGAGACAGAGAGGGGGGAGACAGAGAGAGAGAGAGAGTGCGGGGAACCGATGGACAGAGAGAGTGGGCCAGAGAGACTGAGGGACACAGACAGAGAGGGACAGATAGACATAGAGTGGGACAGAAACACAAAGAGAGCGGAACAAAAGGACGGAGAGAGAGAGGCAGAGGGACAGAGAGAGAGAGAGGGACAGACAGAGAGAGAGACGCACAGAAAGACAGAGAGAGAGAGCGACAGAAAGACAGAGAGAGGTGGACAAAGAGAGAGAGAGACAGGAGAGAGATAGAAGGATGGAGAGACAGACAGAGAGAGAGGGAGGGAGGGAGAGAGAGGGACAGAGAGAGAGGGTCACAGAGAGAGAGAGGGTCACAGAGAGAGGGAGGGTCACAGAGAGAGAGAGAGAGAGGGACACAGACAGAGGGATAGAGAGAGGGAGACAGAGAGGGAAACGGACACAGAGAGAGAAACAGAGAGAGTGGGACAGAGAGAGAGAGGGACAGAGAGAAAGAGAGGGACAGAGAGAAAGAGAGGGACAGAGAGACAGCGAGAGAGTGACAGAGACAGAGAGAAGGACACAGAGAGAGAGAGAAAGAGAGCGAGACAGAGAGGGGGGAGACAGAGAGAGAGAGAGAGAGCGGGGGACCGAGGGACAGAGAGAGTGGGCCAGAGAGACTGAGGGACACAGACAGAGAGGGACAGATAGACATAGAGTGGGACAGAAACACAAAGAGAGCGGAACAAAAGGACAGAGAGAGAGAGACTGAGGGACACAGAGAGAGAGAGAGAGAGACAGACAGACAGAGAGACGCACAGAAAGACAGAGAGAGAGCGCGACAGAAAGACAGAGAGGTGGACAAAGACAGAGAGAGAGCGAGACAGGAGAGAGAGAGAAGGATGGAGAGACAGACAGAGAGAGAGGGAGGGAGGGAGAGAGAGGGACAGAGAGAGAGGGTCACAGAGAGAGAGAGGGTCACAGAGAGAGGGAGGGTCAGAGAGAGAGAGAGAGAGGGACACAGACAGAGGGATAGAGAGAGGGAGACAGAGAGGGAAAGTGACACAGAGAGAGAAACAGAGAGAGTGGGACAGAGAGAGAGAGGGACAGAGAGAGAGGGACACAGAGAGAGAGAGGGACAGACAGAGAGAGGGACACAGTGAGAGAAGGAGTGACAGAGGGAGAGATAGAGAGAGAGGGGGACAGAGAGTCCCAGAGAGAGGAACAGAGACAGAGAGACAGAGAGAGGGACAGAGAGAGACACACACAGAGTGAGAGAAGGAGCGGGACAGAGACACAGTGAGAGAGGGACAGACAAACAGAGAGAGAGAGACAACACAGCGAGAGAGAGGGCGACAGAGAGAGAGGGCGACAGAGAGACAGAGAGATGGAGGGACAGAGAGAGAGAGGGACACAGAGAGAGATAGGGACAGAGAGACAGAGTGAGAGAGAGACAGACAGAGAGAGAGAGCGAGACAGGGACAGAGAGACAGAGAAGGAGGGCAGTGAGAGAGGGTCACAGAGCGAGAGCGAGAGAGGGACAGGAAGAGAGAGAGAGGGAGGGACAGAGAGACAGAGAGAAGGGTCAGAGACAGAGATACATCGGGATTGAGGGACAGAGAGAGAGAGCGAGACATAGAGCGACAGAGAGACACCGTGAGAGAGGAATAGAAAGAGAAGCGGGCACAGAGAGGGTGAGGGACAGAGAGAGAGGGACACAGAGAGAGAGGGACACAATGTGAGAGGGAAAGAGAGAGAGGGACAGAGAGAGAGTGACTGAGTGTGAGAGGGACAGAGAGAGCGGGACAAAGTGAGAGACAGGGACACAGAGACAGAGAGAGGGACAGAGAGAGTGGGACAGAGAGAGCGACAGAGAGAGAGCGGAACAATGAGAGAGGGAGACAGCGAAAGAGGGACAGAGAGAGAGCGGGACAGGGAGAGAGACAGAGAGAGAGGGACAGGGAGAGAGGGACACAGAGAGAGGGATATAGAGAGCGAGAGGGACATAGAAAGAGTGACAGAGAGACACCTAGAGAGAGGGGGGAAGAGAAACACAAAGAGAGAGGAACAGAGAGACTGAGAGAGAGAGAGCGAGAGGGACACAGTGAGAGAGAAAGCGACATAGAAAGAGAGAGGGACAGAGGGACAGAGAGACACAAAGAGAGAGTGACAGAATGAGAGAGGGACAGAGCGATCGAGGCACAGAGAGAGAGCGAGAGAGACCGAGGGACATAGAGAGAGGGACAGAGAGTCTGAGAGAGAGAGGGACAGAGAGAGTGACAGAGAGACTGAGAGAGAGCCGGGAGGAGAGAGAAGGACAGAGAGACAGAGAGAGGGGTGGACAGAGAGACAGAGGCACAGAGAGGGGAACACAGAGAGAGAGGGACAAAGTGAGAGAAGGAGCGGGACGGAGAGATAGAGAGAGAGGGACAGAGAGACAGAGAGGGAGAGAGCAACACACAGAGAGAGAGAGAGAGGGACAGAGAGAGAGCGGAACAAAGAGAGAGGGAGACAGCGAGAGAGGGACAGAGAGAGAGCGGGACAGGGAGAGAGACAGAGAGAGAGGGACAGGGAGAGAGGGATACAGAGAGAGGGATATGGAGAGCGAGAGGGACATAGAAAGAGTGAGACAGAGAGAGAGATGGGGACAGAGAGACATAGAGAGAGAATGACATGGAATGAGAGCGACACACACAGAGACTGAGAGACAGAGAGAGAGAGCGGGACAGAGAGACAGAGAGAGAGGGACAGTGAGAGAGAGAAGGACACAGGGAGAGACAGAGAGAGAGTGGGGGGGGAGACGGAGAGAGCGAGAAAGCGGGCGAGAGAGGGACAGAGAGAGTGGGCCAGAGAGACTGAGGGACACGGAGAGAGAGGGACAGGTAGACAGAGAGTGGGACAGAAAGACAGATAGAGCGGAACAAAAGGACAGAGAGAGAGAGGCTGAGGGACAGAGACAGAGAGACGGAAAGAAAGACAAAAGGAGAGAGCGACAGAAAGACAGAGAATGGTGGACAAAGAGAGAGAGAGAGAGAGGTACAGGAGAGAGAGAGGGTCAGACAGAGAGAGGGTCACAGTGAGAGAAAGAGGGACAGAGAGAGAGAGATATAGAGAGAGGGGGACAGAGAGTCACAGAGAGAGAGGAACAGAGACAGAGAGAAAGAGAGCAACAGAGAGAGAGGGGGGGAGACGAGAGAGATGGCGGCAGAGAGATGGAGAGAGAGAGAGCGAGGGAGGGACAGAGTGAGAGGGACAGAGAGACAGAGGGACAGAGAGAGAGAGAGGGACAGAGAGAGAGACTGAGGTATAGAAACTGAGGGACATAGAGAGAGCGAGGTGGGATAGAGAGAGAGTGAGAGAGTGACACAGAGAGTGAGAGAGGGACAGAAAGAGACAGAGAGAGGAACAGAGAGAGGGGGACAGAGAGAGAGGGGCGCAGAGAGAGAGCGAGGGAAGGACAGAGAGAGCGCGAGACAGAGAGAGACACTGAGGGACAGAGAAACTGAGGGAGAGAGAGAGAGCGCGGGACCAAGAGAGAGGGCCACAGGGAGAGAGTGGCAGAGAGAGAGAGGGACAGAGGGAGAGGGACAGAGAGAGCGATTGGGACACAGTGAGAGAGCGACATAGAACAAGAGCGAAGAACAGAGAGACACAGAGAGAGGGTGAAGGGAGACACACGCAGAGAGAAAGGTAATGAGAGACAGAGAGAGAGAGAGAGAGAGAGAGATAGACACAGTGAGAGAGAGAACGACATAGAAAGAGAGAGAGGGACAGAGGGACAGAGAGAGGGACAGAGAGACAGAGGGACAGAGAGACAGAGAGAGAGAGGGAGAGAGACAGAGTGAGAGAGGGCCAGAGAGACAGAGGGACAGAGAGAGAGAGAGGGACAGAGAGTGGGAGAAGGAGCGGGACAGATTCACAGAGAGGGAGGGACAGACAGAGAGAGAGAGGGAGGGAGACAGAGAGAGAGGGCGACCGAGAGATGGAGAGAGAGAGAGCGAGGGAGGGATAGAGAGAGAGTGAGAGAGGGACATAGAAAGAGAGAGGGACAGAGAGACAGAAAGAGAGAGAGGGCAGAGAGACAGAGTGAGAGAAGGACAGAGGGAGAGAGTGAAAGAGGAACAGAGAGAGAGAAGGACAGAGGGAGAGGGACAGAGAGCACGATTGGGACACAGTGAGAGAGAGCGACATAGAACAAGAGCGAAGAACAGAGAGACACAGAGAGAGGGTGAAGAGAGACACACGCAGAGAGACAGGTAATGAGAGACAGAGAGAGAGAGATAGACACAGTGAGAGAGAGAGCGACATAGAAAGAAAGAGAGGGACAGAGGGACAGAGAGAGGGACAGAGACAGAGGGACAGAGAGAGAGAGAGAGGGAGGCAGACAGAGTGACAGAGGGACAGAGGGACAGACTGAGAGAGGGACAGAGAGACAGAGGGACAGAGAGAGAGAGAGGGACAGAGAGTGAGAGAAGGAACGGGACAGAGTCACAGAGAGGGAGGGACAGACAGAGAGAGAGAGAGCAACAGTGAGAGAGAGGGAGGGAGACGAGAGAGTGGGACAGAGAGATGGAGAGAGAGAGAGCGGAACAAAGCGAGAGGGAGACAGCGAGAGAGGGACAGAGAGAGAGCGGGGCAGGGAGAGAGACAGAGAGAGAGGGACAGGGAGAGAGGGACACAGAGAGAGGGATATAGAGAGCGAGAGGGACATAGAAAGAGTGACAGAGAGACCCCGAGAGAGAGGGGGGAAGAGAAACACAAAGAGAGAGGAACAGAGAGACTGAGAGAGAGAGCGAGAGGGACACAGTGAGAGAGAAAGCGACATAGAAAGAGAGAGGGACAGAGGGACAGAGAGACACAAAGACAGAGAGTGACAGAGAGACAGAATGAGAGAGGGACAGAGCGATCGAGGCACAGAGAGAGAGAGCGAGAGAGACCGAGGGACATAGAGAGAGGGACAGAGAGTCTGAGAGAGGGAGGGACAGAGAGAGTGACAGAGAGACTGAGAGAGAGACAGAAGGAGAGAGAAGGACAGAGAGACAGAGAGAGGGGTGGACAGAGAGACAGAGGCACAGAGAGGGGAACACAGAGAGAGAGGGACAAAGTGAGAGAAGGAGCGGGACGGAGAGACAGAGAGAGAGGGACAGAGAGACAGAGAGGGAGAGAGCAACACACAGAGAGAGAGAGAGAGGGACAGAGAGAGAGCGGAACAAAGAGAGAGGGAGACAGCGAGAGAGGGACAGAGAGAGAGAGCGGGACAGGGAGAGAGACAGAGAGAGTGGGACAGGGAGAGAGGGACACAGAGAGAGGGATATAGAGAGCGAGAGCGACATGGAAAAAGTGAGACAGAGAGAGATGGGGACAGAGAGACATAGAGAGAGAATGACATGGAATGAGAGGGACACACACACACAAACAGAGAGACTGAGAGACAGAGAGAGAGGGACAGAGAGAGAGAGAGGCAGAGAGAGAGAGGGACACACACAGAGAGAGAGGGACAGAGAGAGAGCGGGACAGAGAGACAGAGAGAGAGAGGGACAGTGAGAGAGAGAAGGACACAGGGAGAGAGGGAGAGAGAGAGAGAGGGGGAGACAGAGAGAGCGAGAAAGCGGGCGAGAGAGGGACAGAGAGAGTGGGCCAGAGAGACTAAGGGACACGGAGAGAGTGGGACAGGTAGACAGAGAGTGGGACAGAAAGACAGATAGAGCGGAACAAAAGGACAGAGAGAGAGAGACTGAGAGACAGAGAGCGAGGGGGACAGACAGACAGAGAGACGGAAAGAAAGACAAAAGGAGAGAGCGACAGAAAGACAGAGAGTGGTGGACAAAGAGAGAGAGAGAGAGAGAGAGGTACAGGAGAGAGAGAGGGTCAGACAGAGAGAGGGTCACGGTGAGAGAAAGAGGGACAGAGAGAGAGATATAGAGAGAGGGGGACAGAGATAGAGGGACACAGAGGGAGAGAAGGAGCGGGACAGAGTCACAGAGAGGGAGGGACAGCCAGACAGAGAGAAAGAGAGCAACAGTGAGAGAGGGGGGGAGACGTGAGAGAGGGCGGCAGAGAGATGGAGAGAGAGAGAGAGCGAGGGAGGGACAGAGTGAGAGGGACAGAGAGACAGAGGGACAGAGAGAGAAAGAGGGACAGAGAGAGAGACTGAGGGATAGAGACTGAGGGACATAGAGAGAGCGAGGGGGGGGGATAGAGAGAGAGTGAGAGAGGGACACAGAGAGTGAGAGAGGGACAGAAAGAGACAGAGAGAGGAACAGAGAGAGGGGGACAGAGAGAGAGGGGCGCAGAGAGAGCGAGAGAAGGACAGAGAGAGCGTGAGACAGAGAGAGACACTGAGGGACAGAGAAACTGAGGGAGAGAGAGAGAGAGCGGGACCAAGAGAGAGGGCCACAGGGAGAGAGTGACAGAGAGAGAGAGGGACAGAGGGAGAGGGACAGAGAGAGCGATTGGTACACAGTGAGAGAGCGACATAGAACAAGAGCGAAGAACAGAGTGACACAGAGAGAGGGTGAAGAGAGACACACGCAGAGAGACAGGTAATGAGAGACAGAGAGAGAGAGAGAGAGAGAGATAGACACAGTGTGAGAGAGAACGACATAGAAAGAGAGAGAGGGACAGAGGGACAGAGAGAGGGACAGAGAGACAGAGGGACAGAAAGAAAGACAGAGGGACAGAAAGAGAGAGAGAGGGACAGAGAGAGAGACTGAGGGATAGAGAGACTGTGGGACATAGAGAGAGCGAGGGAGGGATAGAGAGAGAGTGAGAGAGGGACATAGAAAGAGAGAGAGGGACAGAGAGACAGAGAGAGAGAGGGCAGAGAGACAGGGTGAGAGAAGGACAGAGGGACAGAGTGAAAGAGGGACAGAGAGAGAGAGGGACAGAGGGAAAGGGACAGAGAGAGCGATTGGGACACAGTGAGAGAGAGCGACATAGAACAAGAGCGAAGAACAGAGAGACACAGAGAGAGTGTGAAGAGAGACACACGCAGAGAGACAGGTAATGAGAGACAGACAGAGAGAGAGTTCGACACAGTGAGAGAGAGAGCGACATAGAAAAAGAGAGAGGGAAAGAGGGACAGAGAGAGGGACAGAGAGACAGAGGGACAGAGAGAGAGAGAGAGAGAGGGAGAGAGACAGAGTGATAGAGGGACAGAGGGACAGAGTGAGAGAGGGGCAGAGAGACAGAGGGACAGAGATAGAGAGACAGAGAGAGGGACAGAGAGTGAGAGAAGGAACGGGACAGAGTAACAGAGAGGGAGGGACAGACAGAGAGAGAGAAAGCAACAGAGAGAGAGAGGGAGGGAGACGAGAGAGAGTGGGACAGAGAGATGGAGAGAGAGAGAGCGAGAGAGGGACAGAGAGACAGAGGGACAGAAAGAGAGAGACTGAGGGATAGAGAGACTGTGGGACATAGAGAGAGCGAGGGAGGGATAGAGAGAGAGTGAGAGAGGGACACAGAGTGAGAGAGGGACAGAGAGACAGAGAGAGAGGAACAGAGAGAGAGGGAGAGAGAGAGAGGGGCGCAGAGAGGGTGGGGACAGAGAGAGAGGGACAGAGAGAGAGGGACACAGAGAAAGAGAGGGACAGAGAGACAGCAAGAGAAGGACAGAGACAGAGAGAAGGACACAGAGAGAGAGAGAGAGCGAGACAGAGAGAGGGGAGACAGAGAGAGAGAGAGCAAGCGAGGGAGGGCCAGAGAGACTGAGGGAAACAGAGAGAGAGGGACAGAGACAGAGAGAGAGAGAGAGGGACAGAGAGACTGAGAGAGAGGGAGACTGAGAGACAGGGAGAAAGAGAGAGAAATACACAGAGACTGAGAGAGAGAGGGGCACAGAGAGAGAGAGAGCGACAGAGAGAGAGCGGTACACAGAGAAAGAGAGGGACAGAGAGACAGCAAGAGAAGGACAGAGACAGAGAGAGAGAGAAAGGGAGAGAGAGGGGGGCAGACAGAGAGAGATAGAGAGCGAGAGAGCAGGCGAGAGAGGGACAGAGAGAGTGGGCCAGAGAGACTGAGGGACAGGGAGAGAGAGGGACAGGTAGACAGAGAGTGGGACAGAAAGACAGATAGAACGGAACAAAAGGACAGAGAGAGAGAGAGAGACTGAGGGACAGAGAGAGGGGGACAGACAGACAGAGACGGAAAGAAAGACACAGGGAGAGAGCGACAGAAAGACAGAGAGTGGTGGGCAAAGAGAGAGAGAGAGAAGTACAGGAGAGTGAGACGGTCAGAGAGAGAGAAGGTCACAGTGAGAGAAAGAGGGACAGAGAGAGAGATAGAGAGAGAGGGGGACAGAGAGTTACAGAGAGAGTGGAACAGAAACAGAGAGACAGAGAGAGGGACACAGAGTGAGAGAAGGGGCGGGACAGAGTCACAGAGAGGGAGCGACAGACAGAGAGAGAGAGCAACAGAGAGAGAGAGAGGGAGACGAGAGAGAGGGCGACAGAGAGATGGAGAGAGAGAGAGCGAGGGAGGGACAGAGTGAGAGGGACAGAGAGACAGAGGGACAGAGAGAGAGAGGGACAGAGAGAGAGACTGAGGGATAGAGGGACAGGGACATAGAGAGAGCGAGGGGGGATAGAGAGAGAGTGAGAGAGGGACAGAAAGAGACAGAGAGAGGAACAGAGAGAGGGGGACAGAGAGAGGGGGGCGCAGAGAGAGAGCGAGAGAAGGACAGAGAGAGCGCGAGACAGAGAGAGACACTGAGGGACAGAGAAACTGAGGGAGAGAGAGAGAGAGCGGGACCAAGAGAGAGGGCCACAGGGAGAGAGTGACAGAGAGAGAGGGGGACAGAAGGAGAGGGACAGAGAGAGCGATTGGGACACAGTGAGAGAGAGCGACATAGAACAAGAGCGAAGAACAGAGAGACACAGCGAGAGGGTGAAGAGAGACACACGCAGAGAGACAGGTAATGAGAGACAGAGAGAGAGAGAGATAGACACAGTGAGAGAGAGAGCGACATTGAAAGAGAGAGAGGGACAGAGGGACAGAGAGACAGAGGGACAGAGAGACAGAGAGACAGAGAGACAGAGAGACAGAGAGAGAGAGAGGGGCAGAGAGACAGAGTGAGAGAGGGACAGAGGGACAGAGTGAGAGTGGGACAGGGTTAGAGAGGGACAGAGGGAGAGGGACAGAGGGAGCGATTGGGACACAGTGAGAGGGACAGAGAGACACAGAGAGAGGGGGAAGAGAGACACACAGAGAGAGAGAGGTAATGAGAGACAGAGAGAGAGAAAGGGATGGACACAGTGAGAGAGAGAGAGCGACATAGAAAGAGAGAGAGGGACAGAGAGAGGGACAGAGAGACAGAGGGACAGAAGACAGAGAGAGAGAGGGGCAGAGAGGCAGAGTGAGAGAGTGAGAGAGACAGAGAGACAGAGGGACAGAGAGAGAGAGAGAGGGACAGAGATACCGAGGGGCAGAGAGGGAGGGACAGACAGAGAGAGAGCAACAGAGAGAGAGAGGGAGACGAGAGAGAGGGCGACAGAGAGATGGGGAGAGAGAGAGCGAGGGAGGGATAGAGTGAGAGGGACAGAGAGACAGAGGGACAGAGAGAGAGAGGGACAGAGAGAGAGACTGGGGGATAGAGGGAGAGGGACATAGAGAGAGCGAGGGGGATAGAGAGAGAGTGAGAGAGGGACATAAAGTGACAGAGGGAGGAACAGAGAGAGGGGGACAGAGAGAGAGGGGCGCAGAGAGAGAGCGAGAGATGGACAGAGAGAGCGCGAGACAGACAGAGACACTGAGCGACAGAGAATCAGAGGGAGAGAGAGAGAGAGCGGGACCAAGAGAGAGGGCCACAGGGAGAGAGTGACAGAGAGAGAGGGACAGAGGGAGAGGGACAGAGAGAGCGATTGGGACACAGTGAGAGAGAGCGACATAGAACAAGAGCGAAGAGCAGAGAGACACAGAGAGAGGGTGAAGAGAGACTCACGCAGAGAGACAGGTAATGAGAGACAGAGAGAGAGCTAGACACAGTGAGAGAGAGAGCGACATAGAAAGAGAGAGAGGGACAGAGGGACAGAGAGAGGGACAGAGAGACAGAGGGACAGAGAGACAGAGAGAGAGAGAGAGAGAGAGAGAGTGAGAGAGGGACAGAGGGACAGAGTGAGAGAGGGACAGAGAGACAGACGGACAGAGAGAGAGAGAGGGACAGGGTGTGAGAGAAGGAACGGGACAGAGTCACAGAGAGGGAGGGACAGAAAGAGAGAGAGAGAGAGCAACAGAGAGAGAGAGAGGGAGGGAGACGAGAGAGAGTTCGACAGAGAGATGGAGAGAGAGAGAGCGAGAGAGGGACAGAGTGACAGAGGGACAGAAAGAGAGAGAGACTGAGGGATAGAGAGACTGTGGGACATTGAGAGAGCGAGGGAGGGATAGAGAGAGAGTGAGAAAGGGACACAGAGAGTGAGAGAGGGACAGAGAGACAGAGAGAGAGGAACAGAGAGAGAGGGAGAGAGAGAGAGGGGCGCAGGGAGAGAGAGAGGGGGGACAGAGAGAGAGGGACAGAGAGAGAGGGACACAGCGAGAGAGGCAAAGAGACAGAGAGGGAACGGAGAGAGAGAGGGACAGAGAGAGAGCGGTACACAGAGAAAGAGAGGGACAGTGAGACAGCAAAAGAAGGACCGAGACAGAGAGAAGGACACAGAGTGAGAGAGCGAGACAGAGAGAGGGGAGACAGAGAGAGAGAGAGAGCGAGTGAGGGAGGGCCAGAGAGACTGAGGGACACAGAGAGAGAAGGACAGAGACAGCGAGAGAGAAAGAGGGACAGAAAGACTGAGAGAGAGGGAGACTGAGAGAGAGGGAGAAAGAGAGAGAAGTACACAGAGACTGAGAGAGAGAGGGGCACAGAGAGAGAGAGGGACAGAGAGAGCGGTACACAGAGAAAGAGAGGGACAGAGAGACAGCAAGAGAAGGACAGAGACAGAGAGAAGGACACAGAGAGAGAGAGAGAGCGAGACAGAGAGAGGGAAAACAGAGAGAGAGAGAGAGAGAGAGAGAGAGCGAGGGAGGGCCAGAGAGACTGAGGGACACAGAGAGAGAGAGTGACAGAGACAGAGAGAGAGAGAGAGAGAGGGGGGCGCAGAGAGAGAGAGGCACAGAGAGAGAGGAACAGAAAGAGAGAGGGACACAGAGTGAGAGAAGGAGCGGTACAGAGACAGAGAGAGAGGGACAGAGAGTCAGAGAGAGAAGGACAGGGAGAGAGGGGACAGAGAGACAGAGAGAGGGGCAGAGAGAAGAGAGAGGGGCAGAGAGACAGAGAGAGAGGGACGGAGAAAGAGAGACAGAGAGAGAAGGGAACAGAGAGAGAGAGAGGGGCAGAGAGAGAGAGAGGGTGGCAGAGAGGCATAGGGACAGAGAGACAGAGAGTGAGGGACAGAGACAGAGACAGAGAGAGCGAGAGAGAGATAGAGAGAGAGGGCGACAGAGAGATGGAGAGAGAGAAGGACAGAGAAAGAGACTGAGGGACAGAGAGACTGAGGGGCAGAGAGAGAGAGTGTGAGAGGGACACACAGAGAGAGAGATGGAGAGAGAGACAGAGAGAGATGAACAGAGAGAGAGGGAAAGAGAGAGAGAGAGACACAGATAGCGCGAGTGAAGAACAGAGAGAGAGACTGAGGGACAGAGAGAGAGCAAGGGAGGGACAGAGAGAGAGGGACAGAGAGACAGAGGGACACGCAGAGAGAGAGAGGGACAGACAGACAGAGAGAGAGACGGAAAGACAGAGAGGGGGGACACAGAGAGAGAGTGAGGCAGAGAGACTGGAGTCAGAGAGACAGAGGGACAGAGAGACGGACAGAGAGATGGAGGGGGGTAGAAAGAGACCGAGAGAGGGACAGAGAGAGACAGAGAGAGAGACGGAGGGAGGGACAGAGAGAGAGCGACAGAGAGACAGAGAAAGAGGGACAGAGTCAGAGAGGACACAGAGAGAGATAGAGACAGAGAGAGAGGGGAACAGAGAGACAGAGCGAGGGAGGGACAGAGAGAGGGGGACAGGGAGACAGAGAGAGAGAGCGACTGAGGTAAGAGAGAGGGACAGAGAGAGAGCGAGGGAGAGGGACAGAGAGACAGACAGAGAGAGGGACCGAAAGGCAGAGAGAGAGGGACAGAAAGACAGAGAGAGAGTGAGCCAGCGAGACTGAGGAACAGAGAGAGGGACAGAGAGAGAGAGGATCACAGAGAGAGAGGGGGGCAGAGAGAGAGGGACAGAGAGAGAGAGGGACACAGAGAGAGGGACAAAGAGACAGAGAGGGGGACCGAAAGAGAGAGGGACAGAGAGAGAGCGCGGTACAGAGAGAAAGAGAGGGACAGAGAGACAGCGAGAGAGGGACAGAGACAGAGAGAAGGACACAGAGAGAGAGCGAGAGCGCGACAGAAAGAGGGGAAACAGATAGAGAGAGAGCGTGTGAGGGAGGGCCAGAGAGACTGAGGGACACAGAGAGAGAGGGACAGATACAGAGAGGGAGAGAGGGACAGAGAGACTGAGAGAGAGGAAGACTGAGAGAGAGGGAGAATGAGAGAGAGGTACACAGAGACTGAGAGTGAGAGGGGCACACAGAGAGAGGAGCACAGAGAGAGAGGAACAGAAAGAGAGAGGGACACAGAGTGAGAGATGGAGCGGTACAGAGAGACAGAGAGTGAGGGACAGAGACTCTCAGAGAGAGAGAGAGGGGCAGAGAGAGAGAGAGGGGCAGAGAGACAGGGAGAGAGAGAGGGACAGAGAGAGGGACACACAGGATGAGGAACAGAGAGAAAGTGAGAGGGACAGAGAGTCTGAGAGAAAGGAACAGAGAGAGATAGAGAAACAGAGAGACAGCGGAACAGAGAGAGGGAGAGGTGGATAGAGAGACAGAGGGACAGAGAGAGAGAGACAGAGAGAGAGAGGGACACACAGAGAGAGAGAGGGACAGAGAGAGAGAGCGGGACAGAGAGACAGAGAGAGAGAGAGACAGTGAGAGAGAGAAGGACACACACACACACACAGAGAGAGAGAGAGAGAGAGAGAGAGAGGGGCTGACAGAGAGAGCGAGAGAGCAGGCGAGAGAGGGACAGAGAGAGTGGGCCAGAGAGACTGAGGGACACGGAGAGAGAGGGACAGGTAGACAGAGAGTGGGACAGAAAGACAGATAGAGCGGAACAAAAGGACAGAAAGAGAGAGAGACTGAGGGACAGAGAGAGGGGGGGGGGACAGACAGACAGAGAGACGGAAAGAAAGACAGAGGGCGAGAGCGACAGAAAGAGAGAGAGTGGTGGACAAAGAGAGAGAGAGAGAGGTACAGGAGAGAGAGAGGGTCAGAGAGAGAGAGGGTCACAGTGAGAGAAAGAGGGACAGAGAGAGGGACAGAGAGAGGGGGACAGAGAGTCACAGAGAGAGAGGAACAGAGACAGAGAGACAGAGAGAGGGACACAGAGTGAGAGAAGGAGCGGGACAGAGTCACAGAGAGGGAGGGACAGACAGAGAGAGAGAGCAACAGAGAGAGAGAGGGAGACGAGAGAGAGGGCGTCAGAGAGATGGGGAGAGAGAGAGCGAGGGAGGGATAGAGTGAGAGGGACAGAGAGACAGAGGGACAGAGAGAGAGAGGGACAGAGAGAGAGACTGGGGGATAGAGGGAGAGGGACATAGAGAGAGCGAGGGGGATAGAGAGAGAGTGAGAGAGGGACACAGAGAGTGAGAGAGGGACATAAAGTGACAGAGGGAGGAACAGAGAGAGGGGGGCAGAGAGAGAGGGGCGCAGAGAGAGAGCGAGAGATGGACAGAGAGAGCGCGAGACAGACAGAGACACTGAGGGACAGAGAATCAGAGGGAGAGAGAGAGAGAGAGCGGGACCAAGAGAGAGGGCCACAGGGAGAGAGTGACAGAGAGAGAGAGGGACAGAGGGAGAGGGACAGAGAGAGCGATTGGGACACAGTGAGAGAGAGCGACATAGAACAAGAGCGAAGAGCAGAGAGACACAGAGAGAGGGTGAAGAGAGACTCACGCAGAGAGACAGGTAATGAGAGACAGAGAGAGAGCTAGACACAGTGAGAGAGAGAGCGACATAGAAAGAGAGAGAGGGACAGAGGGACAGAGAGAGGGACAGAGTGACAGAGGGACAGAGAGACAGAGAGAGAGAGGGGCAGAGAGACAGAGTGAGAGAGGGACAGAGGGACAGATTGAGAGAGGGACAGAGAGAGAGAGGGACAGAGGGAGAGGGACAGAGAGAGCGATTGGGACACAGTGAGAGAGAGCGACATAGAAAGAGAGAGAGGGACAGAGGGACAGAGAGAGGGACAGAGAGAGAGAGGGCAGAGAGACAGAGTGAGAGAGGGACAGAGGGACAGATTGAGAGAGGGACAGATTGAGAGAGGGACAGAGAGAGAGAGGGACAGAGGGAGAGGGACAGAGAGAGCGTTGGGACACAGTGAGAGAGAGCGACATAGAAAGAGAGAGAGGGACAGAGGGACAGAGAGAGGGACAGAGAGACAGAGGGACAGAGAGACAGAGAGAGAGAGAGTGGGAGAGAGACAGAGTGAGAGAGGGACAGAGAGAGAGAGGGACAGAGAGAGAGAGGGACAGAGAGTGAGAGAAAGAGCGGGACAGAGTCACAGAGAGGGAGGGACAGACACAGAGAGAGAGAGAGGAACAGAGAGACAGAGAGAGGGAGGGAGACGACAGAGAGGGCGACAGAGAGATGGAGAGAGAGAGCGAGGGAGGGACAGAGTGAGAGGGACAGAGAGACAGAGGGACAGAAAGAGAGAGAGGGCAGAGAGAGACAGACTGAGGGATAGAGAGACTGTGGGACATAGAGAGAGCGGGGGAGGGATAGAGAGAGATTGAGAGAGGGACACAGAGTGTGAGAAAGGGACAGAAAGAGACAGAGAGAGAAACAGAGAGAGGGGGACAGAGAGAGAGGAGCGCAGAGAGAGAGTGAGAGAAGGACAGAGAGAGCGCGAGACAGAGAGAGACACTGAGGGACAGAGAAACTGAGGGAGAGAGAGAGAGAGCGGGACAAAGAGAGAGGGCCACAGGGAGAGAGTGACAGAGAGCGAGAGGGACAGAGGGAGAGGGACAGAGTGAGCGATTGGGACTAGTGAGAGGGACAGAGAGACACAGAGAGAGGGGGAAGAGAGACACACGCAGAGAGAGAGGTAATGAGAGACAGAGAGAGAGAAAGAGATGGACACAGTGAGAGAGAGAGAGAGCGACATAGAAAGAGAGAGAGGGACAGAGAGAGGGACAGAGAGACAGAGGGACAGAGAGACAGAGAGAGAGGGGGCAGAGAGACAGAGAGAGAGAGAGACAGAGAGACAGAGGGACAGAGAGAGAGAGGGACAGAGATATCGAGGGGCAGAGAGAGAGGGACAGAGAGAGAGAGGGGCCCAAGTGAAACAGAGAGAGATAGGGACAGAGGGGCAAAGAGAGAGAGGGACAGAGAGAGGGACAGAGGGACACAGAGGGCTAGAGGGAAAGAGAGACAGTTTGAAAGATGGACAGCGAGCCCGAGGGACAGAGAGAGAGAGGGACAGAGATAGAGAGAGAGACTGAGAGAGTGGGAGAAAGAGAGAGAAGTACACAGAGACTGAAAGGGAGAGAGGGGCACACAGAGAGAGCGTCACAGAGAGAGAGGAACAGAGAGAGAGGGGGGGACACAGAGTGAGAGAAGGAGCGGTACAGAGAGACAGAGAGAGAGGGACAGAGAGTTAGAGAGAGAGGGGTCAGAGAGAGAGCGGACAGAGAGACAGAGAAAGCGATGGACTCAGAGAGAGAGGGGCAGAGAGAGAGAGGGGGTGCAGAGAGACAGAGAGAGAGGTGGACAGAGAGAGTGGGACACCTAGGATGAGGGACACAGAGAGAGAGGGACAGAACGTCAGAAAGAGAGGAACAGAGAGAGATAGAGGGACGGAGAGACAGAGGAACAGAGAGAGGGAGAGGTGGATATAGAGGAAGAGGGACAGAGAGAGAGGGACACAGAGAGAGAGAGACACAGAGAGAGAGAGAGGGACAAAGAGAGAGAGACAGAGAGAGAAGGGGACAGAGAGAAAGAGAAAGAGAGGGGCAGAGAGAGAGGGGGGCAGAGAGAGAGAGGGGGCAGAGAGACAGAGGGGGCAGAGAGACAGAGGGACAGAGAGACAGAGAGTGAGGAACAGAGACAGAGACAAAGAGAAATACAGAGAGAGCGAGAGAGACAGAGAGAGAGGGCGACAGAGAGATGGAGAGAGAGAGAGAAGGACTGAGAAAGAGACTGAGGGACAGAGAGACTGAGGAGCAGAGAGAGAGTGAGAGAGGGACAGAGAGAGAGTGGGGGACAGAGAGACAGAGAGAGAGGAACAGAGAGAGAGGGACAGAGAGAGAGTGAGAGGGACACAGATAGAGCGAGAGAAGGACAGAGAGAGAGACTGAGGGACAGAGAGACTGAGGGACAGAGAGAGAGAGCAAGGGAGGGACAGAGAGAGAGGGGCAGAGAGACAGCGGGACACGCAGAGAGAGGGACGGCAAGGCAGAGAGAGAGGGACAGAAAGACAGAGAAAGATTGAGCCAGAGAGACTGAGGGATAGAGAGAGAGAGACAGAGAGAGAGAGGATCACAGAGAGAGAGAGGGCGACAGCGAGAGAGAGGGACAGAGAGACAGCGAGAGAGTGACAGAGACAGAGAGAAGAACAGAGAGAGAGAGAGAGAGAGAGACAGAGAGGGGGGAGACAGAGAGAGAGAGAGAGAGAGAGCAGGGGACCGAGGGACAGAGAGAGTGGGCCAGAGAGACTGAGGGACACAGACAGAGAGGGACAGATAGACATAGAGTGGGACAGAAACACAAAGAGAGCGGAACAAAAGGACAGAGAGAGAGAGAGACTTTCTCTGTCCCTCTCTCTGTCTCTCTGTCTCTCTCTCTCTGTTCCCCTCTCTCTGTGTCTCTCTTTCCCCCTCTCTCTCACTATCTCTCTCTCTCACTGTGCCCCTCTCTCTCTGTCCCTCTCTCTCTATGTCTCTCTCTGTCCCTCTGTCTCTCTGTCTTTCCGTTCCGCTCTCTCTGTATTTCTGTCCCAGAGAGAGAGGGACAGAGAGCGAGAGGGCCAGAGATATAGGGACAGAGAGAGAGAGGGACAGAGAGAGAGGGAGACAGAGAAACAGAGAGAGGGACAGAGAGAGGGACAGAGAGAGACACACACAGTGAGAGAGAGGGGGACATAGAAAGAGAGAGTGGGTCAGAGAAAGAGAGAGAGGAACAGAGAGACACAGAAAGAGAGAGGGACAGAGAGACACATAGAGAGAGAGGGACCGGAAGAGAGGGACAGAGACAGAGAGAGAGAGGGACAGTGAGACAGAGGGACAGAGAGACACAGAGAGGGACAGAGAGACAGAGTGAGAGAGAACCAGAGAGACAGAGGGACAGAGACACAGAGAGAGGAATAGAGAGAGAGAGGGGGGCACAGAGGGAGAGGGAGAGAGACAGAGAGAGTGTCATAAAAAGAGAGAGACAGGAACAGAGAGACAGAGAGAGAGAGCTACAGAGAGAGAGAGGACACAGAGAGAGTGAGGGACACAGGGAGAGGGACAGAGAGATAGGGGGGACAGAGAGAGAGACCGAGAGAGAGAGAGAGGGACAGAAAGACAGTGAGAGAGAGACTGAGGGACAGAGAGAGGGACAGAAAGAGAGGATCACAGAGAGAAGTGGGACAGAGAGAGAGAGTGACAGAGGGAGAGAAGGGGACAAATAGAGAGAGAGGGACAGAGAGACAGCGAGAGAGGGATAGAGACAGAGAGAAGGACACACAGAGAGAGACAGAGGGCGACAGAGAGAGAGGGATCGGGTGAGGGAGGGACAGAGAGAGTGGGCCAGAGAGACAGAGAGGCACACAGAGGTAGGAGGGACAGACAGACAGAGAGTGGAACAGAAAGACTGAGAGAGAGAGAGAGAGAGACTGAGGGACGGAGGGGGACAGAGAGAGAGAGAGAGAGAGAGAGAGAAAGACAGAGAGAGAGGGACAGAAAGACAGGGAGAGAGGTGGACAAAGAGGCAGAGAGAGGGACAGAAGAAAGAGAGGATAGAGAGACAGAGAAGGGGAGGGTGGGAGAGAGAAAGGGGGACAGAGAGAGGGTCACAGAGAGAGTCAGAGGGACAGAGAGAGAGGGACAAAGAGAGGGACACAGTGAGAGAGAGGGGGACACAGAAAGAGAGTGTGGGACAAAGGAAGAGAGAGAGGGACAAGAGACAGAGAGAGAGAGTGGGGGACAGAGAAAGAGAGAGAGGGACAGAGGGGCACAGAAAGAGCGAGGGACAGAGAAACACATTGAGAGAGAGGGACAGAGTGAGAGGGGCAGAGACAGAGAGAGAGAGGGACAGAGAGACAGAGGGACAGAGAGACACAGAGAGGGATAGAGAGACAGAGTGAGAGAGGAACAGAGAAACAGAGGGACAGAGACATAGAGAGAGGAACAGA
Organism: Chiloscyllium plagiosum; assembly: GCF_037043375.1. Lineage (NCBI taxonomy): Eukaryota > Metazoa > Chordata > Chondrichthyes > Orectolobiformes > Hemiscylliidae > Chiloscyllium > Chiloscyllium plagiosum. The sequence continues at coordinate 33,172,477 of NW_028270182.1, read as the reverse complement.
GAGAGAGAGAGGGACACAATGTGAGAGTCAGAGAGACAGAGAGAGGGACATAGAAAGAGAGAGAGGGTCATAGAAAGAGAGAAATAGAGAAAGAGGGGCAGAGAGAGAGGGTCAGAGAGACACATAGAGAGAGAGGGACAGAGAGAGAGGGACGAAGAGAGAGAGACGGACACAGAGAGAGGAACAGAGAGAGAGAGAGAGAAATAGAGAAAGAGGGGCAGAGAGAGAGGGACAGACAGAGAGAGGGACACAGAGAGAAAGAGACAGAGAGAGGGGGACAGAGAGAGAGAGAGAGAGAGAGGGACAGAGAGAGAGGGACAGAGCGAGAGGGACCCAGTGAGAGAAAGAAGGACAGAGAGAGATAGTGAGAGAGATAGAGGAGGGACAGAGAGACACACAGAGAGAGGAACAGAGAGAGAGGGACGGAAAGAGGGACAGAGAAGGGGGCATAGGAAGAGTGAGAGGGACATAGAAAGAGAGAGAGAGGGACAGAGAGACACACAGAGAGAGAGGGGGACAGAGAGACACATAGAGAGAGAGGGACAGAGACAGAGATAGAGGAACAGAGAGACAGAGGCTCAGAGACAAAGAGAGAGAGAGAGACAGAGAGAGAGGGACAGAGGGACCGAGGGACAGCGAGAGAGAGGGACAGAGAGACAGAGAGACTGAGAGAGTGAGGGGGATAGAGAGACTGAGAGAGAGGGGGCACAGAGAGACAGAGGGACAGAGAGAGACAGGGATAGAGGCAGAGAGAGGGAGAGGGACAGAGACACAGGGAGAGAGAGAGACACAGAGAGGGACAGAGAGACAGAGTGAGAGAGGAACAGAGAGATAGAGGGACAGAGACACAGAGAGAGGAACAAAGAGAGAGAGGGACACAGTTTGAGAGACAGAGAGGCAGAGAGAGGGACATTGAAAGTGAGAGAGGCACATAGAAAGAGAGAGAGGGACAGAGAGACACACAGAGAGAGAGAGGGACAGAGAGACACATAGAGAGAGAGACAGGGAGAGAGAGGGAAACAGAGAGAGGGACAGAGAGAGAGGGGACAGAGAGAGAGGGGGACAGAGAGAAAGAAATAGAGAGGGAGTGACAGAGAGAGAGACACACAGAAAGAGAGGGGACAGAGAGCGAGGGACAGGGAGAGAGGGACACAGTGAGAGAGAGAGAGATAGTGAGAGAGAGAGAGGCGGGAAAGAGAGACACAGAGAGAGAGAGGGGGGGACAGAGAGACACATAGAGAGAGAGGGACAGAGACAGAGGGACAGAGACCGAGAGACAGAGGGACAGAGAGACACATAGAGGGACAGAGAGACAGAGTGAGAGAGGAACAGACAGACAGAGGGACAGACACACAGAGAGAGGAACATAGAGAGGAACACAGAGTGAGAGAGAGACAGAGAGAGGGACATAGAAAGTGAGAGGCACATAGAAAGAGAGGGACAGAGAGACAGAGAGAGAGAGGGACAGAGAGACACATAGAGAGAGAGGGACAGGGAGGAGAGGGACAGAGAGAGACGGGACAGAGAGAGAGAGAGGGACAGAGAGAAAGAAACAGAGGGAGAGGGACAGAGAGAGTCACAGAGAGAGAGGGGGATAGAGAGAGAGGGACAGAGAGAGAGAGGGACACCGTGAGAGAGAGAGAGAGATCGTGAGAGAGAGAGATGGGAAAGAGAGACACACAGAGAGAGGAACAGAGAGAGAGACAGAGAGAGGGACAGAGAGTGGGGGCATAGAAAGAGAGAGAGGGACAGAGACAGAGAGAAAGGGACAGAGAGACACAGAGAGGGACAGAGAGACAGAGGGACAGAGATACAGAGAGAGAAAGAGAGACAGACAGAGAGAGAGAGGGACAGAGAGACAGAGAGACTGAGAGAGTCAGGGGGACAGAGAGACTGAGAGTGAGACGGGGGACAGTGTGCCAGAGGGACATAGAGAGAGGGACAGAGACAGAGAGAGGGAGAGGGACAGAGAGACAGGGTGAGAGAGCGACAGCGCGAGAGAGAGGGACACAGAGAGAGGAACAGAGAGAGAGGGACAGAGAAAGTGAAGGACACAGAGAGAGCGAGCGAGGGACAGAGAGACAGAGATACAGAGAGAGAATGACAGAGACAGAGAGAATGACAGAGAGAGAGAGAGAGAGAGAGACAGAGAAAGAGAGACTGAGGGACAAAGAGAGACTGAGGGACAGAGAGAGAGAGAGAGCCAGAGAGACTGAGGCGCAGAGAGACTGAGGGACAGAGAGAGGGACAGAGAGAGGAGGGGGGGGGGCAAAGAGACAGAGAGTGAGGGAAAGAGAGAGAAGGATAGAGAGACAGAGAGAGGGAGGGAGGGAGTGTCAGAGAGAGAGGTACACAGAGAGGAAGAGAGTAACAGAGAGAGAGAACGGGTCAGCGACAGAGAGAGGGTTACAGAGAGAGAGAGAGACAGAGAGGGTCACAGAGAGAGAGAGGGACACAGAGAGTGAGGGTCGAGAGAGAGTGAGGGACACAGAGAGAGTGAGGGACAGAGAGATAGTGGGAAAGGGAGAGTGAGGGACACAGAGAGAATTAAGGACACAGAGAGTGAGGGACACATAGAGAGAGGGACACAGAGAGAGTGAGGGACAGCGAGAGAGTGACAGAGAGAGAGAGTGAGGGACACACAGAGAGAGGGAGGGACAGAGTGAGAGAGACACAGAGAGTGAGGGACAGAGAGAGAAAGGGACACAGGCAGATAGGGACACAGAGAGGGAGATGGACACAGAGAGACTGAGGGACACAGAGAGAGAGAGAGACACAGAGAGAGTGATGGACAGAGAGAGAGGGACACGGAGAGTGAGGGACAGAGAGAGAGAAGGACAGAGAGAGTGAGGGACAGAGAGAGAGGGACAGAGAGAGGGACAGAGAGACAGAGGGACAAAGAGAGAGGGGTTAGAGAGAGAAAGAGAGAGAGAGACAGAGAGAGAGGGGGACAGAGAGAGAGAGGGGGACAGAGAGAAGGATAGGGACACAGAGAGACAGAGGGACAGAGAGAGAGGGACAAAGAGAGTGAGGGACAGACAGTGAGAGAGAGGGACAGAGAGGGATCGAGGGAGGGACACTGAGAGAGGGACAGAGAGTCAGAGGGACAGAGAGAGAGGGGATAGAGAGAGAGAGAGGGACGCAGAGAGAGAAAGAGAGAGATGGTCAGAGAGAGAGGGGCACAGAGAGAGTGAGGGACAGAGAGAGAGAGAGGGACAGAGAGAGTGAGGGACGCAGAGGGAGCGAGATACACAGAGAGAGAGGGACACAGAGAGAGTGAAGGACAGAGAGCGAGGGACACAGAGAGAGCGAGGGACACAGAGAGAGTGAGGGACATAGAGAGACAGAGGGACAGAGTGAGGGACAGAGAGAGTGAGGGACAGAGAGAGTGAGGGACACAGAGAGAGTGAGGGACGCAGCGAGAGTGATGGACAGAGAGAGAGAGGGACAAAGAGAGAGTGAACGACACAGAGAGAGGGACAGAGAGAGTGAGGAACACAGAGAGAGGGGCAGACAAAGTGATGGACAGAGAAAGAGGGGGCACAGAAAGATAGGGACACAGAGAGGGAGAGGGACGCAGAGAGAGGGAGAGTGACAGAGAGAGAGAGAAGGACAGAGAGAGAGGGAACAGAGAGAGAGCGACAGAGAGAACGAGGGACAGAGAGAGAGAGACGGAGAGAGAGGGACAGAGAGGGGTACAGAGAGACAGAGAGAGAGAGAGGGCCAGAGAGACAGAAGGATAGAGAGAGAGAGGGAGACAGAGAGAGTGAGGGACACACAGAGAGAAGGACACAGACAGAGAGAGGGTCACAGAGAGAGAGGGACAGAGAGGGGGAGAGGGACACAGAGAGACAGAGGGTCAGAGAGAGAGAATCGGAGAGAGAGAGGCAGAGAGATTGAGCGACAGACAGAGAGAGAGGGGGGCAGAGAGGGATCGAGAGAGGGACACTGCGAGAGCGACAGAGAGGGCACGGAGAGTGAGGGACACAGAGAGAGAAGGACATAGAGAGTGAGGGACAGAGAGAGAAGGGCAGAGAGAGAGGGGATATAGAGAGGAAGAGAGAGAGGGACGCAGAGAGAGGGACGCAGAGAGAGAGGAACAGAGAGAGGGACAGAGAGAGTGAGGGACACAGGGAGAGCGAGGGACACAGAGAGAGCGAGGGACACAGAGAGAGAGGGACACAGAGAGAGTGAGGGACCGAGAGAGAGGGACACAGAGAGTGTGAGGGACACAGATAGACAGAGGGACAGAGAGAGTGAAGGACAGACACAGAGAGAGGTGATTAGTGGTGCCAGAAGAGCACAGCAGTTCAGGCAGCATCCAAGGAGCTTCGAAATCGACATTTCGAGCAAAAGCCCTTCATCACTAATCCTGAATCTGGTTTCCAGCATCTGCAGTCATTGTTTTTACCACAGAGAGAGAGGGACAGAGAGGGATCGAGAGAGGGACACAGAGAGAGGGACAGAGACAGGGACAGAGAGACAGAGGAACAGAGAGAGAGGGAATAGAGAGAGAAAGAGAGGGAGGGACACAGAGAGAGAGGGACAGACAGAGCGGGGCAGAGAGAGAGAGGGTCAGAGAGCGAGGGAGGGACACAGAGAGAGTGAGGGACAGAGAGAGAGGTGGACAGAGGGAGTGAGGGATACAGAGGGACAGGGAGAGAGAGGGACAGAGAGAGGGGCAGAGGGACAGAGAGACAGAGGGACAGAGGGAGAGGCGATAGAGAGAGAAAGAGAGAGGGACACCGAGAGAAAGGGACAGATAGAGAGAGGGATAGAGAGAGAGGGAGAGGGACAAAGAGAGACAGAGGGACAGAGAGAGAGGGGAGCAGAGAGAGAGAGAGAGACAGGGAGAGAGTGAGACAGAGAGAGTGAAGGAGAGAGAGAGAGAGGGACACATTCAGATAGGGACACTGAGAGGGAGAGGGACACAGAGAGACTGAGGGACACAGAGAGTGAGGGACGCAGAGAGAGTGATGGACAGAGAGGGAGAGGGACACCGAGAGAGTGAGGGACACAGAGAGATGGGCAGAGAGTGTGAGGGACAGAGAGAGGGGCACAGCAAGATGCGGACACAGAGAGGGAGAGGGACGCAGAGAGAGTGAGAGGGACAGAGAGAGGGAAAGAGAGAGAGGGACAGAAAGAGTGAGGGACAAGAGTGAGAGAGGGACAGAGAGAGAGAGAGGACAGAGAGAGAGAGGACAGAGAAAGAGCGACAGAGAGACCGAGGGACATAGAGAGAGAGGGAGACAGAGAGAGTGAGGGACACACAGAGAGAGGGACACAGACAGAGAGAGGGACACAGAGAGAGGGACAGAGAGAGGGACAGAGAGAGGGGACAGAGAGAGAGGGAGAGGGACACAGAGGGACAGAGCGAGAGGGACAGAGAGAGGGACAGAGAGAGGCGATAGAGAGAGAAAGAGAGAGGGACACAGAGTGAGAGGGACAGAGAGAGAGGGAGAGGGACACAGAGAGACAGAGGGTCAGAGAGAGGTACAGAGAGACGGAGAGAGAGAGAGGGCAGAGAGAGAGAGAGACAGGGAGAGAGTGGGACACAGAGAGAGTGAGAGACACAGAGAGACAGAGAGAGGGAGAGAGAGGGACACAGAGAGTTTGGAACAAAGAGACAGAGAGGGACACAGAGAGAGAGGGACAGAGAGAGGGACGGAGAGAGTGAGGGACAGACACAGAGAGAGAGGGATCGAGAGAGAGACAGAATGAGAAGGACAGTGAGAGATGGGGACGGAGCGACAGAGAGAGAGTGTCAGAGAGAGAGACAGAGGGAGAGAGAAAAAGAGAGAAAGGGACACCAAGAGAGAAGGGCAGAGAGAGAGGGAGAGAGAGAGAGAGAAAGAGAGAGAGAGAGAGAGAGAGAGAGAGACAGGGAAAGAGTGGGACACAGAGATACAGAGAAATAGGGAGTGAGTGAGAGGGAAACAGACAGAGAGTGGGACAGAGAGAGAGAGGGACAGGGAGTGTGAGGGACACAGAGAGAGAGAGAGAGACAGAGAGATAGGGACCCAGAGAGAGAGGGACAGAGAGAGAGAATGAGAGACAGAAAGAGAGAGGGAGACAGAGAGACACACAGAGAGAAAGGGACAGTGAGAGAGAGAGAGAGAGACAGTGAGACAGAGACAGACAGAGAGAGAGAGTCAGCGAGAGAGTCAGACAGACAGAGGCAGAGAGAAAGAGACAGAGAGAGATCACGAGAGATAACGGGACACAGACAGAGAGGGAGAAAGTATGTGCGTACCGTGTGAGTGAGCGTGTGGGGGATGAGAGAGAGAGGACGGTTGTGCGAGAGTGTGTAAGGGTGCAAGAAAGAGTGCGTGTGTGTGTAAGAGAAAGAGAGTGCATGTGTGCAAAAGTGTGTGTGGGTGCAAGAAAGAGTGTGTGTCTGTGTGTAAGAGAAAGCGAGTGCATGTGTGCAACAGTTTGTACATAGAACATAGAACACTGAAGAATACAGCGCCGTACAGGCCCTTCGGCCCTCGATGTTGCGCCGATCCAAGCCCACCTAACCTACACTAGCCCACTATCCTCCATATGCCTATCCAACGCCCGCTTAAATGCCCATAAAGAGGGAGAGTCCACCACTGCTACTGGCAGGGCATTTCATGAACTCACGACTCGCTGAGTAAAGAACCTACCCCTAACATCTGTCCTATACCTACCCTCCCTTAATTTAAAGCTATGCCCCCTTGTAATAGCTGACTCCATACGTGGAAAAAGATTATCACTGTCAACCCTATCTAAATCCCTAATCATCTTGTACAGTCTATCAAGTCACCCCTAAACCTTCTTTCCTCCAATGAAAACAACCCCAAGTGCCACAGCCTTTCCTCATACGATCTTCCTACCATACCAGGCAACATCCTGGTAAACCTCCTCTGCACCAGTTCCAGTGCCTCCACATCCTTCCTATAGTATGGCCACCAAAACTGAACACAATACTCCAGATGTGACCGCACCAGAGTCTTATACAACTGCAACATGACCCCAGGACTCCGGAACTCAATTCCTCTACCAATAAAAGCCAGTACGCCAAATGCCTTCTTCACCGCACTATTTACCTGGGTGGCAACTTTCAAAGATCTGTGTACATGGACACCAAGATCCCTCTGCTCATCCACACTATCAAGTATCCGACCATTAGCCCAGTTCCCCATCTTTTTATTACTCTTACCAAAGTGAATCACCTCACACTTAGCTACATTGAACTCCATTTGCCACCTTTCTGCCCAGCTCTGCAGCTTATCTATATCCCGCTGTAACCTGCCACATCCTTCCTCACTGTCTACAACTCCTCCGACTTTCGTATCATCCGCAAACTTGCTCACCCAACCTTCTTGCCCCTCCTCCAGGTCATTTATAAAAATTACAAACAGCAATGGTCCCAAAACAGATCCTTGCGGAACACCGCTAGTGACGGCACTCCAAGATTAACCTTTGCCATCAATTACTACCCTCTGTCTTCTTCCAGCCAGCCAACCCCGAATCCAAACCTCCAGGTCACCCTCAATGCCATACCTCCGTATTTCTTGCAGTAGTCTACCATGGGGAACCTTATCAAACGCCTTAAAAAAATCCATATACACCACATCTACCGCTTTCCCCTCGTCCACCTCCTTAGTCACCTTCTCAAAGAATTCAGTAAGGTTTGTGAGGCACGACCTGCCCTTCACAAAACCATGCTGACTATCCTTGATCACATTATTCCTATCCAGATGTTCATAAATCCTATCCCTTACAATTCTCTCTAAGACTTTGCCCACAACAGAAGTGAGGCTCACCAGCCTATAGTTTCTAGGGTTATCCCTACTCCCCTTCTTGAACTAGGGAACCACATTTGCGAGCCTTCAATCTTCTGGCACTACTCCTGTAGACAACGAGGACATAAAAATCAAGGCCAATGGCTCTGCAATCTCCTCCCTTGCTTCCCAGAGAATCCTAGGATAAATACCATCAGGCCCAGGGGACTTATCTATTTTCACCCTTTCCAGAATTTCTAACACCTCTTCTCTACATACCACAAAACCATCCATTCTACTTAATTGTGACTCAGTATTCACATCGACAACAATGTCCTGTTCCTGAGTGAATACTGACGAAAAATATTCATTCAGTGTCTCCCCAATCTCTTCAGCCTCCACATGCAACTTCCCACTACTGTCCTTGACTGGACCTATACCTACCCTAGTCATTCTTTTATTCCTGACATACCTATAGAAAGCCTTAGGGTTTTCCCTAATCCTACCAACTAAGGACGTTTCGTGTCCCCTCCTTGCTGCTCTTACCTCTCTCTTCAGGTCCTTCCTGGCTACCTTATGTAAGGGTACAAGAAAGCGTGAGTGTGTGTGTGTAAGAGAAAGAGAGTGCATGTGTGCGAGAGTGTGTGGGTGCAAGAAAGCGTGAGTGTGTGTGTGTAAGAGAAAGAGAGTGCATGTGTGCGAGAGTGTGTGTGGGTGCACGAAAGAGTGTATGTCTGTGTGTAAGAGAAAGAGAGTGCATGTGTGCGGGAATGTGTGGGGGTGCAAGAAAGAGTGACTGCGTGTGTTAGAGAAAGAGAGTGTGAGAGTGAGAGAGGAAGTGTCTGTGTGTATATGAAAGAGTGACTGCAAGCGAGTGTGTATGTGCATGTGAGAGAGTGTGTGTGGTCAAGGGAACGAGAGTGAGTGCGCATGTGAGAGAATGTGTGTGCGCGCGAGAGAGTGTCTGCATGTGAGAGGAAGGATTTGTGTTCACACATCTGTGTGAGTGTGTGCATGAGAGATGGGGGATGGAGAGAGAGACATAGATTGTGTGTGTGAGAGAGACAGTGTGAGAGAAAGAGGGGGAAAGACAGTATGAGGCTGCACGAGAGAAATACCAAATGTGTTTGTGAGAAACAGTGTGTGTGTGTGACATGAGAGTTTGTTAGAGTGTGTGTGAGAGACTTTGCGAGTGTGTGTGAGTGAGACAAAGTTTTGGAGGGAGAGGGAGCGTGTGAAAGTGAGAATATATAAGATGGTGAATGTGAGAGTGTGGGGGTGCGTGTGTCAGAAAGTGTGCATGAGAGTGTGTGAGTAAGAGTGTGTGTAACTGAGAGAGTATGTAGAAGCCAGTGTATGAGAGAGAGAGAGAGTAGAGAGAGAATGAGTGACTGAAAGTGTGTATGTGTTTTGTCGGTGACTGTCTGTGTCTGTGTGTGTGTGTCTGTCTGTCTGTCTGTGTCTGTGTCTGCCTGTCTGTGTCTTGTCTGTCCGTGTCTTCTCTGTGTGTGTGTGTGCATGTAAACGTGTGTGTCTTTGATTCTGTTTGTGTGTCTGTTTGTGCGTCTGTGTCTGTGTGTGCGTGGGTGTCTGTGTCTTTGTGTGTGTCTGTGTGCGTGTGTGTGTGTGTTTTTGTATGTGTGTGTCTGTGTCTGTGTGTGTGTCTGTGTTTGTGTGAGTGTGTGTGTCTGTAAGTGTGTCTGTGTGTGTGTGTGTCAATGTGTGTGTATGTGTGCGTGTTTGTGAGCGTGTGTGTGTGTGTGTCAGTGTGTGTCTGTCTGTCCGTGTCTTGTCTGTGTGTGTGTGTGTGTCTGTCTGTGTCTATGTGTGTCTCTAGGTGTGTGTGTGTCTGTGTGTGTATTTGTGTGTGTCAGTGTGTGTGTCTGTGTGTGTCTGTGTGCGTGTGTGCCTGTCTCTGTGTATGTGTGTCTTTGTGTGTGTGTGTGTGCGCGTGTGTGTGTCTGTGTGTGTGTCTCTGTGTGTGTGTCTGTGTCTGTGTCTGTGTGTTGGGGGCGGGTGAAGGCAGGGGAGCAGAGAGGGTGAAATGCGGGTGTTAAGGGGCAGGCACGTGATCCAAGATTTAAAGTCCCAAACTCTGTCAATATTTTTGAGAATTGGAAAGGAAATAAAAGATTGAAAATCAAGTTAGAAATAGCTGGATGTAGAGCAGGGCAGGGAAAGACAGATACAGAGAGAGAGAGAGAGAGAGAGGGAGACACAGAAAAGAGAGACACAGGCACAGAGGGAGAAAGAGACACAGAGAGAGAGAGAGAGAGAGACAGGGACAGAGAGAAAGAGAGAGAGACACACAGAGAGAGAGGAACAGAGAGAAAGAGACACAGAGAAAGAGAGTGACAGAGGCACACACACAGAGACAGTCAGACAGGGACGGAGACAGAGATTAATTCTGGGAATCACACATACAGCAGGAAAATCCCGATAAATCCTCAGCAAATATCCTCCTCTCCATTCCCAACCCTGTGTGTGTGTCTCAGGAAGCCGACCTACAGTCAGGCTCTGAGACGCTAGTGTGGGAGTAATCTTTACTATTTTCAAACTGCACTGATACAAGTAATAACGTTTAAAAAAAAGATTTATAGCAACTGTGAAAGATGAGACTTTGTTGCCCCAGAATTAACATCTCAGTGGCAGCAAGATCCCACAAGGCTCCTGCCCTTGGAATTAACATGTCAATCAGAAAGAGCCCTCCCCGGGGAGCAGACTGACAGACGATGCAACGTGTCAGAGAGGGCAGGGGTGGGCTGCACTAACCCCTCACCTAGAATAAATGTGCACAAGGAACTGGTCAGATTCATTCTCAAACCCTGTTCTGTCTCTGTATGGAGAGTGATCAGCCCTCCCTGTCTGGGTGTGACGGTGTGTGTGTGTGTGTGTGTGTGTGTGTGTTAATGTTTCCAGCCTCTGGTTAATTGCTTTCTTATGATTTGTTTGTATTTTTATGTTGCTGTGAGGTTATGAACTGCATTGGGAATGGGGGAAGGGGGTGGTGGGATTGTGTTTAAACTGGGATCTTGCTGTGTAACTTTGCATCATACTGCTCTCACTCCCCCGGATCCCCACCAACTCATCTCTTCTCTCTTTTTGAAGCCTGGGGTTAAAGTAACTGGGGCATTGGTGACACAAACAATTGAAACCCCCAGGATCTGGGAGACAGAACTCCCTCAGGAGGGAATTGTAACCCAAAATATCTGACCCTCCGGAAAGAATTGTCACACTATCAGAGGAAAGTAGGTAATAGAGAGGGCAGGATGATCGAATTTGACACGAAGGGACAGAGAGTGAGAGAAAGAAATGGAAAATTGTGAGAGCAAGAGAAACAGGAGAGAGGCAGTGTGAGATTTTGAAATAGCTGCAATATTTGATTCTGGGGTGACAGGAAATAATTAAACTGGAAATAAAAATGATGATCAGATTATCGAGCTTCTGCAGCACTGTCTCTTGTGGGATCTTGCTGTGCGTCAATTGCCCTAATGCCATCGTTGCAGGTAGTGAGTGGTTCTAATCAGCTAACCCGTCATTTCAAAAACTTTTCAACATGAAAGCTCAACTCATCACCCAACGTGTTTGTGTTTCGATGTTGCTGAGAAATTGTCTGCCTCACTGAGAGGGGAAAACCTGTGATCTTGCTGTGTTATCTCCCTGTGAAAGATTTTCCTGCTCAGCCTTCCCACTAATGCTGCCTCTTTCCTCCCAAAGGGATCTTCCTGGCCATTTGAGGATTTGAAAAGAGTGTGTTTGGGAGCAGGAAACCTTCAAACAAGAGCTTTCTCCAGAGGAGGAACACAGGTGAGTTTTGTCTGTGTATTACCCCGAGGTTTAATCTCCTCTCTCTGTGGAGGGGGGTCGGCTTTTACCTCTGGTTAACCAAGTCCTGTCGGATTGCGGCCTTGTCATTTTTGAACAGTTTTGAAGCCTGGGTCTAAGGTAACTGGGGCCTTTGGATTTGACACAAATACGTCAACCCTTAACCAGCATCATCCACGATGTGTGCGTGGTTAGATTGCTGCTTGAGGGATCTTGCTGTGCGTGCTTATTAATGTTACTAGCCTCTGGTCAAGTGCTCTGCGGTGATGTCTGTGTATTTCAATTTCGCGGCGATGGTCAGCAATTCATTCATTCTGCAATAATTAAACTGAACCATTGTCACAGGGTCACGTGGGAGATGAGGGAAGGCAGAGAGCTGTGGGATCTTGCTTTGCTTTTGGTGCCACTGTTGTATTTTATTTCTAATTGATTTTGTCTTTATTTCTCAGTGTGTTTCCCACCTCCCGCTCCCCCAAACCTGGGGGTGAGGAGGAGATTGGATCCAGGAGCTGAAGCTCGGGACGAGGCAGAGACAGAGAGAATTAAATCACTTTTGCTGCGAGGAATCATCAGACACAGACAGAGAGAGAATAATCAGAAACTGTCCTGTCTCCTTGTCCTTCATTTACACACACACACACACACACACACCCGCGCGTGGGGAAACGAAAAGTGGCGTTCAAACTATCTCTGGGATTTTTACCACAAGTGGGTGTGTTCTGGTCTGGACTGGGGGAGACTAAGGGGGGAAAACATGGAGGAGGAGCTGCTGCACAGTCTGATGCCACAGATGTCACTGCCTCCATCTCTCACTCCAGCTCCAGGGACAGAGAGAGGGATGGAGGGAGAATAGGGGTGTGAAGGGTGTAGGAGACAGAGAGAGACAGAGAGAGACAGAGAGTAGCGAAAGAGAGCGCTGACTGTCCCAGTGGAAGGTTTGTTGGTTTAAAATGGATTTGCAGCCTGGGCTTAAAGGAACCGGGGCCTTGGGATTGTGACACAAACTGGTTACACCCCCAGGGTCTGGGAGGAAGGACTCCCGGAGGAGGGAATTAATACCTTAACATGAGAAACTCTCTCCAAAGCCCCATTCTAATGTCAGAGTCATGTGCATAGGCCAGGGGATAAAATGTGAGAGATCTTCGAGATGGAGACAGCAAGAGGGGGGAACACAGAGGAAGAGATTTCAGAGATAGAGGTGAGGAACAGAGACATCTCGGAGATGGAGAGAGTAAGAGTGGGAACAGAGAGAGGGAGGGAAGAGAGATCAGAGATGGAGAGGGTTAGATTAGATTACATTACAGTGTGGAAACAGGCCTTTCGGACCAACAAGTGCACACCGCCCCGCCGAAGCGCAACCCAACCATACCCCTACATCTACCCCTTACCTAACACTACGGACAATTTAGCATGGCCAATTCACCTGACCTGCACATCTTTGGAGTGTGGGAGGAAACCGGAGCACCCGGAGGAAACCCACGCAGTTACGGGGAGAATGTGCAAACTCCACACAGTCAGTGCCTGAGGCGGGAAATGAACCCGGGTCTCTGGCGCTGTGAGGCAACAGTGCTAACCACTGTGCCAACGTGCCGCCCAGAGAGGTGGAACAGAGAGAGAGAGAACAGAGAGATATCTCAGATGGAGAAGGCACAAGACGGGGATCAGAGAGTGCAGGGCACAGAGAAGGAAGGGGGAAATGTTTGGAATTTGTTCAACAGGAGGATTGCTCCCTCTTGTCTAGGAGAGAGAATCAAACCCTTAACCAGCATCAGGGAAACATACGATCTGTCTGTGGTTAAACTGCTGCTCGTGGGATCTTGCTGTGTGTGTTTCAAGCAAGCATCTGGTTAAAAGCTCAATGGTGAGTTTTATATTGATGATGGAGAAGACGGTGTTGGACTGGAACAACACCAGGTTATAGTGTAACAGGATACTCCGAAAGCTAGTGTTGTGTGATGTTTAACGTTATATATCGATATATATAGACACTGAGGGGAGGAGGGGCTTATGTGTTTTTGGGAGCGTTTATGTGAGGGTCCTGTTGTAGTTGGATGGATAAAGAAAGCTGCATTAAAAATATATTCTTTTTAATCCGTCATTCAATCCTAGGGAAAATCGAGGGGGAATGTCCGGGGGGGGGGGATGTCGAGGGGGGGAAGGTCGAGGTGGAGGGACTGTCGAGGGGGACTGTCAAGGAGGGGGACAGTCGACGGCGGAATGTCGAGGGGGAGGGACTGTCGAGGGAGACTGTCAAGGAGGGGGACTGTCGAGTGGGGTGACTGTCGGAGGGGGACTGTCGAGGGGGCGAATGTCGAGGGGGAAATGTGGAGGGGGTAATGTCGAGGGGAGAATGTCGGGGGAATATCGAGGGGGGAATGTGGAGGGGGAATGTCGAGGGGGAGAGAGAGAGAATAGGGACAGTGAGAGAGAGAAAGAGAAAAGGGACAGAGAGAGAGAAAAGGGACAGAGAGAGAGAGAGAAAAGGGACATTGAGAGAGAAAAGGGACTGAGAGAGAGAGAAAGAGAAAAGGGACAGAGGGAGAGAAAAAAGGGACAGAGAGAGAGAGAAAAGGGACAGACAGAGAGTTGATCCCCTATAAATGGCCTTTAACCCCATCCCCATTCTATTTCCTGAGTAACAGACAGTGGATCCCAGGCAATGTGTTCTGTTTGTGATATCCTGTTGTACCAGTCTCAGCCACAGCCTACGGTGTCACACCACCTGTTACCCCCAAGTAACGGCTCGTGTTCTCACACCCACTATGTCCTCGAGCAATGGCGTTTGGCCCAAGCTCCATACGGTTGCCCTAGCAATGTCCTGACATGCCGTCCCAGTCTCTATTCCCTTACATCAGCCTGAAGATCGACAACCCTCTTCTGTTCCCGCAGCACTGAAGGATTCGAGTAAGACAGCAACACTGGGAGGTATGATCACAAGATGGGGAGAGAGTGAATGAGATTGGGGAAGGCAAGGACAGTGGAATTGAGTGTGTAAATGGGAAAAGGAGAGAGAAATAGCAGTGCAGTGTGAGGGTGGGAGGGATGTACGGAGAGAGCAAGGTGAATTCTGCTGAGAGCCCAGTTGCAGTGGGAGACCCAGAAGGGAAAGTAAGGGCAGAGGGAGTGAAACCCAGCTCCAGAGCTCAGGGCGTGGTGCCCTCCCCTTCCCTGAGGACCAGGACTTGGGGCTGAGTCTGTCTCTTTCCAGCTTAGTTTCTCCAACACAAAGATACACAACAACATTGGTCACTCTGCTGCTCGGCACGCTTTGATCAACATTTTTATTGTTTACAAATGGAGGTGATGGATACAGTCAGTGGGATGCTGTCTTTTCTCACTGGCAGCTGAATTATGAGAAACATTTAAATGCTTCCCTGTAACCCCCCCCCCTCCCCCCCACCCACCGTGGGATAAGGATGGACAAACCAGCGCTACCCTCAGTCTGTTACCATAGCGACAGGCTGCTCCTCGCTGAATCACTGAACTGAAATGAGAAAATCCCGGATGGTGTGATTAATGAGGGAATTTTATGGATGGATGAATTTGGGTGAAGGGATATTTCAGCACATTCTTCAGCTGCTGCCTGAACTTAGTCTGGGTCATGGCATAAATCGCGGTGTTTGTGCAGCAACTGAGGAGCTGCAGCATGAAACCCAATTCCTGCACAAAGGGATTAAGAGACACAGACTGATATCCAATATCCCACATCCGTCTGCATATAGAAAACAGCATTAATGTTGACCAGAACAGGATGAAATTGGCCGAGATCACAAACAGTAAAATGATGGATTTTTTTCGGTTTCTCATTTCAGTGTCAGACTGAGCGTCCCCATTGGTGTGAGCGCGGAGTCTCCTGCGGGCTCTGCTGGTCACTAAAATGTGTCTGACGGTGAGAACATTGAGCAGCAGAATTAGGAGAAATGGCACACACGGGGTTAGAATGTGGTGGAGAAACTCGATCGCACCCCAGATACTGGAGAATACAACAGCATCTGTTAGAACACAAAACCAGGGATTGTTCACCAGCCCATACCGAGGCGTGAGCATAAAATACCAGGAAATGTTCTTTAAACAGCTCAGCACAGTCACTGCTCCCAGAACCACAGCCGCCGTTTTCTCACTGCAATATTTACTTTTCAGCTTCTGGCAACAAATGGCCACAAACCGATCAAAGGTGAAAGTGACGGTGAACCAGACAGAGCAGTCAGTGGCTGCATAAAGCAGGACGGCGTGGATATTGCACACGGGGACGGAATTCAGGAAATAAAACTGTTCCTCATAAACAATGGGAATGTGTCTCAGGATCAGGTCGAGGATAATGACCAGGAGATCCGCCGCTGCCATGGCCCCGAGGTAACGTCTAACACATGGAGACAATCCACAATCTTTATAAAGCAGGACGTAGATGGTCACTACGTTAACTGTGAGGAAGGAAAACAAACCCATTATTCATCAGCCTGGAGGCAAAGGGACCCGTTTGATCGGGGACGCAGTGGAATTTTCAAATGTGTCCCTGTATTCAGGGATTTATTAAAATAATTGGAGCTAGAATAACAAATGGGAAGGTCGGAATTTCTGACAAAAATGTCAGTTTTGGGATGTTGGGGACAGAACGTTCCGGGGAATGTCAGTTATAGAATGTTGGAGACAGCACGTTCCGAGGATCTCCTTCAACTGTCCATCAACTTTCCCCTCTATCCAGCCCACCAGCATGATGTACTGTGCACAGGCTACATATCTGTTCAGCACGGGGAGCTGTGCAGGCCACAGCAGGGCACTGATGTGTGAACTTGAAACAAATATCCATCCAGCATAAGGAGCTACACAGACTACATCATTGCATTATCTATAAACCTCAACCGTACAGTGTGACCAGCACAGCGAACTGTGCAGTGATCACCCGTGAATTAATCTGAAAACCAGGAGCAGTTACCCTCCCAACATGTAGGACTGTGTACACCACCCCAGTGCATTGATCTCTAAACCAGGAGCATTTACCCTCCCAGCATGTAGAGCTTTGTACACCACCCCACTGCATTGATCAGTAAGCCAGACACAGTTACCCTCCCGGCATGTCGGCCGGTGTACCCCACCTCAGTGCATTGATCAGTAAACCAGGAACAGTTACCCTCTCAGCATGTAGAGCCCTGTACAACTCCCCAGTGCATTTAACTGTAAACCAGGAGCAGTTACCCTCTCAGCATGTAGGGCTCTGTACACCAACCCACTGCATTACTCAGTAACACTGTGTTAGATCCCTGCACAGTATGGGGAAACTTGCAGCCCATGCTGGAAGTGACAGGATGTGTAGCTCCCACCCATTTACAGCTCCATATCTTCATTGTACCATGACAAGAGGGTACTCTGGATGTGAACATCACTGCCAGAGCGAGATGGCAGGGGAATCAGTTTAAATATCACCACATGGGAGTGGTTTGGTGTATAGACAGAGAGAGGGGAGACTGAGACATTGTCATGGAAGGATATGTTGCCAGGTTTCAGAATGTTGAAATGTAGACACTTCGATTGCATCCTGTAACATGAACCTGTCTTCCCAGGAAAGGTGGGAAAAAGGATATTTGTGTGAGGCCAGATGAGCATTTGTTCTGCATCTTTGTTACTGGAATTGCTTTCAACCAAATCTATGACTCATTGGGCAGATTCCAAAAATAATTTATCTTTGTTTAATTTGCCTTGAGTGTGACAGAGGGTTCTTCCACACGAGGCTGAGCTAGTTTCCTGGTGCTATCGTATCGGACTCACCTCATTAACGACCCAGCCCACCCCATGATGTCTCTCTCATTCAATATCAGCCCGATTCTCCCATCCATCATGGCGGGAGATACTCACCATCATCCGGATGCCTGGATATTCTGTGATCCCTGGCACTGGTGCCATCTTTAAAAGGCCAATGGGCACACGGTTGAGCTTTTTCAGTTCGGAGTTGCCCTGCACAATTTACCTCGAGCATGGCAGATCATGGGCAATTACACCAGGGTTTGTCGACAGGGGCACGGAAGTCCTGGTGGATGGGCTAGTACAGAGGGGGACCATTCTCTTTCCAGAGAAGGCCACACCACCAGACCCACCGAGCATGGTCTGAGCTCCCCACCCAGCTCAGTGCAGTATCTGCGGTCTGAAGAAATATCCAGCAATACAGGACAAGCATCAATAACCTTCCCCACTCTGTCAGGATGAGGGTCACTGTATTCTCTCTGTTCCCTCACTCTCACTGTATATCTGTTATAGCACCGACCACTGAACAAGGCTCATGCTCTACCACTCTCACTACTGCATGCAACACCTTCGCCCCCTTCCCTCCACTTTACCCCACTCCCCTACACTAATAATGCTGCATGGATACAACACTGTGGACTGACTCCCTCCGGACACATCACCATGACACCATCCCCCACCTACACCAGCACTAACAGCAGGGCCACACACCCCCACCCTCACTACAGCCCTCCCTTTCTCCCATTCCAGGAGAAACAGCCTGGAATAGGACAGAAAGGGCCAAGCCGGGTGGTGGAGTGCCCAATATCCATTCCCTCACCCCCTCCCCCTGCCATGTGGGGAGGACCCTGTTACGAGCCGGAGAGGAATGGGACGCCTCGTGTGGAGATTCTGAAACATCCACGTCCCACCGACCGAGTAAGGAGCAATGTTCAGTGAAGGCCAATTCTCACTTTAAACCCACAGGCAGTTCCGTTTCCCCCCGGCACAACTTATAAGCCATGGCCCTGATGCCATCTCCCTTTTGTGTTGAGTTGGTACAAATGGAATCCCCACGTCTTGGTGGGCAGGAGGGTGGGCTCACAACACATCGTCACCACCACCTTCCAGAAAGGGAACACCGAGACTCTGTCCTACACCGTGACCTGGAAACAGCTCAGATACTGAAACTAATCTGTGATATTTGCAGCTCTCCCCACTCGTCCTGACATCTTCAACAATCTATGCTCATATACACCCAGGACCCTCTGCTCCTGCACCCCTTATTTAACGGTACGGCCTGTTTTAGATTGTCTTTCATTGTCTTCCCTACCACAGTGCATCACCGCACACTGCTCTGCACTGATTCCCAGCTGCCATACACCTGAACACTACACCAACGTGTGATTGTACTGTTAGAGTTCCACACTGTCCTCCATAGACTTGACAATTCTTCCAGGTCTGGTGCCATCTACAAACATTGAGATTATTATTGTGTCACAGTTCCCATGCAACAACTGAAATCCTGCGACACTCACTCGTGTGAGCAAGTGAAATACCGCTATATTCCAAACGGATAGAGTCGAATAATGACATGCTGTCAATGGAGCAACAAAGATCCTGATACAAACCAGACGGAGTGAATGAAATATTGATAAACCATAAAGAAGAGAATTCCAGATTGGCACCAAGTTTCTGTATTGACATCAGGGCATTAATGTCATGAAGTCGAACGTGTGTATGTCCCTTTAACAGAGAGGGAAAGCTGTTCTGAACTGAGAGCTTCCAAGCACCTGTGATATGAGAAGATGGCAGACCCAGAGTATGAAGGACAACTGAAAATATGTCACATTTGGCTGTGAAATAGATCCCTGGGATGGTTGCTCCTTGGACAACAATTCGAATTTTACCAATCAGTTTAAATTATGCCACAGGATACTAAAACCAAATCAAGTGTGAATGTATCGGTTTTCGAAAGTTGAACAAATGAGATGATCCGACGTTGTGCATATTAAAAATGCAGGCATTTAGAAAATTGCAGACAGAGTAAATGCCATCAACACAGATCCAAGAGTTTAGGGAACACTGTCTATCAAAGGTACCTTTTCATATGGAACATATTCGCATTAAAAAGAAAGAAGATGACCCAGGGAGATCCAGGCCACAAGAAGACACGCAAACAACAGCTGCTGTGTGATTTTGAAATTAAATGAGCGCAATTTTAATAAGTGTCTTATGGAAACAGTGTATCGTTATAAAGTTGGAGTGGGGTAATAAGCAGTAAAGAGAAAGGGGGCCTCAGAGTTCAGAATGCTTGATGTAAAATGTTCACTTTCAGAGTTAAAAAATAAATTGATGTTATTATGTGAACAGTAGAATTTGGGAGTACTTTGTCACTCATAATTTAACAGTTTATGAGGCGAATTGAGCATTTCTTTATGTTTAGTTTAAGTTACCAGATGAGCTTTACGCCGCGCCCTGACAATTCCCGTGTGTGTATCTGTGTGTCTCCGTGTGGGGCAGGTCTGGCAGTCTCTGTGGTGCTTAAAGTAATGCAATGCCACCCTCTGCTGGCCTGGCCGCGTCACTGTACCGGCATTGGCAGAGGGTGAAAACCAACAGGGATTCATTCAGAGAGGGGGAGGGAGAGGGCAGCTGCTCACAGCACCATCCAAACTGATGCCTTATCCATGGACTGATCTAAATGTCCTTTAAACGTTGTAACTGTCCCTGCTTTCACCACTTCTTCTGGAAGTTCATTCCACACATAAGCCAGATTCTGACTAAAATATTTACCTCTCATGACTTTTGTAAATCTCTTTCCTCACACCTTAAAATATCCCTCAGTTTTGAATCCCCAACTGTAGGGAAAAGACATCAGTCCTTCAGCTTATCTGTACCCCTCATTATTTTATAAACCTCTGTAAAGTTACCCCTTAATCTCATACTCTCCATTGAAAAGAGTCCCAGTCTATCCAGCCTCTCCTTATAGCTCACTCCCTCCATTCCCAACAACATCCAGGTTAATGTCTGCTCAATCCTCTCCAGCTTAATAGTATCAAGGTCAGTAATATCAAAGTGAATAATCAAGGTATTTTCTATGAGTGGGGAGATCAAAACTAGACGGTACAGGTTTAAAGTGAGAGGGCAACATTTAAAAGTGACCTAAGGGGCAGCTTTTTCACCCAGAGGGTGGTGTGCCTATGGAATGAGAGGGCAGGATGACCAGACTGGACACAATATTCCAGAAGAGACCTCACCAATTTCCTGTACAACCTCGACATAACGTCCCAGTTCCAATTATCAAAGGTCTGACCAATGAAGACAAGTGTGTTAAACACCTCCTTAACCATACTATCTATCTGAGATGCAAATTTTAAAGAATTATAACTGACGGCCTAGGTCTATGTTCTCCAACACTGCCAAAGGCCCTGCTTTTAATTGTATAGGTCATGTTCTTGTTTGATTTACCGAATCCAATACCTCGCATTAATCCAAAATAAACTCCATCTGCCACCCCTCAACACAGTGTGTGATATTACCACCTCCTCACTCTCCCCCTTTAAAACATCCTCTCTGTCTCCAGGATGCCTACACACTCCGGCCTTGAGTTTCACCAAGACCCTGAGCTTGGGTTGCCTTGTGTAGTTTGGGGGAGGAGGGACAGATTGCAGACACTGTCAATGGGGAGGAGAGTCTTGACAGTAATCAGCGGCCTGGTATCATTTCATTGTTTTAGGAAGAGGGCAGTCGCACGTTAGAGGTGGGTAAAAGTGATCGGTGTTTTGGGACCAGAAATTATGCTTTTTTTTTTGTCTGTGGTGTTCAGTGATAAAAATCTATTCGAGTCCCTTCTTTGGGCAGAATGTGTCTGCAGGATCTCTTTCCCTAATATTAAAGACTACAAATAATAGCGATTAAAGACGTTCATAGTTAATTTCGATAGCACAGCACGTGCACTCAATTTCCTACGATTGAGGAAAATATCTTGCATTTGTTTAACAATACAAAGTGTTTTGTGTAGTTCAGTAATGGTAACCTGATTATAATAAATCCACACCGAGCTCAAAGCTGGCACTTAAAATATGACCGAAGTCTGGGTATGGTAGTCTAGTTGGTAGTGTCCCTGGCTCTGAACCAGAACTCTGGATTTGATTTTAATTCCTGGACTTGTGTGGTAGTGATCCTAGCTCTGGACTAGTAGGACTGGATTCAAGTCCTGCCTGTTGCAGAGGTATATCACAGCATGTCAGAACAGGCTGATGAACAAACACACAGGAGAATAATGTTACAGCTTTATGGGTATTGCCCAGTGCTGCTATTGTCCCTACCTCCGAGCACAAAGGTCTCAGTGTAATCCCACAGAAGTGTCTCACGATACATCTGAACAAACTGATTAAACTGGTTGTAGAATTGTGACCAGATGGAGAAAGAAGTGTCAGAATTGAATTTCAGAATTTAGGCCCGGAATGACTGAAAGCAAAGCTATTCGTGTTGACTGGACTCACATTTTGCAGCAGTAGAGGTTTATAAAATCAGAATGGTCATGGATAAGGTGAGTAGTTAGGGTTTTCCCCAGGTTCGGGTCGTTAAAAACTATAGGCATTGGATGAAAGTGAGAGGGGAAAGGTTTTGAATAGGCCTAAGAGGCACCTTTTCATGCAGAGGGTAGTGTGCATATGGAATGAGCTGCCAGAGGAAGTGGTGGAGGCTGGTACAACTACAGAATGTAAAAGGCATCTGGGTACTGACAGACCTGACGAGCTTTTCCAGCAATTTCTGTATTTGTTAAAAAAATGCAATCATTTTAACACAGGTATTCTAAATACATTAAATATTTTATTTTTTAATAACGCAGGTACATATAAACATATTTTCAAATAGACCAAGACCATTTTCTGCTAAGGGTATGGCTCTGTGCGAGACGGCAACAATGATGCATCTACGTGGAACAGGGAATGTGATGGAGACATAGTTTGGACAATAGACAAGGAGACCTCACATGATCCAGTTTGGGAGAGCATGACATTATTGTGTGATTCAACTCAGAGAGGGAGAAAATGTAATCTGCCTGTGAAGGAATGGCCTATTATACACTCTCTCCCTCATTATTCCTCATCACAGCAATGTGTGTGAGCTAACAATTAACCACTATACGGTCATCATTACCATTCTCAGTTTTAAAGAGTTCATGCAGTGTGGAAACAGGCCCTTCGGCCCAACAAGTCCATACCAAACAGTAACCTTGCAAAGGCCAGTTCCCTGAGATTTACCTCTGACTAATGCACCTAACCTAGAAATCCCTGAACACTCCAGAAAACTTAGCATGACCAATCCACCTAATTTACACAGTTTGAGCTGTGGGAGGGAACTGGAGCATCTATTAGAAGCTCACGCAGACAAAGGGAGAATGTACAAACCCCACACAGATAGTCGCCCGAGTCTGGAATAGAATCCACGTTCCTAGTGCTGTGAGGCAGCAGTGCTAACCACTGAGCCACTGTGCTACCCTTTGGGTGATTGCTGACCAGAATTCATTGGAATTTTATCACTGCCTAATGCAAAGGGAATTAGCCAAATCCAACTGCCCCAGGATGAGATCCCATTGCTAGCAGCTTGTGTGAGGAGAACATCTTCAGAAGCCGAATCAAATTTAGGACAATCTCTCAATTTTTCCTTTTAACATAAGTTACACTAATATTTGGACAAAGTTATTACAACTTCAAATTGCAGAGATTGTGTGTGTGTGTGTGCGTGTATGTGTGTGTGTGTGTGTGCGTGTGTCAGCATTTTAAACAGGGAAATATCGATTATATATTTGCAATACACAAACAGTTTGCCATTCATCTTTCCATCATAGTTTGAGTAACATTGCTCTGAATCATAAACGTGCAATTTTAGCAGATTAAAGAAACTAGCCTGACTTGTTTCTAAGACTGACCCTGACCCTGACCCAGTCTGAGACCGATATCATCGGCCACATCACCGACCTGGTTACATTTAACGTTTGTTGTGAGCCGTGGAGGAGTGGGACGAGAAAAGGAAACAGTGACCCATTAAGCCGGGGAACTATAGACCGGTGAGCCTGATGTCAGTGGTGGGTAAGTTGTTGGAGGAGATTCTGAGGGATAGCATTTACACGCATTTCGAAAGTCAAGGGCTGATCGGGATAGACAACGTGTATTTCTGCATCGGAAATCATGTGGTGTCGTAAATTATCTCAGAGTACAGCAAGACCACAATTAGATGGGACAAAGGGGCAAGGAGTGACAGATGAAGTTTAATTTAGATAAATATAAGGTTTTGCATTTTAGGAAGAAATGATACACTTAATGGCAAAGTCCTCGGGAGTGTTATGGAAAAAGGGACCGGGGGCTGCAAGGTTACTGTTTGGTATGGCTGCAGGGAGACAGTGTGGTGCAGAACACATTTGGCACATTTGCCTTCATCAGTCAGAGCATTGAGAATAGGGGTTGTGGTGGCATGTTGCATCTGTACACCGTATTGGGAAGGCCACTTTAAGAAAACTGCATACAACGCGGTTGTCTGCAGAAAAGATTTACACAGATGTCCCAGGACGGGAGGTTTGAACTTCAGGGAGAGGTTGATTATGTTGAGGTATTTCTCCCTGGGGTGTCAGAGGCTGAAGGGTGACATTATAGATGTTTATAAAAAACATCAGGGGCATGGATATTCTGAACAGCCACGTTCTGCTCCCCAGGGTAGAGGAGACCATATTCAGAGGCATAGGTTGAAGGGGAGAGTGCGAATGATTTAAAAGGGACCTGAAGATAAATGTTTCACACAGAGAGTGGTGTGTGTACAGAAAGTGCTGTCAGAGGAAGTGCTGAAGGCGGTTACAATCGCACATTTCAAAAGTATCTGAAAGAGGAGGTATATTGGCCAAATGCTGGCAAATGGGACGAGAGTGAAGAGATTGGACTAACAGGTCTGTTTCCGTTCTGCATGACTCTCTAATTCTATAAGAAGGATGACGAAAAAAGCTGAAAGGAACTTTCAAGTGGGAATTCTCTTCACTGGAAGTTTATCGTGCCTCTATGTTCACATTGATTGAAAGCTGCATGATAGATATTTGACAGGGACATGAGTCACGGATATTGGGATACAGACAGGAAAGTGGGGCTGAGTCCACAACCTGATTAGCCACAATCTTATTGCCAGATGGAGAAGGGTCAAAGTATCTAATGACCCACTCCTGCTCCTCAGTCCCATGTTTCTGTGTTCCATTCAGCACCTCATACCTGCTAGACAGGAAC
This sequence comes from Chiloscyllium plagiosum, assembly GCF_037043375.1. Classification (NCBI taxonomy): domain Eukaryota; kingdom Metazoa; phylum Chordata; class Chondrichthyes; order Orectolobiformes; family Hemiscylliidae; genus Chiloscyllium; species Chiloscyllium plagiosum. The sequence continues at coordinate 33,147,909 of NW_028270182.1, read as the reverse complement.
AGTTGGAGGCCACTTACTCCTATAAACTGGTGCACACAAACAGAGGAGACCATTCAGCCTCTCAAGACTGTCACACACGCTTTGAAGTGATTTGGGAAATGTAATTGGAAAATCCAGGCACAGGTATGAAAGAGGCTCCTCATCTCTCTTCACAGAGCTTCCCCTCTTGTGCTTCATTTGTTGGTCATGCTGTAGACGCAGATTGACTCTGAATACAGCCCATATATTAACCAGAGATGGCTCACAAAATCATCTGGTCTTCCTGACTGCAATATACAATAACATAACATTCATGAAAATAACACCCACTAACCTTCCAATAACAGAATGGGAGAACATCAGAAACAGTGGCAGGTCATTCACTCCCCAAGCCTGTCTTGTCCTTCACTAAGATCATGACTGATCTGCTCTTGGTCTGAAATCCTCTTCCATATCCAATTCTTCATCGAGGAGAAAGTGAGGTCTGCAGATGCTGGAGATCAAAGTTGAAACTTCATCGCCCTCAACTCTCTGTCGGGTCAATATCCATCTACCTCTTCTTCAAATACTTTCAGTCATCTTGCTCCCTAACAACCTTGAGAAGAGAAACCCTGACATTCAATACCATTTGTTTGAAGAAAACACGTGTTGTTCCTATACCATGGCCTATTGATATGGACAAAAGAGGTTGACTCAAGGGTTCAGGTAAAAATGACTGGCCCTGATATCATGGCAGTGGTTGGCTTTTGTTGACATCAAAGAGCTTAACAAAACTGGACTTATTGGGAATCAGAATAATCTCTCCAGTGTTTGGAGTCAAACATGGTACAAAGGAAGATGTTCATCATCTCAGTCCTGGGTCAGCTCTGTGGGAGATCCTCAGGGTAGTTTCCTCTTCACGAACATCTTAAGCTGCTTCATCAATGTCTCCCCACCCCCACCCTCCATAACATAAGATCAGAAGTGGGGATGGTCACCGAAGATTCCACAATGTTCAGAACATTTGTCGCCCGTCAGCTCCTGAACAGGTCTGTGTCCATGTGCAGCAAGGCCTAGACACCATTCAGGCTTGTGCTGTTAAATGGTCTGTAGCATTCATGTAACAGCACTGCCTGGCACTGCACATTGCCACAGTAAACTAAGAGTTCATTCTGCAGCTCACGCTGGTTTCTTAGGAATATGAGGAAGTCTTTCAGCCCATTGTCAGTATTGGAGAAGAACAGGGACAGCCCATTCAGTGCCTCCAGGCTATTACTCAAGAAAATAAGTAGTCTCCTGTGATGGACCACACCAGAGCGCCTCGAAAATATTTGAAGGCGGTAGTCTTTACTCTAATGTTATCGTATTTTAAAGGAAATGTAAACTGTCTGTTCCAGATGCAATGTCAATGGTCAAACTACTCAATGTGAAGCCAACACCATTTATTTAAACACGGAAGATAAAATGAAACCAAAGAAAGAGGAATTTAGAATAACGTAATTCTATTGGACAAGTTAACAGAATGATAGATCTAGGTACTATTACTAATGAACTGTTCCAATATAGGAAATTCCCATAAACACAGCCCTTGGTAAAAAGGAATATTCAGACACAGAATGTCACAAACATTTCTCCAATCCAGGAATTAAAAACAGCAGCAAGAGAAAATTTAGAGAGAGTAGCAGCCCAGAGACATTCACTGAAGCTTTCAACTCTATTGAGACCCCAATATTTTCTGATGTTGCTGAGAAACCAAAACCCAGAGATCCTAATCTGCGAGAGTTGGCTACACCCATTCAAGCTGCATTAAAATAAACCCAATGCCTCCCTCGCTGTTTACCCAGTGGTCTTAACTATCCAGCTTGGTAACAATCGTTCAATCTCTCTCTTAAAAGAAACCAGGACAAAATAACCTCTTAAATCTGCAGCATCATCACACTTGTCAGCACATCGAACAGTCAAACAGGAACCAGGGGTAATCAAATCCAGCCCTTGGCCATGTGCAACCGGACAAGGAAGAAGTCATTCCGTCCTTTGACTCAATTACACAGAAACAGAATGAGGCCATTCAGCCCCTTGAGTCACTTATACAGGAACAGGAGGAGGCTATTCAGTCAGTTGAGGCACTTATATAGGAACAGTAGGAGGCCATTCCCACCTCAATGCACTTACACAGGGTCAGAATGGGGTAATTGATGCTGATCCTGATGAATGGCTTATGCCCGAAACGTCGACTCTCCTGCTGTGTATTTCCAGCAAATCACTGTCTACTCTGATCTCCAGGATGGGCAGTATTCACTGTCTCCTAATTGATGCTCTAACATGATGAAGAATGGGAGCAGAGGCTGCACAGACATATTGCTCCATGTTGTACCTCGTGGCGCCATCGCTCATGATTCACACGTGGGACTTTAAAGTGCTTTACTCGCGGTGAGAAGGGAAGCCATATGTCTTGCGCGAAGTCTCAAGAAGGCATCTCCGAGGTGACAGCCTGGTGTTCTCTATGTCGGGCGGAAGCTGGTGCGAATGGCTACCTGTTTCAGATGGAAGGTATTGTGGCTGCTGTTGGGATTGTGAACAACATAATGTTCAGTACGTGTTCACTTGCCGATTAGATTAGATTACTTACAGTGTGGAAACAGGCCCTTCAGCCCAACAAGTCCACACCAACCCGCCGAAGCGCAACCCACACAGACCCATTCCCCTACATTTACCCCTTCACCTACCACTACGGGCAATTTAACTTGGACAATTCACCTAACCTGCACATTTTTGGATTGTGGGAGGAAAGCGTAGCACCCGGAGGAAACCCACGCAGACACGTGGAGAATGTGCCAACTCCACACAGAGAGTCGCCTGAGGCGGGAATTGAACGCGGGTCTCTGGCGCTGTGAGGCAGCAGTGCTAACCACTGTGGCACCATGCCGACTTCACATTAATGTGGGCAGAGTTAATTAAGGCATATAAAGTATTAGGAAAGTCACGTTAGACTGATGAATGGAATATCTAAGTTTAAATAATGCTTATCTTATTCATGTTGGTCTTGTCTAGTGCTTGTCCTGTGCAGTGTGAAGTGTCTGCCTTTCTCTGTCGAAGTCTATTTCCACCCTATGATCTGTCTGGCCATGCTTATTATGATCTGCCTCCACTGCTCATAAGTCAAGTGTTTCCCTGTACTGAGGTACATGTGGCAATAAAGCAAACCAATCAATCCTGGGTTAGGTATGGAATTTCTCACGCTATCAATGTCTCTTTTGGAAATAAGTGATCGCTGCCACTCGTCGTGTTTCAGCATCGCCATTTCTTCGTCTCTCACAGCTCTACCAATTCAACACTCAGCTTCTTCACTCCATCGTCATGTTACTATCATCCGTGTCTGTGGTAAGGAGATCATTCCTTGCAATGGAGATCAAATCTGTAGAGAGTGCCCCAAATGCTCTCTCAGCAAGGCTCTACAACAGCCGGAAGATCGCTTTACTTATGTACTCGAATTATCTTACAATGAAGGACAACATACTATTGACTGCACCCATTACTTCCACAGGGTTTGATTCGGAGCAGTCAGCATAGACTTGTGAGTGGGAGATCATGTTTCCCAAATTTGCTAGACCAGGATGGTTGATGAGGACAGAGCGGTAGACGTAGTCTCTATGGATTTCTGTAAGGCCTTTGATACGTTTCCACATAGCAGGCTGCTCAGGAAGGTTACATCACGTGGAATGCTGGGGGAACTGTCCAATTGGATACACAGTTGACTTGATGGTAGGAAGCAGGGGATTTAGTGGAAGGATGCTTGTCAGAGAGGAGGCTGGGTCCATGGCTGTTTGTTATCTATTATTTGGTTGAGAATGTACAAGGTATGATTAGTAAGTGTGCAGATGACACTTAAGTAAGTGGAAACATGATCAGTGAGGAAGTTTATCAGAAATTGCAGCAGACCTTAATCAGATGGGGAAGTGGGCCGAGAAATGGCAAATGGAATTTAAAATAGAAGTGTGATATCTTGCATTTTGGAAACTCAAATCAAGGTAGGAGTTTCATGGTGAATGGGAGGGTCTTAAGGGGTGCACTGGGCAGAGAGACCTTGGTGTTCTGTTGCACGGTTCTCTAAGAGTGGAGTCACAGGTAGACAGGGCAGTGAAAAACGCTTTTGGCACATTGGCCTTCATCAGGCAGGATATTGAGTATAGAAGTTTGGAATTTATGTTGCAGTTACATAGGACTTTGGTAAGGCCGCACTTGGAGTATTGTGTTCAGTATTTGTCACCTTGTTATAGGGAGGATGTTATGAAATCAGAAAGAGTGCAGAAGAAATTTACAATGACATTACCAGGACCCAATGGTCTGAGTTATAGGGAGAGGTTAGACAAGCTAGGACCTTTTCTTTAGAGTGTAGGAGACTGAGGGAGTCCTTATAGAGCTGTATAAGATCACGACGGGTATGGATATGGTTAATGCTCTGCGTCTTTTTCCAAGTTTAGAGAATCGAGGACAAGAGGGGATCAGTTTAAGGTTAGAGGGGAAGGAATAAAAGGGAACCTGAGGGGCCACTGCTTTACACAAAGGGCTGGTACGTGGATGAGCTGCCAGCGGATGTGGTTTTTTTTGGGGGGGGGGGGTACATTAGCAACATTTCAAAAGCATTTGGATAAATATGTGGATAGGAAACGACTGGAAGGATATCGGCCAACTGCAGGGAAATGGTGTTAGCGTGGATGGACATTTACAAGGTAGAGTCGAACTCCTTTGTTAATTAAAACAAAACACCCAGAAAAGCTCGCCTCACCTCGTAATCTGTTAAAATGTGAGTGACACAGATCTCCTACATTCCACTATTTACACAAAAATTAACAAGATTATTTCTTAACTTTAATAGTGAACACTAAACAACAACTATTCACAAATATAAGCCCCTCTTTTCTTAGCTACTTGCTATCTGACTCCAACTCTGTAAACATATGCTGTTCCAACAACCCATATATTAAACATTACAATCTCAATACCACACAGAATCCATCTTCCCCGCTGTGTTGACTCTTCCAGCCGCTGATCTACCTGGGTCATGTTTCTTTTACTGCAAGTAGCTTTTACATGGACATGTATCTTTGATAGAAAGTGTTTGAGCTGGCCAGTTAGCACTCCTGCTGTACAGCAGTTACTCTGCTGTTGGATGGCAGTGGCTCTCCCTCTAGTTCCAAATTGCTGGGTTTATATACTTACTTTGATACAATAATTCTCATAATTTGATTGCTTTCCAGGTGTCCAAACAATAATATTCAAATTCCGTTGGCTTCTGGTATCCTGAGAGTTATTTAACCTCTTTGGCTGTATTCGAATTGTCCAAACAGCAACCAAAACTGATGTATCCATTTCCCAAAATGGTGACATTTGGAAAAGGCTGACCTTCACCTGGCATCTGTGGGTGTACTTTCTATTCAGCAAAACCCGTTCTGTCTTAAAGTGACCGGACATACTTTCGGCTTCATACACCTCCCCCCTTCAGAAAAAAAACATGAACCAGCAGAATGAAAAGATGACTTCATTTCTTTTCCTCTAACTCTTAATCCAATTATTATGAATTGCAAACGTATTAATCTCAGCTATACCATACATATTAATTTTGCACGCATATATAACATTGCAATAAGTCAAATCTTATCTAAACTTTTTCCTTCCTGTTGTAACTTATGACAGTGGGATCTTGTTACTACACAGTCTGGAAAAATCTCTGCGTATTTTTCTTCTAATTGCCCACCACAAGGGGTGCCTCTCCCACCTTGGATCCAGCTAAAGCATTCCCAAGAACAAACTGTATTTCTGGAACTGACACTCTGCCACTCACTCTCACGGTTACTTCCCCAATCTTGATTTGGCACTCCAACCAAATGTTACACGGGGAATGCTTAATTTCTGTCCCCATTCCACAAATTATCACGCTGTTGAGTAACATGTCAGAAAGAGTGAAAATACTTCCATCTCTTACTATTAGAGGCGGAGGGAAAGTGAGGATTGCAGATGCTGGAGATCAGAGTTGAAAAGTGTGGGGCTGGAAAAGCACAGCATGACGGCAGTATCCGAGGGGCAGGAGAGTTGCCGTTTCAGGCATACGTCCTTCATCAGGAAAGTGGGGGAAATGGACGGGGAAAGCGATTGAGAATTAAATAGGAGGGTGGGGGTGGAGCTGGGTGGAAGGTAACTTGGAAGGCGATCAGTAGATGCAGGTGATGTCTGATGGTGAATGGTCGGAGAGGAGGGTGAAGTGGATAGGCGGTAGGACAGCTGGAACTCTCAAACTATACAGAATCAACGTTGACTTCATCAATTTCCAAATCTCCCCTCCCCCAGCCTCAACCCAGACCCAACCGTTCAACTTAGCACTGCCCTCTTCAACTGTCCTAACTGTCCATTTTCATTCCCATCTATCGACTCGACCTTCCCCTCCGACATATCACAATCAAGCCCACCTATATCTTCCTATTGCCCTCCCAGTGAATCTCCGGCCAGCCCTGCTTCTACCCTCCTATTTATCTTTCAGACCCCTTGTCCCTCCACCACATTCCTGACGATGGGTTTATGCCTGATGTGTCGATTGTCCTGCTCTTCGAATGCTGTCTGATCTGTTGTGTCTTTCTGGCCCCTTACTTCTCAACTATTAGAGACTGATCAGATCCCGTATCTTGGAAAATTATAACTACTTGTCCTCCCCCCACACCCTGTTTTTCCTTAGTCAGGTTTATCTACGGAGGTGACTTCTTAAAGAGATCAGGCACTGACTCCATACACAGCCCCTGCCTTGGCTGTGCACTCTCCTGCAGCTCCTCGGCTCCATTTGGGGTCTCCTTTACCAGGTTCACTAATGCCACTGGCTTAGCGTCTTTTACTACATCTTTTCCCAAAGTGTCTTCCTTCAATGCCCAGCACTGTGTGTCACAACTTACTGCAGTGAAAACTCCTTTTCACAGTGCCCTTCTTAAACCATCAGCACTGTATTTTTTATACGTTACACTACGTTATTGTAAGAACACCTGAGGCCTTTCAATTCCTTTCAACCCCTTGGACTTGTTTTTTCACCCATGGTAAACTATTCCCAGTGTGCTTTACTCTATGTTGTGCAGTGCAGGATCTCCCCTTCTCCCAATTTGTATCCCTCACAGGATGAAAATCCTCCCAGAAGCTAAATTTCATCTCATGCATCAATGCATATTTACCTGCCATTTCTGCCGCGCTTCTCACTTCTTGAAATTTCTGTTCATTCACATGAATTCTTACCATCTCTGGAAGTGAGTCTTTAAACTCCTCCAGCAGAATAATCTCCCTTCGAGCCTCACAGGTCTTATCCATTTTTAAGGCCAGCAACCATCTATCAAAATGACTGTGTTTAATTCTTTCAGACTCAAGATAAGTCTGACCTGGTTCAGTCTCTATATTTCTGAACCGTTGTCTATATTCTTCTAATACCAATTCATAAGCACTCAAGATAGCTTGTTTGACATCTGCATAAACTCTTGATCTCTCATGTGACAGCATTGCACATACCACTCAAGCTGTACCCACCAGCCTAGTCTGAACTTGCATTACCCATAGGTTCACTGGACATGCCATCTGCCGAGCCAATTTTGCAAATGAAATAAAAACGATGTTGGCATTTTTCGCACCGAAATTTGGCAATGTATTAACATAGTTGTATACATCCCTACGTTGTCCCTTCATCTTCATCCTGCTAATTTAACTTTCTTATCTAATTCCAAACTTCTGAATTTCAAATTCTCGCTCTCTTCCTTTTTCCTCTCTTTCTCTATCTTCTCTCTCTCTCTTTCTGTCTCTCTTTATCTTCTAACTCCAGTTGTCATATTTGCAATTTAAGTTTTTCCTAACTCGACTGCAATTTCCTGTTTCTCTGATACACCAAAGTGCTTGACCAACTCCATTATGATTACAGCTTTCCTTTTGTCTCTGGTGAAACCCAATTCTATTCTACATGTTAATTCTAAAAGTATGCCCTTCCCTTGTCTTTCTACACTTTCTTGGCAAATTTGGGGACCATCTTCAAACCTCAGCACCTCTTTAGTAATATTAAAAACCATTTCTTTTAATTTAACCAACCACAAGTAAACAAAATTAAATGAATTTTCTCACCTGTTTTATTTGAATATCTACGTCATTAACTGCCAAGTGTTGAAATCTGCTGGAAACTTTTGTACCCCAAATCTGTTCAAATCTGTCTATGTCCCATGCGACAAGCCCTCAAACTGTTACGATGCTGATGTTGAATTCCCCAGTTAATTAAAACTACACACCCAGAAAAGCTCACCTCACGTCGTAATCTGTTAAAACATGGGTGACAACGTAGTCGCAAATTCCACTATTAAGAGAAAATTAACAATTTATAAGTACATATGTTAACTCGCTGAGCTTGAAGGTTTGTTTTCAGATGTTTCGTCACCATGACTATGTAACATCATTAGTGAGAGTTTCTGGTGTCACACTGGTGGTATGTCTCGTCTTTCTATTTATAGGTCTTGGTTTCTTAAGGTGCGTGATGTCATTTCCAGTTTTTTGCGCAAGGGAAGGTAGATAGGATCTAAATTGATGCGTTTGTTGATGTACTTCTGGCTAAAATGTCATACTTCTAACAACTTTCTTGCGTGCTTTGACCTAGGAAGTGTGTGTTGTCACAGTCAACGTGGTGTCCTTCTTTTTCTGTATGAATGGAAACTAGTGATAGTGGGCCATGTCTTTTGGTAGCCAGTTGGTGTTCATATATCCTGCTAGCACGACAACAGGACAGAGTGAAATGGAGGAAAAATGATTTTATATACACTGTTTAATCAGTGTGTGTTCAGATACGTAACATTCTTCATATGTGTACAACACATTCTGAATGAACAACTGAGACAGTTAACGAAAAATGATGCACATGATGGGTAAAATTTTGAAAGCATTAAAACATTATTTGATCCTCATCTGAAGTGATACCTTCCCTTTCTCTCACCGTTCCCCCTCTGCTGGGATTCCCAACTCTAGTCTCACATTCTTATCAGGGTGTGTGTTATAAATTATTGTTTCTGGTTTCTCAACTTATTTCAGTTAATCCCCTTTCTACCAGGAATTAAATATGTTGGCCTGCTGTGTGCTTTCCAAAGCTAGTGTCTGTCATATTATTGGAGAGAAAGGTTATGACATCAGACCCAGCGTTTGAACATATTGCCCTGTTGTACGTGCACGTACAAAGGACCACAGCACACAGGAATTGCCAAAGCATTGAGGGAACTATATCTACTTTTTTCGATAATATAGTTTTCTCATTTTCCACGTCTCCATATCTTTATCCTCTCTCTCTCGTTCTCGCTTTGTATCTCGTTAAGAAATCCACCAATTATTCTTCGTGGCCCATCTCTCAAAACTCATTCTTTCAGTTTATACGTAATGCTTTCTTCAAGATGTAATTTGGTTATAATTAAGCAATGTAACTAAAAGGACACGTGGGACGAGCTGGCCAGAATTAATTGGAAGGGGAGCTGAGCAGGAAAGACCATGGAGGAGCAGGAGCAGGAGTTTGTGGGGATAATTCGGAAGATAATACCAGAAATGCAATCCCAAGAAGATGAAACATACTCATGGGAGGACAAGGCAGCCATGAGTGACAAGGCATCAAAACAAAAGAGAAAGCATACAATGTGGTGAAGATGATTGGGAATCTAGAGAATATACTGGATCTGAAACTACATAAGGCTGGCATCACTGACACTACAGAGCTCTTAGTCATGGTCAAAGAGAGAAACAGAGGAAACACATTCACTTGAAACACAGAAGATGGTGTTTCTCAAGGAAAAAGTTTCAGGTGAATTAAATATTTGAATTAAGATCAGTTAAATGCTTTTGCAGAACGGGTCAGATTGGAAGCAAGACCCGGGGAGACAGACCGGCAGCAGAATAAGAGTTTGAAAATTGAAGCATTTCCACATCAGAAACCAGGTTAGTCCATTGTGTGCAGGGCTGATGGGTGAATGGGTCTCAGTGAGAATTGGGGAACAGAACGGACAGATTGCAGATATTGCAGTTCGAAACTGCGTATTCTTGTAGTGTTGTAGACCACAGCAGCGGGAGAAGCAGACATGCATTCAACCACAATCTGTAACATTTTGCCAGGATAACACCTCAGTCTGCCATTACCATCAACAACATCTATGGCTCAGTGAAGAGTGTGGGTGAACATGTCAGAATCAGAATCACATGAACCTTAAACTGAAGCTAACTCATTAAAGCTACCAGACTTGACCAACAGATCTGAACGAAACCTTGGAGTCCTGTCACATTCAGTCATAAATGATGATGGGTGATTAAACAAATGACTGGAGGAGAGGGCTCCACAAACATTCCTATCCTAAATAATGGAACAGACCTGCACATCAGTGTAAAAGAGAAGGATGTTTTATCTGCACCATCCTCTACCAGAAGTGTTGATTCGATGATACATCTCACCCTAATCATGATGCCCACAAAATCACAGATGCCAGTTTTCAACTAATTCGATTTGCTGCATGTGAGATGAAGAAACAGCTGAAGATATTAGATACGACAAAGGCAATGGGTCCTGACACCATTCCTGCAATTGGATTGAAACTTTGTGCTACACAACCACCCGTGTCCCTGCGGAAGCTGTTTCATTTGAGCTCCAACTCTGACATCTCCCTGGCAATGTGGAAAATTACTCAGCTCTGTCCTTTCCCCTAAGAGGGTATTAATTACAATCTGACCAATTATCACCCCCTCAATCCCATCACGGCAGTCAAATTGGTGGGAGTTCTTTTTTACAGAGCTGTCAAACAGCACAGAAATAACCTGCGCAGTGTGGTTTCCGATAGGTCCCCATGTGGAGATAGTGTTGTGGAAATGTCACTGGATTACTAATCTAGACCAGGCTAGTGCTCTGACAGAGAGTGAAAGTTAAAAACAATTAATAAAATATCGAGATCTAAAATCTGGTGTCAGTAACAGTGATCTTGAAGCCAATATCGATTGTAAACAGAATTTCCTTCTCCAATGTACTTTTAGGAAGTGAATCTCCCGTGATTTCCTGGGCTGGCCTAAAACTGACTCCAAAGACTCTGCCATATGATAAACATTTCAATGGTCTCTGAAACGGCCTATCAAGGCACTCATTTGTATCAAACTACTCCGAGGTCTGAAAGGATGAAACCGGATAGAACATCCGTCCTCAGTATCAGTGTCGGAAAGGGAATGGGAACACAGTCCTGTCGACTCTGCAGAGACATCCTTCCTAAGATCGCAGAGCTTGTGACAACAGTTATCGAGCTTTTCCACAGACTACACGGAAACAGCGGGAAAGGAATAGGTCATACAACACATTGAGCGTCCCCCATTCTATTTCATGGAAAAAATCTCCTCAATGCACTTACTCCACATGATTTACATATCTGTTAATGTGAGTAACCTTGGGAAGCTATTAAATAGGAAGTGCAGTAGTACGTTTGGTCCATCGAATTTGCTACCCAATTCAATGTAATGATGCTTGGCCCTTCATTTCCACACCGTACCCCTGCTCTCCCATCATCCCTTTACTGTCTCTAAATCCTTATAATCAGTGTCTCGGTTTCCAGGTGCGAGCGAATTCCCCAGGTTCACCAGTCTGTGAGTGCAGCCAGTTATTCTCATCTCAATGCAGTGTGACCTGCCTGTATCTAATACTGTGGCCCCTTGTTTTAGACGTCCCAGACAGGGGAACAATCATCTCTGCTTCCAATCTGTCTCACCCTGTCAGAGTTGTGTATATTTCACTGAGATCTCAACCAATTTACCTGAACCCCATTGAATACTGGCCCAGTCACCTCAACCTCTGTTCACACAACAAGCCTGTCATCCCAGAGATCAGTCTGGTCATCCTTCACTGCTCTCCCTCAATGTCAGTTTTGTCCTTTATTAGGTGAGGAGAACAAAACTGCACATAATGCTGCACAATGTTCGGGATGTTGTCTCACCAAGGCCCTGTACAGCTGCAGGAAGACACTCTTACTCCTGGAATCAAATCCCCCTGAAATGCAAGTCAACACATTATTTATCTTCTTCACTGCGTTCTGCTTCTGCAATATTGCTATCAGGGACTGGTGCACAAGATGCATATCCTTTTCAATGTTACAGCTCTCCACTTGGAGTGTCTGTGTACACTGGTCAGCGTGCCAATGCCATGCCCAGTATTGACTTCTGGTTGCAGGACCCTCTGCGCTGCATGGGCCTCAGAAGTTTAAGCAGAAGGAAACAAAAGAAAAGGAGCAAACGTCCCTTTGTAGATCAACATGTTTACACCAATCATTTTCAAATGGTAGGCTGCCAATTTATCGTTTCCACCAGAGGGCACACTGTCACCTCTATCCACATCGTTCTCCATCTATCACGTATTTACCCTTTCACTCCACTTGTCTTAGTTTTCCTGGTGCATTTTTACATCCTCCTCACCCACTCACAATCCCACATCCGTTAGTGCTGTCAGCAGGCTGGGATATATTATATCTGATTCCCGCAACCAAATGTTTAAAGGGCATTGTGAATAGCTGGGCCCCAAGCACCGATCCCTGTGACACCTCAGCAACTGTCCGCTGTTAATTTCTATTTATGTATTTCGTCAATCTGGATGTCACTGGCTGGGCCAGCATTTATTGCCTGTCCCTAGTTGCCCTTGATAAGGTGGTGTTGAGCTGCATTGTTGAAAGCTGCAGTCCACCTGCTTGGTTGACCTCCAATGTCATTCGGAAGGGAATCCCAGGATTCTGACCCGGCGACTGTGAAGGGGCGGTGATATATTTCCAGGTCAGGATGGTGAATGGTTTGGACGGGAACCTAAAGATGATGGTTTTTCCATACATCTGCAGCTTTGTGCTTCTAGATAGACGTGCTCGTGAGTTGGGAAGATGGTCTCTGAGGATCTTTGGTGAATCACGTAGATAGTAAAACACTGCTGCTGCTGCGTGTTGATGGTGGAGCATTGTGGATGAAGGGACAGTCAAACTGGTTGTTTTGTCCTGGATGGTATAAAGCTTCTTGAGTGTTGTTGGGGCTGCAGTCATCCAGGCAAATTGGGAGTCTTCTATCGCACTTCTGACTAATGCATTGGAGATGATGGACAGACGTTTGGAAGTAAGGATGTAAGTTACTCGCCGCAGCATTCCTAGCTTCTGACCTGCTCTTGTAGTTACTGTGCTTATGTGGTGAGTCTAGTGAGTTTCTGAGCAATGGTTACCCACCATGACTTTGATGCTGGGGGATTCACTGATAGTAACACCATTGAATTCGAAGGGGCAGGTTAGATTGTATTTTATTGGTGATGGTCACGGTCTGGCATTTGTGTGGCCTTGAATATTACTTACCACTTGTCAGCCTGGATACTGTCCAGATCTTGTCTCATTTGGACATGGTCTTCTTCAGTATCTGAGGAACCACAAAAGTTGCAGAACATTGTACAATCATTGACGAAAATCCCCATTTCTGACCTCAAAATGGAGGGAAGGTAATTGATGAAGCAGCCCTGAAGAAGTTTTCAGCCGAGGCCACTGCTTTTCCTGGAGCTGAGTTGACTGACCTTTTTAAACAATGACCATCGTCCTACGTGTCAGGTATGATTCTAACCAGCGGGGTGTTTGCCCCGATACACAATGATTCCAATTTTGCTAAAGCCCCTTGATACCACACTTGGTCGAAGGCAGCCTTGATTCAAAGGGCTATCACTCTCACCCCACCTCTGGAATTCAGCTCTTTTGTCCATGCTTGAACCAAGGTAATGAGGTCAGGAGTTAACTGACCCTGGGGAAGTCCAACCTGGGGATCATTGACCAGGGTATTTCTGAGCAAGTGCTGCTTAAAAGCAGTGACTCCTTACACCACTTTACTGATGATCGAGAGTAGACTGATGGGGTGGTAATTGGCCGGATTGGATTTGTTCTGCTTTTTATATACAGGAGATACTTCGGGTAATTTTCCACATAATCGGGAAAAGCCATTGTTGTAACTGTATTGAAACAGTTTGGCTAGGGGAGTGGCAAGTTATGGAGCACAAGTTTTCAGTATTATTAGAAGAATGTTGTCAGGGTATGGACCCTTTCGAATATCCAGTATCTCCAACCGTTTCTGGATATCGTGTGGACTGATTCGAATTGAGTGATGACTGGTAACTGAATCGCTGCAGACCACTGGAGGAGGCTGAAATGGATCATCCACTAAGCACTTCTGACTGAAGATTGATGCGAATGCATCAGCTTTATCTGATACACTGAAGTGCTGGGCTCTTAAATCATGGAGGAAGGGGTTTTTTGTGGAATCTCTTCCTCCAGTTAATTGTCCCCAACGTTACTAGTCTAGGTGTCAAAGGACTGCAGAACTTAGATCTGATCCTTTGCTTGTGGGATCACTTAGCTCTGTCAATCACTTACTGCTTATGCTGATTGGCACGCAAATAGTCCTGTTTGGTGGCTTCAGCAGGCTGACACCTCATTTTCAGGTTTGCCTGGTGCTGCTGGTAATTGTTGCGAGGGGGATATGCCAGGCCATGAGGTTGTGTGGCTGTACAATTCTGCTGCTGTTGATGATCCACAACACCTTATGGACACCCAGACGTGAGCTGCTAGATCTGTTCGAATTCTGCCCTATTTAGCATCGTGATAGTACCACCCAAAATGGTGGAGGCTAGTCTCAATGTGAAGGTGTAACTTTGTCTCCACAATGACTCTGCGGTGGCCGCTCTTACTGATACTGTCGGACAGATACTTCTGCGATTGGCAGATTAGTAAGGCTGTGGTCAAATATGTATTTTCCTCTTGTTGGTTCCTTCACCACCTGCCACAGAACCAGTCCAGCAGTTATATCTTTTACGACCCGGCCAGCTCGATCAGTAATGCTGTAGCTCAGATACGCTTGGAGGTGGACATTGAAATACTCCACCCAGTATATCTTGCGTCCCTGCTACCCTCAGTGCTTCCTCAAAGTGTTGATCAACAAGGAGGAGTACTGATTCATCAGTTGAGAGAGGCTAGTACATGGTAATCAGCAGGAAGTTTCCTTTCCGATGTGTAAACTTACGCCATGAGACTTCATGGGATACGGAGTCACTGTTGAGGACTCCCAGAGCAATTCCCTTCCAACTGTGCCGCCACTTCTGCTGTATCTGTCCAGCTGGTGAGACAGGAGATATCCGCGGAAGGTGATGGGGTGTCTGGGATATAGTCGTACTCACAGAATCATATCTTACAGACAATGTCAAGCTGTTGCTTCACGAGTCTGTTTATTTCAATTCACTGCTTCCTGCCAGCTGTCCCATTCTAGAAACATGTCCATATATTCTCCTCAATCCATTAAGATTTAGACCATAAGACCATAAGGCATAGGAGTGGAAGAAAGGCCATTCGGCCCATCGACACCACTTCGCCATTTAATCATGGCTGATGGGCATTTCAACTCTACTTACCCGCATTCTCCCAGTAGCCCTTAATTCCTTGTGACATCAATAATTTATCAATCTCTGCCTTGAAGACATTTAGCGTCCCGGCCTCCACTGCACTCCGCAGCAATGAATTCCACAGGCCCACCACTGTCTGACTGAAGAAATGTCTCTGCATTTCTGTTCTGAATTGACCCCCTCTAATTCTAAGGCTGTGCCCACGTTCCTAGTCTCCACGACTAACGGAAACAATTTCCTAGCGTCCACCCCTTCCAAGCCATGTATTATCTTGTAAGTTGATATTAGATCTCCCCTTAACCTTCTAAACTCCAATGAATACAATCTCAGGATCCTCAGCCGTTCCTCGTATGTTAGACCTGCCATTCCAGGGATCATCCGTATGACTCTCCGCTGGACACGGTCCAGTGCCAGTATGTCCTTCCTGAGGTGTGGCGAGCAAAACTGGTCACAGTACTCCAAATGGGGCCTAACCAGAGCTTTATAAAGTCTCAGCAGCACATCGCTGCTTTTATATTCCAACCCTCTTGAGATAAATGACAACATTGAATTCGCTTTTCTTAATCACAGACTCAACCTTTAGAGAATCCTCGACTTGCACTTCCAGATCCCTTTGTACTTTGGCTTTATGAATTTTCTCACCATTTAGAAAGCAGCCCATGCTTGTATTCTTTTCTCCAAAGTGCAATACCTCGCATTTGCTCACATTGAATTTCATCAGCCGTTTCCTGGACCACTCTCCCAAACTGTCTAGATCCTTCTGCAGCCTCCCCACTTCCTCAGTACTACCTGCCTGTCCACCTAACTTCGTATCATAGGCAGACTTCGCTAGAATGTCCCCAGTCCTTTCATCCAGGTCATTAATATATAACGTGAACAGCTGCAGCCCCAACACTGAACCCTGCGGGACACCGCTTGTCACTGGCTGCCATTCTGAAAAAGAACCTTTTATCCCAACTCTCTGCCTTCTGTCAGACAGCCAATCCTCAATCCATGCCAGTAGCTCATCTCGAACACCATGCGCCCTCACCTTACTCTGCAGCCTCCCGTGTGGCACCTTATCAAAGGCCTTTTGGAAGTCGAGATAGACCACATCCACTGGGTTTCCCTGGTCTGACCGACTTGTCACCTCTTCAAAGAATTCTAACAGGTTTGTCAGGCACGACCGCCCCTTACAAAATCCATGTTGACTTGTTCTAATCTGACCCTGCTCTTCCAAGAATTAATCCTTAATGATGGATTCTAGAATTTTACCAACAATCGAGGTTAGGCTAATTTGCCTATAATTTTCCATCTTTTGTCTTGATCCTTTCTTGAACAAGGGGGTTACAACAGCGATCTTCCAATTATCCTGTTCTTTCCCTGACTGCAGTGACTTTTGAAAGATCTCAACCAACGCCTCCGGTATTTCTTCAGCCACCTCCCTCAGAAATCTAGGATGTAGCCCATCGGGGCCAGGAGATTTATCAATTTTAAGACCTTTTAGCTTTTCTAGCACTTCCTCTTTTGTAATGGCAACCATACTCAACTCTACCCCCTGACTCCCTTTAATTGTTGGAATATTATTCATGTCTTCCACTATGAAGACTGACGCAAAGTACTTATTAAGTTCTCCAGGTATGTCCTTTTCTCCCTTAACTAGCCTTCCAGCATTAGTTTGAAGTGGCCCAATGTCTACTTTTGCCTGTCGTTTGTTTCTTATGTATTGAACGAAACTTTTATTATAATTTCTAATATTACTGGCTAGCCTACCTTCATATTTGATCCTCTCCTTCCTTATTTCTCTCTTTGTTATCCTCCGTTTGTTTTTGTAGCCTTCCCAATTTTCTGATGTCCCAGTGCTCTTGGCCACTTTATAGTATCTCTCTTTTTCTCTGATACATTTCCTGACTTCCTTTGTCAGCCATGGCTGTCTAATCCCTGCCCGGATAATCTTTCTTTTCTTGGGGATGAACCTATGTACTGTGTCCTCAATTATACCCACAAACTCCTGCCAGTTTTGCTCTACTGTCTTCCCCGCTACGCTCTGCTTCCAGTCGATTTTCGTCAGTTCCTCTCTCATGCCCTCATAATTGCCTTTTTCTAAGTGTAACACCATTACATCCGATTTTGTCTTCTCGCTTTCAAACTGCAGACTGAACACTACCATATTATGATCGCTGCTTCCTAAGTGTTCCCTTACTTTAAGATATTTTATAAATTCTGGTTCATTACATAGCACTAGGTCCAGAATAGCCTGATCCCTTGTGGGCTCCATTACAAGCTGTACCAAAACGCCACTCTGTAAGCATTCCGTGAATTCCCTTTCTTGTGGTTCACTGGCAACATTATTTACCCAGTTTACCTGCATAGTGAAGTCCCCAATGATCACCATGACCTTTCCTTTCCGACATGCCTTCTCTATTTCCCGGTACATGTTGCACCCCGGTCCTGACCACTGTTTGGAGGCTGTACATAACTCCCATTGTGGTTTTTCTGCCTTTGTGGTTCCTCAATTCCACCCACACAGACTCCACATCATCCGACCCTATGTCATTCAGTGCCATAGATTTAATTTTGTTCTTAACTAACAAGGCAACCCCGCCCCCTCTGCCCACCTCCCTGTCTTTTCAATAAGTTGTACATCCTTGGATGTTTAACTCCCAGTCCTAAACCCCCTGCAACCACGTCTCTGTGATGCCTACCACATCATAATCATTCACGATGATCTGTGCCGTTAGTTCATCTTCTTTGTTACGAATGCTACGAGCATTCAGGTAAAGTGCCTTAATGCTAACTTTCTTATCATTAGAGATATTGGAAGTCATAATATGTCCTAAGTTATCCTT
The DNA here is from genome assembly GCF_037043375.1 of Chiloscyllium plagiosum. Lineage (NCBI taxonomy): Eukaryota > Metazoa > Chordata > Chondrichthyes > Orectolobiformes > Hemiscylliidae > Chiloscyllium > Chiloscyllium plagiosum. The sequence goes on along the minus strand of NW_028270182.1, from coordinate 33,129,660 downwards.
CCATTTTGCAACATTTCTAGTCTGCCTCAAGCTGAAATCCACCTGCTCACATGCTATCCTGCTGCTTATCTTCCCATTTAACTCCATACTCTCTGTCGCTTTCACTTTCCCTTCCCCCCAATTCAGAAGTTTAAAGTCCTACTGACCACCCTATTTATCCTCGTCGCTAGAATATTGGTACCAGATCGGTTCAGGTGGAGACCGTTCCAATGGTACAGATCCCGCCGGGTCCAAACCTGATGCCAATGCACGATGAAATGGAATCCCTCTTTCCCACACCAATCCATTAGCCATGTGTTAACTTCCCTAATTTTCTTATCCCTATGCCAATTGGCACGTGCCTCGGACAGCAATCCGAAGATTATGAACCTTGAGGACCTGTACTTCAATTTCCTTCCTAGTGCTCGATCATCCCCAAGCAGGTCCTCCACCCCAGCTTTGACTATGTTGTTAGTCCCAACGTGGACCACAACAACTGGATCCTCTCCCTCACGCTCCAACCTCCTTTCAAGCCGGTCGGAGATGTCCCACATCCGCAGATGTCCCGCAGTTTGATATTTCAAACTGGGCTTGGAGCTGTACCAAAGGTTTTCTAAAAATCCACGTGTTTTACATCCATTGCTTCTCTTTCATTTGTCTCTCAGTCTGTGTCTCAAACATAATTCCCATTTCATAAATCTATGTTAGTGTTGTCTATGACCATTACTTTCAGCCCCAATAATTTCTCCTAAACCATTTACTTACTATGTTCTATGCTCCATGTACTCTATCATTTTCCCACAACAGACTTAGTTTTCCTTGTATAGTTATAAAGTTCTATGAAGACAGAACTGAAGTAGTGGCTTCATAGTTCTGCCATTTCCCTGTTCCCCATTCAGCATTCTCTGGTTTCAAACTGTAAGGAAACTGCACTTGTTTTCTCATGTTTCTCACATTGACATGATTTAAAAAGTTATTACAGTTCATTCTTATAACCCTTGTGAATATAGTCTTCAGAAACTCATCAATTCCTGCCTTAAACTGCTCAATATCTGACTTTCCACACCATACACTCACAGGAGTATAGACTCTGTGCCAACAGAAGTACAGCACGATCTATATTAATCCCACTTTCCTACAGCAGGCCCATAGCCTGGAATGATATGACACTTCTAACTGCTTATCCAAGTACTTTATAACGATTGTGAGGTTACCGATGATAATTCCCCTCTCAGGAAGTAATCCCAGAACCCAACATCCTCTCGGTGAAACAAATGTTTAAATTCTCTCTGAACCTCAAACTTTTTAAAAGTGCGCTCCTTTGTTCTTGACCTCTGACTAAAAGGAACAGTTGCTGTCTATCTACCATGTCAGTGTCGCTCATAATCTTATCCTTCTGAATCACGGACCCCTCAGCTTTCTCTGCTCCAAAGTAAACAACCCGAGCTTACCCAGCCTCTCTCCATAGCTGATATGCTCCATCCCAGGGAACATCCTGGTGAATCACCTCTGTACCCTCTCCAGTACAATCACATCCTTCCTGGAATGTGGCTCCCAGAACTACACATCGTACTCCATTTTGGCTGAACCAAAGCCCTGTATTGCTCTTATAATCCACGCCCTGATTCGGAAACAAAACACCGAACGTCCAATTCTTAACTAGCGCAGCAGGTCAGGCAGCATCCAAGGAGCAGGAGAATCGACGTTTCGGGCATGAGCCCTTCTTCATGCCAGAAACGTCAATTCTCCTGCTCCTTGGATGCTGCCTGACCTGCTGCGCTTTTCCAGCAACACATTTTCAGCTCTGATCTCCAGCATCTGCAGTCCTCACTTTCTCCCCAATTCTTAAATAGTCCATTAACCTATCCAGTCACATTCAGGAATGTGTGGAGAAGCATATACTGAGGTTCCCAGTGTGCTGCCATTCATTGAATCCTCCCCTGCCTGATTCCTTCTCCCAAAGTGCATCATCTCATATTTATCAGTGTTATATTCTATCTGCCATTCATCTGCCCATCCGACCATTCCATCTGCATCTTCCTGTAAATTAAGGCCTTCCTCCTCACTGCGAACCACCCAGCCAATCTTTATGTCAAACATACACTTTCTCATCACACCTCCCCCACTCTCCACATAGCCCCCACCACATTCACATGTACATTTTTTAATGAATAACACAAAAAAATAAGGAACACAGCACTGATCCCTGTGGTACACCAGAGGATACTAGTCACCAGTCACACAAACACCTTCTACCACCCCCCTCTGCCTCCTGCCACTAAGACAATTGTCGTTGTAACTTGTTACGTCTTGCGTCATATTGTGAGATTTTACTTTGTTTTTCAGTTTCCCAGATGGAAATTTGTCAGAAGGCCTTCCTAAAAAACAAAACAATCGATCTCCTCAAACTAATTGAATCAAACGCATTGGATGTGACTTCCTTCTGATAAAGTCATGATGATTATCTCCAGTAGTTTCCTAAACGGTGATCGAATACTCGCTCGTCTATCGTTACCTGGTCTATCTCTCCCACCCTTACTATGTAGTGGAATCGTGTTAGCAGTGCTCCTGTTCGCCGGCACCTCCGCTATGGTCAGATTCTAATTAAAATATTCAGTCAGGGTCTTTCCTCCCTTGACCGCAACAGCCGCCTGTGATACAACTCATTCAGACATGGAGATTGGTCCAAATTTATACAGAACAAAACCTCAAATGCCTGCTCATATTTTACATCCATCTGTTCACGACCTTCCCCGTCCATCTTCTTGAATTCTATACCTGCCTCCTCCTTCTCCCAAGTAAAATAAATGTGAAGTTCTCATGTAACAATCCATCAATGTTCTCCATCTTGACACACAGATTGCCCCTTTGATTTCTAAAGGACACTGTTTGCTGATTATTCTGTTCTATTTGTCAGTGTAGAATATCGTGGGATTCTTCCTGATCTCGCCTACTTGTACTTCTCCATGTCCCTCTGTTCTTCAGTCCCCCCTATGTTTCTAAGTTTCACTGCAATTACCTCTCATGTTTTGAAACTTGAGATCACAAGCTGTGTTTCCACATCAGACAATCTTGCCATTTCGGGATTAATCTTGATAATACCTTTTGCAGTTCCTCTGTACTCAATATATTCTTTCTTAGTTTGGGACTCCGAACGATACTCAATGCTCTACGTTTAGTCTCATGAACACTCGATGCAAATGGTGCACGACATCCTCTATATTCCAATTACATTCACGTGAATGTAAACCTAACTTTTACTTTCACATTTGCATATAATCTTCCCAATACCTCTCGCTTTAACTTTTCTTATGAGCTTACTGCGTGAGTTCGTTGAAAACAAAAGCTCATAAATATCCAATTATACGTTATACATTTGTTCTCCATTGCCTAAGTCTCCAAGAATCATCTTCAAACCATTCCAAAAATATGTTTGCCACTTCTGGTTTTCCTTTCATCGGTACATCCTCGCATTCCCCAGTTATGTTATTACTTTCTATATATCTAGTAGCATGTTCTTTGTAATCGAGTCCAACAGATACCTGACTGCGGATGACAAGATAACTGGTCTGTAGTACACCACTCTCCAAATTCATCCTTTCCTAAAATGTTGGATAATATTTATAAATGTTGGATAATATTTGTGGGCGGCACGATGGCACAGTGGTTAGCACTGTTGCCTCACAGCGCCAGAGACCCGGGTTCAATTCCCAACTCAGGCGACTGACTGTGTGGAGTTTGCACATTCTCCCCGTGTCTGCGTGGGTTTCCTCCGGGTGCTCCGGTTTCCTCCCACAGTCACAAAGATGTGCGGGTTAGGTGAATTGGCCATGCTAAATTGCCCGTAGTCTTAGGTTAAAGAGGTAAATGTAGGGGTATGGGTCGGTGTGGACTTGTTGGGCCAAAGAGCCTGTTTCCACACTGTAAGTAATCTAATCTAATCTAATCTAAACCTTTGCCTGAACCAGATTTGCTAAATGCCTTAAGATAAAGTGAAAATCCGCGTTGCAATCAACATGTCTATTGCTGCTTCCTCTGAAGTTCTTGTATGAAGTACATCTAGACTGTCAGATTTATAAATACTCAATCCAGATTTTTATTTTCCAAAGATAACCTCAACACTGATAAGAATGATCTTAGACTTTACTTACACAAGTCCCAGGGTCACTTGGTATTTCTGTAAGAATGTCTGGACATTCTTCCATGAAGATAAACACAAAAAAAGTGTTTCTTTTCCCTGCGATTTTTCTGTTCTCTGCAATAAATTATCCTGAAAGCACACCAACTGTTCCACATTTGACCTTGGTTTTTTTTCATACATTGATAGTCGATTTTTAGCAGTCTTCATGTTTTTCTTTCGTTTGCACGCTTTTTCTCTTTTTGACTTTCTTGTAAGTTTCTTGGTCATCCTTTGCTGGGTCCTACATTTCTCTGAATCCACTGGCTTACTGCAACACTTGGCATTTTTCTAAGCTGCCTCCTTTCATCTAATAGGTAGATAAAGGTGGGTTTGAAAGTGATAGTCGGAGAGGAGAGTGGACCAGATTGATAGGAAGGAAGGTGGACACATGGGAACATTCAAAAGGGCGGTGCTGAATTGGAAGGTTGGAGTGGGATAAGGTGGGATTAGGGGAAATGGGGAAATCGGGAAATCCACTATGATCCCCTGTGGTTGGAGGGTCCCTAGACAGAAGAGGAGGCTTTCTTCCTCAAGGCTTCTGGATCAGGCCTCGGGCCCTCATGTCCTTGGCAGAGTGGGAAGGGGAGTCAAAGTGCTCAGCCACAAGGCGATGGAGTTGTTCAATGTTGCTGTCTCAGAGATGTTCTCTGAAATGATCTACAAGTTGACCTCCTGCCTCGCCAATGTAGTGAAGACGACATTGGATTTAATGGATGCAGTAGATGACTCGTTCTATCTCCCTTCATCAACCCCACCTTCATCTACCTATCGCAATCCCTGCTAACCTCCCCCCTGCCACACCCCCTTCTCATTTACCTCTCAGCCCCCTTGGCCCATAAACTTCATTTCTGATGAAGGGCTTATGCTCGAAACATCGATTTATCTGCTCTTAGTATGCTGCCTGACTGTGCTTTTCCAGCACCACATTCTTCGACTCTGATCTCCAGCATCTGTAGTCCCCACTTTCTCTTCACACTTTCATGGCTTGCATGACTCAGATTTATAACGGTTACTTCAAATAAAACAAAAACTACCGTGTACTCAAACAGCATAAAAGAAAACCAATACATTCTGGTCACTGTTCCCAAGAGGTCCTTTCCACCAAAATTTTCAATTAACTCTTCTGATCACTCAACACCAATTCCTAAATAACCTGATCTCGAGCTCAGTGCTCGACATAATGTTCATGTAAACCATCTCACACGTGGTCATGAAATCCATTTTTCCCAGCATTAGCATTCAATTGGGTTAACATAGTTTAGATATAAGTTAAACATATATTATTACTGCAGTACCCACAAATGTGTATATCTCATTTCCTGTTTTATAACATGCCCATCATTTGTATTGCAGCTTTCACTTTGATATATAACTCACATCAATGTTTGCTCCTCCTTGCTGTTTTTGCGCTCCACCTTACTGGATTCTGTGGAATCTGAGTGACGTGAGCTCTGGGGAGATTAATGGTAGAGATCATCTTGCCACATCATTTATGATCTTCTCAAACTTTAATTTCTCCAGATCTCCCGTTATGTTGATGGAGTAGAGAAGGACAATGATCTTTCAACAATGCTCTATATTTCCCCCAGAGAGCTGAGACAGCTCTCATCTGGGTGGGAACCTTACAACAGGCTGGTAAAGTGCTGCTGCTGCTGTACAGTGTCTTAGTGAGATCACATCTGGAGTCGTGTGTACAGATTTAGCCTCTTCAATGAAGAAAGTATGTTGTTATATTGGAAGCAGCACAGAGATGTTTCCCTCAACTGATTCCTGCAATGAAGGTGCTAGCTTATAATGAAAGGATGATCAGGATGACCCAGTAGCCCTTGGAGTTTACAAAAATTAAGGATGATCTTATTTAAACATAGATGACAGAAGGAGTCAACAAGTGAAGCGAATTACATAGATAGTGGAGGAATCCATTCCGTTCTCCAGCCTGTTACACAGGAACAACAGAAGGATATTCAGGCATTCGAACCTATTACACCAAAACAGGACGAGACTATTCAGTCCCTGGAGCCTGATATACATTTACAGAAGGAGGCCAATCAGCCACTCGAGCCTATAACAGTAGGCCATGCTTAACTAGTATCCTGTTAAACAGCAACAGGATCTGTTCATTCGTCCGCCTCAAGTCTGTAACATAGGAACTGGAAGAGGTCACAGAGTGACTGAGGATTGTTGCACTGGGATAACAGGAGGCCATTCAGACCCACGAAGCCTATTGCAAGGGAACTGGATAAGGATAAAAACTATCTGAGACTTCTTTCATGAAAAAGGAAGCGATAAATTAGACACGTGTCTGTTTAATGGGAACAAGAGAAGACCAATCAATCCCTCGGTCCCATCTCCGGGATACATGAGGAGACCATTCAGCATTTCCATCTGTTATGGAGAAGTATGAGAAGACTCATCAGCCCCTCAAAATGTTAGACAGCAACAGGAAGATTCCATAATCTCCCAATCCTCTGAAGCATCAAAAGGAGGAGTCCATTCTGGCCTCGGAGATGACAACATGGGAACACGAGAATGACGTCAGCTCATCGGGTTTGTACACCAGCAGGATGATGAGTCCATTCAGCCACACATGGCTCTTACTCAGCATTTGGAGCAGATCTCTTAAAAACGTTTGCCCATTAAACAGGAATTCAAAGAAAACGTAAAGGCTTTCGAACGGGAAGAACTTATAATAATGGTATACATTAGGGACTAAAGTGTAACAATAATCTATTGTAATTTAAGGCAAATTGTTAGAGTCCATTGATCAGGACATTTGCAAAGTTAAACGACAATCCGTCAGAGTCAACATGGTTTTACGAAGGCTACATCGTGTTTGAATTGTTTGCTTGAGTTATTTGAAGATGTCACAAACAAGGTGGATCGTGGGAATCCTGGAGATGAAACATATCTGGTCTTCCTGAAGGCAATGGATATGTTTCTTCTCCAAAGAGTAAGTGGTAAGACCAGACAACATGGGTTTAGGAGTAATTTAATAGCTTGTCTGAAAGATTGGTTAACCAACAAAATGGAGTCAGGTGGAAAAATGTGTCATTTTCTTTTGGCAAATGCAATTTGTGGGGTGCCATGGATTTCAGTACTCGTGCCTCATACATTTGAGATCGATGGTAGTACTGCACTCGGTTGATGGGATAGAAAATGCGATGCCACATTTTCAGATGACACTAACATTCGTAGGAAATTACTTCGGAATGATGATGCAAGAGATTTAAAACTATATGGATAGGTTGGATGAATGGTTCAACATTTGGCAAGGAAAATTAAAGTTAATAAATATGGGGCGATTCAAGTTGGCCAGTATAATAGAAAGACAAATTATTATCTAAATGGAGAGAACGTTCAAAGTGTTTAGGTGCAGAGGGATCTGGCTGTCTGCTTGCATATCACAGAAAACCTTCCTGCGGGCACTCCAAGTAATGATAAATCCAAGCATAATTTCAGTGTTTATTTGTAGATGGATAGAGTAGAAAGGTAGGGAGTGTTGGTGCAGCTATGCAAGGTATTTGTGAGGCTGCAACTGGAGGACAGTTTGACTGTCCTGCAGAATGTGGTATTTGCATTGGAGGCAATTTAGAAGGGCTTCATTAGATTGATTCCATATTTGAAGTGCTTGTCTTATGAAGAGAAATTGAGCTGTTTAGGCCTACACTCTCGAGTTATTAAGAATGAAAGGAGATCTCATTGAGGTTTGCAAAATGCTAAAAATAATTGAATGTGTAGATGTGGCGTGGATTCTTTTTTCATGTGGCGCAATCTACAACAAGAGACTGGAATTTTGGGATGGAGATATGGCAGGAAAGTGGAACACAGGCCGTGTTGACATCAGCCCCATCGAAGGGTTGGATTCTTCACAGATGGTCCTTGTTCTTATGCAACTTTTCGACTGTGTTGCTCAGGAATGGGGGAGGACTGGGTATCATAAAGAAAGCAGGCATGCAGGATAAATCCGTCTCAATCAGTTAGACAGATCGTAACCAGTAGGGTCACACAGTGGCCAGCGCTGGGTTCTCAAGTGTTAACAATCTATATTTCCGCCACCTCCAAACAGACCGCACCACCAGGGATATATTTCCCTCCCCACCCCTCTCCGCCTTCCGCAAAGACCGTTCCCTCCGTGACTACCTGGTCAGGTCCACGCCCCCCTACGACCCACCCTCCCATCCTGGCACTTTCCCCTGCCACCGCAGGAACTGTAAAACCTGCGCCCACACCTCCTCCCTCACCTCTATCCAAGGCCCCAAAGGAGCTTTCCACATCCATGAAGGTTTTACCTGCACATCCACTAATATCATCTATTGTATCCGTTGCTCCCGATGCGGTCTCCTCTACATTGGGGAGACTGGGAGCCTCCGAGCAGAGCGCTTTAGGGAACATCTCCGAGACACCCGCACCAATCAACCAAATCGCCCCGTGGCTCAACATTTCAACTCCCCCTCCCACTCTACCGAGGATATGGAGGTGCTGGGCCTCCTCCACCGCCGCTCCCTCACCACCAGACGCCTGGAGGAAGAACGCCTCATCTTCCGCCTCGGAACACTTCAACCCCAGGGCATCAATGTGGATTTCAACAGTTTCCTCATTTCCCCTTCCCCCACCTCATCCTAGCTTCTAACCTCCCGCAACTCGATCCCCTGACCTATCCGGACTTGTCCGACCTGCCCAGCTCCTTTTCCACCTATCCACTCCACCCTCTCCTCCCTGACCTATTACCTTCATCTCCTTCCCCACTGACCTATTGTACTCTATGCCACTCCCTCCCCACCCCCACCCTCCTCTAGCTTATCTCTCCACGCTTCAGGCTCTCTGCCTTTATTCCTGATGAAGGGCTTTTGCCCGAAACGTCGATTTTGCCTGTCCTCGGATGCTGCCTGAATTGCTGTGCTCTTCCAGCACCACTGATCCAGAATCTGGTTTCCAGCATCTGCAGTCATTGTTTTTACCCAATCTATATTAATGATCAGGAGGATGGAACAGATATACAGATGCTGAGTTTTGTGACCTTAAGCAAGAGATTAAGTTATCCAGAGAGGGTGGAAAGTCTGCAAATAGATTCAGAGGTAAAGGCAATAGATAATAGTTTGGCAGGTGGAATTTAACATGATATAACCTGTCATTTCATTTACCAGAATAATGGAAAGCACTATGTTACTGAAATGGAGAGGGATTACAGGACTTAATTAAACTGTGTACTGGAGGGTTCACTCAGATCAGTTCAGACATGGGAGGTTTTGTTCTATCCCTGATCGTCTGCTTCATGACACTCCAAGTGACCCTATTGCTCTCCGTACACATGGGATACTTTGATGTGGTTGATTGATGGTGGGTATGGTGTTTCAAAACGTGCATCAAGGGGACGTCCTTTATCCAAGATATATTAATTTCTTTCTACGTGGAGACCCGATGACGATGGAAATGGCTGACAGCTTTTGTATGAAGAGGCCGTGACTGCTGCCAGGACAGTGGGTATTCGCCAACATGATGTACTGTGCAAGGACACGCTGTAACATTTATAGAGAGAGAGAGCTCCTTCAGTTCCTCTACCTCTCCCCATTGTCATGGGGACTCTGCAGATGCCATGTACACCATCGGGAATCCCACTATACTGAATACACCCGGCAGCTCCCTGCTGAGGGAGAAACAATGTATTTACCTGATCCACCATATATATCCTCCATCACCGAATCGTGACATTGATGTTGAGATACTGGGAAATGATGGATATATTATCTAGTCCTGCCTGGAAAGTTCTGGACCATAGAAGTTGAATGAAACAGTGACCCTAACAGCCACTGGCAGCACCATCCTCCTCCTGGTGTGAAGCTGCAAGTCGTGTTGAAGGAGGTGACAACATTCTATGACCAGCTCCTTGTTCAATCAGGGACCCTCACACTCTTCTCCTGGGTCAAGTGGAGCTTGAGAAGCTGTTCCTGGAAAACCCGGGGTGGATACAACAGATCCCTTTCCCCACACACACTCACTCCGTGGTTTCAGAGCTTCCCCTCTCTGCAGCCTCTGCTCCATTTGTTGTCCATGTTGCAGGCTCAGATGCTGTAGCTACAGTCCCCATGCTCCATCCAGAGTTGGGTCACCAAATCCTCAGGTCTCCCTGAATGTCTGAGGCAGCTCACAGCACAACTTCCAGCAAACCATCCCCAGCCCCTCCACTAAAGTTTCAATTACAGGAGCCAGTCAGAAACCCCTCGGTACAAATGTTGTGGACCAGACACATCCCCGCAAAATATTTTAAGAAGGCCGCTTAGACCCAAACCTTTCCTTACAGATATGTTGTGACTGGTCAAACCATTCGACATTAACCAAATTCAAATGTTTCAGTTAAAATACAATCAAAGAAAAGAACATTTCGGGATAGCTTATATGTTGGAACACTTACACAAACATTAGATACCGTACCTTCTTGGTTTACACCGCTTGGCACAAAGATTTATTCAAATATAGATCCTTACAGCAGTTTTGAAATCCAGGAGGAAACAACATGAACAGAGATCTCAGAGAGAAAAGCAACTGGGGATCATGTATTGAAACTTCCAACCCTTCTGGGATCCCCAGCAGCTTCTGAATGCTGCAGCTAAAATCAAAATGAGGAAACTCGGTCTGGGAGGGTTGGCCACTGCCGTTCCATTGTTACCACCGTTTTAATGAAACCTAAAATCTCAGTTATTTACTTAAACTGTTTTCAGACAGCAGTTCTGCACTTCTGCCTTTAAAACCTCTCTTAAAAAAACCAAGAGAAAATAACCTTTTTACAATGATAGTATTCTCACAACTCCATCTTTAATACAATAATCCATCAATATACAACGGTGGATTCATTTTAGACCTCCTAATCTTCCTCTATTAGTAGAATGAAATGCATATATATTACATTGACCGTGAGCATACAAATGTCCACAACTAGTTTCGATTTCAGACATTTTACTCCTGCCACAGAATGCCTTTGTCTTTCTTCATCCAAGTCTCCACAACGTGTCAAAACTTCAGTTTTCTCGCCCTGTCACCTGTATAATTTCAAACTGAATGGCAGCAATAATAAGCTCAATCGAAACAGGCTGATATTTTTCTCCCTAAACTTCTCCAAAAACTTTAAGTGGTCACGATCAGTGATAAAGATTTGTCTCATGTATGTTATTCGCAATTTAAGTGCTGAAATGTTGTAACAGCAACACAAGCTCAAGGCCTCCTTCCCCATTGTGGAATAAATCTGTTGATGTTTCCAGTGGACACTCCAACCACACATAATGAAGCACTTCTCATCTCCTTAACACTCCGTCCGAATGACATGTCTCCTCATGTCTCAGCATAAAATAATTACATGCTTCTGTACCTCTTAATGCTCTAACCTCTTTACCTGCTACTCCTGGCCTATGCCAGTAAACCTGACTCTCACAGGTATATGTTTTAAGAAGATCTCGCACATTCTTCTCAATCTCTCACGGAAACCAAACTTTGATTTCTGAACCAAATCATCATCATCAGCCATTTCAGCTTCTAATCTTGCCGTTGTAACTGCTCTTCCACACGAGTTCTCACGACTGCAGGAAGTGAATTGTTAAAGTTCTCCAAAATAAGAATCTTTCTAAGAGTGCTATAGGTTTGCTCTGTTTTAATACCCTTACCCACTTTTCAAAATGACTTTGTTTGATCCTTTCAAACTCAATGTGCGTTTAACCAGGGACCCGTTTTTAGATGTTGTCTGTCGGCTTCTGGCCCAAGCTCATATGCACTTCAGACGGCTTTCTTCACCACCCCATACTGGCCAGATACCGTCTCCGATAGGGATGCAAATACCTATCAGCTTTGTTTGGATCAACTAAATCCACATGGTCACTGGTCACTGCATTTGTTTAGCCACATTCTCAAATGAAATTCAAAAGGCTTCCCCATACTTCCCATTAAATTTAGATAATGCCTGGATGCATTTAAACAGAACCCCATTATGCCGTTGGTTACAATAGGGTTGTTCAACCTCTGTATCCTCCTCATCCCGCCGACCGTCTGCCTTGATCTCCGCCTTCTATGTCAACTTTCCTCTCTAATTACTAACAGTTTAAGTTGAAACTCTCTACTTTTCTTCTGTCCTTTTCTCTCTTTCTTCTTCATTTCCTTTTCTTTTATTTCTACTTTTCATCATAATTCAAACTGTTTCAATTTCTTCTCATGTTCAAAGTGCCTCATTTGAAATTGAATTCCAGCCATTTCCAAAGAGTCCAATGGCAGTTCTACCAAATGTAATTGCCGAACTATCGCTGTAGTTATCTCTAATTTTCTCACAGACAAACGCAACCCCAACTCCAGCTGGTCTGTCAATTCCTCCAGCTTTGCCTTCATTACCTTTTGTAAAATACCCAAATTCACTTCTTCCACACCCAGAGAACTCTTCATGTCTGAAAGAATCTTTATACACAAAACACTGTTTAAACCAACCGAATTCAACATCCGCAATAAAAGACACTAACAGCGACCATACACGACCTTTGAACGCAATCGTCTCCCGGTGCAAACTCTCCAGTGTCTGCATGAGATTGTCTGGTTTCCTCCCACAATCCAAAGATGCGCATGTCAGATGAATTGCCCATGCTAAATTGTTCATAGCTTTCAGCGATGTGTGGGTGAGGTGCCTTAGTCGGGGGAAATGTGTAATAATAGGGTAAAGGAATGGGTCTGTGTAGGTTACTCCTCGGACGGTCGGTGTGGAGTGTTGGGTCGAATGGCCCATTTGCACATTGTAGGGATTATAATTCTAAACCCAGTTTAGTATTATCGATTGAGAACCGGACAAGAGCCCCCAGTTTACTATAGACCAACTAAACTGCCTCAAACTATTTTCAGAGGGTAGCTTGGATGCCAAACCTTTCTTATTTTAAAGGTAGATGCGAAGTGGGCGTTCCAGATGTGATGCTACTAGTCAAATCACTCACCATTATGCAAAACACAATATATTTAAACACTCTAATGAAAATCCATTCAAAATGACGAGGAATTTAGAATAATTTAACTATTGCACACCTTAACTGAATAATGGATACAGTACCTTCTACAGATGAACTGTTCCAATATACTAACATCCCATAAACACACCCTTTGTGAAAAAGGAACATTCAGACATACATTCTCTAATACAGTTCTCCAATCCAGGAGTAATCAGCATCAAGTCAGGTTTCAGAGAGAGTGGCAGCTACGGTAACTACGCCGTTGTTACCGCTATTTATTTAAAAACCCTAAAAGCGTCGTAGGTTATTTACTTGAGCCGTTTTCAGCAGGCAGTTTGGCCTTTAAGATCTTTTATTTTTAAAAAAGGAGAAAATAATTTTTTTTTTAAGTGACAGCATTGTCACACAATTTAGACGCCTGGTCTTTTACTCTAGGGGTTTTGTCGTGCTACCGATCACAAGGTCACCTGAGAGGGACAAATTCAGGTACAGACCAAGTTACAAGGATGTGTCTAATAACGTCTGAAACACCCCTGTCCGTGGACCATCACATGGGACATACCGGGAAGTGAACAACAGCCTGACACACACCATTTCACTGTTTCTCATCTTCACAATGCCAGCACTCGATACACGAGGGAGCCAAAAGCAAAGGCCAGGGAAAGATACAGATGGACATAAAGATTCACATTAAAGACAGAAATAGGCAGTTAATTAATTGAAAAATATTGTGGAAATTTGGGGAAAAAGACAGGGCAGTGGGATTAACTGGAGAAGTGAGATCTTCGAGAGAAAACTGACAAGAATGACAACATTGAATAAAGGCATTGTCAGATCAGCTGCAATGGTTTGTTACATCAAATTCTGAATCAGCTTGACAGAACACCACAAACAACATAAACTGGGACAAGATGACAGCTCAGCGTGGAGAGCGGTGTAGAGCATGCTCAGTAAACTGCACTATCTGCCCAGCGAAAAGCGGATTGTAAACTCTACTATCATATGCTAACCATACTCACATCAGATTACTGCCTACAATGGGAATATTTGCTGCGTGTGTGTGTAAATCAGAAACTGAGGGAGAGTGCGTGTGTGTGCGCGATAGGTGTGGTTGAATGCGAAACTCATTGTTTGAGAAGGAACGCACATGGAGGAAATTATTTTAAATAAGAAAAACTGGCAGGCATTTTGTTAATCGACAGATAGACAACGAGAGAAGTTTCATGGACAGACACGGTAAAGTGTTTGAGAATGTCAAAATAAAGACATTGTCAGAAACAACAGCAATATACATCGGTGTGCACATGAATGACAGATGGATGGGAGTGTGGTGTGAGGTCGAATCAGATTTGCTTCGGCAGGTTTGAAGCCGGGAGCGTCAGCAGCCGATTATTGGCTTCATTAAGACTGTATTTCATAGCTCAAGGTTCAAACAGCAGATGGAATAAGCCAGTGAGATATATTCTGGAGTGGTGCGTATTTCAAGTTAGAAATGGTCAGGGTATGGTGTCAGGAATCAACTCATGGTCAAAGGGATCTCCCACAGTTGTGACTTGTCTGCTTCAGCCGCAGATATTGGCCAGGGATGGGCTGGAAACAGTGGAAGGAAGTGGAGTTTGTAACCAGAACAGTAGACAGTGACTTCCATGCTCTTAATATTTAAATAACAAAGGCAATGATACAATAAATTGTAGTTCGCCGCTGAAATTGAGGAGGTCAACATAGAGACACGTGGGAGACAGAGAGAGAGACAGCAATTGAACACATTCATTGGGGTAGTTAGTGGTGGTCTGTAGAGTGAATATATGGATTGAGAGTTTCAACAGGAAAAATAATAGTGGCAAGAAGTGTAGACTATATAAAAGAACAGTCATACAGACATAAACGGTTTATAGAACAAAAATATCTGGACAGTGACACTTACCAGGAACACCGACGATAGCAAGGAAAAGATAATAAAATATTGAATAATGAGATGAGCGTAATAGATCAGCAATGATAATGACCACCAATAAAATGCAGAAAGATACCAAACATAATTGGATAAACTCCTGTCTGTTGTTGGAACATGCCAGTCTAATGTTCCCAGATTCTGATACATTTTTGGAACATTCCCGTCTCATGTTCTCAGATTCTGATCCATTATTGGAACATTCCAGTCTAATGTTCTCAGATTCTGATCTCTCCTTCCCCTTTCTCCAAATCTGCTGATCCCTGTCAGTGCTGTCGGTGATGTTCCGCTCATGTTCTGGGATAGCACATTGAACGGCGCCCATTTATCATTTAAAGATGGAAACCTTCCACTGGAATATTTGGAATCCATGGAGATTAGCATTAATCACAGTCACTGAACAAACTCTGGGAAACTGAACAAAGGCTACGACAACGGATGAATGGGCACTGCACAACAATCAACAGACAGGATGGTTCCCTCCCAGTTGGGGAAAATTTCAGTGGTCCAGGACCTTCAATCTTGGACCTTCTGATGACCATCCTCCAAGGCGGACTTCAGGACACGCAGCCGCGAAAAGTGGCCGAGCAGATGCTGTTCGCTAATTTCGATACACATAGGGAGGGCATCAACCGGGACCTTGGGTTCATGTCACACTAGAGGTGACCACCATTGCACTATACACACACACACACACACTCACAGGCACTCCTATACACACGCATACATACGGACACACACGTACACAGACACGCACACAGACACTCACACACACCCTTACAGATACACACACTCCCACACTCACACAGCATCCTCTCAGAGACTTAGACCACTCAACACTCATGCACACACATATACACTCTCTCACTGATACACAAAACCCCCCACCCTGACACGCACACACACTCCCACACTCACATATGCACTCGCTCACAGACTTAAGACACTCTACATCACTACACACACATATGCATTCTCTCACACACTCACAACCCCCCAATCCAGACAGACACAGACACACACACACAAACCGACAAAGACCCACATGCACACATATATTTTGTGGGATGAATTTGTACTTGCAGAGTTACATTGTAATTTGCTCAAAAACTTCATGAATTCATGTAAAAGTCTGAGCTCAAAAACTGCATGGATTCATGTAAAACTCTGTTATTTCACTTTTCAGATTAGAATCAATGTAAACATCATGGCATAGACAAAGAACACAGGGGGCTAACACCTTCAACATATTGTCTAGCTAACACTCACTGTTGCAGCTAACCCGAGAATACAGCATTTTTTTAAAAAAAAGGTTTTGTGATTTACACAAATGAAAGAAATGAAACTATCATGGTATTCGAACAGATGAAAGACTCAACAGACAATCAAGGTATCTTTCAATGTTTAATTTCAGTTACATCACACTGTAAATTTTTGCTATAAATTCTGTTCCTTAGAAGTGTGTCCTCCACTATCATTTGATGAAGGAGCGGCGCTCCAAAAACTAGTTTGCTTCCAATAAAACCTGTTGGACTATAACCTGGTGTTTTGTAATTTTTAACTTTGTACACCCCAGTCCAACACCGGCATCTCCAAATCATGACTGAACAAACAGGCTCAATGATCCGGTTCCACACATCACTTTTCATATAACTACAAAAGAGAACATTTCCTGGGTTTGGATGGAATGGATGAGGGTTGCTGAGTGATGGATCATAAATCTTTAAATCTTTTTAAAACTTGGATATGAGAGTCTTAACAGAACACTACAGGGGTTTGTATATGTTCCATTCTGTTTATGAAAGAGGCTGTTATAAAGTAACAGGTCGGCTGCATAAAGAAAATTCGGGTGGGCAAGAGTCTAGATTCCTTATTTACCAGTGTGAGGCTACTCCTGGTTTTAAGTGCACTGCTACCAAATCCTTTAATAACGTTGAGACAGAGCATTGAGACTGCAGCTCAGCAACAGGCCGAAGCAATTCTGTCCCTATGGGCCTCTTGCAGAGCAATTCTGTCCCTATGGGCCTCTTGCAGAGGGGGAAGAGAAGGCCATTCAGCCGAGATTAGTCTGTTCCTACTTGAAAGGGTGGAAATCTAGAATATTTGCCAACAAGGAGAAAGTGAGGACTGCAGAGGCTGGAGATCAGAGCTGAAAAATGTGATGCCGGAAAAGTGCAGCAGGCAGCATCCAAGGAGTAGGAAAATCGACGTTTTATTTTTTTTCCAGCAACACAATTTTCAGCACATTTTGCCAACAGAATCATTCAAAACAACGAGATGTGGGTGAACAAAGGTGGGTGAACTTAAGGCGTGGATCTGTACCTGGGACTACGATGTTGTGGCCATCACAGAAACGTGGATAGAAGAGGAACAGGAATGGTTGTTGGAGATTCCTGGTTACAGATGTTTCAATAAGATTAGGTATGGTGGTAAACAAGGAGGGGGGTGGCTTTGCTAATTATAAATGGTATAATGGCTGCAGAAAGGCAGTTCGAGGGGGATCTGCCTTTGGAGGTAGTATGGGCTGAAGTCAGAAATAGGAAAGGAGCAGTCACCTTGTTGGGTGCTTACTATAGGCCCCCCAATAGCAGCAGAGATGTGGAGAAACAGATTGGGAAACAGATTTTGGAAAGGTGCAGAAGCCACAGGGTAGTAGTCATGGGCGATTTCAACTTCCCAAATATTGATTGGAAGCTCTTTCGATCAAGTAGATTGAATGGGGCGGTATTTGCGCAGTGTGTCCAGGAAGCTTTTCTAACTTAGTATGCAGATTGTCCGACCAGAGGGGAGGCCATATTGGATTTGGTACTTGGTAACGAACCGGGACAAGTTATGGGCTTGTTAGTGGGTGAACATTTTGGTGATGGTGACCACAATTCTGTGACTTCCACCTTGGTTATGGAGAGAGGTGCGTGCAACAGGGTAGGTTTTACAATTGGGGAAAGGGTAAATACGATGCTGTAAGACAGGATCTGAGGAGCATAAGTTGGGTGCATAGGCTGTAAGGGAAGGATGTCGTGGAAATGTGGAACTTTTTCAAGGAACAGATACGACGTGTCCTTGATATGTATGTACCTGTCAGGCAGGAAAGAGGTGGTCGTGTGAGGGAACCTTGGTTGACGAGGAAGGTTGAATGTCTTGTAAAGAGGAAGAAGGAGGCTTACATAAGGTTGAGGAAACAAGGTTCAGACAGAGCATTAGAGGGATACAGGACAGCCAGAAGGGAGCTGAAGAAAGGGATTAGGAGAGCTAAGAGAGGGCATGAAAAATATTTGGCGGATAGGATCAAGGATAATCCTAAGGCATTTTATGCGTATGTGAGAAACATGAGAATGACGAGAACGAGAGTAGGTCCGATCAAGGACAGTAGTGGGAGACTGTGTATTGAGTCGGAAGAGATAGGAGAGGTCTTGAGTGAGTACTTTTCTTCAGTATTTACAAACGAGAGGGACCGTATTGTTGAAGAGGAGAGTGCGAAACGGACTGGTAAGCTATAAGAGATACTTGTTTGGATGGAAGATGTGTTGGACATTTTGAACAACTTGAGGATAGACAAGTCCCCCGGGCCTGACGGGATATATCCTAGTATTATGTGGGAAACAAGAGAGGAAATGGCAGGACCGTTGGCAATGATCTTTTTGTCTTCACTGTCAACGGGGGTGGTACCAGGGGACTGGAGAGTGGCGAATGTTGTGCCCCTGTTCAAAAAAGTGAATAGGGATAACCCTGGGAATTACAGGCCAGTAAGTCTTACTTCGGTGGAAGGCAAAGTAATGGAAAGGGTACTGAGGGATAGGATTTATGAGTATCTCGAAAGACACTGCTTGATTAGGAACAGCCAGCACGGATTTGTGAAGGGTAGGTCATGCCTTACAAGTCTTATTGAATTCTTTGAGGAGGTGACCAAGCATATGGATGAGGGTAGAGCAGTGGATGTGGTGTACATGGATTTTAGTAAGGCATTTGATAAGGTTCCCCATGGTAGGCTGATGCGGAAATTCAGGAGGCATGGGATAGAGGGAAATTTGGCCAGTTGGATAGAGAACTGGCTAACCGGTCGAAGTCAGAGAGTGGTGGTAGCTGGTAAATATTCAGCCTGGAGCCCAGTTACAAGTGGAGTTCCGCAGGGATCAGTTCTGCGTCCTCTGCTGTTCGTAATTTTTATTAATGACTTGGATGAGGGAGTCGAAGGGTGGGTCAGTAAATTTGCAGACGATTCGAAGATTGGTGGAGTTTGGATAGTGAGGAGGGCTGTTGTCGGCTGCAAAAGGACTTACATATGCTGCAGAACAGGGCTGAGGAGTGGCAGATGGAGTTCAACCCTGTCAAGTGTGAGGTTGTCCATTTTGGAAGGAGCTTAAAATGTGTTGCTGGAAAAGCAAAGCAGGTCAGGCAGCATCCAAGGAACAGGAGAATCGACGTTTTGGGCATAAGCCCTTCTTCAGGACTGAGGAAAGTGTGTCCAGCAGGCGAGGATAAAAAGAAAGGACGAGGGACTTGGGGGAGGGGCTTTGGAAATGCGATAGGTGGAGGGAGGTCAAGGTGAGGGTGATAGGCCGGAGTGGGGTGGGGGCGGAGAGGTCAGGAAGAAGATTGCAGGTTAGGAAGGCGTTTCTGGGTTCGAGGGATTTGACTGAGACAAGGTGGGGGGAGTGGAAATGAGGAAACTGGAGAAATCTGAGTTCATCCCTTGTGGTTGGAGGGTTCCCAGGCAGAAGATGAGGCGCTCTTCCTCCAACCGTCGTGTTGCCATGGTCTGGCGATGGAGGAGTCCAAGGACCTGCGTGTCCTTGGTGGAGTGGGAGGGGGAGTTAAAGTGTTGGGCTACGGGGTGGTTGGGTTGGTTGATCCGGGTGTCCCAGAGTTGTTCTCTGAAACGTTCCGCAAGTAGGCGGCCTGTCCCCCCAATATAGAGGAGGCCACATTGGGTGCAGTGGATGCAATAGATGATGTGTGTGGAGGTGCAGGCGAATTTGTGGCGAATATGGACGTGTCCCTTGGGGTCTTGGAGGGAAGTAAGGGGGGAGGCATGGGCGCAAGTTTTGCATTTCTTGCGGTTGCAGGGGAAGGTGCCGGGAGTGGAGGTTGGGTTGGTGGGGGGTGTGGACCTGACGAGGGAGACACGGAGGGAGTGGTCTTTTCAGAACGCTGATAGTGGAGGGTAGGGAAATATATCCCTGGTGGTTGGGGTTCGTTTGGAGGTGGTGGAAATGACGGTGGATGATACGTTGTACATGGAGGTTGGTGGGCTGGTAGGTGAGGACCATTGGGGTTCTGTCCTGGTGGCGTTGGAGTGGTGGGGCTCAAGGGCAGAGGAGCGGTAAGTGGAATAGATACGGTGGAGGGCATCGTCGACTACGTCTGGCGGGAAATTTCGGTCCTTGAAGAAGGAGGCCATCTGGGTTGTACGAGTTTAGCCTGCTGGACACACTTTCCTCATTCCTGAAGAAGGGCTTATGCCCGAAACGTCGATTCTCCTGTTCCTAAGATGCTGCCTGACCTGCTGCGCTTTTCCAGCAACACATTTACAGCTCCGATCTCCAGCATCTGCAGCCCTCACTTTCTCCATTTTGGAAGGACAAATAAGAATGCAGAATACAGGGTTAACTGTAGGGTTCTTAGTAAGGTGGAGGAGCAGAGGGATCTTGGGATCTATGTTCATAGATCTTTGAAAGTTGCCACTGAGGTGGATAGAGCTTGTAAGAAGGCCTATGGTGTATTAGCGTTCATTAGCAGAGGGATTGAATTCAAGAGTCGTAAAGTGATGTTGCAGCTGCACAGGACCTTGGTTAGGCCACATTTGGAGTACTGTGTGCAGTTCTGGTCGCCTCACTTGAGGAAAAATGTGGAAGCTTTGGAGAGGGTGCAGAGAAGATTTACCAGGATGTTGCCTGGAATGGAGAATAGGTCGTACGAGGATCGGTTGAGAGTGCTAGGCCTTTTCTCATTGGAACGGCGAAGGATGAGGGGTGACTTGATAGAGGTTTATAAGATGATCAGAGGAATAGATAGAGTAGACAGTCAGAAACATTTTCCCCGGCTACAACAGAGTGTTACAAGGGGACATAAATTTAAGGTGAAGGGTGGAAGGTATAGGGGAGATGTCAGGGATCGGTTCTTTACTCAGAGAGTGGTGGGGGCATGGAATGCGCTGCCTGTGGGAGTGGCAGAGTCAGAATCATTAGCGACCTTTAAGCGCAATTAGATAGGTACATGGATGGATGCTTAAGCTAGGACAAATGTTCGGCACAACATCGTGGGCTGAAGGGCCTGTTCTGTGCTGTATTGTTCTATGTTCTATGTTCTATGTCGCTGCAGTTGTATGAGGTGTTACTGAGAGGGCAGCTGGAGTACATTGTGTTGTTTGTGTTTCTGTAACTGAGAAGGGATGGTACCTCCATCAGATACAGTTTAACAGCTGCACGTAATCCATGGGTTGCTGTCTCATTTAATGTCTCGGATCTGTTACACAAGGATGGGAGGAGGCCATTCAGCCTTTCCAGTCTATGACAGAGAGCCACGAGGAGCCCATTCAGCCTCTAGAGCCTGTTGCAGACGGGCAGGAAGTGTTTCTTTAACTTTCCGTTACGCATATATATTAGTTTTAAATTAGCTGTGGAATAGGAAAGACCTGATGTAAACATTAAAGGTCTAACTTTGAACAAGGTCAATTTTGAAAGTGTTAGGCGAGCCCTGTGAAAGGCTAATTGGAATACCCTATTCACAGGTAAAAGGATGGTTGGAAAATGCAAGGCCATCAAAACCTGGTTTCAGAGAGTCCAGAACCAACGTGTTCCTATTAGTGAGAGGGGCAAGGTTGGATGCAGGGAGTGCTGGATGGCTAGATATATTGATGCTCTGGTCAAGGTAAGGAAGGAGGCATATGTCAGGTAAACAGAGCTGAGATCAAGTAAATCCCGAGAGGTGTATAAGGGCAGCAAGTGCATAGTCAATGCGGAGATCGGGCCAGAAAAATGTGGACATGAGATGGCTTTAGAAATTGGGTTAACAAGGCATTGAAGAAATTCTACAAATCCTTTAATGGCAAAAGATTAACTAGGGAGAGAATAGGGCCCCTTAAAGTTGAGTAAGGCTACCTATGTGTGGAACCACAGGAGATTTATGGGATACGAAACAAATCCTTCTCCTCAGTATTTAATGAGGAGGAGGTTACAAGAGCGAGAGAATGAATAAATATATAGTGATACATTGAAAAGTGTCTATATTACAAGGATGTCTATGACATTTTAAAACAGTAAATTTGAACAAATCCCTGGGACCTGATCAGTTGTATCCCAAATGTTTGTGGGAAGCTAGGAAAGAAATTGGTCAGCATTTTGCAGATGTATTTGTATCCTTAATTTCCACAGGTGAGGCGTCAAAAAACTGGAGGGCTGCTAACATAGTGTCATTATTTAAGAAAGTAAGGAAAAAAACAGGTAACTATAGATTGGTGAGCCTGACGTCAATGGTGACTAAATTGTTGGAGGGGATTTTGTGGGAGAGGATGTACATGCATTTGAAAAGACATGGACTGAAGAGGGCTTTGTACATTGGAGATCATGTCTCACCGACTCGGTGTAATCATTTGAGGAAGTGATGAAGATGATTGATGAAAGCAAGCCATTGGATGTTGTCTTTATGGAATTCAGTAAGAAAATGTTCTACATGGTAGACTGGTTAGCACGGTTAGACTGCCTGGAATCCAGGGAGAACTCGCCATTTAGATTTAAAATTTTCTTGAATATTGGAGACAGGGCGTGACAGTGGACATTTGTTCATTAAATTGTGAGACCTGTGACCAGTGGAGTGCCGCAAAGATCAATAATGGGTCCACTGCATTTTGTCACTGATACAAATCATTTGCATTTGAGTATATGAAGTATGGTCAGTAAGTTTGTAGATAATAACAAATTTGGTGGTATTGACGACAGTGAAGAATTATCTCTCAGACTAGAATGGGACCTTGTTTTGGTGAACCGAGTGGCAGATAGAGTTTATTTTATTTAAATGTGAGGTGTTGCATTTTGGCAAGAAAAATTAAGGCATGACATATAGGTAGGGTCCTGTCGAAAGCTGCCAATCAAGGAGAACTCCATAGAAATTATCGAATCCCTACAGTTAAGAAACAGGCTTTGCGACCCAACGAGGCCACACCGACCCTCTAAATAGTATCCCACTGGACAAACACCTGCCCTATCACTCTGAGCCTGCATTTCCCATGGCTAATCCAACTCCCCTACACACCTCTGGGTACGGTGCCCCATTTTAGCATGGCCAATCTACCCTTACCTGTATATCCTTATACTGTTGGAGTAAAATATAGCACCCGGAGGAAACTCACGCAGACACGGAGAGAATGTAGAAACTCCACACAGCCAGTCATTCAAGGATGGAATTAAACCCAGGTCGGTGCCCTGTGAGGCAGCAAAGCGAGCCTTGTGGTGCAGGTTCTCCGTTCCTTGAAAGTGCCATCACAAGTAGACAGCGCAGTGAAGAAGGAACTTGGTGATCTTCCCTTTATTGAAGTGTGCTTTGAGTCGAAGCATTTGCATGACAAAATCTGTACAGGACATTGGTTTGGCCACTTTTGTAATATTGCCTTTAATTCTGGTCTCCCTGATGTCGGAATGGCGTTGTCAAACTTGACAGAGTGCAGAAGAGATTTAAAAGAATGTTGCAGGTTTTGGAGGGTCAGAGTTACAAGGAGAGTTTGAATACGCTGGGACTATTTTCAAGAGTTGAGGCTGAGGGGGGACTTTAAAGGGGTTTATAAAATCATGAGGGGCATAGATATGGTAAACAGTCAATGTCTTTTCCCAGGATAGACGAGTCCAAAATTAAAAGAAAAAGGTTTAAGGTGAGAGGAGAAAGATTTAAAAAAGGGACATGAGGGACAACATTTTCACACAGAGACTGCTGTGCGTATGGATTGAACAGCCAAAAGAGGTGGTGGAGGCATGTACAGTTAAACCATTTAAAAAGCATTTGGATGGATACATGCATGGGAAGTGTGTAGACGGAGATGGGCCAATTGCTGGCAAGGGAGACGAGATTAATTTAGGATATCTCTGAGCGTCTATTGAGTCTTCAGTGTATAACACGGGAACAGAAGAAGGCTATTCAGCATCTGCTTGTTTGCTCCATTACTGAGAGTCAAAGATCTTGGAATCTTTCTATCTGCTGAGCCAAGTTTTCAATGAAATAAGATTAGACGACTTACAGTGTGGAAATGGGCCCTTCGGCCCAACAAATCCACACCGACCCGCAATCCACATAGACCCATTCTCCTACATTTATCCCTTCACCTAACACTACGGGCAATTTAGCATGGTCAATTCACCTGAATTGCACATCTTTGCACTGTGGGAGGAGATCGGAGCAAACCCACTCAGACGCGGGGAAGAATGCGCAAACTCCACACAGATAGTCGCCTGAGGCGAGGATTGAACGTGGGTCTAGGCAGCTGTGAAGCAGCAGTGCTAACCACTGGGCCACCGGGCCAGCCTTCATCGCTACTGCTTCAAAATTTTTCTCATCAAAATGTGCCAGAGTATTAGCATAGTTGGATGTATCACTATCTTCCTTTTTAGTCTCCATCCTGTTAACTTGACTTTGCTAACTAAATCACAACATCTCAATTTCAAATTCTCTCTCTTTTTGCTCAGCTGCGAACCTTCTCTTTCCCTTTTTTCTCTCTCTCTCTTCTTTCTTGCTTTCTCTTTCTTCTCTCTCTCTTTCTCTCTCCATTTCTTTATCTTTAACTCAATTTTCCTCAACAGCAATTTACGTTTTTTTTTACTGTACTACACTGCACTTGTCGGTTTCTCTGACACATCTTCGTGTTTGAATAATTCCCTGACAATTTCAGCTTTGCTTTTTTCCTTGGTTAAACACAAAACTATGCTCTTCGCTAATTCTAAAAGTTTGGCCTTTATCTTTCTTTCTAAACTTTCTTGGCAAATTTGAGGATCATCTTCAGACCTCTCTTCAAGTTTTAAGAGCCATTTCTCTCACTTTTAATTTAACTAACCACAAGTTATCGAAATTAAACAATTTGTCTCCATGACATTTTATTTAAAGATCTCAGGCACTAACATGCAAATGTTTAAATGTACTGTGCTTTTCTCATACCACAAATCTATTCAAATCTTTCAGATCTCAGTTTGGATTTGTCTAAACGTTTTCAAATCGCGGACGAAAGCCCCCAAACTGTCACAACACAGTTTGAACACCTCTCCTAATTTAAACCAGCCTCACAGAATAAGTTCACCTCATGCCGTAATCTCATAAGTTTCGAGAGGCAAAGATCCAATTACAGAGTCACTATTTAAAGTAAAATTAACAACTTTGTTATTTAAGTACGACAATGAATAATAAAACAAACAACTATTTATAAATCCCTTCGGGTAAACGTATCTTTTACCTCCCACTCTACAATACTGATCCGATGAAACAAAAATACCCCGATTAAGGTTTACAAAAATATAATCGTGTTTCAAAACCAGTCAACTTTGTCGATTCTCCTTTGCAAATTTTGCTCTGTAGATGTTGCTCTCGGTCAGCTTCGATGTTATGCTGTGCAAACGTCTTATAGACAGATACCTTCAGGAAGCTCTTCTGCTCGCAGTCTATTTTTGTGGATGTTCTTGGCAGTTGTCCCGCGAAATATTCAAAATGTCCGGTTTTATACCTCAAAATATCGGATCATTTCATTGATTTTGATGTCATCAAATACATTATATTTCAAGCTCACTTTGATTTCAGTATGTTGGGGCATAAGTTAAACGGACTGGTCGAATTTGAATTAGTTTTTGTTCCGTAGCAACTCAGCCCCACTATTGATTTCAAAGTCAGATGTTATATTTTGACTTCTTTCAGAACACTTTGTGCCAGCTTCCCGTCTCTCTTAAAAGTAACATACACGTTTATAACAATATCCTTTATCTGCCCTGCATAGATTTCCATAAAGTTGATCAACTGAGTAAGTTCACATAATAGTCTTTTCTGTTCAAAAAAAGACCAATTTTCTCTCATTCTTCCTTTACCTAAATATATCTTTCCAGTTATCATTCCACTTACTTACAACTTTACTGGTATTCTTCGACAAAGTAATGCATTGTGTATGAGATGAAAGAATGTGATGTAATCACATTCCCATATGAAGGAGGAAACGTGCAACATTTCCAAGCTTTCTGACATCAAAAGTGATGTAGAAATCTCCTTTATTCATGAATTGGGAAAGTGAACAAGTGATGTTCATGGACTAAACAGGAGTAATTTAATGTAACTTTACTAGCATTATTGAACGACCAAATACTTAGTTTTCTCCATAGAGTTTAAATTAAATTCTTTTTCAATTCATTTTTATCAATTTGCACTCATCATTGGTGACAAAACTAGAAGTTGCTTGGAATGTTCAGTAGTTCTGGCAGTATCTGTTGTGAGAAAGCAGATTCAACATAATGTTGAGGAATAGGTCTGGGTTGTTTATTTTTTTGCCATTAGTTGTCGGTTAGATGCGTTAGTCATGTGTAAACGCAGAGTAATAGAGTAGGGGAATGGGTCAGGGTGGGTTCCTCTTTGGAAGTTCAGGGATGGGTTACTCTTTGGATTCTACAGTTGTATGACTTCTTCAGAAAAAGGGCAGTCAGTGCCAGGATCCAGAATGTCTCTGAGCATGCTCAGTGCATATTGAATTGGGAGGGTAAACAGCCAGCCGTTGTGGTTCACATTGATACCAATGATATCGGTAAGAAGAGTGAAAGGTTGAAAGCTCCTGCAAAGAAAGTTCAGGGAGTTCGGAGTAAGTTTAAAAGCAGGATCTCCAGGGATGTAATCTTGGGACTACTCCCTGTACCACCTGAAAGTGAGACAAAGAAGAGGAAGATAGTACAGTTGAATATGTGGCAAAGAGCTCGTTTGGGAGTTTTGTTTCTGATTTTTGAATAATTCGAATCACGTCCAGTGCACGTGGGAACTGTAAAAAAAGGAAAGTGTGCACTTTAACTGGAGGGTCCCCAACACACTGGAAGGGCAGCGTGTTCGTGCAGATTTAAGCTGATGATACAAGGAGGCTGGGGACCAAAGCAGCATGTCAGAAACCGAGCAGAAAGTAAAGGTTAGTCGAATAAACAGGCAGAGCCAGTTTAATGACCATGCTTAGGGAAGGAATCATAACAATTTAAAAACTCTGAAAGTGGTCTGATCATTAATCTGTAAACTGTAGAAAACACTTTCCTATTTCTAAATGTATTTGGTTTTCAAATATTTCCATATTTATATTGCCTCCCCAAAAATGTGATGTTGATGCAGAGGTTTGTTTTGTGATCCAGGTTCCCAGTTTCTCATGCTTCAGTTTCGCAGTATGTTCATTGAAATAATGCACTCTTATCCCATTCAACTCGCCAAGGTGCTGAAACAGAGATACATTTTTAGATTGGATTAGATTACAGTGCAGAAACAGGCCCTTCGGCCCAACAAGTCCACACCGACCCGCCGAAGCGCAACCCACTAATACCCCTACATTTACCCCTTACCTAGCACTACGGGCAATTTAGCACGGCTAATTTACCTGACCTGCACATCTTTGGACTGTGGGGGGAAACCGGAGCACCCGGAGGAAACCCACGCAGACACGGGGAGAACATGCAATCCCCACACAGTCAGTCGCCTGAGGCGGGAATTAAACCCGGGTCTCTGGCGCTGTGAGGCAACAGTGCTAACCACTGTGCCACCGCGCCGCCCACTATGGTTCAAAGACCAATACTAAGAGAGAACAAAGAACAAAGAAACTTTACAGCCCAGGAACAGGCCCGTCAGCGCTCCAAGCCTAAGTCGATCCAAATGTACTGTCTAAACCTGTCGCCCAATTCTTAAACATCTGTATCCCTCTGCTCCCCACCTACACATGCATCTGTCCAGACGCATCTTAAATTAACCTACCGTGCTTGCCTCTATCACCTCTGCTGGCAACACGTTCCAGACACCCACCACCCTTTGTGTGAAGCAATTGCCGAGTGTATCCCCCTTAAACCTTTCACCTCTCACCTTGAAAGCATGCCCTCTCGTTTTTGAATCCTTCACCCTGGGAAAAAGCTTATCTCAATCTATCCTGTCGATATCCTTCATGATTTTTTTAAACCTCAATCAAGTCCCCCCTCAATGTCCTTTTTTCTACTGAAAATAATCCTAACCCACTCAACCTCTCTTCACAGCTAACACCCTCCATACCGGGGAACATCCACTTAAACCTTCTCTGCAACCTCTCCGTGGCTATTCGTCTATCAGAGCTGAAAATGTGTTGCTGGAGAAGCGCAGCAGGTCAGGGAGCATCCAGGGAACAGGAGAATTGACGTTTCGGGCATAAGCCCTTCTTCAGGAATAGCCTTCTCCGTGGCTATTCGTCTATCAAAATGATTTTCAGTTTTTAGAACTGCTGAAGGGGATTGTCCCTCTGAGGAAAATCGCAGAGCAATCAATTTTTGGACACTTGGAATGATTGTCATGTTCGGCAGCGTTTGAGAAGATTTAGCAGAATTATTGCTACAGTGGACTCTTCTTTCAGGGGCATTAACAGGAGATTCTGTGGCAGTGACCAAAGATTTAGGATGATTTGTTGCTTTCCCTGTGCTAGGACTAAGAACGTCTGGAAACATTTCAAGAACATTGTTAAAGGGGAGATTGAGCAGTCAAAAGTTCTAGTACATATTGGTAGGAATGATATTTTAGGGAAAGATTAAAGCAGTACAGAGTAAAATTAAGAGTTGAGGTGGAAGATTAGAAATAAAATCTTGAAAGTAGTAATTTCTGGTTTATTTCCAATGCCGAACTGAACTGAGAGAGAGCAAAAGGTTAAAGGAGAAAAATCGATAGCCGAAGAGCTACTGTGTTGTTGAAGGATTTAGACGTTTGGGAGATTGGAATCTATTTTAAAATAGAAGAGACCTGTTCAGAAATGTTTGGTCTAATCTAAACTGGAAAGCAACCAATATCTTCGCCGGGAGGTTTGCTCCTTCTATGTATGGAGACTTTATATTGATAGAGACAGCAAAGGAGATATTCCAAGTAGCGTTACAAATGTTAGGATGGATGGGGAAGTTCATGAATGTGAGGAGAGCACGTCAATTAGAAAAGAAAGAGGAGAGAGTCAAAAGTAAATAGTAATTCTGAAGCACTAAATTTCAGTTATTCCAATGTAAGGGGTCTCACAGGGAAGGCTTACGAACTCAGGGCATATTTCAGAACATGGGACTGCAACATCATATTTATTACAGAAAGTTGGTTGAGAGATGGTCAAGTCGAGAGTCCAGTGCTGAGAAAGCACAACAGCTCAGACAGCATGTGAGAAGCAGGAAAATCGACGTTTTGGGCAAAGGCCCCTCATCAGGAATGGGCTGATGAAGGACTGTTGCCTGAAACGTCGATTTTCCTGCTCCTCGGATGTTGCTTGACCTGCGGTGCTTTTCCAGCACTATAGTCTCGACTCTAATCTCCAGCATCTACCTTCCTCACTTTCGCCTGAGAGATGATCAAGACTGGCAATTCAACGTAATTATCATAGAAAAGATAGAAAAAGTCATGCAGTGGGTGGGAAGGAGGTGGACTACCATTTTTGATTAAAGAATAAATTATTTCTGTAACTGGGAAAGATATTTCCGAAAAATCATCCAGTTAAAATATGTGGGTAGTATTAACATAAGAAAGTAAATATCACTTTGAAGAGATTGCACAAAATTCTCATATATGACAAATTGTCCAGTGAAAATATATTCGTAGAAATTAAAAATAAGAAAGGAAAGAGCACGTTGATGGCATTGTACCATAAGGTCTCCAACAGTAATAAAGAAATTGAGAAACAAACCTGCAGGGAAATCTCGGATATATGTAAGCTTAATAAGGTTATAATAATGGCGGATTTTAATTTTCGAAAAACTGACTGGGACTACCACAATGTTAAAGGATTGGATGGTGATGAATTTGTACAATGTGTTCACGAAAGTTTTGTTCACCAATTTGTAGATGATCCTAATAGAGAAGGAGCAAAACCAGACCAACTTTTGCGCAATAGGCAGGGCAAGTGTCTGAAGTAAATGTGAGGGAATATTTTGGGTATTTCAGTCATAACTCTATTAGTTCCACAATGGTTATGGAAAAGAATAAGCCTTTCATGATTTTGTTCTGATTGGTGTATCATAAATTTTAATGGCATGGGACAAGGAATTTCCAAGTTTGATTGGAGTAGACTATTGGCAGGTAAAACGACATCTGAGAAGTGAGAGGCGTTCAACAGTGTGACGAAGAGAGGTGAGAGGCATTATGTTCGTCTTAGAGTGAAGGGTAAGGCTGGCAAGGTTAATGAACAATGGAAATCTACAGTTATTGAGGTTTTATTCAAGATTCAAAGAAAATCTTACTTTAGATATAGACACTTCATTCAATTGAATAAAGTTAATTAATATAAAGAGTGTCGGGCATTATTTCGAGAGAAATCAGGAAAGCAAAAAGGAGATATGAGATAGCATGGGCCAAAAGGTTCAAGGATAATCCAAAGATATTGTGCAACTACATTAAGAGCAAGATGGTAATCACGGAGGGGGTAAAGCCACTCAAATATCATGAAGGATATGATGTGTTGAACCCAAGAGATGGGGAACAAAATCATCCCAATCTTGGTGCATCCGACAGCAGCAAACACACACTATTGTCTGCCCATCGTATTCATCCAGATTGAACTCTATTCTGCTTTTTGTCAGGCTATTGCCCCATTTGATCAAGATCCTTTAGTAATTATAGAAAACCTTCTTCACTGTCCACTGTGCCACCAGTTTTGGTGTAATACACAAACGTACTAACTATGCCTTCCATATCCTCATGCAAAACATTTACATATACGACAAACCATGAAAACCCGAGAAGCAACATCTGTGGAATACTGCTGGAGACAAGCTACCATTCCAAAAAGCAATCACCCACTATTACTCTCTGTTTCCTGACATTGCACCAATTGAAAGTTCTGGAGAGAAACACCACAGTTCTGGCAGTATCAGGGCAGAGAAAAATGGAATTAACTTTTTTTGAGTCCAATGTGACTTGTTCAGAACAGATTCATATCAGACTTGATATCTTAACTCTGTGTCTCTGCCCAGATCCTGCGTCATCTGTTGCATTTATCCATCATTTTGCATTTGCATTTCAGATTTCCACTACCTCTAATATTTTGCTTTATTGTTTGATTGGTCTAGATGTTGAACCCGGTTATATTTGGACAATATGCTCCATTCCTGTTCCCATTACTTTTGCCAGTGACACATGTATTACACTGGATTTGTTTCCTTCTTTAAGTTCTGAAAAAAAAATGCGTGGATCTCAACAAAGTTATTTTGATTTAAAAGGCCTCTGAGATACAGCTACACTTGAAGAAAAATAGGAACAGTTTATTAATTATGATATTGTCTGTGCGTTTTATGACCAAAATTGTCTCCTCTGTCTCTGAACATTTCCAATGTGTTTCTCTGAATAATTTCAGCAAAGATGGTTGCCATGCAGCCCATCATCTCTGTTTCAGCTCAGTATGAGCTGTATCCTCACTCTTACTCTGCTGTAATTCCCTGCAAGTCCACATACTTTGTTATCTGTGCCTGTTTTTATTTCTGAATATCCCGAGCAGTTATAAACAATATTAATAACCTGTATAAAATGTGATTAAATGTCTATATATGAAATAAAATTCTGCTCATCACATTTTAAATTGTCCTGTTCTATTCACATTGTCGTTCAGCATTCCATGTACAAAAGGTCACCTGTTCTCTTGCTCTGCATTGCATTTCATTCCATTTGTCAGAAAGAGTGATGGTTGAAGACTCGTGACTGTGAGATATTACTGAACTTCCCTCAGGTTTCTTCAGTCACTGGCCTCAGTCCTTTCTGTCACATAGCCATTATCATACTCATTCCGTCCAGGCCTAAATCTTCTTATTGAAGAAAAAAGGCATTTTAAATTTTTTTTTACAAACTTACAAAAAAAACCAAACAAATATAAATACTAATATACCATCAAATATTAAATAAGTAATTACCAAAACTCAACAAACACATTAAAAAGCAGAAAGAAAAAAAAACACTCAACTCGGAACTAATCTAACTTACAAATAACCAAAGCATATAATAGAATATCTTAGGTTACTTCAAAAAAATGACAAAGTAATTAAATAATGATGTACATGTTCAGAATGAATTAACATCAAGTCATAATAAAACCGGTATTCATGCGGCATGTCTCTCCCGGGGAGCCCCCGGACCAGCCAGAACCACAACCTCACCTCGATAAAATCCCCTGATAATATGGCCGAAATATCTGTATCTATTTGTTTAGGAAGGGCTGCCATATTTTATGGTGCACCATATTCGGAAAGAAGTCAAGGGGAATACATTCCATGATTAACCTGTGCAAATCCCGTTTTCCTGGAGTGCTCTCAGCTACCCAATTTACTAAGATATCTTTACTTGCACAAAATGAGAGAATGGGAAATAATTTCCTCCCGTGCACATCCAGGGAGGACAGCTTCGAAAAGCCCAGGAAAAGCGATACTAGATCTACTCCAATTTCCACTCCCAAGATTTCTGTCAGTGCATTTGCTACTCTGGTCCAGTATTTATGGAACATATGATATGTCCATCAGCAGTGTGTGAGAGTGTCCACTACATTTTTACATTGAGGATACATTGGAGATGTTCCTGCCCTAAATTTTACCAGTCATTCCGGTAGTATATGAGTCCTATGGCGTACCTTTAATTGAATAAGTTGGGTTCTTTTACAAATGGAGAACTTTCTAGCATTTTCTCAAATGTCGTCCCAATATTTCTAAAGGGATTTCTAACCCCAATTCCTGATTCCATGTTTTAAACAATTTTTCCATGTCTTTTGATACTTCTTACTGTAATGAGTGATAAAGAGGAGTGACCGAGGGTGGACCCATTGCCCATAACACTCTTCTTTCCCTATCCGATTTATAAGAGCTATCCAATAATGTGGTCTTCTTCTGTGTATAATCTCGAATTTGGAAATCTCGAAAAAGGTCACAATTAGGCAGTCCAAATTTTCTGGTGCAACTGTTCAAATGACATCATAACCTCCCCATCGAACAGATCCCCGAAGCAAGAGATCCCCCCGGAACTCCAGTTTTTAAATGTAACGTCTGTGTGCCCCGGTTGAAAATCCCATGCTACCACGATAGGATTATAAGGTGAAGTTTTTTTGTGAACTACTTTCGTCATGCCGCATTATCTTCCAAGCGTTAATTGTATTTAGGGTTTTATAATGATCCATGATGACTTTCATCTTATCTAAAAATAAGAGATTAATGAGGGGACACTTTGCTTGAGAAGCCTCAATGTCCAGCCAGATTGATTGCGGGTCGCACGGGACCCAGTCGGCTATGTAGCTTAATAGAGAACTCAGTTGATACTTCCTAAAGTCTGGAAAATCCAGCTCTCCCCTTGCTTGTGGAAGCTGCAGCTTCTTTAATTTAATAAGGGGCCGTCTATGATTCCAAATGAAAGAACCAATCCAACCGTATAGTTTACACAATTCCTGGGCAACATCACAGGGAGCATTCGCATAGGGTATAAGAGACGAGGTAAAATATTCATTTTAATTAGAGCTGTTCTGCCAAACCAAAATTTCGGGAGATCCCCCCAGCTTTGAAGTTCCTGCCTTATCCTCTCTAATAGGTGCACAAAAATGGCTTTGTACAGCTGTCCAAACACTGAACTGATAAAAATCCCTAAATATAAAAAACTCTCCAGAGACCACCGAAAGGGAACGCAGGGTCCGTCTGATAAATTAGACATACTAGCGAAACAACCCATTTGCATGGCTCGAATTTTACGAAATTGAACTTGTAACCTGAGAACACACTGAATAAATTAATTACTTGGATCAAGCGGGGCACGGATATCAAAGGATTACTACGAAAAAGGAGAACATTGTAAGTGTTAATGGGAATTATATGTTTACCCGAACCAACCTTCAGAGCCATTATATTAAAATCAGCCCGTATATCTTTTGCTAGTGTTTCAATTATTAGCGTGAATAATAACGGTGAGAGAGGACATCCCTGACGACAGCGCTACCCACTCTGAATCTATCCAAGCATAAACCATTAATAATCACGGCTGCTTTGGTGTCATTGTACAATATTGAGACCCATTTGGTGAATACCTCTCCGACACCGAACTTTTCCAGTGTGTAAATCAGATATGACCATTCAACCCGATCGAATGCCTTCTCTGCATCTAAAGAGACTACTATTCCCGGTAGTCTTTCGTAATGACAGACTCGGATCACATTTAAAACCCTTCTAATATTATTAGATGATTTACAGCCCTTAATAAACCCTGTCTGATCCTCTTTTATGATATGTGGTAAAACCCTCTCCAGCCTTAATGCTAATGTTTTAGAAGTAATTTTAAAGTCTACATTTAGCACAGATATTGGTCTGTATGATGTGCAATCTTCTTGGGCCTTTCATTTTTTAAGGATGAGAGAAATATTTGCTTCTCTCAGTGAAGGCAGGAGGCAGCCCTGACTATATGAAAAATTATATATGTCTATAAGTGGACCAGCCAGTACCCCTACAAAGTCTTTGTAGAATTCAGCCTGGAATCCATATGGGTCAGGTGCTTTACCGCTCTGAAGCTGCCTAATTTCATCAAGTATTTGCTGGGTTGTCAGGGGAGCATTCAGGACAGACACCTCTTTCGGGATTAAGCCCGGAAAGGCGAGGCTTTTAAGAAAGGACTCTATCTTCTTAGCTCTGTCTTCACAATCCTGTGATTTATACAGATCAGAATAAAACTTTCTGAAGGCTATATTTATCCTTTTCCGGTCATGAGGCAAAGTACCAGCACTTTCCCTAATGGACATGAGGGGCCTTTTTTATCCTTGCGACATATGCTAGTCAGCTACCAGGCTTATCGCTGTATTCATATAGTCTTTGTTTTGGAAATAATATTACCCTCTTTGCTTTGTGGGTAAGTGCAGTATTCAGAGCTGCCTGAAGGGCTGGAATTCTTTGTAATTCAGCAATAGAGGGCCTATCAACGTATGCTGTCTCAGCTACCTTCAAACGAGCCTTGAGGAGACGCCGTTCCTCTCCCTTTTTTTCTGGGTCACCGAGTATGAAATTATGAGACTTCACGCATTAGTCTTAATGGTCTCCCACATCATAGACTGGTTGCTGGCTGTGCCTAAGTTAATTTCCAAAAAGGTTTTGAATTCTTGAGGGTTTTTTTTCCGAATTTACTATCCTTCATTAAGAAGGAATCCATATGCCAATGTCGGGGGCTTGTCTCATCGTCCCTCGTGTTAACTTCCATATATACTGCAGCATGACCAGAGATTATTATGTTACCTATTTTGCAGGATAATATGGAGTTCAGAAAGGTCGGTGGAGCAAACAACATATCAATTCTAGTATGACACTTGTGTGGGTTAGAGTAGAATGTAAAGTCTCTGCCCTGCAGGATGAAGGCACCTCCACACATCTATTAATCCACGCTCCTTATTCAAATCTGCTAATTGTCTAGATCTAAGAGATATACCCGCTGTATTCTTGGCCATCCTGTCTATCTCTGGGTCCACAGTAAAATTACAATCTCCTCCTATAATTGTGTGATGAGCCCCAAAGCCATCAGGTTGGAGAATGCTTCCATTATACATTTGAACGAGTGTGCCAGGGAACAGCAAAGATTCAAAATTCCATACTCCTCTATATTTACGTGGGCTTTAATCAGTATATACCGTCCAGATTCAACTTTTATCTGACTTAAGATTTTGAAAGGAAGGTTCTTTCGAATGAGAATGACTACTCCGGTACTTTTGGAACTAAAAGATAAAATGTAGGCCTGATCAAATCCTCCTTGTTGTAATTTTAAGTGCTGTTTATCCAGTAAGTGTGTCTCCTATAAGAGAGCTATATCCGCCCTTTCATTTTTGCATTTTGATAGTATTTTCTACCTTTTGAATTACTCCTCTTGACATTCCAGGTGCACCTACTCCAGCTAATCGAATGACTAACCACCATCGTCCAGGCAAGACCGAGACCCCCGGGAGGAAGAACCCACCCAAATCAACCCGCGCTCAAACCGTAGAAAATTCACACAAGTAGAAATTCTTTAACACATTAACGACAAGATAGTTAAAAACTATTTCTAAATAAGAAAATATAAAGCACATTTAAAAGGAGATTTTTCCCTTTGTTCCCAGGGTGCATCACGACCTGTGAATAAACCCACCGTATCCTCTCACAACCAGTGCCCCACCCTCGAACCAGGCACCACATAATAGAGTACATTGATTCACGTGTACCATAAAACCAAGTTATAAGTGAGTTCCCCACGCCCCCCCGCCCCCCACGGCCACCAAGATTTGAATATATGTAGTAAAGATAATGCAAAGTATAAACATATAAAACTATAAAGTTACAATCCCGGCAAGTAATAAATAAAGTATAATTATAGATGGAGAAAAAAATCCTGCTCTAAAATGAAATGTGCAAGGACAGAGCAACCCCCCCCCCCCCCCCCCCACCACACACACACACACACACACACGAATCAACTAAGCCACCCGGCCTGTAAAAAATAAGAAAACCACATAGTGGATTAGAAATAACCCCCCCCCACCCAACCTTACCCCTTGGAGGCGATATTAAACAATAAAGGGGATGAAAAGGGAAAGAAAAGGTAAATTGAGATGGAGGGTGGATGGGTGGTTGTATGGAAAATAGCATAATTAGCCATATAGTTTAATTCTTACAGTCTATTTAATAGAGTCCAAAAATTCTTTACCCTTCTCCGTTGATCCAAAGTTATAAACAGATCCTTCACGACTTTAGCGCAGTGTTGCTATGTAACACAAGGAATATTGGATGTTTAAGTCTCTCAGAAGCTTCTTTACCTCATCAAATACCCTCCTTTTGCAGACCACAGCTGGAAAAAAATCCTGAAATAGCATAATCCTAGAGCCTTTGAACACCATGGCCTAGGGGTCCTTCCCCAGGATTCTAGAGGCTTCCAGGAGCATCTGCTTCTCTCTATAGCATTGGAGCCAGAACGGAACCGGGCGGGGTTGCTGGTCCGACCCGGGCCTGTGTGTATTAATCCGGTGGGCCTACTCTATCCACGTCTGGCCTGGTCCAGACTTCAGCTTTAATATTTCAGGGATGCATTCCTCTTCCCGTTCAGGAAGGCCCAGCAACTGGATATATTTTCGATTACCCCGATTGTCGAGGTCGTCGATGTGCTCCTCCAAGGAGCTAAAGGCCGCGACCTCAGAGACTTCGGCTGAATCGGCTGTGGGCCGAGTCTGGAAAATGTCTTGCAATAATGTTTTCAAGACCTGCTTCATTGCAAAGTTTTCAAACTGAATGACTGTAATTACAGGCTCCAGCTAAACAGTCTCGCATTTTTGTCCATAAGTTTCTGCAAAAGCTTCAATGGGTTATGGTCAGTGTACATGGTTGCCTCCGATGTGTTGTTGGTAATATAAACACTGAAATGTTGTCGTGCCAACACCAAGCACACAGTTTCTTTCTCAACAGTTGAATAATGAACGTTCAACTTCTTGGAGAAATATCACAATAGGTCTTTCTGTCTTCTTGCCGTCTTGCTGCAGTAGTCCAGCACCGATACACAGATCACTCACATTTAAAGCCACCTTGAGTGATTTCGCAGAATAAGGTGTGTTTGATAGTGGGGCAATGGTTAACACATATTTTATTCTGTCAAATGCCTTCTGACGGCCGTCTGTCCACTGAATTTTCTTGCCTTGCTTTAACAAGTGGAGCAGTCATGTTGCAAAAATGAGGCACAACCCTTCGATAAAATCCACGCAATTCCAGGAAGCATAGTGCTGCTCATTTTGTCAACGGTATGGGAAATTCCTAAATTACCTTCACTGTTACATCCCATGTCACCGTTTATCTATGTCTAATAGCATGACCCAGGAAGGTGACTTTTGCTTTGGCAAATTCACTTTCCGCTAGGTTTACCACCAAGTCTGCCTTCTGAAGTCGATCGAGTAAGTCTGATAAATGCTGTAAGTGTTCCTTCCATGAATGACTAAAATCCACTAGGTCATCAATGTACAGCACACGTTGGATAATCTGGCAACTTATTGGTTAGTCCCGGAAACGTGGCCGGCACATGTTTCACACCAAATATAAGTTGCTTGTCCAAAATTTTCAATACAGTCTTCCAAACGTGGAACTGGGTATACGTCAACCTTTTTAACTGCATTGACTTTAGGATGGTCGACACATAACCGTTGGGTACCATTTGGTTTTGGTACCATGACTATGGGTGAGTTCCAATCACTGTAACGCATGTTGATTTTGTCGTCTCAGAGCATGCATTCAATATCTTTCTACGCCTGTGCCAATTTTAGAGGATTATGCGTGTAAGGAAGTTGCTGAATCACAACAGCAACTCCTGTAGCTACATTATGCACAGTTGGGTTAGTACTTCCAAGTTAATTACTGCATATCTCCCCATGTGATAATAATAACTCTTTCTGGTCATTTCAATTTTTGTCAGCAAGGTAACTCAATAATGTATCTCAATTTTAGACAACTATCCCATTGTCCACTTTAATTTGAGGAATGTCCGATTCAGAAGCCTCTGAACCTGTTTCTTCCTTCTGTGAGACATTCATTAAAAGCTTCTCCTCTTGCTTTCTTCCCTATCAAAATACTTTTTGAGCGTATTCATATTAAAAAAGCTGTGAGATATGTTTCTGTCCGGAGTTCATATCAAGTAATTACCCTCACTCAATATCATGCGTATTTCATAAGGTCCACTAAACCTTGTTTTTCAAGATTCACCTCTCACTGGAAGTAAGAGCGATAGCAAAATTGTAATTGTTTGATTTCCTGCCCGCTTTCTGTTTTATTACATGCTGCAATACTTTTACATGCTGTCTAGCCAATTCCCCAGCGCTATTAATCATTCCTTAAAGTGTGACCTTTAAATGCTGATTTACTATTTTCTCCTTAATCGATTCTAATGGTCCTCCCACCTAATGCCCCCAAACTAATACAAATGGATTGAATTTGCTCTGTTAATTTGGTGCATCCCTGATCACAAAAAAACACAAATGGAATTCTCTTGCGCTAATCATCTGGATAATCCTGCGCATAAGCCCTCAACATGGTCTTTAATATTTAATGTCACCTTTCTAGTGCTCCCTGTAATTTTGCATGGTACGCAGTAGATTTGAATTGCTTCATTCCAAAGACATTATAGTGAATAATTTGGATGTGAAGTTTGAACCTTGATCTCACTGCATCTCTATTGGTAGTCCTTACCTATTTATTAAAAAGAATAATTCCTCTGCAATTCTTTTAGCTGTGATATTGCATCTTGGGATACCCTCTGGAAATCTAGTCGATGCATTCAGTATTGTTATCAAATGCAGTTGCCTAATTTTTTGGTTTGATTTTGGGGAGCTGGCCAATCAATTAAGACTTTGTAAAAAGCTCCGTAAATGCAGGAATTGTTAAGAAAGGTGCGGGTTTTATTATCGCTTGTGTTTTTCCAATTGCCTGACATGTATGACACGTCCGCCAAGATTCAACTACATTCTGTTGCAGTCCAGGCCAATAAAAATGTCTCTGTATTTAAGCCTGTGTTTTCCTCACTCCTAAATGCCTTCTAGGTGGTAGCTCATGCACCTTTCGCATCACCTTCTTGCTGTACCCCATGGGCAATACGATTTGATGAACTTCTGCCCAATTATCATCTCCTTGAGTAAGTGAAAGTCTCCATTGCCTCATTTGGACATCATTTTAAGGGTAATAACACTCAGGGATACATTCAAAATTTCTAACGTATATGTTTTTTGAAATAATTGCTTTAACCTTTTATCTTTCTGCTATAACTCAATTAGTTTAACTGAGCTACAAATATTTGAACCTCTCCAAATTAATTTTCTCTCGAAGAGCATTGTAGGTTTGCTGTCTTTTTAAGGCTCTGATCCATCCATCAAAATTACTTTGTTTCAACCTTTCAAACTCAATATGGGTTTGACCAGAATCCCTCCTTAGATTCCTGGAACGTTGTCGGTAGGAGTCTGGCACAAGGTCATATGCACTTTCTTTACCTCCTCATACTGCCCAGATCTCACCTCTGATAGTGTTGTGAATACCTCAGGAGCTCAACCTACAAAGTTTGGTTTGAATCAACAATATCCACATGGCCACTGGCCACTACAAGTGTTTAGTCATTTTTTGCAATTAATTGAAAAAGATTTCCATGTCCTATTCATCACTTTAGGCAAGGCGTGAATATACTTAAAATGTTTCTCACCAGGCTTTTGACTACCATGGGTTTGCTCATCCTCACTCTGCTCCTTACAAAGCTCACCTTCAGCCTTCACCTCCATCCTTTTAAGCTGACTTTACATTCTAAGTAGAGAAAATGAGGTCTGCAGATGCTGGAGATCAGAGATGGAAATGTGTTGCTGGAGAAGCGCAGCAGGTCAGGCAGCATCTAGGGAACAGGAGAATCGACGTTTCGGGCATTAGCCTGAAGAAGGGCTAATGCCCGAAACGTCGATTCTCCTGTTCCCTAGATGCTGCCTGACCTGCTGCGCTTCTCCAGCAACACATTTCCATCTCTTTACATTCTAAGTGCCCATCTCTGAAGCTCAAACGCTCTCTCCTTTTCTTTCTTTCTGCGAAAGTTATTTGTTATTTTTCCTCTTTCCTCTGCTAAACCTATTCGTTCTCTTTCTTCCTCTTCTGATTTTAGTCGTAACTCAAACTGGTTCATTTCTGCTTCTAACTCAAACTGCTTCATTTGTGATTGAGGTTTAGTCATCTCCACAGATCCTGATGGAGTTTCCAGCAAATTGGAATGCTGAGCTACTGCGGCAATCATCTCATCTTTCCTTACATTAGGAGGTAGCTTCAACTCCAGCTCATCTATAAATCCCCGCAGCTTGAACTTATGTGCATTTTGTAACCCCCCGCCCAAGGTCAATTCTTCCACCTCCAAAACATCCTTGGTGACTGCAAGAGCCATTGCTATTCAAGTTCTATTTCCCCACCAAATCAACACACAAAATAAAGCACATTAATACTTGCCACTCACTGCCGAAATCCCACAAAAGGCCCCCAATCTGTTATGGAGCAGGCCCGACCCCTGAAAACATTTTAAAGCATGTATCCCATACCATAACTTCGCTGTCTGTTGATGGTTATTATATAGTGGATATTCCCAGAGTTAACTGGGAATAAACTGGTCAGAATGCCGAGTTGGGAACAAACAGACTTTATTTAACAAATTATAGAATGAAACACAAGGAACAGAAAATAGAAAACCTGAATATGTTATCCTATGCAAACCTGACAGGTTATCCCGTCTTAAGGATGCTGTTCCAAAATACCTGCAACAATCCCAGTAAACGTATAGTTTTGCACAAAGAATAAAACTGACAAAAATGCTAACAGATTATAAAGTCAGAAGGGCAGAAGGAGTGGGAGAGCATCCAGTTACAACGGTGACCTTGACTCAACTCAACCCAGAACTGCTCCGACCTGTCCAGCTCGAGAGCTGGCCACGTCGTCTTGATGATACAAGTTTCTGTTTAAAAACTTGAAAGCCAAATGGCTGAGACATTATCTGTTCTGTATAAACAACATTACCCAATGAATCTTTCAAAATTCTGGCACGTTGGAACCTTGGGTTGTTTAGGTCCTCTTTAAGGAAAAAACCAAGAAAAACGTAACGTTGTAAAAGGACCGACTTTGTGACTACATGCCACGTTTGGTTTTGGACTGCAGTCAAAAAATTTAAGTCCTATTGCTTTGAAGCCGAGAAAATGTATTGAGGTGTTTGTCAGTTTACATAAAACTGTGCTGACTCGCATTGTGTGTTGAAAATACCAAACTGTCTCATTAGTGCGAGCAGAGGAATGCCCAGGCAGATCCACACTTCCTGTGTACTGGAGCGCAAATACGCCCACTCAGTTTTTTTTGGTTTGTACCTGTTCTAGTCGAGGAGATATCAGCACAACAACAACATTTAGATTGTGTTTTTGTGGGTGGTCGTGGTGGGAGGTTCAGGCGGATATAACATTGCAAACGGACAACACTGCAGAATTATCGAGCCTGCTCTAAGAAAACACCCATCATTGTCCCTCACAACGAACTTCAGGACAGCAATTGGTAATGGGAGATATGACCAATAGCCAGCGATGTCAACATTCAATTCAATACAGTTGTTATTGTGAACTGAACGTACCATACTGAAAGACGTTCACTGGATCTGTTTATTTACTGACTGTGACTGATGTCAGTCTCCATGGACCTTAATTGTGTCACTGGACGGTTTCCCTCTTCTATTAGTAAAGGGCTTCTTGCAATGCATTATCCCATTATAGCTGCAGATGTATCACCTCCTCCACCAACAGGGATCAGCAGCGACAGAAACAGGGAGATGAGAGATGAGAATCTGCGAATAGGTGGCAAGTTCCAGCAATGTATCAGAATCTGAGAACAATAGACTGGAATGTTTCACCAATGGATCAGATTCTGAGAACAGTAGACTGGAATGCGGTAATAATGGACAGGAGTTTATTCTGGAGTAAATACTATCTTACCTGGTTTGGGCACATGTTATCATATCGGATATTAGGTGTACTGCTGATTATTCAGGTGGGCTACTATCCCTTGCTCTGTATTGTTGGCGTTCCTGGTAAGTCTCTCCATCTCTATCTATATGTTAATCCCAAAAGCCATGGTGAACTTCATTTTATTTCTGTTATCTATATTTGGCAAGAATGGAAACTATTGTCTTCGGTTTCACATACAAATCCATTCATTACCGCAAATTTCAGGACTGGCTAAATCCCTGCCGTCACAAACATCTGAGAACAAGACTGATCACAATCCCGAAGTACCAATTTACCCTGAATTGATTTATGTCTTGCTATTCTCTCCATCACCAAACGTACCCACTACCAGCTCCGTCATGTCCCCAGTCCCCAGCTTGACATTAGTGAGGTTGCTAAATAAACCATTATCTATGCCTCGGTAAAATTCAGACTCCATTGTTCCAACTCTCTCTGAATCACTCCTTCTGTTACAAATGTTTCCATCACAACATTGTTATTGTCTCTAAAGTAAATCCATGACAGGGACAGTGTGTAGAGAAGTAATGTTGCTGGACATGTAATTCCGTGGCCCATGGCACTACACTAAAGACACTGCTTAAATCCTACCTCAGAGGATGCCAGAAATGAAATTCAAATGACAGGAATTAAAAGTAAAAGTGAATTTCCCCAATATCAACCATAACACCACCAGCACCTTGTCACCAAGTTTATCAATTCCATTGTTCTCCTTTGGTAAAGAAACCTAACATTATTGTCTCGTCGGGCGTAAGACTGAAGTCAGACTCACAGCAATGTGCTTGACTCTATACTGCATGAACTAATGACCTCACAGGAAAATGTATTTAGTGAGGTCAACAAATGCTGCCACTGTCAGCGATGCCGACATCCCATTTAATAACAGAATTAAAGGTTAAATACAACAAATAATGATGCAAGAGGTCTGAATGAAATAGAACGTGAACGTGCCAGAGAAACTGAGCAGATTTGTCAGCCTCGGATAGGGAGAAAAACGGAATTGGCATCTCGAATCCACTGACTATACATCCGAAC
The DNA here is from genome assembly GCF_037043375.1 of Chiloscyllium plagiosum. Lineage (NCBI taxonomy): Eukaryota > Metazoa > Chordata > Chondrichthyes > Orectolobiformes > Hemiscylliidae > Chiloscyllium > Chiloscyllium plagiosum. The sequence goes on along the minus strand of NW_028270182.1, from coordinate 33,085,855 downwards.
TGAACATGACTGGGGAATAGTGTAATTGCTGCTGGTGACAGGGATGTCTGTTGTGAAGGAGAAAATGACTGCGTTGAATAGATCGAAAAAGAGGGAGATTTTAAAAAGGCAAACAAGGGGATCACTGATCATCAACTGAGATGGAAGTAAAAATCAAGATTAATCTTGTTTATTTTTCTCCTCTCCCCATATTAACGAAAATCATGCCATCTAAGGTGTACATCAAAGCTCCAGTTTAAAGTGAGTAATGTCCCTTTGTCACTTCACTGAGTATAATCATCTTCTTTCTTTCCTTAATGGAATGCTGGGACAACATTTAATTTCCTTTCCTCATTGCACTTGGGAAGGCATTTGTGAGCTGCCTTCCTGACCACTTCAGTCGGCGGGCTGTACGTAGTCAGTGCTTAGTTCTGTCCGGTTTAATTTCTTTGAGACATTATAGTGAGTGATACAACTGAGAGGCTGGCTTGGCCACTTCAAACGGCACCTGAGACTTAAAAAAACATTGCAATGGATCTAGAGTTTCATGTAAACCCGGTGAAGATGATAGATTTCCTTCCCTGACGGGCAGTAGAGTACCAGGTAGGGTTTTGTCTTTCCTGTCAATTGACAATGGTTTCATTGGACACTTTATTCCTGATATTTTGTGGACTTCAAATTCCAACATTTGCTGTGGTGGAATTCAAATCCAGGCCCTCGGACACTACCTGGGTCCCTGGATTAATATTCCAGAGATAAAACAGCTAGGCCATCATGTCCTCCGCACCTCCAACCATCTCCAATGGTGATAGTGGTGTTGCTGTTGGCGTGGCTGTGCTTGAAGCATCGCAGTTTGCAAAGCAAAGAAATGATTTGGCAAAACATACCATCCTCTCATTTTGTATTTATGAGAAGGTGAGATGATGGGAAGTGCTCTTGATGAAAAGGACCTGGATGTCCTTGGCCATGAGTCACTCACCGAATTCATACGGAGCAGTAAGTAATCAGCACAATAAATATGTGCTGTCCTTCATTGCAAACTGATTAAAGCATATGAACGTTGATACCTTCATGCAGTTGTAGAGTGATATTGAGAAATACTTGGGGCGCTGTGAACAGATTTTCTCTCCTTTATAAGGAATGATCTCCTTGTCACAATGAGACACTATAAAGGAGTTTCACTAGCCTAATCCTTGCAGTGATAGTACCATGAGGAGGGTGTGAAGAAAATGAGTATTTAATCTGTAATGCTACAAAAGAATAAAAAGTGACTGCGACAAAACTTGAACGTTACGGACCAAAACAAAACATTGATGGCATGAAATATAACGTGTTTTCTCGCAATGCATGTTTTCATATTTGGGCAAATACATGGATAAGAACCGTTGGGAAGGATAAGGGCCAAGTGTAAGGGAATGGTTTTAGCATGGATGGACATATTGGTTGGCATAGACCAGTTAGGCTGAAGGGCCTGTCTCCGTGCTAGAGGATTCTAAGAATCTATGCTAGTTTACATATTTGTGTGGAGCCCCCATATTTGTTGTGAGAGAGCTCCAGATTCTGAATAAACTTTCACCATCTCAATATACAGTTGGGGTGAGACCCTGCACTGAGCATCACATTGTTCTCAAACCTGCCAGTAGCCACACTCTGATAGATTTGGCCATTCCCAAAAGTTTTTGATATCAATGCCTGTCCTCTCGGACATGAAGCATGACTCCTTGAGACTTGGTACACACCATCCACTGTGCCTCCTTACCATCAGCAAACCACGTTAATGTAACACTTGCGTACCATTAGCAATGGAGCCATTATGGACAACATGGAATAGTCTGTCTGTGCAGTCTCTGCTTCATTGGTGTTTCGTGTTGCAGTATTAATGGCATCCTCCTATTGCAGTATAACAGTTTGGAGGGGCTGAATGGCTTCTTCTGTTCGTGTGACAGTGTTTCAAGGGGCGGAATGTCCTTCTTCTGGTCCCAGGGAAGAGGGTCATTATTGAGCAACCCATGTTTCCAGCTTACCAGCGTGTTGTGCTTCCTATGTAATAATAGACAAACATGAGGCTGGAAGAACACGGCAAACCAGGCAGATTCAGGAAGCAGAGAAGTCAACATTTCAGGTACAATAGATTTTCAGGACAGTGGGTGGGGGTAGGGGGAGCTGCAGATAAAGAAGGACGGGGAGAGGTTGGGCTGGGAAGAGCAGCGGGATGATGAGGTAGGGATTGGTGGACACAAGTAGTGAATGCAACCTGCTTGGGCAACGGGAGGGATGAATCCGTTTGGTAGCTGGAAGGCAAGATCGTTACGTGGAATAGAAGAGAGGGGGAGGGGCGGGAAAGGGGTAACGCTGGGAAGTTTATTAAAAATTGGAGAACTCAATGTTGCGTACCCCAGGCAGTAGGCTGCCCAGGTAGAAGATAAGGTGTTGTCACTGCAATTTGCCGTCTGCCTCACGGTGGCAACAGAGGACGCCAAGGATAGTCATGTTGGAAAGGGATTGAAATGGATAGTGACTGGGATGTCAGGTCGGCCCCTTTGTGCCCAGCTGTGATACTCAGAGAAATGTACTCTTAGTTTACTTTTGGTTTCCCTAATGTAGAGAAGACCACATTGGGAGTACCTGATGCAGTAAACTAGGTTGGAGGAAAGCCAAGAAAGCAGGGAACCTCCGTTTCACCCGGAAGGACGTTTTGTGGCGCTGGATGGATGTGAGGGAGCTGGTGTGCAGTGGCAGTGCCAGTGGGGTTTGGAGGATTTGGTGAAGAGTGTGGCACGAACCAAAGATTAGTGAAGGGAATGGTCCTTGTAGAAGATGTGTCAGGTGCTGGGATCCAACCCAGTTTACAGTATCTGGTGCTCACGATGTGGTCTTCTCCACATCAGGGAGACCAAATGTAAACTAAGGGAATGTTTTGCTGAGCATCTCAGTTGGGCCTGTAAGGGTTGACATGACCCACCAGTCACTGCCTATTTCAATTCCCACTCCCCCGCCCTTTCCAACGTAGCCATCCTTGACTTCCTCCATTGCCACAATAAAACAAAACCGCAAATTGGACGAACAACACTTCATCTTTCGCCTGGGCTGCCTACAGCCCGGGGGTCTCAACATTGATTTCCCCAATCTCAAATAACCGCCCTTCCAATCCCCCAAATACATTCCCAGCCCCTTCTCCTCACTTCCATTCGGCTGATCAGCCCTTCTGCCAACTACCAACTAGATTCAATCCTCCTATCGACCAACCCAGTCATACCCTCTACCTGTGTTTACCTATCCCCACCTCACCACCCTACCTCTTCCTCCCCTACCCCGCCTCTTTCAATGTAGAACCCCTTACCCCTCACCCTTAGTATGGAAGAAGGCTTTTACCCAAGGCGTTTACTTCTCATCTCCTGAAGCTGTCTCTCTTGTTTTGTTGTTCCGGCTTCCTGCCTGTCTACTTTGAATTCCAACATTTGCAGATTTTTAAAAAATCTCTTCTTGTGTAAGAAGCAATAAAGAGTGAAAGTGCTGTTTAGATGGGCTGAATGGCTTTCTCACATTCCAGTGAAACCAGCTGAACGACCTCTTTTTTCTATACTGTGGAAATGTGCCGTGTCCATCAATGCGATCACACGAATGTTACCTGCACATTAACAGCACGAGCTTGAATATTGTCCAGGTTTTGATGCTTTATGTGATCTTCACTGAACATCTTCACTTCGGGTCGAATGACGAAAGGTAAGACATTCATGACGTTCATGAATCAGCTGAAAATGTTCATGCCGAGGAAGCTACCCTGTTGATCGCCCACAGAGATATCCAGGGACTGAGAGGATTGATGCCCAATAGCCACCAGTGGAGAGATTACTACAGATTCCCATTAAGTACGGATCTTGTTCAAACCCTTTGACATATTGCTCACTCAAATCTTTCAGTAATGTCAGGACCAGTCACTCTTACGGTGTGTTAATATCTTTGGTCATGTCAATTGGCCAAGATATATGGGTGGGGAGTGTTTCCTTCTCTGAGAGGATAGTGACTGTTGGGGCCTCTCTGTCCCAGACAGCTGCATCACTGAAATGTTTGAGAGGGGGTGAGGAGCGTGTCAATTGATTTTGGGAGAGTCGAGTGCTACAAAGAATTTGCATGAAAGAGAAATTTCCGCAGACAGCAGATCATTCCTGACCTTACTGAAGGGAAGGGCAGGCTTGAGGAGATAAATAGCCTCGTGTTATTCCAGTATACCCCAGAGTCCAGTCAGTTTGTAGGCTGTTCCATTTCCTGTGTTACTGACCTGAAATAGCTGAATAAACTGATCATGTTGCTGCATAACAGGATACCGATGCTGCATGATCTACTCTGAATCCAGTGTTATAAGCTCGAGGGGCTGATTGGCCTCCTCCTACAACTGTATGTCAGGCTCCATGGGCTGAAAAGCCTTATTTTGTCCTGGTGTAACTGAAATCCATATAGATTAAATCTTCTACCCGAGGAGAAAGTGAGTACTGCAAATTCTGGAGGTCAGAGTCGACAAGTGTGGCACTGCAAAAGCATGGCAGGTCAGGCAACATCCGAGGAACAGGATAATGGATGTTTTGGACATTCGTGATGAAGCGCTTATGCCTGAAATATCGATTCTCTTGTTCCTGCCTGACCTGCTGTGCTTTTCCAGGGCCACACATTTTGACGTCTACCGCCTCGTAAACCTTCCTGGTCATGTCATCAAATAACTTTAAGAAATTTGTCATGCATGATCTCCCACGCACAACGCTAAGCTCAATATTTCGAATCAAATCTTGTCTTTTGAAATTAATGTACATCTTATCCTTCAGAATTTTCTCAAGTAACGTACCTACCATAGTACCACAGATGTTAAACTCAATAGTCCATAATTTGAAGGCTTTTTTTCCCCAGTCTTTCTTAAATAAGGTCACAATATTTGCTAAATTCCGGTCTTCCTGGATCTCAACTGTGGTTAATGATGATCTAACTTATCAGCCAGGTCCCCCATAAATTCTTCTCTAGCCCCTGACAGTGTTCTTGGATATATCTGGCAAGGAACGTGAGATTTATCCAAACTCAATGATTCTAGTACGTCCAGTACCTCGTCTACTGTGATATGGACTGTCCCTAAGAAATCACCACGAACTTCGTCAAGTTCCTAAGTATTCATTTCTTTCTCCATGTTAACCACAGAGGAGAAATATTATTTGAGGACATCGCCAATCTCGTAAGGTTCCACACATACATGCCCACTTTGGTCTTTGAGGGGTCCTATTTTCTTACTATTTATTGTTTTTCCTATAATATACTTAAAGTACCTTTTTGGATTCATTCTAATCTTCTCAGGCAAGGTTCTTTCATACCCCCTTTTTGCCCTACTGATTTCCTTATTCAGTAAATTTCTGTATCCCTTATATACTTCCAGGGATTCACTTGATCCCAGCTGCCTGTAACTAAACTGCCTTTTTTCCGGTCAAAGCCGAAATATCTCTTGTCATTCAGGGTTCCCCATTCCTGCCAACTTTCCTTTCACCCCCACAGTAACAAATAGAACTTGAACTCTAGTATCTCACGTTCAAAGGCCTCCCACCTGCCAGTGGTCCCTTTGCCAGCAAACAAACTATTCCGACAAACTCCTCCAAACTCCTATGTAATTCCATCTAAATTCATCATGCCCCAGTTTAGAACTTGAATCTGTGGACCAATTTTGTCGCCCTCCATAACTACGTGAAAATTAATAGAACTATGGTCACTAGTTCTATCATATTTCATCACCTGTTCTATCATATTTCCTACGAATGGGTCGAATTTTGCCCCTTGACGACTAGGCCCCTCTATATACTGCGTGAGGAATTTTTCCTGGCACAATTAATGGATTCGATCCCACCAACTCACTTAACGCTCTGGTAGTCCCAGTTTATGTTCTAAAAATTAAAATCCTCAATTATGACAATCCTTTTGCTCCTGCATGCTCCACCTCTCTGCAAGTATATTTGTTACTCTAATTTCTGTTGCCTATTTGAGAGCCTATAGTACAACCCCTATAACATCACCATTCCCCTTCCTATGAATTAGCTCCATCCACAAATCCTCGCTGTTTGATGCTTCAGTTATTTCATTTCTCATTACTGCTGTGAAACTTCCCTTCATCAGAAATGCAACTCCCCCTCCCCCCCTTTCATCGTCGCTGTCCTGCCTAAAGCAGCTAAACCCTGGCACATTAAGCTGCCAGTCCTAACCCTCCCTTAGCCATGTTTCTGTAATCGCTATAATATCCCACTCCATGCTCTGAGTTCATTGGCCTTACCTGTCAACCCTCTTTGCATTGAAATAAATCCAGCAGGCATTCCTTGCTCGTTTTCGTATTCCAACCTGACCTGTCTCTTCACTTTACTGTTTCTGATTACTGTATCTCCGTCCAACATCACACTTGCTTCCCTGCTCTTGAGGATCCCACACCCTGCCAATCTGGTTTAAACCCTCCCTTGGAACACCAGCAAACCTGGTTGCCAAGTTATGGGTACGCCCCCCCCCCCCCAGAGTATGTGCCACCTGTTCCTCTTGAAAAAATCAACTATGTTACAGAAAAGACCCCAATGATCTAAAAATCTGAGTCCCTACACCATGCACCAATTCTTTAGTCATGCATGTATCTGCCATATCCTCCTATTCTTACTTTCATGAACTCATGAAACAGGAAGTAATCAGGAGATTACCACTTTGAAGTCTTCATTTTGAACTTTTCTCCTAGCTCTCTGTAATCACTGTGTAGGACCTTATCCCTATTTCTACCTGTATCATTTATACCAATGTGCACAATGACTTCTGGCTGCTCCACCTCCCCCTTGACAACGTTCTGAAGCCTTTCGGAGACTCCTGGACCCTGACACCTGTGAAGTAACACAACTTGCTGGACTCTCCTATCTCTAAGACCCTGTTTATATTTACCCTTTCCCGCTGTGCCCCAGAGTCAGTGGTATTGCCACCAACCTGGCTACTGCTGCATTCCCTTGAACGGTCTTTCCCCCCAACAATATCTAAAATGGATTACTTGTTTTCGAGAGGAAAGGCCATAAGGGATTGCTGCACTCTCTGCCTACCCCCTTTCCCATTCCAAACCTACTCTCTGCCTAGAACACGACTGGGAGCAAGGACTGGCTGTTGAATTAAATTGTATTTATTTAAACGCAACATGGCTGACAGGTCAGGCTGATGAACTAAATGTGTGCACCTTCATGTGGGACTGGGCCATTATAGTCATTACAGAAACATGGCTAGGGGCGGGTCTTGGGCGTGCCCACCACACTAAAGCACTTATCTATGAAGTTCATAGCATCTCCGATTATCCTGAGTGTTTCCAGCTCCAACTCCCAAACATGGTCTCCCAGGAGCTATAGACAGGTGCACGTTCCACACGTGTAGTCATTAGGGACGGTGGAAATCTCCCAGAGCTCCAAAATCCCACAGGAGGATCGTGCAACTGGACTAACTCCATCTCGACAGCTGTAATAATAAATTAACAGGACTTTATTTGAGCTTGCCTGTACTTTTTGCTGAGCTGCTGCTATCCACAGCCTCTCAATTCAATGAAATACGACTTACTCTCCTACCAACTGCATTTTCTCCACTCTTCCACATTTACTTTTAGTCAGGAACGTCGGAAGACAAGACAGTGATGTAATGTTTGTGGCTTATACACTCCTTGACACCAAACCCATGATAACCTGCTCACCAGGGCAGGTCTTATTGAGGTCTTCATCCTGGTAGAGGTGATTGCGCTGAAGCAAATCTTCACCCCAACAGCCAATCTGCGTTATCGCAGTCCTCTCGTCCTTTCTCTCTATTAGTACTGCATTTATGAATTCCTTGAATCCGTTGATTGCATTCCAATCTGCGTCTCACTCCAAAGGGAGGGAGGGTGATGTTCGAAGACAGGGCTATTGCAAAAAAGAGCATGAGACGTAGGAGCAACATTATGCCTACCCGCTCATTGAGTCTGCTTTTCTGTTCAATTCGGTTATATTTATTCTGATAATGCCCCATTCCACATTCATGACTTTTCCCCATAACTAACCCTTGTGTAAAAATCAGTCTGACTCAGCCTTTAAGATATTTAATGCTCTAGCCTCAACAGCCCTCAGGAATTTCTACAATTGTTTCCCTCTCACAGTTGGGAGACATGGTGGTCTTTAATCCCGTGCCTTATTTCGAGCACTCTTTTGAATTGTGCCGACATTAGATGTTATCGTGTCCTATCACACTTTTCTGTGGCCAGTGGCAAAAAATTGAAAATATCAGAGCCTGTAATCTTCTCCCTCATCTTCCACATCAGCCTAAGATGCAGCTTATTCGGATCTGGGGATTTGCCCACTGTTTGCCATGCAGAAACTTCCAATTCCTGCTTGACTGCTTTATCACTTCGTTCAAGGGTCACACGGTCATTCTCCCTGAATCCAGGAACGGCTTCTTCAAACTGAAAACCGATATGAAGCGCGTGTTTAACATATTCTGTGGCTCCGAGCACAGTCTACCCCCATTGGTCTCTAATACTCTCCCTTCTTTCTGTTGTTATCCTCTTCCACTTAATAAACTTATAAAATGCGTTTGGATTCATGCTAATTTTATCCACTAATGTTTTAGGCCAGTATCTCCCTAAGTGGCACAGGCAGCTATGATTTCAGTAACAGTCTTCCTGAATTCAGATCCTTCAAAATGTATTTTCAACGAAGATTATGATTGCAAGTTATTGAGTTCAGTGATCCGAAAAATAATCAGATATTTGCCATATTTCATGATTTGCGCAAAAGAGAGATGTTAAGTATGATTTTTCAAACGAACAGTAATTGCATCCTCTCTTAAAGCAATTAGCTTGATGTTATATTTATGGAACTAAAATACTAACTCGTGTCAACATTTTATGATTCAAAAATAAAGAATGTACATTTTATTTCATATCGAAAAAAGAATATGCTATCTGACTATAGACCTGATCACAAAAACATATTCATTGTCGGTATTCAAACGAATATATTGTCGCGCCAACACTTGGAAAGTGGCTGGTGTCTGACCGATTATAGATTCAGATTGAGAAAATGATTGAACAATCATATAGAAATAACGATCTTATATATTTAAGTAGCAATCAGTTTAATTTCTCACTTAAAATGTACGAGCTTCAGCTCTTTACCAACAACTGAAAAATGACAATAATTCAACATGCACTGTAAATGTTAACGTAAATAAATGGTTTGTGGTATTACATTGTAGAGAACAATAATATGAAATCTTGCATTTTTAAAGAATGAATGGCATTTAATGCTAAATTTGGTTAGTGAATAAAAACGATGAGCGCATTTTTGTATGAGTGAAAAGTCAAACATTTACAAAGTGTTTGTGCCAAAGCAAAGAATAATTTGTTTTAATAATTGGAATACAAGATTTAAAATATTCATGTGCTGAGTACTAATTAGTCTTCATCATCAAGCTGACCTTGCATTACTTGCATTTTAAATGGTTATGCTGCAGCAAATATAATCAAATATTTGTCAGCATTTACAACTGGAAATAATCAGATACTGATGTTGACTTGCATCTGTATATGATAGAGTATAGAACTTTAATGGATAGAAGGAGGCTACTGGGGCACTGTGTATGAATCAGCTCCAGAAATGTGTCTCGAACTCCAACCATTTGCCACCCGGTCTCTGTAGCCCTATACATTCGTAATTTACAAATATATATCCAGTTCCCTTTTGAATCTTCATTCACAACTCTCCCAGACAGAGCATTCTAAATCCAAACAACTCTCTCAATAAAGAAGCTTTTCCTTATCTCACTTCTAGCTCTTGTGCTGACAATCTTGAAACTAGGACTGCTAGACGCTGTAATGCCAATGAAAACAAACAGAGTATTCGTATTTTAACCTGCAATTTTTTCAATAAATTTAAGCACTGCAATAAGTTCACAACTTTGTCCGTTCTGCTTAGTGAAGAGTAACCCTAATTGTTCGCATCCTACCTTTAACTAAATCGTTCATTCCAGTTGTCATTCTGATTATTTATAAGGTTACTGGTTTTCTTCTACAAAGTAATGTGGTGTGTGTTTTGTGTGTGTGTGTGTGAGTGTACGTGCGTGTGCATGTGTGTGTATGGGTGTGTGTGAGAGAGAGAGAACAATTTCTGAAATGTCAGAATTACTCATAGTGCCACGTGGAAAAGAGGTAATGATTAGGAAGGTAGCATAGTTTAACATGTGGTTAAATAGCTCGTACGGGTTGAGGGTTACAATTTTTGGATCATTGGGATCTTTTCCAGGACAGGTGAGAGCTTTGAAAAGTGGACAGGTTGCATCTTAACTGGAAGAGCACCAACATCCTTGTAGGGAGGTTTGCTAGTGGAAATTGGATGGATTAAAAAAAAAGGAGGCTGGCAACCAAAGCAGCAGGTCAGAAACTGAGCAGAAGGTAGAGGTGAATAGGACATCAGGCATGACCAGTCTCATGTCCATGATGTAGGATGGATCATGTCAATTCAAATTGTGAGTTGGAGATTGGAATAATGAATAGAGATGAGGCGTAAAATGATCAAGGATTAGCAAATAAGGTTGGACAGTATGGGGTATGTGAGGTAGTGAGGTGCGTGAGATCAGGAAGCTAGTGTACAAAAAAGTGTTAGAAGGGAAAAACAAACGAATAAAACTTATTTTAAACCTTTGTATCGAAAAGAACACAGTATTTTTTAAAATATCTATGAGCTGACAATAGGTTCAGATACAAATGGGTATGACCTGGTGCGGATTACAGAAACATGGTTACAGGGAGATCAGGACTGGGCAGTGACATATCCGAGAGCACTCACTATTCCAGAAGGTTAGACAAGAAGGAGCAGGCGGTGGAATTGATGTATTGGTTAAGGATGATATCAAAGCTACATTAGGAAATGATATTGGTACGAGGGAACGAAACGTAAATCAGTCCAGACGTAAATAAAAAGCAACAGAAGAAACCTCTTGGGAAGAGTAATGTTCTGCTAGTGTCCCCCCTAAATATTTCTGAGGTTGGAAATAATGACGGCTGGTGACAAGGGCGCAACAGTGGGATGAACATGCATATTGACTCAATTAATCAACTTGGCAAATGTAGCCTCGATGAACAATTCATAGACGGTATGAAGCCATTGTTTCTGAGAGCAACATGTCATGGATTCAACCAGAGAACGGGTTACTTCAGATTTGATTTTATGTGACAAGGAAGGATTGATAAAAGATCTTGCAGTTAACGATCCTCTTGTAAGCAGTGACCGCACCATGCTGTAATTTCAACCTCAGATTGAATGAATGACGACAGAGTCACATGTGCCGGTTTTAGTTTTGAATAATGATAATTATTCAAATGAAGGAGTTGGCTTGGGTGGACTGGCCAGGGAAAAAAAATGAAGGGCAGGACAGATAATAAAAAGGCACAGACGCAAGGAGATATGAAATAACCTCTCAATTAAAGTATGTTGGTGAGAGGAAGAGGAATTGCGTAATGGAGAAAAGTCAGCCATGATCTGACAAAAAAATCAATAAGAGCATGAGGGAAAAGTTTCGGGCAAATCATATTACACAGGTTATTCACACTCTGGAGGACGAGGCAAGGCACAGGCTTGTTGATGTTATCGCTGAACTGTTAAGTGAGAGACACAGATAATGTTCTAATGACCATGGTAGATGATGGAGCTTGAAATCAAATGTGGAGTTAAGAGACTAATAGTGATCATGAATCGATTGTAAGATAAAGCTCATGTCGTGCACTAATGTCCTTTAAGGAAGGAAACTTCCATTCTTACCATAGATTCATCACTCTCTGGCTGAAGACGTCTCTCCTTATCTCCGGTATAAAATATCTTCCCTTAACTTTAAGACTCTGTCATTGGTTCATTTCCCTCATAATAATGGAAGCATCTTTCTGACATACACTCTGACCAGGTATTTAGTATTTTGTATGATTCAATTAGAACCCCCTCATCCTTCGCAACTTCAGCGAGTTTAATCCCAGAGATGTTATACGTTACGCTTTTCATTTCTGAGGCCATTCCTGTCTCATGGAAATTAAATCGCCATGACGCAATTATTAGCAACAGCAAGGAAAGGGTCTTTATTAAAAATCCTGCAGGATTTTGAATTATTACACTAAGTCAGATGCCTTAATGCAAGGAGTACTGAAACATTATACAGACGCTTACTTTATAGCGTTCCTTATCACATTCTCAAGGGCAAACACTGGGGAAATTCAAGTTATTACCCTCTCATCCCCTGGTCCTAGACATAACAGTGCTTCAGCTCTCAGAGAGTTCGGCTATCGCAATGTCGAGTTGAATGTTTACAGAATTCAAACAGAGATAAGCTAACTGCAAACCTTCATCAAAGCATCGTTTACAAAGCTCAGTACAGCATTGATTTAAAGAAAAAGCATTCTCTTTCAAATTTCACAGTAAATGGATAATTAATTTCTCGGTAAATGGATAATTTTCCATTTCATTTTCCCTTTTTTGTCATTTTATGACAACAAGGACAACTACAGCAACATTTTTTTAAAAAGAGCCAGGATAGCTGTACATTAGAAAATGTTTAGGAAACACCAGGCCTTTCCTCTGACACCACCAACCCGAAACACAGCTTTGTGGTGCTTTCGTCACTTGCTCTGGAGTGCTCCATTCACAGCCCATGTTCACACACCACATTCGTTAAAGCCATGATAGGGTGAGGTCTACGCAATGCCCCTGCCCTTACGAATAGTCCTACCAGGGTGTTCGCTATAAGTGTGAGCTGGGGCAGACCCGTATTCGTATGAGGCTTCTAATCACTACTTGCACGTAGTCGGTTCCGGTGCTGTCTGATGTCTCCTCAGGCCCAGCTACACGCTTGCAATGGCTGGTGTGTATCCATGTGGCTCTTTCTGCGATCCTAACTGCTGTCTGTGTTGTGAGGAGCACTTGAAACGGTCCCAGCCACCTCTTCGCCTTCCAGTTTTTTTCCTCCTGAAGACTTTCATCACCATCCAGTCTTCTGGTTCTAGGTCATGCAGCTTCCCTCCTGTTCGTTGGGATAGTGATGCTTTCACTTGATTCTGTATTTCAGACAACGTGCAGAGAGATTTATACAGTAACACAACACCTCATCCTCATAGTGGCCTGTTATCTGTCTTACCTTTGGTCTTGTGCCAATTCCTGTGTTGGGTGGCCGATCGAACAAAATCTCAAACGGGCTCAGATTAGCTTTTCCTCTCCTCCTAGATCTCATATATATTAGCACAATTGGAAGTGCCTTTGTCCATGTCACCCCTACTTCCTCAACGTTTTGTCGTTTTTTTTTAAGGTAGCATTTTCTTTTTCCACTGCCCCACCACTCGCTGAATGGTCGGCACAGTGCTGTCCCTTGTTTATTGCCAAATAATCACTGATCTGCTGTAAGGCTTTATTGACAAATGGTGTCCAATTGTCACTACTAAGCCTTTCAGGGATGCCCCACATCGGAATTATCTCAGTTAGCAACGCATTAGCTACTGCACTGGCATCCTGTTTAGACATGAGGAACGCTTCCACCCATTTGGAAAACATATCAACTATTACCAGACAATTCATTTTCCCTTCGCTGGGTGTTAATTTAATAAACTCCATGTGTGAATGTTTTGGGGTTGGGGGTGTGCTGCCTGTTTACCATGACGCTTCACGATCGCCCCTGAGGGGGCAAAATACGGGGTACGGCCTGCACAACGGAACAGGATTGACCTGTCCTGGGGGCCGGCGTTTCAGTCAGTCCCGTATGTACTCGCAAACCGATCACCTCAACCCGGAATTGTAAACAATGATCTGTAAACAACGTAACAAAACAAGACGTCCAAAGACAAAGAACGTTACAGTACAACTAGCAGCACCGCAACTGCTCCCCAAGGTCCTTACAGAAGTAGTGTTCTGGGCCACAGGCAGTCTTCCTTCTTGCTCCGAGGGATCAGCCTGCAGAGCTCAAGGAATTTGCTAAATCCACATCCAAGAACCAATTGCTGTCCGGTGGCAGTTGAGCCAATATTGTATCGGGTTTGGGAAGATGTGGGGGGGGGGGGGGGGGGGGGGTGGAACAACAGCGTTATTGACTGCCGGCAGGTCTTGAACAAACCTCCATTCCTCCTGTTCACCGGGAATATTTGCCTTTTTGACCGGACAAAATGAGAATTCTCACTGGTGAGTTTTCACAGGGAATTATCACTCCAGCCTTTAGGAGGGATTCAAAGACTGGAGTAATTCCTTTTATGGCTTCAGGTTTTAACAGGTGTTGTGCTCTGCAAGGACGATACTCAGACTTCGAGGTTATCCTTATGGGTTCACAGCCCCGTATGAGCCCCACATCATGTTTGCACTTTGCCCACAACTCTTTAGGGACCATTTTTAATCTTGGTTCTGAGACTTCTATCTGAGTGAAACGCCACGTGATCTCCCAGGGCGAGTAGGGTTTACCTGGACTGCCCTATCTGCCTGAGTTAGCCAATTTAGTTCGTTCTTATATGTTCGCATATCTGCATTAAACAAAATACCCACATCGTCCCTGAAGACCCAACCTTTCATTCTTTGTGCCTTTAGCACCCATGCTCCCAAATCCTGCCACATGTCACCAGATGTCTTCGCCAGTGAGGAGCGGAGCCTTCCACATCAAAAAGGTAGGGTCTACTTGCGGTTACAGATAACTTAGATAAGTTCACACTGACTGCACATCTGTGATCACTCCAATAAAAATCGCAAAATAACAAGTCTAATCAATCTCCTGAACAAATCCTTCTCATATGGTTCATCAGGACCATCACGGTGTATGTGTGCTGTGCTGTGCAGCATATCTCCAGCAAGAAAGTCGGTGTTAATAGGATTAACATGGTCATTTGCTTCCAGGGTGAGTGAACTGCTCACTGAACTTATCGTTCTCTGACTAATCGCCACTCATAGACATACATCAGGGGTCGTGGGTCATATTTTATAGCCTGCATTGGTAAATCTTTCCGTTGAATTACGTGCAAGCCTGTCGGAGGACTGATCAAGTCCAATCCCAGTTTCCAAACATGTCGCTAGCTATCAGATTCAAAGGATAAAATTCCGATAACAAGAAGGAGAATTGGCAAGTTTCTCCATTAGTGAGCTGCCCACCTCCACCTCAGCCTTCCCCTGTCAATCACTCCGCTGTCCAGCCTCCAGGACCGATTGAGGCTGTCTGTGCGAGCACTTTCTCACCTAGTGGTCCATTGCTCTGCAAACAAATTACCCTTCAGATCTACCTCTGCCCACGCTTCTTCCGCAACCTCTCCCTCTTCTGTGACCTCCACCTCTGGCTCTCTCTCTGCCTGTAGCACCTCCATCCAACGGCTGGGCGACCATTTGCATCATAGTAAGCTGAGCTTTATGTGCTTGCTGTTCCATCTTACATTCCGCTTATCCTTCTCTTGACTAAGCAATGTTTCAGCATGTATCGCATGTTGTTCTATCAAATTCAGCTTTGCTGTGCTCCAGGTAATATATGTGTCTTTTACCTTTTTCACTATTTCTTCTTTCATTCCATTGATGAAACTGTTCCTCAGGTGTGCCTCGTACGGCGTGATTTCTGCTGCCATTATATCATCAGGTGGTCTCAGTCCACTATGGACATTATGGACTTCAGTGAGGTGCGTAAAGTACTGGGACACCTTTCCATTGTGTACACATTGCTACTTTGGTCATGTCCATTCGCACCAGGAATGCCTTCCTACAGGCGGTTGCCAGCGCTGCAACAAAAGCATTAACGTCTCTATTCTATTCTGCTTGTGGGTTGGCTGCTTTGGTATTGACATTTACAGCTGGCCAGGTATACTTGATTTTGGTGATATTGGCAACTAGATTTCGTCCCAGGAGACGGCTGACGTGGAACTTCCACCAAGCGGATCTCGTAGAGGTCTGCAGGTCTCTGAGGGCAGTCATCAAGGTCAAGAACTGAAACAGACTTAAGACAACGTACAGCTTCGTTAGATTGTATGCTGCACGCGTCCGCATGTGCACTGGTGTTTGTACGTGTATTTGGTCTATCCTTCACTTAAGATTTCCTTTCTCTGAAATCAGCCTCAGCCTTCCACATGTTATAAGCATTCCATTTCATAAGCTCTATTTTTCCCTTCCTTTTCTCCTCTCTCTCTCTCTCTCTCTTCCTACCTCGAGCTCAACATTTCCAGCTTCTTTACTAAAACTTCCTCCCTCTGGAAAACCACATTCCTTGACCCACAATTCTAACTGCTTTACACATTCTGAACCGTAATTATTTAGCATGTATTGTATTTTTGGTTGGCCATTCCAAGTCCTATGTGGACTCTCCCTTTGTTTGCTCTTGCTGGAGCCCATTTTTTGTGTGAGTGGAAAAGTGTTCAGCTCTCTCTCTCTCTCTCTCTCTCGCTCGCTCTCGTGGTACCATTATCTTTTCCCTTTTGACTTGCTTTAACCTCCGGAGGTCCCCTCTCGCATTGGGCGAGTCCCTGTCAATGCCTCGGTTTGCCTAAACCAAGAAACCACGTGCACGTTACGTCTTAGATGAGTCCACTCAGCCAGTGGTGGTTCCAAGTCTAAAACCACCCTTAAACTTGCTGTCTCCTGAACTCTGTAGAGACTGTAATCCCCTTCACTTGGGGTTTTACTCTAATACCACGCGGACGTTCACTGAACTATTTTTCTGCTTTATTTGTTCTCTTATAATGAGTCTCTATGTCGAATTACTTAAGCCACGACTCTTACCCCGAGCCTATTCGATTCGAACTGCAGTGATCCACAGATTCCCAGTCCTCTCATGCAATTGGAACAAACTTCAAGGCGCTGGCGCCGATACCTCCTGGGAATCTTCAGAATCTAATCCAGTCGTGGGATCCCGGACGGGCCCCCAAGTTTACTGTCGTGGAAATTAAATCGACTTGACTCAATTATTTACAAGAGCAAAGAAAGGGTATTTACTAAAACATCCTGCAGGATTTTGACTCATTACACTATGTCAGATGCCTCAATGCAAAGAGTACTGAAACATTATACAGGCGCCTGCCTTATGGTGTTCCTTATTACATTCTCAAGGGCAACGACTGGGGTAATTCAAGTTGTTATCCTTTCATTCCCTGGTTGTAGACAAAACAGTTCTTCAGCTTTCACAGATTTCGACTATTGCAAGGTCGAGTTGAATGTTTACAGAAATCAAACAGAGATAAGCTGACTGCAAACCTTCATCAAAGCGCAGTTTTCAAAGGTCAGTGTGGCATTGATTTAAAGAAAAACATTCTCTTTCAAATTTCACAGTAAATGGGCAATTTTCCATTATACTTGTCAACTGCCTCTGGACACGCTCCAGGGGTGGTATATGGGGCCCAAAACATCACACAATAATCCAAATGTGGTATGATTAGAGCCTTATAGATACTTAGAAGTACGTGCATGCTTTTATATTCAAGTCCTCTCAAAATAAACGTCATCATTGTATTTGCCTTTGTGACCTGTCGGACCACCTGAAATAATGAACTTATGATGGATAATAAAAAATTACCATGGTTATTAAAATGAACAATGATTAAAGCATGCTGGGAAATGGATCCCAGCGTTGACTAAAGTCTCTGTGCTAATCTACATGCTGCAGAATCCAGACAGGCTGCAGCTCCCCACAAACGGTTTGCAAATAAACTTGAGAGCTACAGACCATGCAATACATGGAGTTGGACTTGAATGGGATAATGGAATGTCGCCCTTGGGCCATCAATGTGCCACCTTCTAGTTGGGTCTGTTTGATCAGGGTAATCCAACATGATCATTCTGTTGGCAGATCCTCCATACCCTCCCAAAAGGGGGTGAACAATCGGAAGAATGAGAATCACCGCAAAAGCCCACTTAGCCCAGTAAATCCATAATAACCACCATAAACAGAAGATACCTCCAAGTCCATCGTAAGAAGGAGAAATCAGCACGTGGAGCCCGGCAAAGTTATATAGGGGTGGTATACGATCATACAGAGTTACGTTAAAGCATAAGATAGCTTGTAGTGTGTTTCGTTACTTTATAGTAAAAATTATTGTTCTAATATTAATTGTGTTCAATAAACAAATATTGTTGTTTAGAGGTCGACTCGCAGTTCTTTTGGTGAATATAACATATTAAAACACACTGTCTCGTGGTACAAAACTTTCCTAAATATTGGTTCACCTGCAAGTTTACCTTGAGACAATCTTGGTCTAGAACTCTGAAGTCTCTTTGCACTTCAGACTGAAGAATCTTCCCGCATTTAGAAAATAGTCCATGCCTGTATTATTCTTACCAAAGTGCATGACTTCACATTAGCCCCCATTGTACTCCATCTGCCACTTGTTTGCCCACTCTCTTACCGTGTCTAAACCCTTCTGCAGCCTCTCCACTTCCGGAATGCTACCTGTCTCTCCACCTACCTTAATATCATCTGAAAAGTTAACCAGAATGCCCTTATATCGTTCCTCTAGATCATTAATTTACAAAGTAAAGAACGGAGGTCCCAACACTGAGCCTTGTGTAACATCACATGTCACTAGCTAATATGCTGACAAGATCATTCTCATCCTCACTCGCTCTTTTCTGCATTTTTAACTTTGTTGTTCCCCAATTCCACCCAGACAGATTCTTCGCCATCTGTCCATATTTCAGAAGTGATGGGAACTGAGTGAAGGGACTGCAAAACACTTTGGCATTGTCGCTAATTTATAGCTTAGACATGGACTAAAAATATGACATTGCCGATTCCATTGAATTGTGGCGACAACCTATTCTGTTTGCATTATGGAAAAATACAGACATGTGAACCTGCTTGAGAGGACACAGACAGTTTCAAATGTTTGTATTCTTCCATAATACAGACAGAATATTTGGTCAAAGACACAAACTGTCGCCAAATTCCAGTGGAAATGACAATGTAATACTTTAACTTATTTTTTGTTTTTTATTTGTGTATGAAGAAAACACGAGTTTATAAAGAGATATAAGTGGGTCAAATGAACCTCAAATATTGGTGTATGGAGCATAGAATGGAAAATATGTATGTGTTCAAATATGTTGGCAGTTTAATGGAAAGCAGGAGTTATTTCAATGGAGAGATTCGATTGAGGCACAGAGCAACCAGGCACTTGGATCACACACAAAAAAATGCGTATATCAAAGTTTTAGAGAGGCCAGACAAATGCTGAAACGTTTTTGAAACAGAATTCATTCAGAAGTAGGAAATATTTTCTACAGTTTTACAGAGTACTGGCGAGACCACATCGAAAGAGCTATGGCAATAATGATATGCAAAGCAGTCCAGAGAAGATGCACACAGTGGTCCTCGTGGTGCAGGAACAGTAATGTTTTTGTTTCAGAGACAGTTACAGGATTCTGAACAAGTGACAGTGAATGGACATTATTTTCGATGCACGTCAGGATGCAATGGGACTTTGGAGGTTATACTCTTCACCACTTGATGCTCACAAGCTATGGAAATGGTGAGACGACTTCAAAGGCCGCAACAAACTCATCAGATCAGTAAACATGGTTACATTGTTCAATTATTATGAGGACATCGGATTTTTCAAAAATTCATTTGGGATTTTAATGGAGCTAGTCTAACATTAATTGCCGTTGAGAATTTCCAGTCCAGGTGGTGTTGGTCTATCCAAGTGGCTGTTGGGAGAAAGTACCAGCTGTGCATCTCATTTGCCAGTTTAGCTGGGAGTACGTATTACTGGTAGTGGACGGAGTGTTAAACAAGCCACCATACTGTGATGAACAGCTGGCAGAAAAACGCAGGAAATCTGACTCTTTGTCAAAGTGAATGTATGGCAAGGAATTTATTATTCAACCGATAAATAACAACCTTACAACGAGAAGCCTACATAATAATGAAGGAAAGTTGGTTTCTATGTTTTTTGGTGTCCTTAAAGTAATGTTTTCAAATAGGAATAATGTTGGTGGGTTTATTGAACGAAACTTACACTGAGCATATAAATCATCTTGGATATTTTCAGGGATGGCCGGGCTGTCCTCGGTTTAGTGAAAGCTGATGCTCCATGGGATGATCCTGATTTGTAATCTCCCCACTTATTGAGCACAGTTCGATGGAACAAATCAACAATTACCATTGGGTGGTGCTTCACAATATATCATGGAATGGTGTAATAACGCAGATGCCTATAAAATCTGGCACCATGAAGTGCTGATACAAATGTTTTGCCAAGTTTGTACGGTTTCCTTCCTCAACCACCCTCACAGGCAATGCATCCTCGAGGCTTATCATCCTCTGGGTTCAAAACAGATTTCACATATCCTTGTCTTTAATTTTTATCGTGTATCCCCTTGTATTTAACCGTTTGACTAAGGGGAACAGCTGCTGTCTGTTCACTCTGTCTGTACCTCTCATGCTGTTATACACCTCTGTCAGGTTCACCCCATAACCTTCTCTGCTCCAAAGTAAAGCAAAAGCAAATCTAGCCTATCTTCATGGTTTGAGTACTCTCTTGAGTTGTTATTCTTTCAAAGTGCAGCATCTCACATATTGGTCATTGTTCTGGTCATCTGAACAATCCGGTTGTACCCTCCTGTAACCTAACACTTTCGTCCTCACTGTGAACGACCGGAATAATCATTGTGTCATCCACAACATTGTTTATCATGCTCTAACCCCCACCCCATCTCCCACATTCTTATCATCAACGTGAATGAATATCAGAAACACAACTCGATTTTCTACCTATTCTACAGTCGTTGTCGCAGAGGAAGAATTGATAATTCCAGTCTATAGTTTTCCCTCTTGATGCAGAAGAGGGCATTTATTCGGGAGCCACAAAGAGTATTTTGCACATGGAACTGAATTCTGCTTTTATACTCCGGCCCTCTGCATGTATTATTCATAAGGCTTGTACATCATTAACCTTGGAGTTGCTTTTGGCACTGTGCACTGCAACATTTCCATTTTATGTGGGCCTGCAGCTAATCTTTATAAGATTCGCTGCAATCCAGTCAGAGCCCAGGGAACATTTTTTTTAATCTTCAGGATGGACGCAGGCTCATTCATGAAACTTGTTTGAAAGAACTTAGGTGATGAGAATAAAGATTCAATTAAATTCTGTAATATAAGCATGCAGTAGAAGATCAAATCACATTCTCATTTCTACATTGAATTGGAAGCAAATGTATAGAAAAAAACACCCACCGTTCTGGATATTGTTTAGTGTCATAAAGTGATATAATGTTGAGATAATGATTTGGAGAGAAAAGAAAATATCTGCACTTGATGGAGATACAGAAATGTAGAGTGGATGTACAATATGAACAAGAATCCTGTTAATAAAAGAAGTATGAAAAACATTTTCCTAATACTCAAAGGAAACCAGATCCCAATTTTCCTGAACAGTGATGTTTGATTATCCATCAATCTGTTTTCCAACTGCATGAAATTGCCTGCCACAGATGGTCCTTCGGACACACGGCCTCCTCCCCGTCCTACTATTTCCCTACCCACCTACTTTCCTTGCATTGCCCCTTCTGCTGTGACATAGCCTTCCACTGAACATCTCCCTTCACACTTCTCGCACTGTGTATCACACAGTTCCCTATCATTCCCACTTTCCCTGACTGTCCCTTTCCCTTTTTGCTCACACTAAATGCTGGAAATTGCTGACTTCTGTGCTATTCCATGTCATCAGTGAAAGGTGCGTTTGAAATGATCACTGTCCAACAGCAACAGAGAATAGCATGTTTGCCACTGTCTGATGCGCCATGAACAGGATGGCTTTATTAATTATTGCTACAGAGTGGAGTTTCTTCCTGTCCCTTTATTACAACACTTAACCAAACAGCCTCATTACCAACAGGACAACCATCTTGGGACAGAATTGGAAGTCCATGTATCAATTGTCTTTTGTATATTGTGAAGATATTGTTTAAACAAACATAATTCTTGTCTTTTTCTCCTTGTTCTTTTAACTGATCTTCTAATATAATTTGAGATGAGATCAGAGAGCCTTCCCTTTCAATCGAAGCAGGACTTGACTGAGCGTGGAATCAAGGACCCTGAGCAAAATTGTGATTAATGGCAATTAGAGAACATTCTCTACTGGTAATGGGAACAATGGGAAAGCAATCTCTACAAGTTACCTTCTAAGTTACATGTCATCCTGACGAGGAACTAATTTGCTGTTCCTTCACTACCAGTTGATAAAACATCTTGGAATGTGCAGCTCTGTGTGTATGTGCATCACTTGGACAGAAGAGATTCAAGTAGGCTGCTCAATGTCGCCTTTTCCAGAGTGTTTGTGTTTGACACGTATAATCTGCCCATGCTAGTTCCTTCCAATACCCGTGGGTGACTATGCCCTGTACCAATGTATCTTATGTTTCCACAGTTTCATATGAAGTTTCAGAAATGTAAGATCTTGCTGAATGAGTATGGCCCTAGTGACACCAGGAGCATGATATGACATTGAGGTAATGATTGGGATCCTTAATTCAATTGGTTACTTATAGAGGATTGATCGTGTGATTCATGGCCACTAAATTCAACATTTTCATCGTGATTTATGACACGGAAAATGTTATTAATATTTAGGGCTCTGTCAAATAAAAAGCTTTTAATTTTTTATTAAAGGACTATAACCAAATGCACGAGAATTAACTGAAATGGCAGCTTCACTGTTCCCTTTCATATCAGAAAAATATCCACACTCCAAACGAAAAAGGAAGTTGGAGGTGCTGGAAAACTTTAACAAGTCCAGCAGTATCTGAGCAGAAAAAGAATTAAAGACCAATATGACTTTTTCAGAACAGAGTCATGTTCGTCTCAATATGTTAACTCTCTTTCACTCTTCCCGCTTTCATATTCTTCCCGTCTCTGCAAGTGTTTCGTCCTGGTGTTTCTGATTCCTCCCAATTGACCATGAAAAATTGTTCATCTGCAACTATTTGCTTTAACTATGGGAGATAGAGGAATCTTGTAGGAGGGGGATCTGTGTGTTCAGAGGATCAGTGTCAGCTCGATGGGCCGAATGTTTTATTTTAACACTTTAGAATTGTATATCATTATTATAACAAAGGTTGTGGTTACTGAAGCCAAACTCTCTGTATCAGCACGTGATGAGCTTTATTTCTACTGATGTTGTTCCGTATTCTTCCCATGGCTCTGCACATTGTGTTATCCATGTCGTGTTTTTTAATTCTGTGCATCGAAGACCCAGGAGTGGACATGAGAAGCCATTGGTAGATTGGGTCAAGGAAAACCCGAAAGTTTTCGATAACTATATCAGGAATAAAACAATGACTAGCGTAAGATTAGGGCCTATCAAGTGTAGTGGTGGGAAGTTGTGCTTAGAGTCAGAGGAGAGAGGGAAAGCCTTAAGTGATTTTTTTTCATCAGTATTCATACTAGAAAATAGTCAATGTTGTTGAGGAGAATCCTGAGATACAGGTCAGTAGATTGGATAAGATTAAGGTTCACAAGGAAGAGGTTTTAGCAATGCTGGAAAATGTAAAAATAGATAACTCCCCTGTGCCAGATGGGATTTATCCTAGGATTCTCTGGGAAGCCTGGGAGGAGATTGCAGAGCCTTTGGCTTTGATCTTTATGTTGTCATTGTCTACAGAAATAGTGCAGAAAGCTGGAGGTTAGCAAATGTTGTTACCTTATTTAAGGAGGGATTAGAGTCTAATTATAGACCAGTGAGCATTACTTTGGTTGTGAGGAAAGTGTTGAAATTATTAAAGATATAGGGTTTATACTCATCTAGAAAGAAACAATTGGATTAGGTATAGTCAACACGGTTTGGTGAAGGTATAGTCAACACGGTAGGTCATGTATCACAACTTTTATCGAATTTTTTGAGAAGGTGACCAAACAGGTGGATGCGGGTAATGCGGTTGATGTAATGAATATGACATTCTGTAAAGCGTTTGGTAAGGTTCCCCACGATAGGCTATTGCAAAAAAACTACGGAGGCATGGGATTGAAAGTAATTTAGTGGTTTGGATCAGGAATTGGCTAGCTGAAAGAAGACAGAGGGTGGTAGCTGATTCGAAAATTTTCATCCTGGAGTTCAGTTACTAGTGGTGTACCGCAAGGATCTGTTTTGGGTCCACTGCTGTTTGTCATTTTTATAAATGATCTGAATGATGGCGTAGAAGGATGGGTTCGTAAATTTGCAAATGGCACTAAGGTCGCTAGAGTTGTGGATAGTGCCAAAGGATGTTGTAGGTTACATCAGGACACAGATAATTTGGAGGCTGGGCTGTGAGGTGCCAAACGGAATGCAATGCGGAACAATGTCAGGTGATTCACCTTGGATGGAGCAACAGGAATGCAGAGTATTGGGCTCTTGGTAAGACTCATGGTCGTGTAAATGAGTAGAGATTCCTCAGTGTCCATGTACATAGATCCCTGATAGTTGCTACTAAGTTTGAGAGGGTTGTTCGGAAGGCATATGGTGTGTTTGTTTTTATTACTAGAGGGATTTTGTTTCGGAACCCTGAGGTCATGCTGCAGCTGTACAAAACCCTGGTGCAGCAGCACTTGGACTATTGAATACAGTTCTGGTCACCTCATTCGTGGAAGAATGTAGAATCGTTGGAAATGGTTCAGAGGAGCTTTACTAGGCTGTTTCCTGGTATGAAGGTAAGATCTTACGAGGAAAGGCTGGGGGAATTGAGGCTGTTTTCGTTTGAGAGAATGTTGAGAGGTGACTTAATTCTGACATTTAATATAATCAGAGATTAGATAGGTTGGATTGCGAGAGCCTGTTTGCTTGGATGATAATGGCTAGCACGAGGATACATAGCTTTAACTTGAGTTTTAATGAATATAAGACTGATGTGGGAGGTCATTTCTTTACTCAGAGCGTAGCAGGGATGTGGAAAGCACAGTCTGCAACAGTAGTAGACTCGCCAACTTTGAGGCCATTTAAGTGATCATTGAATAGGCATATGGATGTAAAATGCAGTAGTGTAGTTCAGATGGGCTTCAGATTGGTTTCATGGGTTGGTGTAACATCGAGGGCCGAAAGGTCTGTACTGCCCTGTAATTTTCTATGTTCTATATGTGCACAACCCTGTCGAACTTATATCCAGTGATTGAAATACTTATGTAGCATACTATTCTTTCTATTTGAAACAGTCCTGTTCACATTCATCGAATGCATGTAGCGTGGAAACAGGTCCTTGGAAGAGGAACCTGACCGGGCCCATTCTTCTACCCCTCGATATTGACCCCTCACCATTGTGCCTAACCTACACATCGGTGAACACAATGAGAAGATTAGCTTAGCCAATTCATTTAACCTGCATATCTTTGAACTGTGGGGTGAAACACGTGCGGATGTGGGGAGAATATGCAAACTCCACACAGAGATTCGCCTGTGGTTGGAATCGAACCACGCCCTAGCACTGTGAAAATGTAGTGCTAATCACTGGCCTACAGAGTCACATCAGCAATCAGCATTCTGTTGCCCAAGTGTAATAAGTTTTGTTGCTTTGCGTTACATTTCATTCTGTCTGCCAGAAAGCGTGATGGTGACTGGGGAAATATCGTTGTATTCCCCTCAAATCTCCACAACCACTGTTCCCATTCCTTTCTGTCTCCTAACTAATGCTATTTTCATTCTGTCGCTGGCTCATTAATCCAAGGGTTTTCATGAACAAGTTCTTTGTACACTCCATATTTTTTGTCCCCTCTGTCTCTCTTCCCTGAGTATGATCATCTTCTTTAATTCATTAATGCGACCTGGGTGAACCTGGCTGGGCCAGTATGTTTCCCTTTCCGGGTTGCTCATGAGAAGGTGTTTTTCAGCTGCCTTCTTGAGCCATAGTAGTCCACATCCTGGAGGCTGCCAGTGCTTAGATCTGTTTGGTTTCATTTCTTTGAGATCTTGTAGTGATATAACTGAATGGCTGACTTGGCCATTTCAAAGGGCAATTGAGAGTCAATCACATTGCTTTGGGTCTGGTGTCACATTTAGGCCTGACCACGTGAAGAATACAGATTTCCTTCCACCAAGGACACAAGTGTTTGTTTTTATTTAACAATTGACAATCTTTCATTAGATTGTTAACCCAAATATTCCATTGAATTCACAATCTGATGAGGCGGGATTCAAGTCCGGGATTGAGTCATAAGCTGGGCCACTGGGTGAATAGTCTGGAGATAATAGCCCTAGACCATCGCATTCCCAGCATCTACACTGGTAATGGTAATGCTGCTGTTATTGTGACTGAGGTACAGAAAGTTTTTCAGTAACATTGTCAACTACTTCCATGGAGAACAGAACCAGTAGTATTTCAGCTCACGGGTACTGTGCAGAGCTGCAATGGTTTCTAAGCCAGGAATAGAAACTGGGGAGAGCAAGCCATTTCTTAACTCTGAGTGGGTGTGACATATATACAGAGATTTGACTTGGACCCGTCACTGGAAAGAGAGAGGAGGTTCTCTGGATGTTTCCTTGGGTTTGTGTTATCAGCTACTGCAAGGATTTAGGGAAACCTGAGGGTCTGGTGTGCCCACTCTGGACAAGGTTTTGGCACTGCATTTTTGAGAGAGTCTGGGTCGCCAGAGACTGCATAGGAAGGAGCAGTACACTACACTCTCTTTTCTGAGACTTCCACAAATATTTCCCAATGTTGAATGGTGTCCATGTGCAAAGTGTTAAGATAGTTGATTTCAACAATGAGGAGGTCACAGAGCTGTGAAACCTCCTCCAGCATAACCTGTAGTTTCACACCAGGGAGAGGACTGTACTCAAAATGCCCACCAACTGTTTTGATTCTGGAACTTTCTAGGGAGGAGTGGGTGAAGCATTCATTTGGCCAGTGTGCAATCCTCTCATATACTCACAAGGTGACAGAGGCCATCTCCGTCCGGTGAGGTGAATATGTTGGTTCTGTCTCCACAGAGGAAGGATGACAAAATCTTCCCGAACTGTTAGGGAACATGGTGACTGGCGAAAATGTGGAACGGCAAGACGTTAGAATTATTAAAGAGGAAGTACCTGGAATAAAAACCCAAAGCTCATTGTACTGAACGTTGGTACGTTGCTGAACTAAATGAATTATGAATTGAGAGGGCTACAGAGTTAGGGCTGTAGAGTTGTGCTTTCTGGGTAGCTCTTTCGGGAGCAGGTACAGAATGACCTGATTCTGTACAGTCATTCCCTTAACTCTTTGAGGGAGGGCAAAGTTTGTCAAAGCTTTTTGTGTTATGGAAAGGATGCTGCAGACTTGGAAGTAGCTACTGCAACCAAAAATATTTAAACAGGAGAGAGAGGGAAATCAGAATACCAACTGATGAATAAATCGATCTCAGATGTGAGGGAAAATATTAGATTTTTTTAAATAATTCGTAATAACTAGATCTTTGCAGAATAATGATATGATTTGCGGAGTCAGCCTAGATTTTAGAAAGGGAAATCGTTTTCGATAAACAACTTGGAGTTTGTGGAGGATGTTGATTGTGACATCAACAAATGAGAATCAATGGGAACAGTGTATTTGAATTTTCAGGAGGCTTTTGACAGGTAAGTGAAGAACTTTAAAATCCTTATGGAAGGGGTGAATATAGAACATGGATTGAGAATTGGCTAATGGGGAGAATACAGAGAGTAAGCTTCTGCTCTGGACTAAAGGTCATTGCTCATCAGGTAGCCCATGTATCAGTGCTTGGAGCACAGCTGCTCACAAGGCAAAGAAATAAATTGAATGTGAGCAACAAATACAGTCCTTTTCATTTTGAATTCATGAGAAGATAAGAGATTGGGAACTGCTGTTATCACTTACAAAATTCACATGAGCCAGCAAGTAATCAGGACAGTAAATGGTATGTTGTCCTTCATTACAAAATGATTCAAGTGTTGAAGTAAATTCATCTTCCTGCAGTTGTAGAGTGTTGCTTGATCAGTGTTTAGGCCACTGAGTACAGATTATATCTCCTTTATAAGGAATGATTTCATTGAGGCTGAGATAGTTCAAAATAGTTTCACCGGACTTATTCCTGGAACGATGGTACCGTGAGGAAATTGTGAGGAAAATAAGTGTTTTTTACATTTAAACTTGAAGATTAGGCACTAACGCTCATATTGTCAAGAAAAAGACAGTGGTCAGGTGAAACATTGCATGTTTCCATGATATTTGATTCCCAATAGTTCACATACCTACCCCCATGTTGGTTAAGAGGCAGCTCCAGGCTCTGAATGAACTCTCACTGTCTCAATATGCAGTTGGTGTATGAACCTGCACTGTTCACAAATCTGTCAGCAGCCACAGTACCTTACTTCTGAAAGAGTAAGCCATTCCCACCAGTTTCTAATCTCCATCGAAACACCAGTCTGTCTTCTCGGAGACAGAAGCTATTTCGTTGAGACTTGGCACGAGCCATGCACTTTCCCTTCTCACCTTCTGTAATCCAGGTTAAAGAAACACATGTACCACGAGCAATGGATCCAGGAGGAACAACATAGAGCGGTTTATCTGTGTAGTCTCTGCTTCACTGTTTGTCATGTTGGGGCATCAATGGCATCTTACTATTTTTGTATAATTAATTAGACAGGCTGAGTGACCTCTTCCTGGTCACATAGAAGCGACTCAAAGACCTGACTTGGCAACTCCTGGCTCCTGTTTAATACCTCGATGTGCTGTCTACACTCCTTCCCTCCTTGTATAATAAGCAGGAGCGACTGAATTGGCTATCCCTGTTCTTGTCCAATAGTTTAAGTGACTTGAATACATTCCGTTGCAAACAGCTTGATGTGCTGAATGAGCTTCTCTTCTTTAACTGTGGAAAAGAGAAAGTTGTAGTAGGACTGTTACATGAATGTTACCTTCACTTTAGCAACACAGTTTAGATGATATCCAGGTCTTGCTGCACATGGACATGGACTGCTTCAGCAGTGTACAGGTGACAAATTATGCTTAACAATCTTCAGTGAGCATCTCCCACTTCTGACCGTATGATATGGGTAAGATGTTGAAACAACTGAAGAAAGCTACCTTGAGGATGCGCCCTGAGATGTCCTATGACAGAGATGATTGATCCTCACCAACCACAAATATCTTCCCTTGTCCTCTGAATGCATCTAACCAGTGAGGAGTTTACGACTAATTCCTATTGCATTCAATTCTGTTCGGGTTCTTTAAAATCCTGCCTTGATATCGGGGCCAGTCACTCTTACCGCGTGTTCATTACTTTTATTCTTGTGAATAGGTCACTGTGTCTTTGTGAGTAGCGTTTCCTTCTCACAGAGGGTAGTGACTCTCGGGACTTCTGTATTCCAGAGAGGTAGAGGAGGTAGATCACTAGGATGTTTAGAAGGGGGCACAATGGTTTTCTGAGGCATCAGAATGTTGAGGGCTGCAGGGATTGAGCAGAAAAGAAGAATTGAATCTTTTGCAGATTAGCTATGATCATATTGACGGGAAAGACAGGCAAGAAGGGCTGAATGACCTATTCTTGTATCTGACGTTCTCTCATTGTTTTATTGGGAAGTTATTTTCCTGGAAGTTCTATTATTAGATGTTGCAGTCAGGGAGACCAGAGGTTTTTCTGGGCCATCTCTGGGTGAGGTGTCGGCGCTGTATTTACAGTGAATCTGGATCGGCAACATGACCAACGAATGAAGACAGTTCTGTAAAGACGGAGGAGTGAGATGTTTCACACCGTCAACTAGCCTTTCTTTTCCCAAGAACATTTTCCAACGCCATGTCAAAATGTGTGTGACAGTCTTCATCTGCTGAATGGTTACCGCTGTTTCTGTGTACCAGGTTATTGGGGTAAATGGCCTCCGACTGTTCCTGTCCATCAGGTTTGAGAGGTTCAGTGGAACATAGGAACATGGGACTGAGGAGAAGGGTTGGTCATTAGACACTTTGAGCCTTCTCCACCAGGCACTAAGTTTGTGGCGGATCAGGCTGTGGCTTCAGCCTCACTTTCGTGTCTGTAGTTCATTGTCCATTACTATCCAATATCGTAGCAGCATGGCTTTGAATTAATGCAAACACACAAGCACCACAAACTTCTGGGGAAGACTATTCCCACTCAAACAGCCCTTTGTAAATTTCTCCTCATCCCTGTTCAGACTGGGGCTGGAGAGATCTCTGTTTCATTTTCTAATCCCCCTTCTCCATTGGTAATGACACATTTTAAATGGAACTAGCTTGGCGAAATAATCAATGATGTATCAACCGTTTTACAGCTTCTTTGTTCGGGACAAGTCAGGTAGATAGCTTAAATTTGGAAAAGAAATTTACCAAAGTAAACTTACTCAACCTAATGGAAAGATACATGACAAGCAGTGTGGACAAAACTGTGCATTAATATTTATCTTTCAATGTATATTGAGACGCAGTTTGGATACACAGAAACGTGCACATACACAGACACAAACACTGAGACACTCACAGTGTCACACACACAAGTGCACACAGGCACACACATACACATGCATGACGACAAACAGAAAAACACACTGCAGAATATCAGCTTGAAAGAGATTTTCGTAGCAAAAGTTAAATTCAACACAAAAGGAAATATTAAATTGTATTCTGCATCTGAGGTTATTCTGTTCACACGAGCTGCTGTCAATCGGATTCCTTCCTGGAACATTTGGGATTGACTGAAGTCACTTTGCTTCTGGCAGTGTGGAGATTCCAAGGAATCCTCCACAAGAATCCTTCACGAGTGCTAAAGATGCCTGATGAGTTTTTCCCTCTCATACGTTGCTGTCAGAAGGAACAAGGAAGCAAACGAAACGATAATCCGTGACTTCTCTAGCAGGTTGCATCTTCTCCAACTTTTAAATGAAATATACAATAATGTTATCTCACCACCTAATTGGACCAAATGAAGCCTCCTTGAATATGCTTTGGATTGTATGAGTCCGTCCCTGTTCCCTGATCCATGTAGGAGCAATTTATAAGCTATAATTTGAAGATGCGTTTGCATGTGTCCTCATAATTTTGTCCAATAAATCCATGTCTTTGGACTATCTGTGTTAAAATGAATACATTGTTCTCTTAAATTTGAATCCTTAGTTCTCGATTCCCATACCAGAGGAAATGTTCATCAGCCAAGCACCTGATGCACTCTCCTCAAGATCTTATATGGTTCAGTATGAAAATCTCACATTCTCAAACCTGAGGTGTTCTGGCCTTGTAGAGGTTTATAAAATCATGAGGGGCATGGAAATGGTGAATAACCAAGGACATTTTCTGAGGTTGAAGGAGTCCAAAACTAGAGCACATTGTTTGAAGGTGAGGGGGAAAGATTTAAAAGAAATAAAAGTGGTAATCTTTTCTCGGAGTTTATGGAATGAACTGCGAAAGGAAGTGTTGATGGCTGGGAAAATTACAACATTTAAAACCCATTTAAACGGGTACTTGAATAGGAAGGGTTATGGGCCAAGTGTTGGTAAATGGGACGAGATTAATTGAGCACCTCGGGTCGTCATGGACAAGGTAAACCGGAAGGTCTGTTTCTGTGCTGTATGACAGAATAAGGCCTTCTTTCCAGGAACACGTACATCTTTACAAAGCTTCAGAATCAATTCAGTATATTTATTTTTCAGTTTAGGGAATCATCACTACGCGCAATACATCAGATGATAGCCTTTGCATGGAGTAGAATAATTCCATATACTTTCCTAACCACTTACCAATTTGTATAATAACTTTGTGTGATGTATGTACTAGGATGCACAAATCCCGTTGTACCACTGGGTTGTGTGATCTCTCTCCTTTTAAGTTGTTTATTGTTGTTTTACCATTTTTGTCACAGCATAAATTTCACTCGCCAAGGTTATACTGTTTCTGCTAAAGGTTTACACAATAACCTCCCCTGTCTCTACCCCATTACAGACTCTCTACCTCCACTTGACATCTTATTGAATGAATATCTTGGTGGCTGAGCTAATTGAGCTCCAATCCAATCAGTCCCCGTATCCAAATCATTAACAGGTTCCAAATAGTTGTTGAATTGCACTGATCTCTAAGGAACTCCACCACGTTAAAGTTTTCCAAACTGAAAACAAACATCAATCGCTACTGTCGATTTCCTGATAGTTACACGGGTTCCCTGTTTCTGTGTAGCAGCTTAGAAATGTTGGATGGCCTCCTCGTGTGCTGTGTAATGTACTCAAATGGCAGAATGACTTTATCATCTTCCTTTGTAAATCCTTAAAGGGCAAAAAGTTCTCCTCGCGTCTCATTGCTGACGAGTTGAATTGGACCTTTCTCTCCCTCTGTGACAGAATCGAAGGTTTGAGTGAGAGAACAAGACATGGGTTCGGAACGGCAGGTGGCCATTCAGCCCTTCGCGCCTGCTGCTCCATTCAGAACGTGCATTATTGATGTGATTGTAACGAAACATCCCTTTCCTGTCTGTTCCCAATAAACATATATTCTTTTGTTCATCAATGATCTATGGAACTCAATTTTGAATGTTTTTAGTAACCCAGTCTTCACTGTTTCTTGGGCGTGGGAACACTACAGATCACACAACCCTAAAGAGAAAGGAACATCCCTGTCGCAGTCAGAAATGGGAATGCCCTTATTCTTAAAATGTGACCCCTCAAGCCAATCACCATTCTTTTGACAAAGGGACACAACAATTAGAAACAGATATAGGCCATTCAAAACTCAAACCTGTCCACATTTCCGTTAACAACGGACAATCAAATACTGACCAAATTTTGCCTCAACTGAGGTTAGATGAACTCCAGATACCATAAGCTCACAAGAGTGTAGGAAATTGGAACATAGAACAGTGCAGCACAGCACAACCCTTCAGCCTTCGATGTTGTGCCAACTTTTTATCCTCGTCTAAGACTAAACTAAACTTCATACCCTTCATTATATTATCATCCATGTGTCTATCCAAGAGTTGCTTGAATGTCCAGAATGCATCTGATTCAACTACCACCGCTGGCTGTGCATGCCATGCACCTACCACTATCTGTAGAAAAAAATACTGTCTCTGCCATCTCCCCTCAGCCTTCCCCCAAACACTTTAAAATTATGCTCCCTGCGTGATAGCCATTTGCATCCCGGTAAAAAGTCTCCAGTTGTCCACTCTATCTATGCCTCATCATCTTGCACCTATGTTGTGTATCCCTCAACCTTCTTCACTCCAATGAGAAAGGCCGAGCTCCCTTAGAAATTATCCATAAGACATGCCCTCCTGCACAGGCAACATCCTGGTAAATCCTGTCTGCACCCTCTGGAAAGCTTCCAATTTCTCCCCATAATGGGGCGACCAGAACACAACACAATACTTTATGTGTGGTCTAACCAGGGCTTTACAGAGCTACAGCATAATCTCGCGGCACTTAAACTCAATCTCCCTGTTAATGAAAACCAACTCACCATATTCTTCTTAACACCCCTATCAAATTGAATGGCAACTTGGAGGTACCTAAGGACATGGACCCTAAGATCCGTCTGTTCCTCCACACGGCCAAGAATGCTACCTTTGACCCTGGTATCTGCATTTGAATTCGATCTTCCAAAATAAATCACTTCAGAAAATAGGAAATTGGAGCAGAATTAAGCCATTTAGCCAATCGGATCTGCTGTGCCGTTTGATCACGGGTGAAATGTTTCTCAGCCGCATTCTTTTGCCTTCACCAACTGATCAAATGGTTCCCTTGTTCATGAAAAACGTATTTATCTCTATCTTAAATAAACTACTTTTTCTGTGGGCAGGAGTGTGCATGTGTTAGTGTGTAAGTGTTCATACCTGTATCTATATGTTTTGTGTGTTTAATGTGTCTACGTATATGTGTGTGTATCCCTGTCTGCATCTCTGTTAAACGTGGTCTTTGTAGTGTTTGGAGTAAATCCACTGAAATTGACACCAACACGCTCCCCCTTCCTCCATCTCTCCTGTCTGTCAATGTTAAGTGTAGAGCCATACAATGCCACTCTCTGCTGGCCTCCCCTGCACAAATGTCAGATGTTTTCCCCTCTTAGAGCACATCAAATTCTGTGAATCCCTCAGATTGCATGCCTGCTTGGGTTTTCAAATAAAGCATTTTTAAGCACAGAGCAGTTTCGTCTGATACCAAAATGATATTGTTCTTGAGATATTACCAAAATCACTGGGTCAGTTTCAGGACTTTTCAATCCTTTCTCACTTATAATTTGTAAAAGTGCATGACAAAAGATTTCAAATTAAAGAACGCGCAATAAATGCAATACATCACTTTACAAATGTTTCAGTCAACCTTCATTGGATGCAGTTGCAATGGAAATAATCTTTATTGTGTACACTCTGTGCCACGAATAATCTTCAAAGACAAATCACTTCCAAGTTGTAGAAGGAGCGGAGACATTTCTCTACACGAGAATTCTCCACTCTTCAGGTCGTCAGTACAATTACGATACTCCCTATATCTGCCTATATGTGTGTGTGCGTGAGTGTGTGGTGACGGTGCTGTCAGTTTGGATGGTGCTGTGAGCTGGCTCGCTCCCAGACTGAAACTCTGATGTGAGAAAGTGAGGTCTGCAGATGCTGGAGATCAGAGTCCAGAGTGTGGTGCTGGAAAATCACAGCAGGTCAGGCAGCTTCCGATGAATAGGCAAATTAATGTTTTGGGCCGGAGCACTTCATCAGGAATGCCGTCGATGTAGTAGAGTGTGAAGGCCAAACGAGAGGGCATTGCTTCACTTTAAACACCACAGAGGCTGACATATCCGCTAAGCACATGGATACACACAGAGACACGCAGGTACACACAGAGACAAATACAGACACGCAAAGACACACATTATTGATGATAGATACACACACAGAAACTGATGCAGTAATACAGATACTAATACAGACATACAGTGTACACTGATGCACATGCACACATTGATACACTGTCATCAGTACAGACATACTAAACACGCACTGACACACTGATGTTTATACAGACGTCGAGAATCTGCCAGTATTCACTTTTTCGCGTGGTGACATTCCCAATATTTCACTTGCTCTGTGTGGTGTGTGTCAAATTTTCCGTTGCACTGCAGGAAATCCTCTGCACCCTCTCGATAGCTTCCACATTTTTCTACGACAGGGCGACAAAAACAGAACACAATGTGTAGTGTTACACCATGACGGTGAACCCTTCCGCTAATTAAACCAAACAGCCAGAAAAGCTCAACTCGCAACGTAAGCTGTTAAAGTACGAGTGACAAATCTCAAAATTCACTCTTTAAGTATAAATAATATCAATTTATTCCTTAACTCTAAAAGTGAACATTGAACAACAACAATTCACAACTCGAAGCCCCTTTTTGTCTGAAATGGTTGGTAATTGCCTCCAAATTTATAACAACATAATGTTCCAATAACAAAAGCCCATATTAAAATTGCATCAACTTAATTTCAAAACCACACAGCATCTGTCATCTCCAGTGTCATCTTTCTTTCAGATGACGATCTTCCTGGGTTGTCTTCTGAATTTTTGTGCAAGCATGTTTCATACAAAAACGGTATCTTTGTCAGAGGGAGTTTTGCATGGCAGTTTCTCACTAGATGGCAGTTACTCTCAGCCTAACTCGCGAACTCCCTGCTTCTTTTATGCCACTCAATATTTGATCATATCATTGGTTGGATGTTGGCAAAACAATAAATTAAAAATCGATTGAGTTTTGTATCCCGGGGCCTAATTTAAACTGAATGGTTAAATTTGAATTGTTGTCAAACAGCAACCAAAACTCAAGGTATCTGTTTCATAGCCAAACGTTGCATGTTTTTTATTTTCCAGTATACTTTGGGGTCTGCTAGCTAGTCATATGACAGGTGCTTGCAAGCTCTCAGTGCAGAACAACATTCACTCTCTCTTAAAAGATACTGTACACACCTTCAACTTCATAACAGTGGTTTATTCCGAGCTTTATAGAGCTGTAGCATAATCTCACAACTCTGAAACTCACTTCTGTAGCTTGTGAAAGCCAACACAATATACACTTTCTTAACAACCACTCAACTTGGGTCATGATTAGGGTGGTGTTGGAAAAGCACAGCAGGTCAGGCAGTATCCGAGGAGCGGGGAAATTGATGTTTCTGGGAGAAACGTTGATTTTCCTGCTCCTCGGATGCTGCGTGACTTGCTATGCTTTCCAGCACCACTCTAATCTTGACTCTGATCTCCAGCATCTGCAGTCCTCGCTTTTGCCGATTTGACATCAACCTGGGTGGCAACTGTGAGGGATCTCTGGACATGGACCCCAAGATCCCTCTGTTCCTCCGCATTGCCAAGAATACTGCCTTTAGCCCAATATTCTACATTCAAATTCGACCTTCCAAAGTGACTGACTTCATACTTTTCCAGGTTTAACTTGATCTACTTCTCATCATCTCAGTTCTGAATCTTGTCAATTTTCCATTGCAACCTACAACATACCTCAACGTTATCCAGAACTCCACCAACATTTGTGTTTTCGGCAAACGCACTAATCCACACTTCCACTTCCTCATCCAAGCCATGAATAAAAATCGCAAAGAGCAGAAGTCCTAAAACTGATTCTGCGGGACTGAATGCTTTCCATCGACTACCAACCTCTGTCTTCTATGGGCCAGGAATTGTGTATCCAGACAACCAGATTTCCCTGCATCCCATGCCTCGTTACATTCTGAATGAGCTTACTGTGGGTAACTTTATCAAACGTCTTGCTAAAATATACACCACATCCATTGATTTACCTTCATAAATGTGTGTTGTCACATCCTCAAATGATTTAAAAAGATTCGTGAGGCATGACCTACCCCTCCCAAAGGCATACTGACTATCTCTATCAAACGATGGTTTTCCACGTAATCATCAATCATGTCTCTCAGAATGCTCTCCAATACTTTGCCCACCACTATTGTAAGACTGATTAGTCTATAATTCCCAAGATTATCCCTATTCCATTGGTTGAACAAGGGAATAACATTTGCCAACCTCTTTTCATCAGGCCTGTCTGCAGTGGGCTGTTAGGGTGCAAAGATCATTGCCAAACGCGCAGCAATCTCTTCTTTCATTTACTGTAGAATACTTGCTTATATTCTGTTTGGCCAAGGAAAATTATCTATCCTGGTGTTTCTCAAATTTTCCGTCACACCCTCTAGCATATCAGCCTGTTCCACGCTCTCCACATAAACTTCAATGCCCCTCTCAGTAGTGAATACTGAAGCAAAGCATTCATTAAGGACCCCCCCTACCTCTTCCAACTCATGACGCAAATTCCCTCCACAATCTGTGATGAGCCCTATCTCACTCTGGCCGTCCTCTTGTTCCTGACATACGTGCAGAACATCTTCGCTTTTACCCACCAAGACTTTTTCATGCCCACTTCTTGCTCTCCTGATTTCATTCTTCAGTCCCTTCCAGGCTAACCTGTAACCCTCTAGAGCCCTGTCTGATCCTTGCCTCCTCAACCTTAAGTAAACTTCCTCCTTCCTTTTGACTAGATGTGCTACATCCCTTGGCACAATGGAAGTATGAAGCTGTAAATGGAGGGGAGCTGCATATCATGTCACTACCAGCATGGGCTGCAGGTTTACCCACATTGGGCAGTGATCTAATACAATATTACTGAACAATGTACTAGGGTGATGCACACAGCTCTACATGCTGGGAGGGTAACTGCTCCCGGTTTACAGATCAATGCACTGGGTTGGTGTACACAGCACTACATGCTGGGAGGGTAACTGCTCCTGGTTTACAGATCAATGCACTGGGGTTGTACACAGCTCTACATGCTGGGAAGGTAACAGCTCCAACTTTACAGAGCAATTCAATGTTATACACTGCACAGCTCCCCACGGACTGGTGAGGTCCGCACTGTCTGTACAGAGTACTGGGTTGTATTGAGCAGTACACTAACCTGGTCTGCACTGTGCTCCATGCTAAACGGATATCTCCTCTGGATTATGATGTCTGATTCTGTGTGGCGGATTGGGCATCTGATGTAATTGACCATTTGAGCTCATGTTTCAGCATATTTATTTTATGTTCTTATTCTTGTTATTGGACGCCGCCCCCAAAGTCTGATATCTCCAGCTAGTCCTATTTGTCTGAGAAGAGCCACATTTATTCAATTTGTCAATCAAGTAATCATCCAATTATAGCATGAATATCCATCCTTCTGTATCTTAACCTAGCAGTTGGTGCTCATATCCCTGGATTCTCATGGACATCATTATCAAGCTCAGAAACAATGTGCAAGATGTATGGCTTGAGCCCTCCTGTATGTTCCGGTTGTGAGTCCCAATGGCTCCTTAGTTTATCGAGAGCTGGCACTGTGAAGCCGTGTTTGATCAGAATTCTTCCTCCTATGGGGCATCTGGGACACCAGACACAATGCTTATGGTTACACAAAGGCCCTGACCAAAATAGCCAAAATGTCCGCGACTACATGGTTCAAAAAGGGCCGCCACGTCCTATCAAAAAGTTCTATTTTTTGGTGCACGATAATTGTAAGGAAGTCCAGGGGGATGTGCTCCATAACTAACCTACACATCCCCGAGAATCCTGGGGGATTTACCGACACCCACTTCATCAGAATGTTCTTTCTAGCACAACATGAAAGTATACTAAACAATTTCTTCCCAAAGATGGGTGATTTGGCAAACCCAAGAGGCCGGACATCAGATCTATCTTGACCCCGGTTCCCAAGACCCCTTCCAAAACACTCGCTACAGGGCCCCAATAACTACGAAGTTTGTGGCATGACCATAAGCAACGAGTATGCGTACCAACATCTGTTTTACATTTGGGCACATTGGGGACGCTCCTTTCTTAAATTTGGCAAGCCACTCTGATGCCAAATAAACCCTGTGGAGTACCTTCAGTTGCATAGCTTGCGTCCTATTGCAAATCGAAATCTTCCAGACATTCTTCCAAATATCTGCCCACTCCTCCGTTGAACATCTCCAACCCCAATTGCTGAACCCAAACTCCAAACAGCTGCTCGATGTCCTTTGAGGCACTACCTCCTATTAAATGCTAGAGAGTGCTGACTGAGAGAGTGCACGTGGACTGAAGCACTCTCACCTCCATATTCGACTTATGGCGACTAACCATTAATGTAGTTCTTTTTCTGTATTAAATCCCTAATCTCCGAGATAGCTCATATGTCTGTCTCAGCTCCTCGAAAGACGTCACGCCCACCCTGTCAATTAAGTCTCCCAAACAGGAAACTCCTCTGGACTCCCAGAGCCAAAAGCCAGAATCCATCAATCCTACAATGGGAGTAAAAGGGGAAGTGTTTTTTTTTTTGTAAATTGCCCTCACATTAATGCATCATTCTCCATGCTTTAACAGTGTTAAGGACAATTGGATTTCTGCAATGGTCCATAACAGTCAGTATCTTGTCCATGAACAACAGATTAATGAGGGGACATTTTGCCTGGGAGACATCGACGTCCAACCACATTGACCGCAGGTCTCAGCAAATCAAATCAGCCAAATAGGCTAGGAGGGAACTCAATTGATATTTGTTAAAGTGTGTAAAACCCACATCACTCAACTGCAATTGGGTGAGCTCCATAAGAGGCCGCCTGTGATGTTAAGTAAAACACCCAAGCCGACTGTAAAGCTCCGTATAGGCTGACTGGGCAGTATCAAAAGGTGCATTTGCCTGGGATATAATAAACGGGGGAACACATTCATTTTGACCGGAGATATTCTACCGGATATAGAAGGTGCTGAAGGTCCTGCCTTATGTTCTCGAGCAACTGCAGGAAGATAGCTTTATCTAATTGATTGAAGGCTGGGGTGGTATAAATGCCTAAATACAAGAAACCTCCCTCTGACCATCTGAAAGGGAATCGGATTCCACCTCCAAGATCAGGTACTCTAATAATACCCAGACAGGCATGGTCTCCGACTTCATAAAGTTGGTTTTATACCCCAAGAAAGATCCAAATACATTAATCACCTGGGGCACAGATATCATCGAGCTAGTAAGAAAGAGAAGAACGCCATCTGTATAAAGTGTGACCTTATGCCATCCAGGGCATTAATATAGTGGTCCCTCCGGATGGGTTCTGCCAACGGCTCAATCACCAATGTAAATAGTAACGGTGAAAGAGGACACCATTGACGGTGACTCTGCCATTGCTAAAATTGCCAGACCTTATTCCATGAGTGACTAGATAATACTGTCACACACCTGGCAAAAGCCTCTCCAAGGTCAAACTATTCCAGGACATAATAGAGGTACGGCCACTCCACCCGGTCAAATATTTTCTCTGCATCCACTACCAAGCCTGGAATCGACCCTTGCTGGCACACCTGAACCATATTAGCACTCTCCTATTATTATTAGATTACCTGTGACTCCTAATAAAACCTGTCTGGTCCTATTTCACAATGAAGGGCAAGAACTTCTCCAGCTTCAACGCCAGCATTTTCACCAAAATATGAAAGTCCACATTTCATAAGGATAAAGGCCTTTATGAAGTGCAATCTTCGGGAGAATAAGACAAATATTTCCTTCTCTCGGAGAGGATGGGAGGCAGGCCTGACAATGTCCAACATTGGCCCAGTCAGCATGTCTACGAACTGCTTTTAAATCTCACTCTAAAATCCATCTAGGCCCGGTGCTTTGCCACTCTCGACCTGCCTCACCGCCTCCTGTATCGTTTGGCTTGTCAGAGGGGAATTCGAAAGAGACGCCTGCTCTGAAGTTACACCTGGGAGGTCCAGGGTACTAAAAATGGGCTTCATTGTCGCCAATCTGTCCTTACAGCCCTCTGACTGGAAGAGCCCAGAAAAGAACTTCTTGAATGCTGGATTAACCTTTCTGGGATCGCAGGTGATTTTAACAGCACACGCACTAATGGATGTGATAGACTGGGGGCACTCTTCTTTCTGGCCAAGTATGCCAGATATCTACCCGGGTTATCACATTACTCGAATACCCTCTGTTTCGGAAATGAGATCGCTCTTTTTGCTGTCGGGTGACAGCAGCGTTCAGAGCAGCCCGGAGCATTGTAATCTGCTGCAACTTAGTTACAGACGGTTGGCAAAATACGCTCTGTCAACTGCTGCTCTCCACTCTACCGCTTCCGAGTCGCCGAGTAAGAAATAATCAAACCCCTTGCATAGGCCTTGGCAGTCTACTAAAGCCCCGTCGGATTACTGGCCGTCCAAATTGATGTACAAAATGTTTTAAATCCCATGAAAAATATTCAATAAGAAAGCAAATCTTCGCAGGACTTATACACTTAATGGTAAGGTGCGAGGGAGAGTTGCTGGCCAAAGAGACCTTGGAGTGCAAGTTCATAGCTCCTTGAAAGTGGAGTCGCAGGTAGATACGATAGTGAGAAAGGCGCTTGGTATGCTTTCCTTTATTGGTCAGAGTATTGAGTACAGTAGTTGGGAGGTCATTTTGCGGCTGTGTAGGACATTGGTTAGGCCACTGTTGGCATATTATGTGCAATTCTGTTCTCCTTCCTATCGGAAAGATGTTGTGAAACTTGAAAGGGTTCAGAAAGGATTTATAAGGATCTTGCCAAGGTTGGAGGATTTCAGCGACAGGGAGAGACTGAACAGGCTGGGGCTGTTTTCCCTGTAGCCTGAGGGTTACCTTATAGAGGTTTACAAAATTCTGAGGGGCATAGATTGGAGAAATAGATTAAGTCTTTTTCCCGGGGTCGGGGAGTCCAGCACTAGACAGCATAGGTTTATGGTGAGAGTGGAAAGATATAAACGAGACCCAAGGATCAACTGTTTCACGCAGAGGGTGGTACGCAATTGGAATGATGTGCCAGAGGATGTGGTGGAGGCTGGTACAATTACAACATTTAAGAGGCATTTGGATGGATATATGAATAGGAAGCGTTTGGAGAGATATGTGCTAGGTGCTGGGAGGTGGGACTAGATTGGGTTGGGATATGTTGTCGGCATTTATGGGTTTGACTGAAGGGTCTATCTCCATGCTGTACATCTCTACAACTCTATGACTAGCTATCCTTCAGGAGGAAGGTATCCATGCACCACTACTGCGAGCCTATCCCATCGCCACCATCCTAAACCTCTATGTACACTGTTGCATGATCAGAAATGGCTATGTTCCCAATTCTACAGGACAGCACAGAATTCAAAAAGGCAAATGGGGCAAAAACATGTCAATCCTAATTTGGCACGTATGTGGGTTAGGTAAAAAGGTGAAGTCCCTACCCGAAGGGTGAACAATCTCCACACATCCACCAAGCCCAGCTCCCTGTTTAGATCCACCAGCTGCCGAGATGGCAGGGAAATACCGTCGAGAACCCATAAGACCCTATCCACCTTGGGAACCATATATCGGTTAAAGTCTCCCCCTAAAATTGTATGACACCCCCCCCCCCCCCCCAAGGGCCATCAACCTGGAGAGTGCATCCGTTAATTTGAAGGGTGTACCAAGGGCAAGCTGGAGAATGGAACAACTTTCTGGCTGTAAGAGCTGCTCCTTTTTTGAGATATTTTAGATGTTGGAGGTGATTTCCTCGAATTCCAGGAGCAGCAATTACTGTTTTATATGCTGTTGTATTGTTTTGGAACTTTGGGGAAAAAAAATGTCAAAACAACAGCAGTTTCAAAAGCGGGAAGAACAGACAAAAGAAGCACATGGTGAGGACAGTGCAGGGGGCGGGAGAGAGAGAGAGAGAGAGAGAACCTGCACAATTACTGCCTATGCTGTTTTCGAATTCATGTATCGCTGGACATCGGAGTGCGTCTGCAAAAACTAATAAACAGTGAATTTCACGACTAATCTTGGAGAAACATGTTTGTGCGAAGTTCACAACACAGAATCAGATCAGTTAATCGTTGTTTTAATTCTGTCCAATAGAAAGGCTGCAGTAGTGAGTATAGTGGATTCTTTCTTGATTATATGTTTTTGGAGATAGGTCTCTTGATTAAACTTAAAATAAAAGCCATAGCTATTAATTTAACCTGGTGCAGTGTTTTGTAGAAGAATAAGAAGGTGTTATTTTCTGGGTCTGTAAATTGTGAAGGAGCAAAAATGGCCTTTGCAGTGATATGTACTTCTTGTCAGATGTGAGAGTTTAAAGAGAGTTCAAGGGTTATTGCGGATTATATCTGCCATAAATGCTGATGGATGCGAACCTTATCAGATTAAATGGATCGGTTGGAAAGACAATTAGAAGCGATGAATAATTTGCAAAAACAACAGTATGTGATGGATGGCAGTTACAGGAAGGGGGAAAGTCTCAGATACAGTCACATAAATGGGTTAGCTCCAAGAAAGGTAGGAGAGGTAGGCACCTAGGGCAGGAGTCTTTTGTGGATGTACCCATTTAAAACAGGTATGCTGTTTTGGAAAATGTAGGGGGTCATGGATTCTCAGGGGAACGTAGAACGAACAGTCAAGTTTCTGGTATTGAGACTGGCTCTAACGCAACGAGGGGTACATCGGCTTCCAAGAGATCAATTGTGTTAGGGGATTCTGTAGTCCGAGGTACAGACAGACATTTCTGTGGTCAGCAGAGGAAAAACAGAATGTAGTGTTATTTCCCTGGTTACAGAATCAAGGATGTCTCAGAGAGGGTGCAGGATGTTCTCACAGGGGAGAGCGTTCAGCAAGAGGTCATTATCCGCATTGGAACCAACGATATAGGAAGGGAAAAGGTTGAGATTCTGAGGGGAGATTACAGCGAGTTGGGCATAAATTTAAAAAGAAGTCCTCAAGGGTAGTAATATCTGGATTACTCCCAGTGCTACCAGCTATTAAGGGTAGAAACAGGAGGGTAGAGAAGATGAATGCATGGCTGAGGACCTGGTGCACGGGAGAATGACTCACATTTTTGGATCATTGGACTGTCCTTTGGGGTAGAAGTGACCTGTACAAGAAGGACGGATTGCACTTAAATTGGAAGGGGACTAATATACAGACAGGGAAATTTGCTCGAACTACTCGGGAGGCTTTAAACTAGTAAGGTGGGGGGTGGGGTACCCACGGAGATAGTGAGGAAAGAGATAAATCTCAGACTGGTACAGTTGAGAACAGAAGTCAGTCAAACAGTCAGGGCAGGCAGGGACAAGGTAGGACTGATAAATTAAACTGCATGTATTCAATGCAAGGAGCCTAACAGGGAAGGCAGATGAACTCAGGGCATGGTTAGGAACATGGGACTGGGATATCATAGCAATTACAGAAACATGGCTCAGTAATGGGCAGGACTAGCAGATTGATGTTCCAGGAAGGGTAGAAAGAGAGGCAAGCGAGAAGGGGGAGTGGCATTTTTGACAAGGGATAGCGTTATAGCCGAGCTGAGGGACGATAT
This sequence comes from Chiloscyllium plagiosum, assembly GCF_037043375.1. Lineage (NCBI taxonomy): Eukaryota > Metazoa > Chordata > Chondrichthyes > Orectolobiformes > Hemiscylliidae > Chiloscyllium > Chiloscyllium plagiosum. Next base: position 33,041,584 of record NW_028270182.1, on the reverse strand, counting down.
TCCCGGAAATACATCCAGGGACATTATTTGGGTGGAACTGAGAAATAAGAAAGAGATTATCAGCTTATTGGGATTGTATTATAGACCCCGCCCCACCACCACCACCACCAATAGTCGGAGGGAAATTGAGAAACAAACTTGTAAGGAGATCTCAGCTATCTGTAAGAATAATAGGGTAGGTATGGTAGGGGATTTTTAACTTACCAAACATAGACTGGGACTTCCAATGTGTTAAAGGTTTAGATGGAGAGGAATTTCTTAAGTGCGTACGAGACAATTTTCAGATTCAATATGTGGATGTACCTCCTAGATAAGGTGCAAAACTTGACCTACTCTTTGGAAATAAGGCAGAGCAGGTGACTGAGGTGTCAGTGGGAGAGAACTTTGGGGCCAGTGACCATAATTCTATTCGTTTTAAAATAGTGATGGAAAAGGATAGACCACATCTACAAGTTGAAGTTCTAAATTGGAGAAAGGCCAATTTTGACGATATTAAGCAAGAACTTTCGAAAGCTGATTGCAGGCAGGCTTTGTGCGTGGGAAAACATGTCTCACAAACTTGGTTGAGTTTTTAGAAGAAGTAACAAAGAAGATTGATGAGGGCAGAGCAGTAGATGTGATACAAATGGACTTCAGTAAGGCGGTCGGCAAGGTTTCCCATGGGAGACTGATTAGCAAGGTTAGATCTCATGGAATACAGGGAGAACTAGCCATTTGGATACAGAACTGGCTCAAAGGTAGAAGAGAGAGTGTGGTGGTGGAGGGTTGTTTTTCAGAATGGAGGCCTCTGACCAGTGGAGTGCCACAAAGATCAATGCTGGGCTCTCTACCTTTTGGCATTTTCATGAATGATTTAGATGCGAGCATAAAATTAACAGTTAGTAAGTTTGCAGATGACACCAAAATTGGAGGTGTAGTGGACAGCAAAGAGGGTTTCCTCAGTTTCCAACAGGATCTGGACCAGTTGGGCCAATGGGCTGAGAAGTGACAGATGGAATTTAATTCAGATATATGCGAGGTGCTGCATTTTGGGAAAGCAAATCTTAGCAGCACTTGTACACTTAATGGTAAGGTCCTAGGAAGTGTTGCTGAACAAAGATACCTTGGAGTGCAGGTTCATAGCTCCTTGAAAGTAGAGCCGCAGGTAGATAAGATAATGAATAAGGCGTTTGGTATGCTTTCCTTTATTGGTCAGAGTACCGAGTACAGGAGTTGGGATGTCATATTGCGGCTGTACAGGCCATTGGTTGCGTCACTCTTGGAATATTGTGTGTAATTCTGGTCTCCTTCCTATCGGAAAGATGTTGTGAAACCTGAAATGGTTCAGAAAGTATTTACAAGGATGTTGCCAGGGTTGGAGGGTTTCAGCTATAGGGAGAGTCTGAACAGGCTGGGCTGTTTTCTCTGGAGCATCGGAGGCTGAGGGGAGACCTTAGAGAGTTACACAAAAGTATGAGGGTCATGGATAGGGTAAACAGGCAAAGTCTTTTCCCTGGGGTTGGGGAGTCCAGAACTAGAGGGCATAGGTTTAGTGTGAGAGAGGAAAGATATAAAAGAGACCTGAGAGGCAACTTTTCAAGGGTGGTACGTGTATGGAATGAGCTACCAGACGAAGTGATGGAGGCTGGTACAATTGCAACATTTAAGAGAAATTTGGATGGGAATATGAAAAGGAAGAGTGTGCAGGGATATGGGCTGGTTGCTGGCAGGTGGGACTAGATTGGGTTGGGATATCTGGTCGGCATGGATGGGTTGGACCGAAGAGTCTGTTTCGATGCTGTACATCTCTATGACTCTATGTCTCTCTCCCATATTCCTCTCTGTATTAAAGCTTTATGGATCAGAAACAGGTGACATTCGTCCTTAATTTGGCCAAAATACTGATATAGAAGGTTCTTCTGAATGAGAAAAGTTACTCCTCTACATTTTGAATTAAAGGATGAAGATAACACCCAGTCAAACACTCTCTTCTGTAACTTTAAATGTTCCTTATCGGTTGGATGTCTTTTTTTTGGCACCAAGGTTTCATCGACCCTTTTCTTTCGAAGGCCTGAAAGCATAAATTGGTGAATGACTCCCGTTTAATGTTCCAGGTGCACTATTTAAACGTGCGGTTAGCCATAGCCATTCTAAACAGCCCGTGATCCCCCTGTGAGGAAGGAACCCTTTTAATGCGCACTCCGAGAAAATGGTAAACAGTTCGTATAAACTTGAAAATACAACTGCAAAAACTACCAACTCAAAACTCCTAACAACTCCTTGTGCAATGAACCAACATATAACACAAATAAGAGGTGATACTCCCTCCTTCCCCACAGGGAGTGCTCATACTACCCACTAATCCCCCTTGGCTCCTACTAGCTCAAGCTGCTCGCCAAACCCAGACCAAACAAACTTTAAAAAGTTACATGTGTCTTACAACAAGAAAATTAAAAGTGGGCACTCAACCCGTCCCCTCCATATCCAAGGCAGTCCTGGTGAAAAAAATGTAACCCTCCCCATCCCCCGAACACTACCCCTATTCCTTACTAAGAGAGAGAAACGAAAAGGAAATTGTAAAAAAAAAAGGTTAATGGGAGGGAAGGAAGAAAGGAGAAAAGAGAGAAAGAGAAATGAATGGGACCCCCACAAATTAAAAACAAAACAAAACCAGGTAAACGACGGAAACCACAGAGGAAACAACGAAAACATGATTGTCCATATTATTTGAGCCAGCCAATCTATCTTAAGGTGTCCAGGAAATCCTTTGCATTTTCTCGTGAGTCAAAATTAAACACGGACCCTCCGTGGTTGAAACGTAATACTGTCGGGTGTCTTACAGTATACTGAATATTCAATTCCCTCAGCCTCCTTTTTACCTTATTAAAGGCCTGCCTCTTGTGGATCATGGCCATAGAAAGGTCCTGGAAAAACATAATTAGATTCGATTACTTACAGTGTGGAAACAGGCCCTTCAGCCCAACAAGTCCACACCGCCCCGCCGAAGCACAACCCACCCATACCCCTACATTTACCCCTTACCTAACACTAAGGGCAATTTAGCATGGCTAATTCACCTGACCTGCACATATTTGGACTGTGGGAGGTAACCAGACCACCCGGAGGAAACCCACGCAGACACGGGGAGAACATGCAAACTCCACACAGTCAGTCGCCTGAGGCGGGAATTGAACCCGGCTTTCTGGCGCTGTGAGGCAGCAGTGCTAACCACGTTGCCACCGCGCCGCCCACATAGTTCGTGACCCTTTGGATATTAAAGCCTGTGGATCCTTCCCCAGTGCTGGAGAACCATTTGTTTCTCTCCATAGTGCTGGAGTTGCACAAGGGCTGGGCGGGGGTGCTGGTCTCACCCGGGCTTGTGCAATGCGATCTGGTGGGCCTGCTCGATCTGCACCCGGCCCGCCTCGAATTCCAGCTTCAAAAACTACCGAAGCCATTACTCCAGAAACTGACGGGCTGCATTCTTCTTTCCGTCCCGCCAGCCCGACAAGGCAGATATTCTTATGATGGCCTCGATTTTCGAAGTTGATCCGCTCCTCCCCGCCCGGTACCCGCCATCCCAAGGCCTGGACCCGACCTGCTGAAGATCCCACTGCAGTTTCAGAGGACACATTCCACTGCTCCACCTCCATGACATGTTTCTGATACGCTGGATCTCCTAGTCATGCTACTGCAGCATGACCGAGATCGGTTCCAGCATGGTCTGGGTCTCCTCCATCTCAGAATCAACTTTCTCTCGGAGGTTTACTTACTCCATGACCAAGCTCTCCTCTAATAGTAAGTCCCCTGGTGGTTCACAGAGGCCGACGCCACGGCCGCAGGCGTATCCGTTGCTGCATGGCAGTGCCTGCTAGTTGCGATCCACGTGGTCCTTTACCCTTAGTCATTTTCCTTTCTCACTTCAACTGACATACAACAACACAGGTAATCTGTATTTTTACCACAATGGGTAAGAAAGAAACGGTGAATGCACCACTTTGTCTGGGTTCTGCCGTAAAGATGAGCAGGGCAAACCTACTGGGTCGCTAATATCTTGGATCTCCCTCGAAAAGAAATAATCTTTAATGACTTTATTTTAAATGGTTTGAAGCTGTTTCTTGTAGACAGACACAATGGAAAACCAGTAGGTGTGATATAGTTAGATATTCAGGTTTAAGAGCTCAGACAGTGAGTAGTAAATAATATTAAACCAAAGCGGTTCTGGACGGACATTTGGAAATGGAAAGGTAAACATGAAGTTGGCCTTCATTTAAAGGGAATGGCAACATAGAAGTAGAGACGTTCTGCACAGGCTGCATAAAGTGAGGATGAGATGATACCCGTGTTCTGTACTGTTTCAAAGAATGAGAAGTGATCTCAGGGAAACTTAGAAAATTCACACACAGGAGACTTAATAATACAGGTGCTTGAAGAAGTGCAGCAGGCAATGTTAGAGAGAATTCCAATACACTCTACAAAAAACAGCAAATAGAACAGAATAAGCAGGGAACAATTTGAGCCAATTAGAAACCAAGGGTGCAATCAGTATGTGAAGCTCGGGAACATTGATGGATTATTACATGAGTGCTTCCTATCTGTTTCACCTGGGATACGGAGGATGCAGGTATGGAATTCGAGAAGATGCATTGAGAGCTCTCAACTAAGATGCAAGTTGGGATGATGTAAATCCACATAAGTTGTATCACTGGATAATGTTTCAGACAAGAGAGGAAATGATCTGACCAAATGTATAAGTCAAATCTGACCACAAGGGAGGTTCCAGAGGACTGGAGAGCAGCTAATGTGGTCCCACATTACAGAAAATGTGATGGAGATAGACCAGTGTCTTTTGGAGTACCACAGGGAGCAGTGCAGTGTATTGTTTATTATTTGTGGTATTCATAAATGTTGTAGATGTGACTGTGGAGGGGTCGTGTGAGGGGAGAATTGAGGCGTGTGATAGGTAAGTTTGTGTTTGACACAACTATTAGCCAGGTGGTGACAGTTAGGAGGAAGGTCTTATTTTGCAGGAAGATACAGATGGAATGGTCAGATGTGCAGATCAATGGCAGATGGAATATAGCCCTGATAAATATGAGATGATGCACTTTGGAAGAAGGAGCCATACAGGGGAATATTCAATGAATGGCAGCACACGAGGAAGCTCAGAGGGTACTTCTACACACATCTCTGACTGTGATTGGACAGGGTAATAAGCTAGTTAAGAAAGCACATAGGACTGTAGGCATTTTGTTTATTCGTCGTGGCGTACATAATATGATCTAAACACGCCATTGGTTATGCCATAGATAGAATGCTGCGTGCAGTTCTGGTGGCTACATTACAGTAAGAATGTGATTGCACTGGAGGGGGTAAAGAGGAGATTCACCAAGATGTTTCATGGGATGGAGCTTATCAGGGATGGAGAGAGATTGGATAAGCTCGAGTTGTTTACTTTGGAATAGATAGGGCTGAAGGGGACGTGATTCAGAAGGATAACATTACAAGAGACATGGACAAGGTGGACAGACAGCAGCTGTTCTTTTTAGTCAAAAGGCCAAGAACAAGGGATAAGATGTTTAAAGTGAAGGCTTTGAGGTTTAGAGAGAATTTGACAATTGTTTTTCACCCAGAGAGTGTTGTGGTCTGGAATGCACTCCCTGAGAGGGGTGTTGTCGTGGGTCACCTCACAACCGTTAAGAAGTACATGGACCAGCATCAGAGTCTAATACCATTCTCCCCTACAGGCTGCATGTAGGAATATGGGAATAATGTATATCGTGCTGTATTTCTGATGGTGCAGAATATCTTCTTCTCTGATTGTATGATTGTGGAAGGGTAGTCATTGAGCAGCCTAAGGCAGAAATTGCTGAGTTCTGAAAACACGTATTAATAAAGGTTGTACGACTCAACTGCAATAGCTTCCAAAAGTATGTTATTATGAAAGTAATCGAAAACAGCAGCTTATTGCAATTTGAAACCAGAGAATGGAGAATGGAAAACGGTGAAATGGTGGAACTGTGAAGCAAGTACTTCAATTCTGTCTTCACAGAATAAAAATCAACAAAGCAAAAAAAACTCCCAGCACGGCTTGGAACCCCAAGTCAGGTGAAAAAAAAAGAATGAAATTAGTAAATATATGGTTTTGTAGAAAATATTGGGATTGAAATGATAATGAACATCGACAACGTCAGCATAAATTTATGAAATGGTTTCATATTTGAGATACTGGCTGGTTAGTTAATTATGGTGAAGCAATGGATGTAATGTATTTGAAGTTTTGGATAGTTTTTCAGTAAAGTCCCAAAACTAGTGTGCACATCACATCTTATGGAACTGGTGCTAATGTATGGACATGGCCTTAGCACGGCATAGTTGGCAGGAAACAATGAGTGGAATATTTTGATATCGATTTTGAGTTTTCTCTCAGGTGTATTTTACAGGGTAAATACAAGACATTTCTGCATCAAACTGGCACCGTTTTAAATAATTTTAATACTGAAAAAAAGAAAGCTGTAGCTAGAAGAAAATCCATGGGTCCTCAGTCAGCTCCTTACTATCGGTGCCACCTGCATCCCCCATCACCGGACACCAGCTTCATTACCATCTACACCAGAGACCACCAACATCGAAGTTGCTGATCCTCAGGTGCCATCTTTGCCGCTGGGCCAATACTCTTCCATCACTGCCTCTTTGCCCCCAGCTGGAACCGATCTCGGCTATCCCAGCGTCGAGGTGAGCTTCCCGAATGTCTTATCCATGTCTATCATTAATAACGATACAGACCATATCACTCAGCTTTCACAGAATCATTTTAGGTCGAGCTTACAAATAGCAAGGAGAAACAAACATTGGTGTTTTATATATCTAAACCAAAACAGTAGCAGAAAATCTGAACATCATGTGCTCTGGAAATTGCACATGCAAGTATTGTGAATACTGCAGTCTTATTGGATGGTCTCAAGTTGTTTCTAAACTGCGTTAACTAAGTGACTTCACATGCTGTGAAAAATAAATTCCGTAAGTGTATATGAGGTGGGTTGAAGTGTATGTTGTGAACCAAACTAGAGATCAGGTTATTTCGGAGTTGGTGTTGTGTGGTCAGAAAGACTAATTACTAACCTTACTCTGAAGCAGCTTTTGAGGAATAGTGACGTTAATAAGGTGCATTTTACATGGCGTCCGCATACAATATCAAATGTGTGAACATTGTGGTGAAGCATCATGAAAGCCTGGAGGGTAGAGGGTCAAACTCGCTCCAGTAAATTGGGAAAGTACAGTATAACATTCAGTGAGAGACAAGCAATGGTTATTCGACTCATAGAGTCCTAGAGCACGGACACAGGTCCTTCAGCTCAAAGTGGTCCATTCAGAACAAAATGTACATTCACACAAACTCAATTCCCTGCCATTGCCCTGTATCCTTCTAATCATTCCCTATCCGTCTATTTGTCCAAATGCCTTTTAAATGTTGTTAATGTATCCACCTCAACCACTTGGTTTGCATATGGAATGAGCTCCCCCAGCAGCTCATTCCATATGCATACCAAGTTGTGTGTAAAAATCATTGCTCGTCAGGTTCCCTTTTATTCTTACCCCATGACCATAAAATGATGCCCTCTAGTCCGTCATTGCTGTCCAACCCTGGGAAGAAAAGACTGGGTGCATTCACTCTATCCATGCCTCCTGTGGTCTATAAGATCGCTATCAGTCTCATATTCTCTAAAGTAAAAAAATCCTAGCTTGTCCAACCTCTCCCTAAAACTCAGACCATTAAGACCTTAGCAGCGTCCTTGTAAATTTCTTCTGCACTCTTTCCAGTTTAATAACATCCTTCCTATAGCAAACTGAACAAAACTGATGATGACGCTTCAAATAATGCCTCACCAGCGTCCTGCATAACTGCGATGTAACTCCTTAACTTCGATACTCAGTGCTCTGACGGATGAAGGCCAGTGTGCCAAAAGCCTTCTTCACTGCCCTGCCTACCTATGAATCAGCTTTCAGAGCACCGTGCACCTGAACTCCAAGGTCCCTCTGCTCCACTAAACTCCTTTAGGCCCAAGCATTCACCATGAAACTCCAACCTTGACTCAACTTTCTAAAATGCAAGAACTTACACCGATCTGTATTTAACTGAATTTTCCATTTCTCAGTACACTTCTCCAGCTGATCAAGGTACTGCTGAAATTTCTGAAATTCCTAATAACCTTCCTCACTCTCCATGATGCTGCCTATTTTAGTGTCGTCATCAAACTTACAAATCATGCCTGTGCATTCTCATCTAGATCATAGATGCATTTAGTAGATAAATTATATATTTATATATATGTATTTTTTATATTTATATATATATATATATATATATATAAACATATTACATGCATCTATGATGTGGCTGAGAGCGTATATATATATTATATTATGTATTATACACACACACATACATATACATATGGAAAGAAACAATGTTCCCAGCACCAACCCCTGAGGTATTTCACTATTCACAGGTGTCCAGTCACACAAGCATCCTTCCTACATTACCCTCTGCTTCCTAACACCAAGCCAATTGTGTATCTAATTTACCTGCTCTCCCTGGATTCCAAGCGATCAAACATTCCAGAGTAGCTGATCTTCTGTAACCTTATCAAATGCCTTACTGAAATCCATATAGGCTATGTTAACCATTCTGCCCTCATCAGTGATTCTCGTCACTTCATCAAAGTACTGTAACAAGGTTGAGAGCCATGATCTCTCTTGCACAAAATCATGCTGACTGCTGCTGATCAAACCCTGTCTTTCAAGTGCATGTACAGAGGAACCACGATTGTCCAAATATCAATTATCCGAAATTTTGATTATCCGAAGGGGACCTCAAGGTCCCGATCGAAATATTATGCCTTTCAACCCTGATTGCGTCTTTTGTTTGGAGGTACAATGATTAAAAAAAAACCTGTCTTACTAAAATGCTGCCAAGAACAGTCCAGGCACCGTCTCCAAAAGACTGAGTTCCCACCTTCTCTCTCTCTCTCTCACCCCACACTTTCCCTGGAGTTCTACACAGGGGTTTACCCTAAACCCCCCTCCCCAGATAACTGGGCCAACACTGTCCTGTCCACAGCAAAGGTGGAACTTGTCAAAACGTGTGTGTGTGTGTCTGTGTGTGTGTGTGTGTGTGTGTGCTATTTGAAGACTTACCCCACAAAGACAGCAGCAGCTGTCGTGTTGGCGTACAGTCTGGCTGCCCCAGGGAAGCAGGTTGGGGATACCGGTTTGGGGGTACAGGGCTAGGGGCGGATGGGAGCAAGGACGGGAGTCCGAAGATGGGTGGGGATGGTTGGGGGTGCGGGGTTGGGGGCGCAGGGTAAGAGGCTTGCGGCTGTGTGGTTGGGTTTTGGACGATGGTTGGGGATGGTTGGGTGTGCAGGGTTAGGGGACCGATGTTGGTGTTGCAGGGTTAAGAACGAGCAGAGGCAGACGGGTGTGGCGTTGAACAGGGTTGTGGGCTGGTGGGGGCGGGGTTGGGGTGGGAGCTAAAAGGGTTGGGGCGGGCGGGGGCAGGCAGTGGCACGGGGTGGGAGCGGATGAGGATTTGGACGGGTGGCTCGGGGCGTGGGAGCAGGCGATTTGGGGTTGCGTGGGGGCAGACAGGGATGTAGGATGGGAGTGGATGGGGTTGTGGGCGGGCTGGGGGCGGGGTGGGAGTGGACTGTGTTTGGGGTGGGCGGAACATAGATGGGGCAGGGTGGGAGTGGACAAGGCGGGGTGGGAGCAGACGCAGGGTGGGGTCTCGCAAGCAGTGTGCTTTTGCCTTGTCTCCTGAATGGAGAGCAGACTTCACATAAAACTCCAAGCCCCAGAGTAGATCAATTAACTGAAGAATCAATTATCTGAATGAAGTAGTGCTCCCTCCATCTCAATCGAATAATCGAGTTTCCTCTGTATATCTTATCTCAGAATCTTCTCAAGTAACTATGTACTACTGATGTTAGTTCTACTGGTCAACAGCTCCCAGGTTTATCTTTATTGCCCTCCTTGAATAAGGGCACAGCATTCACTATCATCCAGTCCTCCGGGACCTCACCCGTTGGCCAGCAAAGTTGGAAAAGTACCACCCAGAGCTCCCGTAATTTCTTCTCTATCTACCTGCAGAATTCCTGAATAGATCTGGTCAGGATCAGGAGATCTTTGAATTACTACAAAATCTTTCTTGAACTTAAAAACACCACAGAGTGAGCAAGTGACTTAATGATGGTTAACGTAACAAATTAAAGATTATATTAATCATAGGAAGTGACTTCAGAAGAATTCCAGAAATTGTGGAAACCTGAGAATTTTCAGAAATTGATGATTCAGAAAAGGAGGGCCATGAAGCTGTTAAGGAAATCACAATGCGAACATGCGAACAAACAGGAACACAAAGACTGCATCAATCTACGATATATAATTCAAAGGAAACAAAATAAAAGCAATGTCAAATGTGGAAATTTGTAATCGGGAGAGGAGAGTTTATTGTGGAGAACAAGGAAATGGCCAAGAAAATAACCAGTTACTTTGTATCTGTCTTCATGGAAGAGGATCCAGAAAATCACCCAGAAAACCAAGTGATCAGATAGAGCTTATGGAAGACATAAAGCCAATTTATATCAGTAAACGGGCAGTACTTGAAAATGTAACGAGATTGAACATTGCTAAGTGTGACAAAACAGATTTACTTCGGATCAAAATGTCAGAAATAAGGCACCAATGGAAGTATTAATTGCGTAGTCGATGACTGTGTTTTATTTTCCTGTACATCCTGCAGAGATTGGACGCCATTGTCGACTAATGGAAAGTAGTAACTGTGTTCCAAGCATTTTAGATGAATGGAAGGGATCCAAGCAAATATTTGTGATTCGGAGGAGTTGGTGTTGGATTGGGTTCGACAACATTAAAAATCACACAACACTAGGTTATAGTACAACAGGTTTAATTGGAGGCAAAAACTTTCAAAGTGCACAACCACCTGATGAAGAAGCAGCGCTTCAAAGGCTAGTACTAGCGAATAAACCTTTTGGACTGTAACCTGGTTTTGTGTGATTTTTAACCTTATCATTTATGGTTATCATAAATGATGGAGATGAGAATATGGAGGGGAGATTGGGGGATAGTGTGATAAATCAGTTTGAGTGGGACACAAAGATTGGCCGAGTGGTTGGTAGCGAGGAGGAAGGCCTTATGTTGCAAGAAGATACAGACGGAATGGTCAGAAGTGCAGATCGACGGCAGATGAAATGTAACGCTGATAAATATGAGTTGATGCACTTTGGGAGAAGGAACCAGGCAGGGGAGGACTCAATGAATGGCAGCATACGAGGAATCTCAGAGGGTGCTTTTCCACACATCCCTGAATGTGGCTGAACAGGTTAATAGTCGAGCTAAAAAGGCTGAGGAGTCGTAGACATAGACTATAAGAGTTATAAAGAGGAGTTTGGTTAGGGCAAGATGGTATGCAGTGTGCAGTTCTGGATACACATTATGAAATGATGTAATTACACTGAGGGGGGTCGGGTTTGGTGGGGATTCACCAGGATGTTCCCTGGGATGGAGCGAATCAGCAATGGAGAGAGGCTGGATAAGCTCGGTTGTTTACTTTGGAGCAGAGGAGGCTGGGGGGACGTGATTCAGAAGGATAAGATTACGAGGGGGATGGACAGAGTGGATAGACAGCAGCTGTTCCTTTTAGTCAAGAACAAGGGAACAAGTGAAGTGCTTGAGGTTTAGAGAGAATTTAAAGATATTTTGTCACCCAGAAGATGTTTGCATCCGGAAGAGAGAGACTGGTTGTCACGGGTAACTCCACAACAATGCAACGTCCTTGGACGAGTTTTTGCAGTGTCATAACATGCCTGGTTCTGGGCCTCATGTCAGAAGGTGGGACTAATTTCGATCGTGCTGTATTTCGAACGATATGGAGTCTGTGTTTCTGTGATTGTATGATTGTGGAATGCTCATCATTAAATATTTAAGACAGAAATTGATGCTTTTCCGAAGAGTATATCAATGAGAGTTATACGAGCGAACTGTAATAGCTTCTAAAGATATGCCAGTGCGAAAGGTAATATAAAGCAATTGCAGCTCAGTACAGCCTGAAACCAGAGAATGGAGAATGGAGAACAGGGAAATGGAAGAACTATGAAGCAACTACTTCATTCTGTCTTCACAGAAGATACCAAAGCAAAAAAAAAAGCTTCCCAGCAATACCATGAAATTTTAGTCTGGTGTGAAAAAGAGAATAGAATGAAATTAGCAACTAAACAGTTCGAGAGAATGTATTGTAACAGAACATAATAGGCATAGACAAAGTCAACACAGATTTATGAAATGGGAATCATATTTGAGAAAGTGAATTTTAGCAAAATTATGGAGACGCTATCAATGCAATACGATTGGATTTTCAGAAAGATTTTTGATAATGCCCCAAACCTGTTGTGCAAATTTGAATTCTATGGGACTGGGGCTAATATATGGTCATGGTTTTAGAATGGGAGAGCTGGCAGGAAACAGTGAGTAGGAATAAAACTTTTTTTTAGAATGGAAGGCTTGGAGGATATAGCAAGGATCGGGGTTTGGGACCAGCTATTCATAATACACATCATATCTTTGGTTGAGGGTCTCAAATGCAATATTCCCAAGTCTGCTGATGGCATTAAACGATGTTGTATTGTGAGTGGGTGAGCAGGATATCAAAAAGCTCCAAGATGATTGAGACAACTGGAGTGACTGTGCAATTACGTGGCAGATGGAGAGCAATGGGGGAGATGTGACATTGTGCACTTTGTTGGGAACAATAGAATGCCAGCCGATCAATTGAAAATGGATTGATTGAAAAATGTTGATCTATAAAGGATCTAAAGCTGCATTTTTGTTTCCTTCTGCGACGACCTGTGAAGACCATGCAGAGCTGTGAGTTCTGAAACCAGAATTCAATACTGGTAATGGCACTGACACGCTGACCAGTGTGCATAGACCCACAAGTGGATAGCTGTAACATTGAAAAGGATTTGGATATCTTTGTACACCAGTCACTGAAAGCAATATTGCAGGAACAGAAAGCAGTTTGGAAGATAAATAGCCCATTGACCTTCATTTCAGGAGTATTTGAGTATAGGAGTAAAGGTGTCTTACTGCAGCTGTACAGGCCCTTGGTGAGACCCCATCTCGAACATTGTGCAGTATTTTGTGCGGTTTTGCTCTCCTTATCAATAAAGGACAAATCTGACATTGAGGGAGAGCAGTGAAGGATGACCAGACTGATCTCTGGGAAAACAGGTTTGTTGTGCGAACAAAGTTTGAGGCGACTGGGCCTGTATTCCATGGGGTTTAGGAAAATGAGTGGTGATCTCAGTGAAATATCTAAACTTCTGACAGGGTGAGACAGATCGGAAGCAGGGATGATAATTCCCCTGACTGGGACGTCAAAGAACAAGGGGCCACAACATTAGGTACAGACAGGCCACTCTGCGTTCAGATGAGAATAAATATCTTCACTCAGAGACTGCTGAACATGGTCAATTTTCTGACACATAAGTCTGTGGAAGCCAAGACACTGAAAATAAATGAGGATTTCTGGAAATTAAAGGGATAGACAGAGAGCAGGAGTATCGTGTGAAGGTAGAGGATCAGGTATCATTCCATGTTTTTCTCCAATAACACGGTAGTTGTATTCATGTGGAACACCGCGTTGTAGAAAATCATGCAATATTAATAATGCGGTCTATGGGAAAAAGTGGGGAACGGGCAAACCACCCCTCCGCCCCCCCCCCAAAAAATATAAATCAGTAAAAAGTTTAAGAAAATCTTGAAATCATATATTGTAATGAAACAATGCTGTAAATGTTGCACTTTCACCCTAATGTCACTGACTACAGAAAGATTTTTGATAAAGCCCCAAACCTGTTGTGCAAATTTGAATCCTATGGGACTGGAGCTAATATATGGTCATGGTGTTAGAATGGGAGAGCTGGCAGGGAACAGTGAGTAGGAATAAAACTTTTTTTTAGAATGGAAGGCTTGGAGGATATAGCAAGGATCGGGGTTTGGGACCAGCTATTCCCAATACACATCATATCTTTCACCAAGCTCTTCGCCAGAAAGCGCGTGAGCCGACTGAGCACATGATGCTGACATGGAATTCCGGTTTGAAATAAAGGTCCATCTAAATGTAGACTACAATTCTTAGTTTTAGTCTCAGTTTCAAGGCTTGCTGAGCAGATTACATTCCTGCTGTAGTGAACACACTGAGGGTGCATTTTGCAGAGAGAGAATCCTGAGTCTGGGTTTTGCTGATTAGCTGGTGTCGGGGATGGAATTGCGTAACAGTGAATGGGAGCTCGCTTTATAAAGAGGATGCACAATTCACGAATTGTGATGCAGACAAGTTGTGTTTAATAAACATGTGTTATCGGAAAACTGCCTGTATATTGAAGTGAGGATCAAAATTGATGGACCAAAGCAACTACTGCAGTTACCATTTTATATATCCCGACGTTTAAACATGTTAACTGATATGAACACTGTATGGGGCAAAGCGCACTGAGGAGATTTTCTCCACTATCTAGAATGGGGGATGCTCAATGTGTTGAATGACCTCCTCCCTTCCCGATGTTTCTGTGCAGTCTGTGGGATAGCTCTGCAAGTCGTGTCACAAGCTCTCAGACGTTCGAAAGGAGGACTCTGTGGGGACGTCAGGACTGTGTTTCCCATTCCCATTTCCAACAACAAGGCTGAGACCGGGTGTTCTGACCCGGTTTATCCTTTAAGAATGATGATCAGTTTGATACAATTGAGTGCCTTGCTTGGAAGTTTCAGAGATGGTGTCTGTGTATCTGGAGTCACTTTTAGGCAGACCAGGAAAGCATTGGAGACTCACTTCCTGAAACTACACTTGGGAAGGAAAATGGTAATCACAATTGACATTGGCTTTAAAGTCACTATTCCTGACACCAGATTTTCGATCTCGATATTTTATTAATTGTTTTTAACTTCCATCAGCTGCCAGAGCATTAGCCTGGTCTGGATTAGTAATCCAGTGACATTTCCACAGCAGCACCATCGCCACATGGGGACCTACCAGAAACCACACTGAGCTGGTTATTCCTGTGCTGCATATTCCTGTGCTGCTTGACAACTCTGTCAAAAAAGTACTCCCACTAATGTGACTATCGTGATCGGAATGAAGGGGTGGTAATTGGACAGATTGTAGTTATTCCCTCTTAGCGGACTGGATATAGTTGAGTAATTTTTCACATTGCCAGGGAGATGTCAGAGTTGCAGCTGGAATGAAACAGCTTCCCCAGGGACACGGACTGTTGTGCAGCCCAACTCTTCAGTCCTATTGCAGGAATGGTGTCAGGGCCCATTGCCATTGGATCATCCACTCAACACTCCTGGCTGAAGACGGTGCAGACACTATATCCTTATCTTTTACACTGATGTATAGAGCAGTCCATTATTTAGGATGGAGATACTTGTGGAGTACTCTCCTCCAGTGAGTTGTTTAATAGTCCGTTGACATTTATAATTGGATATGGCAGGACTGCAAAGATTAGATCTGATCTGTTGGTCTTTAGATAATGTTGTCCTCTCTATCAGATTTTAATCCTGCTATTTGCAATGTAGCTGGTCAAGTATCATAGCTTTAATGGTTTGTCATCAGGGTTAGGTACACATGGTTCTGACTCTGGTATGTTCACTCACGCTCCTTACTGAACCATGGATCAGTTTGATGTTAATGGTAGATTGAGAGATTATCCCAGGGAAAAAAGTTACAGATTGTGATTGAACACAATTCTGCTGCTGCTGCTGCGATCTACATCATCACATGAATGGCCAGTTTGACCTGCAATATCTGTCATTCAATTCTACTGACTGTCCCCCAATTCACACCGAGACCCATTCACCCATCAGCACTGTACTCAGTGATCTAACCTGGTTTCTGATGTGGTGGCATTGCCATTTTCGTATTCTCATTCTGTTAGGATCTCTCCATGGTGCCACGCTTCCAATTTGTCACATTACTTAAATTCTTTAACATATTCATGTGAATCTTTTCCATTCCCGTAATGACATCTTCTATATTTAAAGTGAATGTGTTTCCCTCTGTTTCTCTCCCTGACCATGATTAAGAGCTCTGCAGTGCCCGTGATGCAGCCTTATGCATGTTCAGAGCCAATGAATCTGTGCACCTGGTGTTACTGTTCACTTCCCTGGTACCCAGTGCTCAGTATTCGACAGAGCTTTTGAGCAACTTTGACAGACATCTGTATACCGAGTTCAAAAACAGACATAGCTGACGAAACTAAGCAGGTCTGGCAGCATCTTGTGGAATGAAAGCAGAGTTCATCTTTCAGGTCCAGTTTCTCCAGAAATATTTGTGTTTTTATTTCCAGTATCCATAATTATTTGTTTATTTGAAAATTTGTGCTGTGCCTATTCAACCCTGGATAAACTCAGCAGGTCTGGCAGAATCTGCAGAGACAGAGAAACCGAGTTAGCGTTTCAAGTCCAGTGTGACACTTCTTCAGAACTGAAATTCATTGAAAAATGGGATTTGTAATCCCTTGACAGAGGTGGGGGAGTGGGTGATGCGTAAAAAAGTGTGTGGCAAAAGATAAATAGGCTTTTAACAGTAGTGAACGAGAGGGTGATGTAAAAGATGCGAATTGAGGGAAAGGGGTTCTCTCTATTGAGTGCAAGATAAAGAAGATACAACCACACAACGTCATAGCCAGACTAGGAGAGAAAATGTATGAAAATGGAGAACAGTCATAATGGGGTCAGGCTGTGAAGTTATCGAATTGAATATTAACTCCTACAGGCTGTAACGTACCAAAGTGTAAAGTGAGGTGTTATTCGAGCTTGGGTTGTACTTCACTGGAACATTGCAGCAGCTAAGGACAGAAATGTTAGCATGAGAGCAAGGTAGGTTATTGAAATGGGAAGCAATGAGAGGGTCAGGTTTATTCCTACAAACAGAGTGGGAGTGTTCCTCAAAGCAGTTCCTGTTTAGTCTCCCCGGTATGAAGGATACTGCACTGTGAGCAGCAATGACAGGATTTTTTCAATTAGATTAGATTCAGCCCAACAAGTCCATACCGTTCCTCTGAAGATTAACCCAAGCAGACCCATTTCGCTCTAAAGGATCTAACACTATGGGCAATTTATTGTGGCCAATTCACCAGCCGTGCACATCTTTGGGCTGTGTGAGGAAAACGGAGCACCCGGAGGAAACCCACAGGGAGAACGTGCAAACTCCACACAGTCGCCCGAGGCTCTAAATGAACCCGGGTACCTGGTGCTCTGAGGCAGCAGTGAGAACCACTGCGCCACCGTGCCGGCCTCCAACTGTGTGGAGACTGATTTGAAACAGTACAAGTGAATGAGTGTGCAGTGGGGTCTGCAATGTGGCAGATAGGTCAGTCACAACATAAGGCCCTGTCCACTGTAGTTAGGCGATTCCTGGTTTGAAGGAAAAGCGCTCACGTCGGAGGCAGCTTACTGGAATTTGACATCATCAAACAGAATCGTCAGAGACGGAGAAACTTGGAGAAAGGAGTCACCCTCCGCTGATCATGTGTTCAGCCACATGCAGAAGTTCCATTGAATGATTGAAAAGAACCACACATTAAATGGAGGGGTTCTGACTCACATCTGGTCAGAAGCGTGATGTGGATAGAAACCCAGAGGAAGGTCAGTGGGTATACATGAGCAGACGTTCAAGTAGATATCCCATAATGCTCAGCAATTATTTGTTTCTGCTCAAAAAGAAGGACTTGATGAGGAGATGAACCACCCATGGTTGACGAAAGCTCTCAAGGATACTATTCAATCACAAATTGATGAGCATTGATATCGGGCCAGATTTAGGATGTTTATTTCAGGGACTACTGGCAGATGCTAGGCATGAATTTCAGCTGTGCTTCCTGAATTATCCCAGAAACCCTTGCCATTGCTGTTCCATCCTCTTCCCTGCTCGTCTCCCCTTCCTGATTCCAGGTTCTCCCTTTCCAATTACAAAGCATATTCTCTCACATTATTGTCCCTACCCACATCACCTTAAGCTCTTTGATCCAGTCTACCTTCCCTGCACTAGTATCAAGCTGCATTTTGTGCTGCCACTTTTCCTCTGGTCTCAGCGTGGCTCCGCCTTTCCATTCATGCTGTTTTACAACTTCCACTCACATCTCATTCTGGAAAGTTTCCTTCCTGGAGTAAACCTTATTGAAAACACCTCTCCCCTTTGCCCTGAATTCACACAGTGATCCAAATTTCAAAAAGTATACTCAGTCTACATTTCACTCTGCTAAAGGTAACTGCATTCTTACCGTGTAGTATAAGAACTCCCTTCATTACAGAGATCTGGCCAGAGATACGTTTTCACTGTAGAGATCATCATCCCCTTTAGACAAAGGAATTCAGGTGTTTGATGCCTTTTTGGAACTAGTAAGAGTTTCCTGCTGCCTTGGTATTGTAACATGGAGAAAAACAAATCATAGTATGAGGTTTGGGCTGAGTGTTGTTTACCTGTCATTTTTAATCGTATAGGTTAGATGGATTTTTGAAGTTGGCTCTGTGGGTCGGCACATCATCGAAGGCCGAAGGGCCTATACTGTACTGTCATGTTCTAGGTAATATTGATGAAAAGGAGGTCATCTGGAAAGCAATTGTACAGGAATATGCATAGAAACTAGAAGCTGATGTGGGCTATTTGGCCCCTCGCGTTCTGTCAGTCAACAAGATCATGACTGACTCCTTTCCGATTTGTATCCAACATTCTCCTCTAGCCTCAAAAATGCTTAAGCCCCTTCTTAACGGGAATATGAATACATGCACCCCCACCCTTAAATTTATGCAAATAACCCATCTCCATTACATTTTTTATGGTTTGACAAACGTAATGAGGAGGTCAGATGAACAAGATGAAGCAAATGTCTGAGATGAGGAATTGCGAAATCGTCCAATAGAAGAAAGAAAATAAGATGAGCGATAACAGAGTTATATAATGCAATGCAATCTGCTGCGTGCACTTCTGCTTTATTTGCAAAACGTTTTATGCAGGTACAATAAGTAACGAGGCAACGTCACAGAATTGTATCAGTTATTGTGAACAACATTGAATATAAATGTAGATGTTAATGTTTCAGTTGTATCAGGCACTGCGTGTTGGCAAATTCAGTTGCCGAGATAGCTAGTCTATCAAACAGAACGATACTAATAGCATGGGTTTAATTCATGCTCTCACTTGATAGTTTAATTGAGTATAACATGTCTGCAGAGCGGATCCGCTGAAAGAGAAGCATCTAGAAACTATTTTTGGGAAAATGAGCTTTAACCAGTGCAGTGCCACAGGGATCAGTGCTGGGGCCGGAATTATTAACCGCACAATGAGTTGGATGATAGAAATGAAAGTACTACCTCCATATTTGTGAGTAACACAAACAGAAGTAGGAAGACAATGGTGAGGATGATGCAAGGAGTTTATCATGAGATAGAAAAAAATAAGGTGAGTGCACAAAAAGTTGGCATCTGACATATAGCGTTGGAAAGCTTATTCTGATTAACGTTGTCAGGTAAAATAGAAGAGTGAATTTAATTTACAAGAAAAAAGACTCAGGAATTTCAGGCCCTCGGCTTGACAGTTAAAAAGTTAGCATGCAATTCAGCAATTATAGGAAATTTGAATGCACTATTAGCAATTATTTCAAATGTGGTGGTGCATAAATATCATTCTAAACATGTACACGTTTCGATGCAGACTGAACGTGCAAAAATGTGAACGGTTCTGGTCTAATTTTCTAAGGAAATATGTAGAGGAGATAACAGACATGTTGGTAGCAGGTGGGAGAAGCTCCACAGAATTAATCTGAGAATTGAGGTATTTTCTTATGGAGTGAGCTTGAGTAGCTTAGTGAAAAACTCATTGGAGTTTGGAAGAATGAGAGGAGATCTCAATGAAAACAAAAACAGATTGTTAGTAGGCTTGACAGGCTCATTGCTAACAAGGTTGTCTCAATTTGTGGGAGAGTCCAGGACCAGAGGGTATAGCCTCAGTCAAAAGGAGCATATCTTTATGAGGGAGGTGAGGAGTGCCTTCTCTCTCAGAGGGTTACTGAATGATAGGCCTGTTGAAACCCTGTAGCTAAGTCTAATCAAAGCAGGTGGTGGACAGATTTCTAAGCAGTGAGGGAATCAAGAGCTATGGGGATAAGGCAAGAAGGCGGATTTGAGGATCATCAATCAGCCCTGATGGTAATGAATTGTGGAGCAGACTTGATTTGTTGACTAGACTATGTCAACCTAAGGTCTGATAAACACTCTATTGGATCCTGACAGATTAGCTATGGGTAGAATGGTTCAACTTACGTATAACATGCAAACTTATAGTTCATTTGTTAAACATGAGGGATCACCCATTCCAAACAGCAATTAACTTTCCTTTCTGCAGGTGGTTTTATTTTGGATTTCTCTAGCTGAAAATTTAGTGGAAGCAGAGACCTTAAACACTTTTAAAGGCAGAAGTAGATAGGTTCTAGCTCAGGAAAAGGTTGAACAGATTTGCAGATTAGTTGGGAATGCAGGTTCAATGCTATAATCATCTCAGCGTGACCTTATTCAATCAGGGTAAGCACAAGGAGCTGAATGGCATGCTCCCAGTTTGGCTGCCTCCGTTTGTACATTATTTGACATAGTGTTTAAAAAATCGTTCACAACTCATCTATGATATCAAAAGATAAATAGCAATGTTAAATCTGTTGGTGGAGCCACCAATAATTTATATCCTCATTTTCATATGCACATTGTGAATATTATACAGTACTTTATAAGTTCATTCCTCTCTCCTGAGCACACTCAAGTAAAGAAGGCTAGCTTATCACCTTTTCACAAAAGATAGCCTGAATATGTGAAGTTTCAATTGAGTAAACTTCCTCTGGCAGCATAAAAGGTATTTGCAGACTTACAAAAACGACTGACCAAATCTGCAGATAGGATTCAAGATGTAAACTCACGAATTCCTGCATAACTGTAGTCCAGCATCCTTACTGAAATGTTCAATACCACTCACCCCCACCACCATCTCTGCACACAGACAATGAGGGAGCTGTGCTTTTATTTTGGTGATCAATCTTTTGGAGGCTGTAACAATGTTTAATTTGTGAAGTACTTATTCGAAGTATCATATCAATGATAGAATTAATGACATGCTCTTTTTTATATATAAATTTTTTCTATTTCTAACTACTGCTCCATAGACCATTCCCGAATTAATCAGTACTGACTGTTCTGTTATAACACGGGAGCCCGTATCATCACACTCTGCTGTGATTTCCCACATGTACTGACTTTATTCCTCTCCCAGCTTTTACCTGAGCCTGAACAAGTTTGTGTACAATCTCAGCATTCTATTTTAAATTGAATTGAGTTTCTTCCTAATTTTCCTATCTGTCACCAAAACGTTCCCCATTTCCCAGCTCTATTGCAGCCTCGATATGCATCCCTGCCTTAGGCACTTTGCTTCTGAAAACTTCATCCGTCTCGGTCTGCTCCAGTCTCAACTAGTCTAATAATCGTCTCATTGGCGTCTCACTTCATACTCTCTATGAACCTCAGTTTATCCACAACTCTGCTGCTTGTCAATCAACTCACACGGAGTCTAATTCACTTATCACCCCTATAATCGTTGACCTACAGTGTCTTCTGGTATAGTAATATCTCATTTTAAAGTTCTCATTCTTATCAGTGTCTCTCTCTGGCATCACGTCTCCAATTAGTAACATTCCTCAAGTCATTTATCATAGATCCCTCAAATTTGTTTTCCCTTCCAGAATTGTGCTTAAAATGAATGTGTTTCTCTCTGTTTCCCTCCTTGACCATGATTTGAGCCCCTGTACAGTTGATGGTACTGTGTCATTGCTTGTATTTACATTCACTTCCCAATGCGTCACACGTGAAGCTCCCTGTCAGACAGGGATATCTGCAACCTTGACTCATTACTTTCACAATTATTCTCTGTCAATCCATTGAAACTCAATGTTAATCATCGTCAGCTGATCATACTTGAATCCACATGGGAAAAACCCTTGGAGGTTTGAGAAGAATCAGGCATGAATTACAGACTTTGGGTCTGCAGGTACAAAAAGTGGTTAGGAAGGCAAATGTAATTTTCTCCTTCATTGCTAAAGGGGTTGAGATTAAAAGCAGAGAGGCAATGTTGCAGCTGTACAAGGTGCTGGTGAGATTACATCTGCAGTACTGTGTGCAGATTTTGTCTCCGTACTTGAGAAAGGATGTACTGGCACTGGAGGAGGTGCAGAGGAGGTTGTTTCCGGCATTGAGGAGTTTTGACTTATGAGGAGAGACTGAGGAGATTGGGATTATATTAGTTCGAATTCAGAACAATGACGGGGTATCTTATAGAAACATATAAAATAATGAAGGGAATGGATCAGATAGAAATAGACTGTATGTTTTCACAGACATTGAAGCTCGGATAAGAGGGCACAGCTGCAAGACTAGAGGAAGCAGATTTAGGCCTGAATTGAAAAAGAATGTCTTCATCCAGAGGGTTGTTAATCTGTGGAATTCTTTGCCCAGTGAAGTAATTGACACTATTCAGGAAACTGTTTTAAAGTAAGGTATACTTTTTTCTAAAAATGGAAGAAAATAACGGATACAGTGAGAGGTTGAGTACGTGGAGCTGAGTGCCCTAAAAGATCAGCCATAATCTTATTGAATGATGGAGCATGGTCGAAGGGCTGGACGGCCTATTCCTGCTCCTAGTTCTTATGTTATAATCCACAGTTTAAGCACTTGTTGCTAACAATGAGCTGGAAAATAGACTGAAAGGAATTTCAGTTGATAACATTGGCAGATATTTAAATTACCATTTTACAATAATCAAACATGATGGGGAGACGATGGCCTTGTAGTGTTATCGCTAGGTTGTTAATCCATAGTCCGCGTTCTGGGACCCGAGTTCAAATCCTGCCACGGCAGGTGGTGAAAGTTTTGTTTCAATAAAAACAATCTCGAATTAAGAATCTCATGATGACCATTAATCCATTGTCAATTGTTGGGCAAACCTCTCTGGATCACTAAAGTCCTTTAGGGAAGAAATCTCCCATCCTTACCTGGTCTGGCCTACATGTGACTCCAGTCCCATATCAAATTGGTTGACTCATAACTGCCCTCTGTGCAATTAGGGATCGGCAACGAATGCTGACCTAGCCAATGATTGACTAATTCCGTGAACAAATTTTAAAAACATCGAAAAGGAATTGATGAGATAGTAAACTTTGTATGATTAGCAAATATAGTCAGGGTGAGTACCCAGTGAAAACAAACGCGCACAAATGATGAAAACTGCTGGTAGACCAGAGGTTTGGGACTATATTTTTAGAGCCCACAAGCTGAAAGACGTAAAGCAAATAAATTGATTTAGGAAGGTCAATTATTGCAAAGTATAAACAAAAACAGCACGACGCTGAATGTGTAATTAAAAATAAAATTTAAAAAAGCTAAAACGTTTTTTGGAACAATTGGAAGATGACATCGGGAAATTCCACACAGGAAAAATGGAAACTCTCAAATAACTCAAACCACTATTTTATATTAGTTGTGACACTGTTTCGACAGAGAATATCCCAAAGGATCGCAGGCCTTACTTCAGGACAACCCCTTTGATAAAGGATTTGATTACTGATAAACTATCCACCAAAACCTAGTGGTCTGTTTCCTGGATTTTGAAAGAATGTACTCCAGACATATTCCTGGCATTTGATGAAATATCACTACAGTCCAAGGGGATTTCAGTGGATTCAAAGGTCTTACTGTGATACCTGTCTTCAAGGAGGGAGTAATGCAGAAAGCAGGAAAATAAAGGCCAGGTAGCCTTATGTCTATTATTAGGAAACTGTTCGTGTCCATTATAGTGTGATTTACAATAATTTAATGAAATCAAAGAGACTCAATAGTGTTATCTGAAAAGAAGAAGCAGTGATAATAAAAGTGAACCCTCAGATAGTGTAATTAGATTTGATAAGCATTTTGTAAAGTACTATATAAAGCGTATATTGCACAAGGTAGGAACTTGTGGGTTATTGTTCCGAGATTGAACATTTGTGAAGACACAAAGGAGTGAGTCTTGATGAACATGTCTGTGTGAGTTCAGAGAGACATAATAAGTGAAGTGCCACAAATGTCAGCCCTTGGACTCCCATTTGCTTACTCTCTGTATTAAAGTTGTTTTTGTTGGGGGGAGGGGAGGTGTAGAATGCAATCAATGCATATTTAATGATGGTAAAGATAGGTTGGAGTGCATGGTGTGATAAGGATGTAAGAAATCTGCACTGAGTAATTGGAAGATAGAGTTCATAAAGTGTGTGGTCAAGCACTTCAGAAGGAATAATAAAAAAGCTAATGGTTATTTATATGGAGGGAGACTGTGAAAACAAAATCCCAGCGCAGAGAGATTTGGGTGTTGTTGTGCGTGCAAGGTCTGAGAAACTATAAGGATTGATCAATTCCCAGGACCGGATCATGTGTATGCCAGGGCGTTGTGGAAGGAAAGATATGGAGGTTCGAGAGTTGGGCGGAGAAGTTGCAAATGGAGTTCAATCCTGTCAAATGCGAGGTCATGCATTTTGGAAGATCCAAGTCAAGAGCGAATTACACAGTAAGTGGAAATGTCCAGAGGAAAATTAATGCACAGAGAGATCTCTGGGTGTTCAAGTCCTTTGATCCCTGAAGGTGGTATTGCATGTCAATAGATTTGTCAAGAAAACATATGAAATGTTTTCCTTCATCGAACTAGATATTGAGTACAGGGTTTGGCAGGTCATGCTACAGTTCAATAAGACTATGGTTCAGCACTACATCTGGTACATTTCTGGTCGCCCACATTACCAAATCAATGTGGATGATTTGGAGAGAGTACAGAAGAGGTTCAATAGGATATTACCTGATATGGAGGGTGCAAGCTATGAAGAGAAGTTGAGTAGATTTGGATTATTTTCATTAGAAAGACAGAGGTCAGATAGGGGGAATCAGAATGAGGTCTACAAAATCATGAGAGGTATAGATAGGGTGGATAGCAAGAAGATTCTTTTTTCACCAGAGCGGCTTACTGAATATCTAGGGACCACGAGTTCAACGTGAGATTGGAGATGTTGATGGAAGTTATATGTGGTAAATTCATTATGCAGAGGGTGGGGGTGCCTGGAACGCGTTGCCAGTAGTGGTGTTAGTGGTGGACAAAATAGCATCATTTAAGATCTATCTCGACAAATATATGAATGGGCAGGGAGCAAAGGGATACAGATCCTTAGAAAATATGCTTTGATAGAAGAACTGGATCGGCACAGGCTTGGAGGGATGAAGGGCCTGTTCCTGTGCTGAAATATTCTTCGTTATTTTTCTTTGCTCATTGTTCTTTTAAACTATGGGAACCCAGCAGATATAGTTGAATCATTTATACACACAAGTGAAGTACTGGAGAACTGGAGGGTGGCTAATGCTGCGCCTTTAGAAAGGCCGAAAGGAAAAGCATTGAAACGATAGACTGTGTGTCTGACATTGGTGATGAGTAAGTTGTTGGAAGAGATTCTGAAAGTTAAGATTTACATGCATGGAGATAGAAGGGCTGATTTGTGTTTGTCAGAAAGATTTCGTACGAGAGGAATCATGTCTTATAAACATGATTTTAATTTGTTTTAAAAGAAGTAAACAGAAAGATTGATTGTAGCTGAATGGTATATGTTGTTTAAATGAACATTAGCAATTCCTTTTGATAAGGTTCTGCATGGTAGACCAATTAACAAAGTTAGAGCACATGGGATTGGGGGTAAGCTTGACAACTGGATGTAAATTCGGTTTTACAGAAGAAGACAGAATAGAGGATTTTGCTTTCGCCTGGAGCTTATAACAAGCAGTGTTCCACCGGGATCAGTACTGGATGGATATTTGTTTGTCATTGATGTAAAAGGTTTGGATGATAAGATCGAAAGCATGGTTGGTACATTTACAGATGACACTAAAATTGCTGTTATATTGGGCAGTGAGACAGTTGTTTGCGATTGCAAAGAGATATTGAGCAATTAGGTCAATGGATTGAGGAGTGACAGATGGAGATTAGATAAACTAAATGTGAGGTACTGCATTTTGGTAAAATAAACAAGTGCATGACATAAAACAAATAATTATACGGTCCAAGGTAGTACTTCAGGCCGTGTAGATCGAGGAATTTTGGTACATAATTCTTTGAACTTTGTATCACACGTGGAAAATTTTTTTAGAAGGCATTTAGCACGTTTGCCTTCGTCACTCAGACGTTTCACTATAGGTGTCGGTATTTCATATTGAGTTTGTACAGGGCATTGATAAGGCCTCTTTTGGAGAATTGGGTGCAGTTCTGATCACTCAGTCAGGTGAAGGGCATTATTAAGCTTGTTAGAGTTAAAATATATTTACCGGAATGTTACTAAGAACGGAGAGATTGGGGTATAAGGAGGGATTGGATTGGATCTTATTTCCTTGAAGGGCAGAACATCCAAGGATTACATTATAAAATCACGAGGGATATTGATAAGGTGAATGGCATGTTTCTGTTCCTTCGGACGGAGGAATTCAAAACCAGCGAGAATATTTTAAAGTGAGAAGAGAAAGATTTCAAAAGTACAAAAGCGGGGCAATTTGTTCTTACATAGAGATATTAGTGTGTGTGATGCACTTTCAAAGGAAGTGGCGAGTGCAGATACAGTTACAACATTTAAAAGATGTTTGGGTAGGTACAAGGAAACGTTTGGAGGGATATAGGCCAAACTCAGGCTGGTAGTATTAGTTGAACAAAAGGTGTGGTTCCATGATGTTCGATTTTGTGACTATGATTCTTTTACCTTTTATAACAAAAAGGTTAATAACTTTCCAATATCTGTGTCAAAGTGAATACTTATTCTTAAAATGAATTCCCTAGTTTTAGTCTCCCAAACAAGAGGAAATGTCCATCAGGTATTGACCTGATGCACGGTTTTCAAGATCTTGTTTAGTACAATAGCAAGAACACTTACACTGAGACCTAAAATGCACATCTTTCATAATACAAAGCCTTCAACTCAGAAAAAATCAAATGAAGTATGTTTGGAAGTTTCTAAATGTAATGATTTTTTTTTCCAGAAACCAAAAGCACGTTGGATAACAGATATAAACCGATCCCTGGATCATCCCACTCGTTTTAGTTTTTCAACCTGAAAATTAATATAAAATTCTACACACAACTTCCTGTTGTAAATCAGGAGCAAAAACAGGATTTCCTGGAAAATCTCAGTAGATATGGCAACTTCTGTGAAGAGAACTCAAAGTTAACATTTTGGGTCTGAATGGTGCCCTTCCTCAGTTTGAATCTTTCTTTTTGTCAGTTTTGAATTCAAAACAATTTACATTGCGTCAGGCGTGACCTCAGCGATGCCCTGTACTAATGCAGTAAAACATTCCTACGATTAAACCCAATACCCTTAGCAGCATCATTCCATTTAATTTTCTAATCATTTGCTACACATGGTGACTAACTTTACATGATTCATATAACAGTACTCACATATCCTTGTGTGTCACTGAGTTCTGAAATCTCTCACCATTTAAACAATTACTGATTTTATATCCTTCTTCCAAAACACTCACTCTCATAATCCACATTAAACGGTTTCTCTTGAGGATTTTCGCACTAAACCACCCCTGTCTGTATCCCATTGCTGACTCCCTACGTCCAGTTGACAAAGCATTGAATGACTATCTTGATAAATTAGCTCATATAGCTTCAATCCATCGGGTCATCCAAATAACTGTAACTAATGGAGTACCTCAGAGATTAATATATATCAGTTTTACAACCTGCAAACCAATACTAATCTCGAAGCACTACTTCCTGTTATATTCAGGAGGCTGCTGTGAATGCTCAGCACCGAAGGCAGTTTGAATGGCCTCATCCTGTGCTGTGTAGTGTGTACTGGAGGGCTGAATACCATCACCTCGTTTCTGTCTAACTCCTTAGAGGGGCATAATGGTCTCCCGCTGTCTTATCGCCTTACTGGATGAATGTGGTCTTTCTCTCCCTCTGTAACAGCATTGAGGAGTGGATTGAGAGAACAACACAGGAGGTAGGATCATCAGTTGGCCAATCGCCCCCTCAGGCCTGCTGCAACATTCAGAATGTTCTTGGTTGATATGATTGTGCCTGAGCATCCTTTTCCTGTCTGTTCCCAATAAACACTGACTCTGTTGTCTATCAATGGTCAGTACGGGTCAGCCTTGAATACCTTCAATAACCCAGTCTTCACTATTCCCTGGGAATGTGAAAATCCACAAGGAAAAAAAAAAATCCTTAACTCAGTCTTAATTAGAAGGCGCTTATTTTATAATATATTTGATCAGATTAGATTAAATTAGAGTAAGTTAGATTCCCTACAGTGTGGAAACAGGCCCTTTGGCCCAACCAGTCCATACCGACCTTCTGAAGACTAACCCACCCAGACCCATTTCCCTCTGACTAATGCACCTAACACTATGGGCAGTTTAACATGGCCAATTCACCTGACCTGAACATCTTTGGACTGTGGGAGAAACCGGAGCACCCCGAGGAAACCCACGCAGACACGGGGAGAATGTGCAAAATGTGCCAAACATACCCCACATTACCACTGACTATATTTTGGTTAAATATCTATCAAAGCCAGACTGCACAGCACCCTCACAAAGCCATTTCCAGATATCAAAGGATCATAAGAAACAAGAACAGAATTAGCTTCATCGAATCTGCTCTGCTGCTTGATCATGGATGGTTTGTTTCTCAACCACATACTCCTCACTCCTCCCAATTACCCTTGATTCACGTATTAATCAAAAGTTTACCAAATTCTATTTCAAAGACTGTGTAATGGGTTCTCTCTTGTTTTGGGGACATGCGATTAATTGAAATGGGGAATAACATCTTGTGTCCTCGTATGTTTAAAATGATGTAAGATAATCCTCTGCTGGTTCACCAACTCCACTGTGCAAGCAGTAGGCTTCATAGAATCCATTCAGTTTGGAATTCATTCCATATAGTTCACACTGACCAGCCATAGAGTGGCCCACAATCATTCCCATCCCTTTAACCCTGCGTTTCACATGGCTAATCCATCTAAGCTGCACATCCCTAAGCATTATGGACCACTTAGCGCGGCCAATCTATCTAATCTGCACATCTTTGAACTACAGGGGGGAAGTAGAGAACTCATCGTTTGCTTGAGAATGCATCAATAACAGTGAATCACCCACATTCATGCTTCAAAGAATAGCCTTGGCAACAGAGAGAGTTTGTCTGATCCCTTGCAATGCTGTCCCTGAGATATTAGAGAAGGGAGTGGACATTGACCTGCTGGCACCATTGGGTCATTAAAAATGCTTTCGCACTTATCATTTGTCAGAGTGTAGAGCAAATAAAATGCAAGTAGCAGAACGTGCAGAGCATGCTATCAAATAATCTCATCTTCTTCCACAATGGTTCACTTATAGACGTTCTGAAGCCAAATGCTGTGGAGCACAACATTTCTCTATATGATCCTCAGTACAATTGCAATCCTCTCCACACCAGTCTAGAGAGAGAGAGACAGAGAGAGAGAGAGAGAGAGAGAGAGAGACAGACAGACAGACAGAGAGAGAGACAGAGACAGAGAGTCTGTGTGTCTGTGTAGAGAGAGAGAGAGAGAGAGAGTCTGTGTATCTCTGTGTGTGTGACTGAGTCTGTCTGTCTCTCTGTGTAATGTTGATGTTGGTGTCAGTCTGTATGATGCTGTGACCTGCTGCCCTCGCTCCTTCCAGATGGTTTTCACCCTCTGCCACTGTCTGTCCAATGGAGTGGAAAGGCCAACAGAGTGTGGAATTCCATCACTTTAACCAACACAGGGACCACCAGACCATTCCCACACAGGGGTACACGCACACACACTAATACACACAGTTACATGCACTATTACATACACGAAGATGTAGACATACGAATAAATACACACACCGAGATACACTGACATGAGACAAACATGGGAGTCGATCGGTATTTCTCTTTCTCTGTTGCAAATTCTCACTATTTCACCCACTCTGTATACTGTACAATATTATTTCTATTTCTCTGTTTGCAGCAGGTCAGTTTTCTTCTCTGGTTCTTTGGGATGTGTGTTGTTATTTCTGACGCTCCTTTAGTATCAGTGTACACCTTGATCACATCAGTGAGTCTGTCAGTATTTCAATTGTTGTGTAGGGGAAAGTAATGACTGCAGATGCTGGAGATCAAAACCGAGATTGTGGTGCTGGAAAAGCACAGCAGGTCAGGCAGCAGCCGAAGACAAGGAGAATTAGCATTGTAGGCATAGGCCCTTCATCACCCTGTCTATAATCCGGATTCTGGCCTGACTTACTGTGCTTTTCCAGCACCAACTCTCCGCTTTGATCTCCAGCATCTGCTGTCCTTACTTTCTGACTTGATGTGTTATTCCAGCACCACATTCTCTTTCAATTATTTTGACTGGCGTGTGACACTATGACAACTTCGATGCTTGTGGATGTCAGCAAACTTGAAGAATTGTGAAGTGTGTGGAGGATGGAGTGCAACAGCAACAGGACAACGCCAACTTGGTGTAGAGTTCAGGTATATTTCATACAGCGATCAATGCAAGACAATGTGAGGTGATGCAGTTTAGAAGGAAAACAGGCTGTGCTGTTATAAAGTGGGTGCAGGAGCAGAGGGACCTCGGTGTGTATGAGCACAGATTATTGAAGATGTCAGGACAAGTGGGGAGAGCGGTAACTATCACAGATTAGTTTCAGTATCTGAGCTGTTTACAGGGGGAGGTGTAGGACGGAGTCTCCGTGCTCCCTTCCTGGGAGGTGGTGGTGACGATGTGTTGTGAGCCCACCCTCTTGCCCACCGTCTGGATTCCATTTGTAGCAGCTCGACACAAAAGGGAGATGCCATCAGGGTCACGGCTTCTAAGTTGTGCCAGGGGGAAACCGAACTGCCAATGGATTTAACGTGAGAATTTCCCTTCACTGAACATTGCTCCTTACTCGGTCGGTGGGACGTGGATGTTTCAGAATCTCCACACGAGGCGTCCCGGTCTTCTCCGGCTCGTACCAGGGTCCTCCCCACATGGCCAGTGAGGGAACGGATATCGGGCACTCCACCACCAGGCTTGGCCCTTTCTGTCCTATTCCAGGCTGTTTCTCCTGGAATGGGTGGGAGGGAGGGAGGGAGGGAGGGAGAGAGGTTGGGGGTGGGAGGTCCTGCTGTTAGTGCTGGTGTAGGTGTGAAGGGCGAATGAAGAGGTTTTTGGAGGGGCGTCTGTCCACAGTGTTGTATCCATGCAGTGTTGTTAGTGTGGGGGGTATAGTGGAGGTGAGAGAAGCAGAGAGAGAGGGGGAAGATGCTACATGCATCAGTGAGAATGTTGGAGCATGAGCCTTGTTCAGGGGTAGGTGCTATAACAGATATACAGTGAAAGTGAGGGAGCAGAGAGAATACGGTGACCCTTATCCTGACAGAACGGGGAAGGTTATTGATGCTTGTCCTGTATTGCTGGACATTTCTTCAGACTGCAGATACTGCACTGAGCTGGGTGGTGAACTCCGATCATGCTCGTTGGGTCTGGTGATGTGGCCCCCGTCTGGGAAGAGAATGTTCCCCCTCTTTACTAGCCCATCCGCCAGGACCTCCGTGCCTCTGCCGACAAACTGTGGTGTAATTGCCCCTTATCTGCCATGCTCGGGGTAAACTTTGCAGGGCAGTTCCTAATAGAGAAAGCTCAAACAAGTGCCCGTTGGCCTTTTAAAGCTGACCACAGTGCCAGGGATCACGGAATATCCAAGGGTATCCGAACGATGGCGAGTACCTCCAGCCATGATGGGTGTTAGAATCAGTCTGGCATTGAATGAGAGGGACACCATGGGGAGGGGTGGGTAGTTAATGAGGTGAGTCTGATACGATAGCACCAGGAAACTAGCTCAGCCTCGTGTTGACGATTTCTCTATTACATTCAACGAACATGGCACTGAGACAAATTATTGTTAGATTCAGCCCAATGGGTCAAAGTCTGTGCTGATCCTATTCCCAGTTACAATGCTGCAGAACAAATTTTAATCCAAAATTCTCCTGAAATCACACCAATATCCCATTCACCAATCATTCCTGGAAGCACTGGCTAATGTTACAGGATACTGTACGCTGGTGAGTGATCTCATGCAGTGTTACTGAGAAACGTACTGGGGTGGTGGACACAGTTCCACATCCTGGTCGCATGTCTCATCTGGGCTTATAGATCAATACACTGCTGTGATCTGCATAACTTTCCACTCTGTGTAGATTGGGGATTTTATTGTACAGTACACCAGTCCGATCTGCACAGTATATCATACTGAACACATATCTCATCTGGGTTTATAGATCAATCACTTCAGAGGTCTGCACAGTGTTCTACTCTGGACCGATTGCCGTGTTATGTTCAGCAATACACGAGCATGGTCTGCATAGTGCTCCATGCTGAACAGATATTTTCTCTGGGTTTATGGTGTCTGGGCTGGTTCTCTAAGGTGGATTGAGAATGTGATAGAACTGATGACTTCAACTGATATGGCAATGCTTTTACTTTTGTTCTCATTCTTGTGGTTGGACCCTCCAAATTCTGACTCCATCGGCCAGTCCCATTCTTCAATCTACCTCCATCGTTCAGTAACGTGTTGTTACATGTGTTATTGTCCATTTCAAATGTGAGCAAAACTGTTCTATTTCACTGGCCTTTGACGTTGCTCACCCTGGAGAATTGGGATTCACTGCGATAAACCTCAGTAAGGTCACTCCTCAGACTCAACACTCCAGGGAATATAGCTCCAGCCTATTCGTACTCGCCGTGTAGCTCAACATCACCCACTCCTAACACCAGCAACATACTTGTAAAGGTTTTCTGCACTCTTTCAAATTTAACAACAATTTCTAAAGCAGGGAGAACTGAATTCAAGGCAGTATTATGGAAATCGCTGAACCTAGTGTGTTGGCGAAAGTGAGTATTGCAGGTACTGAAGGTTAGGATCGATAATGTGGTGCTGGAAAAGCACAGCAGGTCAGGCAGTATCCGAGGAGCAGGAAAATCGATGTTTCAAGCAAAAGCGATCTCGGATGCTGCCAGCCTTGCTGGCCTTTTCCAGTACCACACTCTGAACCCAGTGTATATCCCAAATGGTATCCTTCTTCAAAGATCGCAATTTTCCCTCCCACGTGGTCGACGATGCCCTCCAGCGCATCTTATCCACTTCCTGCACCTCTGCCCTTGAATCCCACCCTTCCAAACGCAACAGGGAAAGAACACCCTGGTCCTCATCTTCCTCCCTACCAAACCACCCGATGCAATGCATCATCGTCCCCCATCTGGGCCACCTACAAACAGACCCCACCACCAGGGTTATATTTCCCTCCCCACCCTACCTGTACTCCATAAAGAACATTCCTGGTGCAACTCCCTTGTCAGGTCCACGCCACCCACCAACCCACCCTCCCATCTTGGCACCTTACCCTGCCACCGCAGGAGTTGTAAAACCTGCCCCTTCACCTCCCCTTCACCTCCATCCAATACCCCAAATGAAACTTTCACGTCAATTGGATTTTTACCTGCACTTCCACACGTGGCATCCACTGTATTCGTTGTTCCCGATGTTAATTCGTCGACACTAGGGAGACAGGACACCAACTTACGGAACACTCCAGAGAACATCTGTGGGACACCCGCGCCAACCAATCAGACTGCACCGTAGCTGAGCACTTTAACTCCCCCTCGCACTCCGCCATGGACATGCACGTCCTGGGCTTCCTCCATGTCCACTCCTTCACCACCCGACGCCTGGAGGAAGAAAACTTCCGCCCTGGGACCCTGAAACCACATGGGATCAATGATGATTTCACCAGTTTTCTCATTTCCCGACCCCCACCTTATCCCAAATGTAACTTTCCAACTCAGCACGACCCTGTTGATGTGTCCTACCCGTCCATTATCCTTCCCACCTATCCCTTCCACCCTCCTCTCCGACATACCACATTCATCTACCTCTCACATTCTCAGCTTCCTTCCCACCAAGCCCACCCCATCCCATTTATCTCTTTACATCCTTGGACCTCAAGCCGCTTTCCTAATGAAGGGTCTACACACAGAATGTTGATTATCCTGCTCCTCGGATGCTGCCTGACTGGCTGTGCTTTTCCAGCACCACATTCCCGACTCTGGTCTTCAGCATCTGCAATCCTCACTTTCTCCCTTGAGTTAGTGTATCCAGAAATTTCCTCACCAGACATCTTATGCAGCTAGTCTGACATTTAAATCCTGTCTCCTTTTATGGACAGAGTGGGACATGAACAAACCTGCAGTGCTCTTACAGTACCCGTACATTCAAGGAAAAATATTTTTGAAATGTACGACTCATAGTCCATCCAATAACCCTCATCCATTCCGTCCAGAATGAGTAAATATTATTCCCTTTTATTGTGATATGAGATGTGATGTAAGGAAGGGGTTAACTGAGCCTGTTTGTTCAGTGATTGTGATTAATGTCAGTCTCCATGGGTTCTAAATACCCCAGTGGAGAGTTTCCATCTTTTAATCATAAATGGGTGCCGTCCAATGTGTTATGCCATAGTATGAGCGGGAGAATCACCAACAGCACTAACAGGGATCAGCAGCTCCAGACAGAAGCGAGGAGAGATGAGAATATGAGAATATTAGATTGGAATGTTCCAACAATGGATCAGAATAGGAGAACAATAGACTGGAATGTTCCAACAATGGATCAGAATAGGAGAACAATAGACTGGAATGTTCCAACAATGGATCAAAATCTGAGAACATTAGACTGGAATGTTCCAACAAAGGACAGGAGTTTTTCCTTTTTAATTTGGTATATTTCTATGTATTATGGTCGGATGTCATTACCATTGCGGATCTATTGTGCACTTTGCATTATTCAATATATTTATTATCCTCTCCTGTCCATCGTTGGTGTACCTGGTAAGTCTCACTGTCCAGATATTTTTTGTATCAACCAGTTACGACTGCATTTGTGTTCTTTCGTGTAGTCTACACTTCTTGCCCCCAATACTGTTCCTGATGAGACTTTGAATCCAGTTCAATTCCTGTCTCTCTCTCCTTGCATCTGGCAGTATTACTCATGGGTATCTATGTTTACCTACTCAGTTGCAGATATGAACCATTGTCTCTCTGCGCTTGTTATTTAAATATTGGGAGTGTGGAGGTCATTGTTGTCTATTATGTTTACAAACTCCATTTTCTTCCTGGGGATCCATCCCATCCCTGGCCAATATCTTTCTTCATTCATTTCTGGTTCTTGGGCATCGCTGGCTGTCCAGCATGAATAGCCCATTCCTATTTGCCCTTGAAAAGGTGGTGAGCTGCCTTCTTGAATTGCTGCAGTCCACTTGCTGTGCGTTTACCCACAATGCCAGTGGGGAGGAAATTCCAGAATTTTGACCCAACGATTCTGAAGCAACAGCAGCATAATTCCAAATCATGGTGGTGAGAGTTTTGGAGTGTGTGTGTGTGTGGGGGGGGGGGGGGGGGGGTGGTGCGGTGGGGTGCGGTGGGGGTTGGTGCGTGTAGGTGAAACACGCAGGTTGTGTTTGAAACAGACGAATCACAACTTTGGTGAACTCTTTGGCCATGAGCTGATTCCTGACACCATGTCCTGACCATTATTACATTTAACTGCACACTGCTCCCGAAAGTACTTCACTGTCTTAACTCATGTGCTGTTTGAATCTCGAACTGTGAAATACAGACTTAATAATGACAACAATCTGCTGCTGACACTCTCAGGTTGAAACCTGCAGAAACAAATCTGATTCGAACTCACAGCAAAATTCCATCCATCTGACATTGCTGTGCACGCTGATCTATATCGCTATTGTGTCTGGCAATGTCTTTATTTTACTATGCTGAAGCACTTTAACTCATCTGTTCTTGAAACTTCCCTCAGTCTCTCTGTGTCGTTTATCCAAATCCCTGCCAGTGGTTCATATTTAATCTGTTTTCCTTCATGTGTATTTTCTCTCATGCAATGATTTTTGCATCCAACACCCAAATGCATCACACACACGCACCCCCCCCCCCCCGCGCGCGCACACACACACACACACACGTGCATGACACACACACACACAGACACAAACACATGCATGCTCGCGCACATGCACATGCACACACACACCTTCACTTATACTGGTCCAATGGAGATGGAAATCCTCTCCTTTTAGACAGTAATCTGTTATGTGTATCATTCCCATATGATAATAAAGTTTTGCAATACTCCCCATGCTGGGCAGATAGTGCAGTTTACTGAGCAACACACTAGCATAATGTGCAGAGCTCTCCATGCCGGGCTGTCATCTTGTTCCAGCGGACGTTATTTGAAGTGTTCTGTGAAGCAGTTTCAGAATTTGATTGAACAAACCATTTCAATTCACCTGAAAATACCATTATTCAATGTTCTCATTCTTATAATTTTGCTCTCGAAGGATTCACTCCTCCAGTTAGTCCCACTGCTCTGTCTTTTTCCCCATATTTCCACAACAGGTTCTCAGATAATTAACTATCTGTTTCTGTCTTTAATGTGAATCTCTCTGTCCCTCTGTACCTGTCTGTGACCTTGGTTTCTGGCTCCCTAGTGTATCGACTGCTGGCATGCTGAAGCTCAGAGACAATGAAATGGTGTGTGTCAGGCTATTGTTCACTTCCCAGCGTGTCCCAGATGGTGCTCCATGGACAATGGGGTGTATGTCAGGCTGTTTGTATCCCTATCGGAGGAGTTATCTGGGGAGTA